>NC_081409.1:547308638-547923638 GCF_030272615.1 Cryptomeria japonica
GATTACATAATAATCTCTACACATCATTCAAGATAGCCTCGACCGCTCCTTGATCACTGCTTCATCAAACTCAGTAACTCATCATGCATTTTGCATTACATGCAATATAATTGCTCATTCCCAAGATAAAAACCGTTATCTCAACATGCCAAAAACACTTTGAAACTCTCCTCATACAACATGCATACATGTCATAATCATTACCACTCATCATCAGATCATAAAACAATATAACCAATTCACCAAACTTAATCGGTTAGGGTTTATCAAATCAACAGGTAGGGTTTACCAGTTCAACTCTCCAATACTTTGCAGTACCGGTTCACTCCACAAACTTACCTACTGGTTACAGTTCCCTTCACTAGCTCTTCTTACCGGTTAGAAAACAACATTATAATAATATCATTACCGGTTAACTGACATCAATGACAACGTAACATTTCATTAATGCAATCTTCATGCAAATTCCAACACATCACTCTTGATATCAAACTTACCAACATAGTCACCTCTCTTGATAAAACATCTGCTACCAAAAATCTTAAAGGAACTGACATTAGGTGATCTACCATACCAGTACTCATAAGGGGTTTTATCCTTACCTCTTTTAATCAATATCTGGTTCATAAAGTAAATAGTTGTGTTGAGAGCTTCTCTCCAGAATGTCATAGTTACACCTCCTTGAATTAGCATAGTCCTAGCAGCTTCAACAACTGACCGGTTGTTCCTTTCTGCTATACCATTCTGTTGTGGTGTTCTAGGTGCAGAAATTTGCCTTTTAATTCCATTGTCTTCACAGTAACTAGTGAATTCCTCTGAAGTAAATTCACCACCTTGATCAGTTCTTAAGCACTTTATCTTCTTTCCACTTTCATTTTCCACTAAGGCTTTGAATGCCTTAAACTTGCTAAAATATTTTGTCTTGTCTTTCAAGAATGTGACCCACATCATCCTTGAGAAATCATTAGTAAAAATCATGAAATACCGATCACCTTGAATACTCTTAGTCCTCATCAGTCCACAAAGGTTGGTATGAACCAAATATAGCAAATGTTCTGCTGAGAAAGATTTTCTCTTGAAGGTTGAGGATGTCATCTTCCCTAACTGGCATTTCATGCATAGATCATTCATCGGCTTTTCCAACTATGGCAAACCTCTTAGTGATTTTTACAATGTTCTCAAAATTTACATGACAAAATCTCCGATGCCAAAGCCAACTATCTTCTACTTTTGCAATTAAATAATTGTTGACTTTAGAACTTAAATGAAACAAGTTACCTCTGGTATGTTTTTTGGTTGCAATCAGTTCACCTTTGCTTCCATAAATCTTGCAGACTCCATTCTTGAATTCTAGTGGGTAACCTTTGTCATTGAGTTGAGAAACACTCAAAAGATTGTGTTTTAGTCCTTCAACCCAGTAGACATCATCTGTAGTGCTTTTTCCATCCAAAGAGATGGATTCCTTTTCTTTCACCATGCAGGGTGAGTCATTTCCAAATCTCACAACACCTCCATTAAACTCTCTCAAAGTAAGAAACTTACTCTGGTTACCAATCATGTGGTGTGAACAACCACTGTGTATAATCCAATAATCAAAACTATACATGTGAGAGACTAATGCCTTTTGATCTGATGTCTCTTCTTTAATAGCAACAAAGACAATGTCTTCATTTTCATCTTCCTCAGATTCCTCATCTTTAATTCCTCCATCCACTGCAATGAGACAATCTCTTTTACCTTTTCCTTTATACTTCTTGTACTTCTCTTGTTTTTGCTCATTATCTCCATTTGGACAGTTTGCTGCAATATGTCCAATCCGGTTACATGCAAAACACTTCAACGGTAATTTACCTTTGTACTTATCGGTACCTTTGGGTAACCGCTTGGCCAATAATTCTTCAAGATCAATCAGACTGTCTTCATCATCTACCTCTTTGTTGGATCTGGACTCATGACTGTAACTAGCTTCTCTGCTTTTCCTTACCGGTGGGGTTGAAAATGAAACTCTAAATGCAGATTCTGATCTCTGAACACTTCCATCAAAACCATTTAATTCAAATGCAGTTAATTTACCAATGATGGAGTCAAGAGTTACCTTTGATTTATCAATAGACTTGAGTTCCTAAATGGTTGCAACTCGGATAGCATAGACCAGTAGAAGGGTTCTCAACACCTTGCTAACCATTGTGGTATCCTCCACTATACCACTAGCACTTTTGATCTCACCAACTATCTCCTTGATCCTCTGACCATACTATTGAATATTCTCTCCTTCAGCCATCTGCATGTCATCAAATTTACCTCTCAGACTCTCTTCTTTGGCAATCTTAGCATGCTCATAACTGCTATAGATATCTTCCAGTTTCTTCCATACTTCATAAGCAGTCTCCAATCCATGGACATCAACATACTTTGAATCGGACAAAGAACTGATAATGGCCTCCAATGCTTGATTATTCTCATGTTGCTCCTTCTTTTGATCATCTGACAAAATCCCACTAGGCAAGCTATATTGAGTAACAACATGTTCCCAATATTGACTTCCTAAGCTCTTGATATAGATCTTCATCCTATCACTCCAGATTCTGTAGTTTTCCCTATTGAATTTTGGGCCTTCTTTCTTCATTATGTTCTCCTAGATCTTTTCCTCAAGCTATTAGGCTTAAACACAAGAGGATCTGAAATGCTCTGATACCAATTGATAATATGATGAAACAATAAGGATCTGGTCAACTACTGAGAGGGGGGGGAATCAGTAGATAGAAAATATACTTAACTTTCACCAAACTTAATCCCAACTCATAAACAACTTTCTAAACTTAACCGGTTTAGTTATTGTTATCAAAAACTGCAACTACATTATCAAACTTTACCGGTTAACCAAAATATTAATGATACAATGTAAAAGATCTATAACTCACATACCATTTAACCAAAACATTAAACCACTTTACTATCATCATTAATAGCTCATTTCAGATCACTTCCGGTCATCTAAACATATCTAAGTGACTTTACCAGTTAATCATATCAACCATATCAAAACATATCCACAAAATCATTCACCACTTGACACAATGATTTTTCACGTGGAAACCAAAATGGGAAAAACCACGGTGGGGATGAATACCCACAAGTATTTTGAAGCTCGCCCTATTAGGAGCCAGACCTTGTTAGAAGCTTATACAATAATGTTCTATTAAGAGCATATCTGGTTAGGGACCACCCAGTTAACAGATTGACTACAATACCCTGTTAAAGGCAATACCCTATTAGGAGTAACCTTCATAGAGGATTTCAAATCCAAGCTAATGGATCACTTGGTTAGAGGATTTAAACAACACCAAGCCTGTTAAAGCTTACCCTGTCAGGGGATTTGATAGTTCTAATGGTTAGAGAACAACAGGGTCTTTGTTGATCTGGTAATAGCACTATCTTGCTTAGTCAGATCCTTTTATGCTCCTATCTACCTTCACAACATTCTGCAGACACTCCTTCTGGTTCGGCAACAATCACACTACCACACTTAACCAAAGTGCCAACACAATTACAAAACAAATCATAGACCTTATAAGCAAATACAATATGTCGGTAACACATCACAAAACCTACAAATCTCATAAAGATTACAAACTTATCAGTTCAAACATAACTATTGGCTTACATAGTAATCAACCAGACATTGTTCTAGATAACTTCAACCACTCCTGGATCACCACACATCGAATCCTGTAACTCATCACGCGGTTATCACTTCATGCTATGCAATTGCTTATTCCCAAGATAAACAATTATCTTCATGTGCCAAAACCACTTTGAAACTCATCACGTGCATCATGCATATTTGGCATCTTCATCTTTGATCACCATTCAATCATAGATCAACATAACCGATTCACCAAGCTCCATCAATTAGGGTTTGGCATATCAACTGGTTAGGGTTACCGGTTTCCATCACTACATTACTACTGGTTGCAATACTGCATCACAACTGGTTGTAATACAACTCCATTACTGGTTGCTATTGACATCAATGACAACATTATACTTCATTAATGCAATCTTCATGCAATGCCAACAATCAAAATTTCCTGGAAAGTCCAAAGTCATTTGTTGGAATTGCGGTAAACTAGGTCACATTCGTAAGGACTGCAAGGAAGAAAAGAAGAAGAAAAAGAAGAATTTTGATTTTGATTTTGAGTCGGAGAAGGAAGATGGTGATGCATTCATTGCAACTTTGGTGACTCATGTAGGTAATGATACCTGGTTAATTGACTCAGGTGCATCTTTTCATATGACTTCCAATAGAGATTGGTTTTTTGAATATGAAGAATTTAATGGAGGTAAGGTGTACTTGGCTGATGATTCACATTTAGACATTGTTGGCTGAGGTAAATTTAGAATTAGGTTTTTTGATGGTAGAATAAAAAGGATTAATGGTGTGCTGCATATCCCGTGATTAAAATGTAATCTGTTATCTGTGAGCAAACTGATAGATGCAGGTGTGTAGGTAGTCTTTTTTGAAGCATGATGTAAGATGATTAAGGGTGCTATGGTAATCGCTAGAGGTGTCAGGTTTGACACTTTGTATAAGCTAGTGACATACATTGTTGTGTGTAATAGCACTTCTATAAAAAGTAAATCTGTGGATACTTCGTCAGAAGATTTGAGGGTTTCAAATTCAGTAGATGGACATGGCTTTTAGGTACCTAAGGGTTCTCTTTCTTCTGAAGCAAAGTTACCTGCAAGGAAGACAATATTATGGCACCAGAGGCTTGGCCACATTGGAGAAAAGGGTCTAAGGACCTTGAAAAATAAAAACCTTGTTGAAGGTTTGAATGATTGTAATCTTGACTTTGATTTCTATGTGCATTGCATTTATGGAAAACAAAACCACGTTAAGTTTTACTCGAGTTCTCATAAAAGTTGTGGTGTTTCGGATCTTATTATTTCTGGTGTGTTTGGTCCTATAAATGTTCCTTCGAATGGAAAATCCATATATTATGTTTCATTTTATTGATGATATTAGTAGAAGGACATGGGTATATTTTCTAAAGAGTAAATCTGAAGTTTTCAATCAATTTAAAGAATTTAAAGCAATGGTTGAGTTGCAGACTGGAAAGAAAATTAAATGTTTGAGGACTGATAATGGCGATGAAATTTTCTCTAATGATTTTGATATATTCTATAAATATTGTGGCATTAACAAATAGAAGACAACTTCGTATTCTCCACAGTAGAATGGAGTTGCAGAAAGAATCAACAAGACAATGATGGAGAAGGCTAGGAGTATGCTTAGTGGTGCTGGTTTAGAACAAAAGTTTTGGGCTTAAGCTATTTCTACTACTTTCTACCTAATTAGTAGGTCTCCTACATTAGCCCTTGTTGATAAAATGCCTATGGAAGCATGACAGGTCATAAGCCTTCATTGAGACATCTTAGAGTTTTTGGTTGTGAGGCATATGCACATGTGCCAAAGGACAAGCAAACAAAGATATGGTTGAAGATGGAAGGGTGAAGCTAGTTAAGGTATAAACTTTGATGAATGTTGTAGATTCTTTAACTAAGGTTGTGAGCACAAAGAAGTTTAGATGGTGTTCAGAGTCTATGGGCCTTATGGCCCCTAGCAATTAATTTACTATGTTGATACTCCCTTTGCTCTTGCAAGGTGTTCAACAATTGGGAGAATGTTGGGAAAATGGTGTCTCAACCTTGCACTTACATGAGGTTACTATTTATAGTAAGTTTTCATTTGAGCACAAAATGCTTTTAAATTATTCAAGAAGGTTCTAGTTGGTTAGATAAGCATTCGGTAAAGTTTCATTGCAAGAGCACAACTAGTTTTGAAGATATTAAAGTTTTAATTTTGGAGGGGTGTAATTAAAAGTTTAAAATTAATTTTGGAGACTTTAGACCCTTATAAACACACTAAAAAGTGGGTGTAAATATTTTAGTTTTTTTTGAGGTCATAAATAACTTCACAAGCTTTCTGAAACTTCAAACGGTTCGTCAATCGGACAAACGATTCACAAGTTATGGCCTCCGGAAGTTTGGACTCTTGAAATAGGAAATATAAAATGCATCAGATACATAAATGAGTTGTAAAAAGGAGGGACACATGTTGTTGTGTGTTTTAGCACATCAAAAGGCATCTATATTGGAGATAAGGTCGGCTATACTTTATTGGGTAGTTTTAGCCCATGGTTTTGTAATACTGTTTGACGATTTCTTGTATTGTATCTCCTATATATGAGGTGCATGAGATAGAGGTTGTGTGTTACAGTATTATAGCTATTGAGTTACCTTTGAATCTCTTATTAGTGGTACTCCTATGTGATTATATGATGAATCAATAAGGATATGGATAACTACTGAGGGGGGGGGGGGTGAATCAGTAGATAGAAAACAAACTTAACTTTCACCAAACTTAAAAACAATCTCACAAGTCAATCACTAAACTAACTGGTTCAAAAATTGAGTAATAAACTAAAATAGCACTATCAAGAATACCAGTTGACTGACATATCAAAATAACAATATAAAAGCTCTGAAACTCCCAAACCATTTAACTAAAATATCAAAATACTTTACTAACAGTAGTAAAAGCACATTTCAAATAAATGTCGGTCATTTTAACATAACTAAGTGGATTTAACAAAAGCAAATTAACCATATCAAACATTACCACAAAAACCATTCACCACTTGACACAATGATTTTTGACATGGAAACCCAAATGGGAAAAACCATGGTGGGGATGAATACCCACAAGTATTCTGAACTCTTTTGATGTTTGCCCTGTTAGGAGCCAAGCTTGTTAAAGCTTTACAAAATGTCATGTTAAGAACTGATCCTGTTAGGGACCACCCAGTTAAGGGATTGACTATAATGCCCTACTAGAAGAAATACCCTGTTAGGAGTAACCTCGATAGAGGATTTGAAATCCAAGCTAATGGATCACCTAGTTAGAGGATTTAGAAAGCACTAAGCCTATTAAAGCTTACCCGGTTAAGGGATTTAACTGTTATAATTGATAGAGAACAACAAAGGTTTGCTAATCTGGTAAATAACACTACTTTTCTTGATCAGATCCTTTTCATTCTCCTATCTTCCTTCACACATACTGCAGATACTCTTTCTAGTTTGGAAATCAATCACACTGACACAACTAAAATTGCCAACACTGAAACAAAACAACTCATCGACCTTATAAGCAAAACAATAGGTTGGTATCACATCACAAACCTAAGATCTCATAGAGATTAAAAACAAACCACTTCAAGTATGACCATTGGATTATATAGAAATCATTGCACATTGTACAAGACAACCTCGACTACTCTTTGATCACCGCTTCATTGATTCCTATAACTCATCACACGATTTCCACTTCATGCAATGTATTCACTCATTCCCAAGATAAAACCGTTATCTCTATGTGCCAAAAACCACTTTGAAACTTATCACATACAACATGCATATGTGGCATAATCAATACCATTCACCATTTGATCATAAATCAATACAACAGATTCACCAAGCTCCATCGGTTAGAGTTTGGCACATCAACAGGTAGGGTTACCGGTTGATCTCACTGCTTCAAAAGTAATATTGGTTTCCTTCACTTGCTCACCTACTGATTTCAAAACAACATCATACTGGTTACAATTGACATCAATGACAACACAACAGGTCATCAATGCAATCTTCAATCAAATGCCAACACTATGAAGAGATTTGTCTGCAAGTATATTGTAATTTGTAATTGATTATTGAACAATATATTGAGCTACTTTTGGAGTGTGGGGTTTTTCTCCTGAAAGGGTTTTCCCCACGTAAATCACTGTGTTGTGGTATGAATGTTGTTTATGAGTATGTCTATTAAGTTTCTATAACTGTTTTGATGATCTGTAAAAGTTTTGCATAACCCTCCTCTCAAGGTTAGTGTAGGAAGTTGTTCCGCTACTTAACTTCCTTACATTTTGCATGTATTCAATGTTTATACCAGTCAATTTTGTAACATCGGGATAATATAGGCCCTATTCACTTTCATGCTTATTACCGGTGTTACCTTGGCCAATGTGTTTGTCATTGTTTGACTTTTCTTACCAAGAGTAGAAAAAAATCCAAAACATTCAAAATTGACCAATTTTTTCCAAGTTTCACCCTAAAACTGTCAAACTTGTGTTTTAGCATCTCTGCTTGAGGAACAATGTCTTCACCTTTGTTTTGGTGTCTTCGCTACTAAGGATCGACATCTTCATTTTTGAGGATCAACGTCTGCGATTCTGTTTCAGCATCTCCAACCAATCAAAAAAAAAAGTCTAACCAACTTCACTCATGCACCATAAAACCAAGTCGCTTAAACATCCCAAAAGGGACATTTATCGCCAAGTCAAGAAGAAGGCAAGTTACAGACAAATCCTCAAGCGCCAATTTTTTTTGTAGATCAACTGCAAACTCTTATTGAAACATCGTACCTTTTTACATCGTTTCCATGATTACCTTCATAGTTACAATAATAACTTTGATGAGGAACCTTTGAGAACTTGTGCTTTCCATCAACGATCAGGATTGTCTCAATCTATTGATAGGAGTGGTCGCATCCCATTGTCCAACTTGCCTCAACTAGAAATCACTTATTTGAATCTTGCCCCATCTCCAGTAACCTTTCATTTCATCTCTTCTCTTCAAACTGCCTTCTTCCATAATCATTTCCATTTTTTCCTTTTGAGGACTTAGCACATCAATCAATCAATCAACCTTAATCCCACTTTAATCAGTCAATAAATCAACCTCCCAATCCAAGGTCAACAGTTTCCAAAGTCTTACTTAGACCTTTTATCATTCGTTGAAATTAGCCTTATGCTTGAGACAGAATCTACCTCAAGTATACTAATTGATCCTAATCATTTGGGTTGTTCAAAACCCTAATCCCTGGCCCTATTTTGCTTAGGAACGAAGTCTATCCTAAGTAGAAGAAGATTTGATCCAATCTTAATCCAAGATCTAAGTTTATCCTAGCTTGGTTGTTACCTCTCTTTGTGGCCCGTATCTTTGACCCCTACACCCCAGCTATGTCCTAATTTGAGGGCTAAGATATCATCCAATTAATCATGTCCTAGTCCAAGGTCCATCTAATCAACTTCAATCTGTATACACCTAAAAATGGTGTGATGATAATTAATTAAATAAGCAATTATTTAATTAATCCCCCTTCCTAATTGAATTCATTAGGCAATTTGATTAAATTCTCCCTTTCATCTACTTATTAATAAATCTAAGGATTTATTCATTAAGTTCATTCCATAGTCCCCTTTGATTAATTAATTCAAATTAATTAATCTTCCCCCCATTTCAATCAATTCTTCTAATCCCCTAATTAATTAAAACAAATCAATTTATGAGTTGTTGAAAATTAATTAGTCTTTTCCTATTATTTGAATTTTTAAATTCAAATTACCCACATGCCTCCTAACTTCTAACCACCTAACCTAACCCTATCGTATCTTGCACATTCTAACCTCCTTATCCTAAAATCTTATGGTGTGGATATTCTTCCCTTGAGACACAAGACACTTTGGCCACATGTCTTCTCCCTTGGACACTTGCCCTCTCATGAGCAAGGATCTTTGATACTTGTCACCACAGAGATAACAAGTGTCCCTTCCTCCAACCTCTTCTCCAACCTCCTCCAATTTCACCCTTGATATCTTCAGAGTCAATCTTGACCATTGATTCCTACCACCTCATCCCTGGCCTTGGAAATCCTATAAATATCCCCCATTTTGGAGCACAAAGGATCCCATCTCATTATCAATTTAGGCATTGTTACTATAGGCATATCATTCGATCATTGTTGTTATAGGCAATTGCATTAGCTTAATTTGATCATTTTCTAGCATAATTGTTGAATCATGTAGCTTAATCAGTCTCTTTTCTAGCTTAATTGCATAATCATCATAGCTTAATCGTGCATATCATTAGCTTAATTAGTCTCTTGGATCAATATAGCATAATCAATCTCATCTTTACATTTCATTATCATTTCAAATCCTCCATCTAGGTGTAGTCAAGTCATTGGGATTGCTTATCCAGGTCTGAGAGCAAATCCATACTTGCATCTCTTAGGAGGCGATACGTCGCTTTGTCATGGTTCATCTTTCATTTGCTTCTTATTTGCTAACCATGCTTGTAATGATCTATTGAGTGTTTGTGTTGCAACTACAGGTATCTATTGAGTGTTTGTGTTGTAGCTATAGGTATCTCATTTTTGGCCTCTTAACATCATCAAATTTTCAATCTAGCAAGTTTCTAGTCGGGTTTGATTCAGAATTTCATACGAGTTCCCTTTCTACCTCGTATGAGTTCCTTTGTGTCCTTGTACGAGCAGGTGAGAATTGTCGTACAATCAGTTGAGAATTGTCATACGAAATTTTGCTTCCGTGTTTTTAAAACAGATTGCATTTTAGGGTTTTCATGCTTCAATTTGATTATTACTAATGCTAACCCTGGTTTCTTTGTGAGTTTTTCGGTAAAATAATTGGTTTTTGGAGGACGATTGACAAAGGTTACGCTTGTCAAAGCTTCATTTCATCCAAACATCATGACTACTAATGTATCTGTTTTGTAGGTTGCCTAGGAGGACTCAACCAAACTTTATGTCTTCTTTAAAATTTTTAGGCACACTTATTTTGCTAAAGGAAATGAACAAGCATGTCTTATGTGTTTTGATGATAGGAGAGTATACTCTCACCTTTCTTAGGTGATCAGAAAGCTAGAATCATCCTTTAATTTCAATAGTGCATATCTTTGTCGGGCCTGCCCTCCCGAGGAGCCTATAAGGCCAAAGCCATTAAGGCCGATGAGAGGGGAACAACCCAAGTGGGAATGGCTAACGCCAAGTACTCCAACCCACTATAAAATAAACGTGACTTGATGAAAATCAAATCTACATAAATGCTCAAGAATAGCTCTCCTTCATACCTTTGGGTATATCAAACCTTGGTTTTCAAGGTTGGGAGACCTCTTAATTGAGTTTATACTCCGACGCGCTAAACGGATCCCTTACTAGTTCTGATTAAAATTAGAAGCTACCCGATTCACCTTCGAAAGGGGGATAATATTTGTGCAAGAGAGATAGTAACTCTCCCAAGACACTTTCTATATCATGCCCCCATTAGTGTTTGGAGTCGAATAATATGGCGTTGAGAATCCATTGCGTGAGACTCAGTGGTCGTATTCTGATTAGCTATTGGGTGTGTACCTAAGTTTTCAAGCAAATGTTTTCTCTCTCAGTCAACTTCCTTAGGTAGTGTACTATACTTGAGGTCACTTATCAGATCATGTGTTTGATGTGTCTTCATCCCTAAAACAGAAAATCAGACATCAAAAAAACTGGAAAACAAAAGCACAACATCAAACTTCATTGATCAAAAATCTGTCCAAACAAAGTTTTTGTCTCTGTTATGTCCTCTGTCATACGAGTTTATTAGTTTGTCGTACGAGGCTTCTAGTTTATCATCCGATCTAGTTGGAATTGTCATACGAGTCATTTAAGAAGATAATTTGTGTCATCTTTTGTTGTTTGGTTCTATGAGAAAGCTCGTACGAGTTTATGTCTTTTGTCGTGCGAGATTTTTGGTTTGTCGTATGAGCTTATCTAAATTGTCATTCGGGGCTGTATAAGGTGTCATACGAATTTATGTCTCTGTCTGTCTAGAACTGTCTTCTTGCATGTCTTTTTCAGATCTATCATATTTGCTTGGTCAATTTACAGTGAGCATAAACACCTTTTATCTGTCATTCGGTGCTTAGATTGTCTTCTTGGTTCGCTTGGTCAAGTTATCATTTGTCAAATTGGACTCTAGAAATAGACACCTCAAGATTTTCAAGTATTCGTCTTCAAGAAGTTCAAGATCTAACATCTAAAAGTGAATTATCACCCTCTTTGATAAATTGATCACTCAAAACATAGTTTCTCATCAAAATCTATCATCCTCTATCACGAAACTACAACGTTTGGTCAGGAAAATCTTGTCCCACATCGTAGGGTATATCGTTCCTATTGGACTTGGTTTTTATCAAAATCATCATCATTGCACTCCAAAACCGAAGATTGAAAAACTTGCAAACTTTTAAACACTTGAATCATCTTTTCGTGTCATATCACTCTATCGCATTTACATTGACAATTGATCACTTATCAAAACAACTTTTGGGACAATCGAATCCTAGCACAATATCAAACACATGTATATGCCCATTTTAACTAGAGCTCAGAGATGGAAGATCGGAGAGACAAAAATAGAAACATTCAAAATAGCTGAAAATCATATCAATGTGGCATACCAAAGCAAAATACAAGAAGAAGACATAACAAGCCAACATATCAGAGCAATCAAACAAGTCCAAAATCAAAATCAAACTATGTCAAAATCTCACAAGGATTCAAATACATCTCCAATGAAAGGTGGCTCTTTTATGCAACTCTTAAAGAGATCCCTAAAGGATTTTTCTAAAGAAGATCAAAATCATACACCTATGTCTAGCAATGGTTCACCCCCCATAAGCAAATTGACTCTCCAAAGGCATCTATTCCTACAACTCTTGAAAACTTGCAAGAATCTTCCATAGCATCCTCACCAAACAATAAATCCATCAAACCTATTTCAAAGGATCTTATTCAAAGCTCACACTAGTACATTCAGAGCTGATTTCCGACGGCCATTTGTCAGATTTGCGATGAATTTTCATCGGAGTGCCGACAAAATCAACCATTGAAAACTCGGTGTCAGATTGGTTGACGATGCCATACCCGTCAGAAATATGACAATCCAATGGACTCTGCCGACACTGTATGTCCGCCAATTACATCATCGGTCGAAAGCTTGGTAGTCGTCGTAATTCCGACGATGGTAATTTTTATCAAAAAAAATAATTATTATCGATGTTGGCGTTTCCTTCCTTCGATGGCTCTTTTCTATCAATGAGACATCGTTGGGTCTCATCGATACCTTTTGAATTCAGATTGATGAGACCCAACGATGTCTCAATGATATAAAAGAGCCATCAAAGGAAGGAAACGCCGATGAATTCTAGAAAGGACTCACCGAAGATAATAACTTCATCGACAAAAGATATTGAAGAAAGCAGAGAGGGTCTTCATTGACGAGAAAAGTTCTCAAGGAAATAATACTATCGGTGCAACATAAAAAGGACCCACCGAAAGGAGCATTTTCATTGAAAGAATAATATCAATCCGACAAAAGGAAGTTGTATTGATAAAAGATATTGATGAGGATATAGGTTTCAAGGAGGTTAAAAGGCATGTTCTCGATATGCGTGGTTTTGCCAATGTAACTTTATCAGTGAGATAATAGACTCATTCATCGACGGGGCATAGTGATATCAATGAAAGAAGTATTTCGATGGAAAAATAAAGGAGCACACCGAAGCCCAAGGTTTCTTCGACATAAGACCCGATGGATATCAGATATGTTTCGATGAGGAGACAACCATAGTGACCGAATACAATATTTTGATGAAGCGAAAAAATACTTGATAGAAGTAATATTCAAAACAAAAGTATTGTCGATAGAAACAAAGAGATTGATGGACTAAAGAAACAAATGATCGAAAGACATATCCTCATTGAAATGATTATTGATTGCCACAAAAATCAGAAACAAATCCCACAGAAGGTCACATCACCATTAAATTCAAACGTGTGCCCACATGACAATTGTCCAAACCGTCATTACTAACTGATTAAATACTCCATAAGTAGTGGATCAACATCAAAGGACACAACATTAAGGAATTCACAGGCGACGAACTGAAAGCAAGAATTGGGCAAATTCACAGATAAAACTCAGTAATTCAAAGTAAGTTGTTTGCACACATACCTCTTTTTTTAAATTAAATGGAATCATCATCTAAAACTAATAAGACCATAAAGGGAAAAGAACCTATCGCTGCAGAAGAAAAACCTAAAAGATAGAAAAGGGAAGGGCATTCTTTGGCCCAAGACTTGATTGACTAGTGGCCATCATCCAGTTTGAGCTCCAAGAAGATTAGAGCTGATGAGGAAGGCTTGGAGGACTGGTTTGAGGATCTTGGAGACATATGGACATAATTGAGAGGGTATGAATTATTCATATATGGGTACAACATAAGAGTTGCCCGTCAACCTATCAACAATTTATGCCAATTGAACTTAGGAAGGTTAGCTGTGGCTAATGTATTCGTGAATGTGTATCTCATGAAGGCATTGGCAAACAATTATGACCCTAAAACCAGGACCATATATAACTACATGGGTGAGCCAATTCTTGAAATCAGAAAGGAGGTTATTGACACCATGTTCGAGTTGGATTGGGGATTTGAAGAATTGATTGACCTCAAGAAGTTAACAAGTGAATATTTCAACCTAGAGCACATTTACAAAATGTGGAGACTCCCTATACATAGACCTAGGAATGCAGGGTCCTTAGTGCCACTAGGTCAGGATGACAAAGCTCCCTATGGTGTCAACTCTTTCCATCCATATTTCAAGTATACCTATTACTGTGTTGCCCAAGTGCTAGGGATAAAAGCCCATCCTTTGATGGATGTTTCAGCCATGGTCATTTGTGCCGATTTGCAGTCTAAGGACCCCCGCTTCTTTGATTTTTCTTCTTATTTGGTTGAGGTTTTGAATCATGGGTTAGAAAAGTTAAAGGGGGATGTCATCAATGTTCATTTCAAGCATTATTCCTTACTTATTTATATGCTATTATATGTGGGCCAAGATGAAGGGTTATGGCCATAAGAGTTATGTGTCAGGACATATGACAATGCTGGGATGAGAAAACCAGTGCAACTTTTCTTCATGGGACCAGAGGTATGCGAATAATCAATATTGGCATTTTGAGGAGTTCTTTGTCAAGCCATTATATAGACTCTTGGGATGCCCGTGCGATCATGCCCTTGCACCAGAGGTTCAAAGATTCCTAAGACCAAAAGATTTTGCTGAAGATCCCTCAATTGAACACAATTGGGGAGATTGGTATTGTTTTTCAGACTGCACATAGTTCAGGGTATATGGGTTCAGAGGGAGACCATACTTACTACCACTTACAGTCCCTAATAGAGTGGCTTGTCTAGAAATTGTTAGGCAACTATCAATAGTGAGTACAGAACATCTAACAAACCATGGGAAACATGCAATTGTACCTGGGTTGTTAGTATTTTCAGATTTTATAGTGAAAAGTTCAAAGAGTTATGGTCTGCTGTAGACAAAATTGGATTATTATGGCATGGCTATGGGGGATCCAAGGCCCAATTTTGATCCTGAAGGATACATAAGGATAGCCTGGTCATCACAAAAGCTGAAGGCTGGAGAGCATAAATCTTACCTATTGGATGACCTCATTAAGAACATTGGCAGAGAAGAGGCCAGAGTGAAGTGAATAAAGTTTGAGAAAGCAATGGAAGCTTATAAATGGAAGCTTTTTAGAAGGAAAATGGATGAGAACGTGCTACAAAAGATTGAAGACCCCTTGGAGTTGGCCAACAAACTTGTGGAGCATGAATTGGAAATACTTGAGGGAGTCCTGCCTCATGTTTTTAGGGATTACATTGATACTATTAGGAATACAGAGCCTTTGGCTCACATGTCTCCTGCTTCCACATTTGGCATCGTTCCATTCACTCCTCGAGAGGATTACCCCTCTAGTTATGAAGAGGATACACCGATAGACTTGGCAACAAGACAACTAAATGTCCAAGAAGTGGCTGACATCAGATTCCTGGAGCATGAGGATTTCATTGCTGATAGTGACTTCATTGCTTCCAAGGAGTTCACCGCATTCCTCTATCAACATAAAGGATTTCAAATTAGGAATAACATGAGAAATAGTGAAAAAGAGAAGTAGCTTCAAAAGTTACAAGAGGAGATGGATCTTGTGATGAGAGAAATGACACCTGAGAAGGGAAGACAGTTGCTTAAGGAAGCTGGTGTTCTATTATACTCTGGATGGGACATGAACTTTGCCTTGTTTTTTGATGGATTCCTCAAGAAATAGGACCCAAGTAGGCAAATGATGCCACAAGAGATTGATAAACTCTTTAGAGGATCAGGATATGATCCAGATCAGAAGGCTCTTCTACAGTGGGCTATCTATCCCAAAGATAAAAGACCTATATTGGTTGATACAGAAGAAGCTTTTGGACATTTGATGGTGCAACAGGTTGGAAAGATTGACCCTAAAACAACTGCCAAACTAAATTTGGATGTCGCTAAGCTGAACCAAGATTACATAGAGTTTCTGGTCCGAGAAAATTCTACATACAAAAGCCTATATGAGAAAATTGATGAAGAAAAATAGAGGTTGCAAGCAAGATTGCTTCAGATTGATACAGGTACCAGTCAAATAGGGATGACATACGGTGTTGACAGAGATACCATGGATGCCTTGACAGACGCTACGTATTGGAGGAACAGGGCCGAAAAGACATCTCGGCAAGTAGAAAAGGTACAACAAAATATGGATAAGTTGATTCTGGAGATCATTGAACATAGGTTCAGAAGTATGATGCAAGTTGCAGAAATCTATTGGAAAACATACACTGGAATAGTCAGAGCTTTGAAAGAGCATGAAAGGCTCAGGTCTCGGTTGGAAGACATGATGAATGACAATAGTCGGATTAATCCAGGTGAGAAAATTGAAGCCGAGGCTTACTTGAAGTCCCATGATGAATTGACAAATCAAATAAGGAAAGAGCTTCAAAGGCTGGATGATGGGAATACCCCTAGGGTGCCCTCTTTTTACAGTAATGGTGAGTTAGTATCGTTCGAACAGTGGAAACAAGAGTTCATTGATGAGAATAATCGAGCAGTAGTAGAGTTGGATCGGGACAAAGAATTGTCACTTTGTGTTAACCATATTCTATCCAATAATTTCCAGACAGAAAGTGACATGAGGACACTAAATAATGATGTTCTAATGTATAAAGACGATAAGTACATTGAACACATAGGAATGTTGAACTTGTTTATCTTCCAGTTTGTTAACAAAAGTGCTAATTAATAGTTATGTGCTAAAAAGCCACGATGCTTGGTGACAATGTATACCCTCATATAAATGAGGGAACTTTTGTAACAATAAGGATCATTAGAGAAGAAGTAGAATATAGCCTTAGGCTTACTATTGTACCATTTTGCAAACATACATAATATAATCAGTCATCTTTCCTTTGTGTATATGCTGTGGATTACTGCATCTTTCTATAGGCAGTTTCTTGTGATATTATCTAAAAGAGATAAGGTTACTTGTGTTCTTCCAGTAAAACTATGTGTTTCATATTGTGGATTTGAATAAAAGATTTACTTGCGAATATAGTTTTGTATATAGTGCGCCTGCATATTATCTCAACCATGGTGCGCCTGCATATGTATATAGTTTTGTTTATAGGTGGAAAGCCCGAGGTTCAATGTCAAACTTGGTTGCTCTGATACCACATGTAATATTCCACATCTGGCATACACTTGAGCCAACTAACTCACTGGTTTACTAACCAACTATCTAGCGAACTACTTAATGTCTACTAAGAATAACGGTCATAAATGACCATCATAAGATAGTTAACATACACTTGAGTCAGTTGATTCATTGGTTACAGAACTTCTAGGTTTAGCTGATCCAATTCATTACATAACAGTCTCATGTCTACTGACATTAACGGTTTACAAGGACCTTCATAGGATTGTGACATAACCTAACAAGCCAACTACTACAAATCCCCTATCTCTAACAAGTTGCAATGGTCATCATGGAATTAAACCTAATACAACATTGGATCCCTTATTTAGATAAATTAACACATCATATTATGACTCAACAAAAAATACGGTTCTAATATATTTTTTTGTCTTTCTATATTCCCAAAAGTATGCATCTAATTGATGATAAGAATCCTTCTTCAGGTCTTGCAACCATGGAGACTGGTTATAATCTAATTATAACCGATGTGCATTGATTCCAAGATGAACCATATTTGGTTGAACTATGAGTTAAGAGTGGAAAACAAATAAACATACAATAGCTACAAATTATAGCAAGGTATTGTGACTATAAGATAGAAACCATCCTAGGAGCCTCCAATATATCAAAAGTTGAGAAAGTAGCAAGCTTACTGTACAAAGACAATGATCACTATAAAGTTGCAGTCAAGTTCAAAGCATTGATTTGTGGGAACAAAGGGTTTCATATGGGGATAGAGAAGTCTCATGAAATATCATGACAATCATAATCATAATCTAAAGAGTAGTCAAATCTTCAAGATAGATTGGTGATAGTGCAGTCATTCTGTTGAGCATCAAATCTGAATTAAGTAAAATATTTTGATTTGAGAAATTAAATCATAGAAGCCATCTCTCTTTGGAAGAAATCATCATTTTCATTGATACCATAATAACCCATAAGTTATCGAACAAGTCTAAAAGAATTCTATTGAAGTATCTAAGATTCAAACAGTATCGATGAGACCTAGCGATGTCTCATCGATATAAAAGGGGCATCAAAGAAAGCAAACGCCAATCAACTTTAGAAAGGACTCATCGAAGATAGTAATTCCATCGATAAAAGATTTCGAGGAAAGTGGAGATGGTTCTCATCGACAAGAAAAGGTCTTGAGGAAAGTGGAGATGGTTACTTTTTACCACTTAAGTGATGGGTCTGTTTGTCATGAGAAGTGTCCCCCCATTGTTATTTACCTAGGTGATCCCTTAAATATTCTAAATTTTATACGCCTATTACTTTGCTTTTTTTCTAATGTTTATCAGGCCCTGTAAGTGTCATGCAACTCTTTGTTGATCCAACGACCCGCGTTGATTCGTATTCGGGAGATGCTCGTGGTTTACGTATTACGAAGCAGACAAAAGATGGTAGGCTTGGGTGAGGTGGTCAATAGAAGGAATAAAAGTAGTGCAAGTCCCTGAGATCTAATGACCCACGTTATTTCGTGGGATGAAGATGATCGCGAGTTACCTATCACTAAATGGTGAAAAGGAAAGTGGGTCCACGCGGTAGTAAAGCTAAAGTTAAAGACTGATCATTTCTCTTTTGATCAGATGGATCGCGTGGTTTTGTGGGATGAAGATGATCGAGTTTTACCCTCTACGAAATAGCAAAAAGTGGCGGGTCCCAGAAGTAGGAAGGTTTTCCAAAGAGTAAAGAGTGGTTGGTTCAGAGAATGATCAACGGCCCGCATTGATTCGCAGCCAAAAGTTGCTCGAGATTTAGCCTTCGTGAAGTAGCGAAATGACATGGCAGTCCAGGTGGTTTAGGTGGCAAATCAGAAAGTCACACGTGGCCTTGAGGTTAAGTAAATCAAAGAATAAACTTGGCAACTAGGTGGTGGGCCTAGCAGATAGATTGAATCATACTGCCAACGAAGAGGTGACCTATCAGGCATAGGTGGCAGTTTAGAAGTGGATCCCATAGAAGTTTTTCAGCAAGTAAGAAGTTGCCACGTCGGTTTCTTAGGAGATCAAATGCCAGGGTGGATAGCTCTGAATTAGAGGGCCCACATCTACTAGATTAAAGTTGTTAAAGAGCGGGTATCTTGAGGAGGATCCAACGGTGGGCGCTATTTAGCAGCCCAAAGGAGCAGGACAGTTACCATTCGTGAAACAGCGAAGACTGTTAGCCTTAACCACTTGGTGCGTGGTTAGTGAGGTAAACTGTCAGGTCAAGACATGATAAAGGCCGATCAAGTTCTATCTAATTGGACGGCTAGCGCGGTTTTGCTGGGTTAAAGTGCACGATGGTTACCATTCGCGAAATAGCAAAACGAATTTTAGCCCGTTGTTGGATGAGGAAAAGTCAAAAGGTAAAAGCAATGCAGGTTCTATCTGATCGGACGGTTGGCGTGACTTTGCTAGATGAACATGCAAGGGTTTTATGCTCTGCAAAATAGCGAAAGAGAAAAAAGAAAAAATACTCAAGATAGTTTTGACCCGTTGGAGCCAAATTTTTGAATTCTTTCATGAATTCAATTTTGAAGGGACGACCGAAGCATGCGACATTAAGGGGCGACCGAAGCATGCGGTGTTAATGTCTCAGTTAAGAAGCCCAATTGCTGTATATACTCTCACATCAATCGAATGAAGGTATCATTTCAAAGAAGTTGTTGCAGAGAAAGTTGGTGCAGAGCAGAATTCTTCAAGCCGAAATCAGGTTTTTTTGTTCTTTGCTTACCCATTGCTTGAAAATTGTTGAATTGTGGTTTTGTTCTATTAAAGAACTGCATTGATTGATAATTGGCATAGTTACATACTTTCAAAATGGCACCCAGATGAGAATTGACAGGAAAGGTGAACTATCAGGATAGAAACATCTGTGATGACATTCTAGAGCAGTTAACCATGTCAACTAATGTCGGGGCTAGGGCTAAAGAGTTAGTACCAAAAAACCCTTGTTTGAAAATTGGGGATGGCCTATATGACAAAGGAAATTGGTTAAGGGACCCCGAAATAGGGATATCAGGTCTAAGTCTTTTTAAAGTTGGTTTTGGTCAAAGACATGCCCCCGCCCCTTTGAATAGCATCTGGGAACTGGATGTGGGGAAGCTTGTGGTCCCTGGTGTGTTCATGGATGTAGATTTGTTGACCTTGATCGCACAGAATTATGACCCTGCTGCCAGATGTATCAGAAATATAAAGGGATCAGCCCTAGTTGAAATCAAAGATGATGAGTTTAGAAATGTTTTCAAGCTCAGTGAAGCTTCAAATTATCTTGAGTCTATTGATTTTGAAGCATTAGCTCAAGTCTACAATGCACAAAGAGATCATCTTAGGAGTGGCCCATTGAGATAATTCTTTGTTAAAATAGGAGGGTTAACAGTTGTAGATCCCAGTACAATGGAACCATTTTCCCTTAATTTGTTTACTTTAAGAGCTAAGGGTATGTATTAGACACTGTGTCAGATCTTTGTAGAAGATGCTGAGAAACATATGCCAACCCATTATATGCTGATGATTGCCCAAATTCTAAACCCTTCCCTGGAAATAAAATTTGATTTTTCCCCATACCTCACTGATGCTATTCATGTAGGGCTTGCAGGGATTAAAAATGGTAAGGTGGATAGGCCATTTGGATGGTACTCCCTGTTAATGCACATGTTTTTGTTCAAAGGTGCTGATTATTCTGCAAAAGATATGGATTTGGTCAAGGTTAAAGATAAAGAGGAGATGCCTGTGCAACTTTGGAGCACTGTTCTATCTTGGGATAGAGAGGATGCTTATTTTCTGAAGTTTGATAGATGCTTTGCATCTAAGATTAGAGTTATTTTATGTGCAGAAAACCCTAGGATTCCTAAGGCTCTTTTGGAATTCCTTAGGCCTAAAGAGTTTGCAGAAGATATCAAGATTATTCAAAACTGGGGAGACATGTATTTGTACCCTATTTCTATTGTTTTCAAAATATATGACTTTAGAGGAACCCCCTATCTACTGCCCTATCAGATCCCATTGAAGATATGGATTGGAGAAGTGTTGAGACAGATTGGAGGAGTACAAGAGGCCGAGCTGACCAATAGGGGTCAAGGGACCATTTTCTCAACTATTACCATGGCCCATCATTTTGTAATTACCAAAGGTGGCTGGAAATACTTTGAAGAATTCTTTAAGCCATATATGTTGTCAACTGCAGTTTCAAGTAGTGCAGGCCCTGAGGATTTCTTCAATAGCATGTTTAGAAAGAGGGCAGTATGTAAAAGTAGGCCTCACCAATTTCAATTTCCTAGAGATTTAATTAGAAATGAATTCAGCTTAGAGGAGCAGGAATTAAGAAAGGAGAAGTGGGTTGCATACAAAAGAGGACTTGATTTTATTCATCAATTTGATTCTAGCTATGACCCTCTTTCTAGTTTTACCCCTTTTGAAGAGAAGGTAAAATTCTTAATTCTTTATTTTGAAGACCTAATGCAAACCTTGAAAGAAAAAAGGGAGGCTATAATGCAAAATGATCCTGATAGGGCTAAATTGGTCTTAGCTAAGCCTGCCTTTTCTAAGGCTATCCCACCTAGTAATTACATGATGCATAAAAAATCTAAATAAACTATGATGATGCCAGTGGCAAGTGAGCCTTCCACTTCAAGAGGAAAAAGGGCCGTTGAAGATGTCATTGATATTGAAGATTCCCCTAAAAGGCAAAGAGTAGGGAAGGAAGTTGAAACTGATGAGCCTCAATACTCTCCATCTCAATCCCCTATTCACATAGGAGATGAGTAAGCAGTGGCCGAACGATTGCTACAGTTAGGGAGTCTCGGTGAAATTGCATATACCTATGATGAGACCCAAGAGGGAATGCCAGAAGAACCACCTAGTGCTGAAATAAATATAACTGATGGTGCTTCACTGTCAAACAAGCTAGTGAAGAGTTTCTAGCTGACAACAATTTTGTCACAATAGGGGCTTTCATGCAATTTGTATGGAAACAAAACATTGAACAATTCAAGGCTAGATGTGAAAAGAGAATGAGTGATCAGCCTCACAAAGATACAAATTCAGTGGAAGAAGAGGTTAAGCAAGAAATGATGGCTGAATTCAAAGCTATCACTCCTGAAGCTGGAAGAGAGATGGTGTCAATGGCTGGTGTTCTAATCCTCCGTGAATGGGATATAGAAGATGCATTGGTTCTTGAAGCAGTTAGAAAAGAAACCAAACCAATGAAGGGAGTGACATTTAGCAAAGATAATGCTTCTCTATTCATGTGGTCCCTCAAGAGGGATGAAAGTAGAAGAAGGAAAGATACCTCAGGATCTAATCTTCTAGGAGGTATGATAGTACAAAGAGTCCAGGATATAGGGATGGTAGAAGCTACCAGTATAGTCTTAGAAACTGCAAAGTTTAATGTGGCAGTAGCAGAGAAAGAAGCAAAGGAAAAAGCTGATCTCTAAGTCAAGTTGGAGACAATTTTAAAAGCTTATAATGAAGCCAAAAAGGAGGTAGCCAACAAGGATATTATTATTGCTAAACTTCAGAGTCAGTTGGTAGGACAACACCAAGGAGGTGAGTCCTCTACCCTAGCGATCTCTTCTTCTCCAGCAAGACCTTCACCTATCAGTCCTATTATAGAATTCCCCCCTTCTCCTATGCCTTCTGGTTTTCAACCAGCTGAGACTTTTCAACATGAGTTGGAAAAAATGAAACAGGCTCAAGCCTTGTTTGCAAGTAAGTATGAAGAGAAGGTAAAGGCCACCATTTTGAGTTTTGCTGATACAGTAGAGGTCCCCACTGTGCACACTAATATGAAAAGAATTTTAGACACTCTGTGTGAGTTAAATGAGGACAAGGCTATTTTAGAGCCTATTTTGAATAAGTGGATGCTAAGAGAAGTGGATTTAGAACTTATGTGTGCATCCTATGATGAATTAGGATCTGATGTTACTATCAAATCCACATGTGATTTGGCAAAAGGTTTGACCAAGTTAGCAGAAGGAAGAGCCAATGTAGAGAGGAAAGCTAACTTGTACAGGAAAGAATATACTGAGCATAAATTTGAATTATTTCCTGGGGGTTTTGTTAGCCAAAATTAGTTGAAGGACAAATAGGTATGGCTTGATGAGCTGGGAGATAATTTGTCTTTGAGGGTAAATGAAATTGTTAACAAAGATGACACCTCTTTGTTTTTTAAAACAATTGAGGAGATAGAAAAGATAAAATCACATTACAGTTTTTTGGAATCAGAGGTGAGGAAAATAAGAAACTATTGGAAAAGGTTACTTAAGTTAGAGAAAAAGATTGTTGGCTACTCATGGCCTACTGATTATGTGTTCCAAGAGTGGACCAAAAGGTATGTAGTGCAAGAGGAAGATGCTCCAGAATAGTTGGAAGATGCTCCGGGATAGTTAGAAGATGTTGCAGAAGAGTTACTAACTAAAAAGGCCATTGAGACAGAAAAAGACTTGTAACTACTTCTTGAAAGAAGCTATAGTTGTAACTAATTTTCCTTAGGGATGTCTGAAGCTTATATGCATCCATAATGTTATAAATAGATACCGGGACAGAGGAAAAATGATCACAAGAATTTGTAAAGAAACTTTGCAAAAATTTATTTGTGTTTTTCCTAGTGTTTCACATAAAACTATCTAAGTTTTGTAAGATTTTCCAAATTAAATATAAATATACAGACCATTAACTTTGAGCCTAAAATTTGTGTTGTCTTCTGGTATGCTTTCAAATATTTTACTGGTTTCATTTGGGTAATTTAGGGTTATTTCAATTGAACAACGAAGAAAGGCACTGGTCATCTATAGAATACAATTCATCAGTTCACATTTCATTTTAAAGCAATAGGAGTAGCTGAGTAGGAATTATAGAGTAGACTATAAATAGTGTATATACATAAATTTCAAGCACAAAAATTGAATAATTTCTACAACAACAATCTTGAACTCATCTATTATATCTCCATCCTGGCAATTTATGCCATTCTGAGATGCATTAGGTTAGTCTCAGTCACTAGAAAATGATTTGCAACATGCATTAGGAGTTTTCCTCCTTACAAATAGTGCAACATTAAAAAGGTATTATCAAAGCTAAACCACAATTCAAAGAGGAAGCTTACAAAGATAGGATAAAGCTAGGTACAGTCATAAGTCAAGGCATATTCATAGTTGAAACTCAGTCCAAAATAGTGAAGAAGTGCAACAAATGACATGAGAAATATAAAGAAGTATTATAGCAATCATGAGTCAAGGATTAATGAAGATATTTTTTGCATCCATGATACAATCCTTAAAAGCATCCATGATACAATCTCAAACACACTTTTTATCGTTCTCTTGGTGATTTTGCCTAATTGTGTATGTCTTGCTTATGTATGAAAATGGCATTTTGCAGCTTTCCACTGACCATGTATTTGAGGTGTCTTTGATTTAGATATGGCATGAGCTTAGTCATAGAGTGAGACTAGGGAGTTGGACCATCTCAACCATGGTGCACCTGCATATGTATATAGTTTTGTGTATTCATTAAACATTTTCATTTAATTTCAATCAACTAAAGAGAAATATTCATGACTTACAAGTAATAAAAAAACTTACAAGGATGAGGCATATTCATTACTTACAAGTAATAAAAAAACTTACAAGGATGAGGCATATTCATAACTTTTGCAGTGCTACCTTGGATATCAACACTAGAAGCAACTCATATTGTTCGTGTACAGACAAGACAATATGGGAGTTCATTATACCTAGCAACTTGTGGTGTTGTTGTTCATGTTGGCTCCACTTGCACCCTGCAATTAAGATTCAGTATACATTATTCAATAAGATTAACTGTGCAACATAATGAAATATTGAAAAGTGTGTTACCTTGTTGAGCTTCGCTTTGTTTCGAGAATAGTTTAATATTCTCTACTTAACAGGGCCAACCACGTGAAGGTGGAAGCTCATTCGGCCCCTCCCCCCCTAACATCACTCTAAATTCCCTGTTAACATCTTATAACATTCATTCATTAATTATTTCTACCATTAATAAAATATAGCATTCACTCATTAATATCACATAACATTCATTAACACATAACATTGATTAACATTAATTAACACGCAACATTCATCAATATTAATTAACACATCATCCATAACCATTAATTAGCACATAATTACATTCACTAACACATAAAAATCAGTCATTATCAAATTAGTTAGATTCCAATCATTTCTTTCTTTGTTTTTTCTTTGAAGCTATGAAAAGACTAAGTGGAACATCAGTTTCTTCATCATTTCCCCCCTCTGCAGATGTTCCGCCAACTATTCGTGATCTCAATGTATGCCTAGTCCTATACTGAGGACGAGGACACTGAAGTGAAGGGGGGTCCTCTGCATTAACAAAGAAATGGGTTAAATTCAAAAAAAAAATTTATTATTGTTACAAGTATTTCATTAATTTAGAGAACATAATTGTTGTGCTCTTTACCTGATGGGGCCACATCATTTTGTGTAGCCTCAACCTCAACATGCTAAACACCCTCTAGATCATCTGGAGTTGAAATACTAAAGGTTACATTCATGCTGAACACCAATTGCAATTATATTTGTTTAAAGCAATAACAGTGGTCCTCTTTACCTGAGTGGGGAACATCACGTTCTTGAGGTTGTGTACCGAGATCATGCTCCACTTGCTCACCACCGACTACATGCTCTAAAATATTAACAAAAAAGGTTACATTAATTACTACTCTAATTACAAATTAAGATATATATACTTGTATTAATAGCTAAATAAATAAATTTGAATAGCAAATGAATACCTCCACTACTGGGATGCACATCCGGACCTTCATGTGCAGGTGGTGTTTCACAATTAGCAAGCTGCATTCCAATGACATGCACATTGTTATCATTTCTTGCTTATTTTAAAAAAATATAGTCACTTTATGTTGGAACTCAACATCAATTAGATTATTGGTAAAGTATTCAATTTGAAACAAATTCCATTTACCATATTTACTTGTGTGACGGATGCACTCGAATGTTTTGTATGCACACTCAATTCTCATAGCCGATCAGCCACGGCTGAATAGCCTTGCTGGTAGGAAATTCTCTTGTCATCTTCTATGGGTGCTCTATTGAATTCAGAGCCCTGCATTTTTGCTTGGTACCGTGAATTTTGCTTGCATTGTTTGATAAAAAAAAAATGTTTGCAATTTATTAATATTTCGATGCAATATTTCATTTACATGAGATACTTACAATTCGTGTAGCAAGTTTCATGTAACCACCAGAGTCGAGTTTGTGTTGCCCGTGCTTTTCTTGCCTTGCCTTGGTTTCCTTTGACGTGTCACTCAGTCTATAAAAAGTTTGAAATATGTTAGATTATATAAATATAAAGAGTAATTAATTAGTACATAATTACATTCTTAATAGTATCCCATACCTTCTTTTGGCATCTAGTGGTGTATTTCCTTTTTTCCTTTCAATTTTCTCCTTGGCATCCAAAATCAGGTCCTTCCACTCCCTGTCTGGAATCATGGGGGGACGCTCATACTTTAGGTTCCTCTCCAAATGGGTCCTATATTGGTCCCTCACATACTTTAGATATGTGCTAGCTTTTTCAAGGAGCTTGGTTTTGTCAAAGGTGTCATTTCCAAACCACTCAACCATTTGGTTTGTCAATTCATCTTTTAACCTTTTCTCTTGGTCATTCCACCTTTTAAAGCAAAAATAAACCTATTAGATTCAGAAATGAACTGAAGCTACATTTACTACACTTCAAGAAATGGATCAAAGGAAAACTATTTTAGCAATGATATGAAATCAAAAGTGGATTAGGGTTAGTTCACATATGATGTACCACCTTTTACGTATGGTGGGCCCAAATATCTATAATGCAATGTCACTAAGATGTTTATAGAAAATATCATTGCCTGCAAAAAATTCATGGGATCATTAGTCCACAATGAGTGATCATAAAGTAAATTACAATTAGAGTATATATAATAATAATTTTAAAGTACCTGGAACCTTTTGTATCTTTAAGGGAATCATTTCTTCATCGCTCACCACCAATGTGGCCTGCAACGTTCCCGTACTAGCAATACAAGAAGATCCAGGAAATGATGGTATGCTATCAACAGTAGTCACCTCTGGCACATCCTCATGTGCATATCCTCTTGCAAAAAATGAATCCACTATGAAATGGCATTAGAATTCAAGAAAGAATTCTTGAAGGGAAATAAACACATGACAGAAGATAGAGCAGAAGAGGGATCTACCAACAGTGGGCGGGCCAATATGACGTGCACTAGAGGATGTTTGCATGCTACATGTTGCCAACATTGCAGTCGGCAATACAGGTGAGGGTGACCTCTGATGAGGTGGTGGCGGCATTTGCATAGTAACATTGACAACACCTAAAGAATAATACATTAAATATATCAAACATTAAATATATGAAAAGTGCAAGAATTGCAAACAAGGATGAACCTTTATTTTGAAAATTGATAGTATCAAGTATGATGTGTTTTGGGTACTCAGAGTGATAAGCCAAGCAAGTGATAATACAAAAAAATCATCATCACCTGAAGATCCTGCAACACCCTGATCGTGGGAATGATTTTCATGAGGGCGGATAAATTGTTGTAAAAACAATACGTACATATTTTAGTTAATGACATAAAAGAGAATAAAATATAAACCATTATTGAACTTTTGTTATAATTAAAGCTTTCATTACTGCTTACTTGCAAGTTTTGTGCCGTCTTAAACAATAATTCCACCCTCTGTCGTATCTCATCAGTGGTAGGATGCACGGCTGCCAAAGCAACAATCTCTTTTCTAATTTTTATAAGAGGCATTTTAAAGAATTTCACAAGGTCTGTGGGATCTTCAGGGTCATCATTGCTTAACCTTATGATTCCATATCCATAGAAAGGTTCTCAGGTACTACAACTCCCTTTCCCTTTCCCCGAACATCTGTCTGTGTCAAGAATATCATTAACAATTACAAAATTAGTATAAATCACTAAAATAAAGAACATAATAATGTGACAATTTGCTTCTATCTAATTTGTACAATTACAATGAGGTTTACCTGCTTGGTAGAAGTGTCGCAAGATACATCTCTGTTTGCGATATGTGATGGATCCATGTCGGCTTGTGACAAAGAAAAAGTATAAAAATGATACTGAAATTACATAGTACACAACATGAATAACATGAACTTTGTAGACAAAAAGAGTATTAAATAATAAAAAGATGTTGTCATCAAAATCATTGTAAATTTTTTAATTCCTTACCTTTACTTTATGTAGACTATGCGGGATCCTCAACTAAATGGTTGACGATGTCTGTAGTCAACGACCTGTTCCCACCAAGGGTGACAGCATCACATAGGGACTATACCTAAAATCAACACCATCAATTGAGCATCATAAGCATTACTACATTTGTAAGTTGATAAACAATAAATACATATGTATCATAAGCATCATAAACATCACATGATGTGTCATCATATATGTAATTGAGCATCAGAATTAGCATCACATATCATGTGTCATCATAAACATGTAATCCATCACATATGTATCATAAATCACCATCCATCACATAGGTAATAAACAATCACCAACATCATCATCATCATCATCATCATCATCATCATCATCATCATCATCATCATCATCATCATCATCATCATCATCATCATCATCATCACCATCATCATCATCGTCGTCGTCATCGTCGTCATCGTCGTCATCTTCATCATCATCATCAACGTCTTCGCCATCATCATCACCATCACCATCACTACCATCACCATCACCATCACCATCACCATCACCATCACCATCACCATCACCATCACCATCACCATCACCATCACCATCACCATCACCATCACCATCACCATCACCATCATCATCTTCTTCTTCTTCTTCTTCATCATCATCATTGAGAAACTGTCGATCGTGATCATCATCCACTTCATCTTCTACTTCTTCGATATCTTCTTCTTCCATCACATTATACTTTATCGGCCTTCCTCTTGGATCATGTCTAACAACAAATGACCAACCCAGTTTATGTGGAACCTCTGAGTAAAATTCTTGCTCACATTGGCTTGGAAGAACATAGGGCTCATCCCCAACTAGTTCAAATGACCTTGTATTTAGCATTATAAAACTATTATCATGTTCAATAATAGTTCTATCATGATCATTTTTATTCAATCATAGCCTGTACCATTTGACGATGAACAAAACTAATTTGAAGGAATTAAAGTCACACTCAAGTATATCATCCAAAATGCCATAGTATCAATTTTGAGAATGTTGAGGATGAATGCCATTTCTCAATGAAATATTTGTCACCTCAAAGACTGCAGTGATGTCAGAATCACAATTTTTCTTCATGTCATCTAACTTTTTTATGCGAAATTTATGACCATTGCAGCACATAGCGTTGTGGTGTTTGACCTGTGATATGTCAAACATGTAAAATTTATTGCATTGTGAGTTGATAACATATGGGTGATTAATAAATTTATACGTACCTGTTTATCTCTTAAACCATATGCTAAATCAATTTCCCTTTGCGTAACATTGGAATCTCCATTATGATGTGCTTCTTTAACCAATGAAGCCACACCTTCCCATGTTAACGTGCGTCCAAAATGTTGACAATGTTCAATCCATACCGTCATCCAATCAAGATTGTTTGCAATATACAAATGAGTGCATCCCCACTCTCGACCAACTGTACAAAAAATAAATAGACGTCTTACAATCGATTTATTTTGAAGATTAAGAATTAATTAAATACAATAACATCTTATAATTACCTCTCACTTTCCTCAATCTACCTTTCCCCGTCAAGTACTCCCCTTCAAATTTGTTAATGGTGTTGGGATCCCAAATGCGATCCACGTGGATCTTTGCTGCAAACTTAGGAAGATATTCAGAAATGTACACTATGGTCTGGTATACCATATATCCCTCCACCATAGAACCCTCAGGATGTGCTCTTTGTCGAACCAAAGCCTTCAAAAATTTCAAGTGCCTCTCAACCATCCACATTGATCTACTATGTACAGGTCCACACAATTCAATCTCCTCAACTTGGTGTATGAGGTAGTGTTCTTGTGCATTGAAAAAAGCTGGAGGTAGACACTTTTGCATTTCACACATTAAATGAGGAAATTTTCTCTTCCAATATTTTATATCGTCTTTATGGATTTCTTTACATGACAACCACCTACAAGGTATTCAAGACGCAAAAAAATATATTACATAACAAGTAAAACAAAACACAAATATACTATCTATACAACAAACTAAACAAATATCACTACTTACCTCATGTATTTTCCAAGATCATATATGACTTTCTTGACATTATTGTCGAAGTCGTCTGGGAGAGATAGAGGTAGAACGTACTGCAACAATTATAAAATTATCTTTTCATTTTTTTGTAACATAATGAAATGTACATGTACGCGTAGTACTTAAATACATACTAAAAACACAAGAACATGAATTACCTTAATGAAGGTATGCCAATCATGCGTTTTCATCCATGGCCCAAATTCACTTTTCTTTGATATGAGATTGTTTATGTTCGCAGCAAATCCTGTGGGAAATCAAATTTTTCATATGACTTCTTTTATAGCATTGCTTTGCTGGCCTGTTAATAACCAAGGAAGCTCACTTATATTAATCTGTTCTCCATGGCTATTTGATTGAATGACATTTATCATTGCATGATTGGAATCCTGAATGTCACTACATATTTTGACAATTTTTTATTTGTCACGCCTTCCATCCAATATTTTCCATACTGTCTCTGTTATATTCTTTCCAATATGCATACTATCAAACAAATGAACAATTTGTAACTGCTCGTAGTAGGGCAACCTACTAAATTGTCAGGGATAACTTTTTATTCCCTTAGGAAGGTGGTCATTTATGCCTTCACGACCTTCATGATCATCAATCGCATCATCAGTAAACAAAACAAAATAGAAAAGATGTTTTATGACAAACCAATAGATGGAATGGCATTACCTTGACGATTAATTCTATTATATTGCAACTTCCATAGGTGAGGTGTCATTCTTCGTGGCTTTGATGTATTCTCTTCTTTCCCATTGAAAAGATGTTTTTCAGTATTTCGATACTTATGATTTTTGTGGAGAAAGTGCCTATACTCATCAAACACCTACTTTCCTAAACTTTTTGAATGATGAGATTTCATCTTTGGACCACAAACAGGACATGCAAATTTTCCCTTTGTTTGAAGACCTACAAGATAATGTATAATTGGATTAAATATGATAATTTTTTGAATTATAATGTTAATGCACAACTTAAACACTATAACATACCACAAAAATGTGTTAGCCCCGGGGCATCATGTATTGTCCATAGAAGCATCGCATGGAATTGAAATTGTCTTTGTCGTATTGGTCTAGAGACGTCATACATAGTGACACCATTCTATAACTCCAGCAACTCATCGGTAAGAGGCTCGATATATACATTCATATCTTTAACTTGGTACTTACCTAATCGAGTGAACAAAAACATTACATAATTGTTATGACCATTTTACTGCAATATTTATAATTAAATTTAGACGACTATATTTAAATGATAAAATACCTTGAACAATCATTGCCAACATTATGTGCTCCCTCTTTATTGACATCCATGGAGGAATGTTATTGTTGATAACAAAAACAAGCCACACTGAGTAAACAGATCTCATCTCTCCAAATGGATTGACACCGTCCGCTGTCAATGAAAGCCTGAGATTACGAGGTTCTTCTTTAAAGTGTGGCCACTTTTCCTCTATGTCCATAAATGTTTAACCATCCGCAGACATTCAAATAATGTCATCTTGACTTCTATTGCATGCATGGTAATCCATAAATTGTGCCAAGCTAGTGCACTTGAATAATTGTTGCATACGTGGAATAATGGGAATATAGCAAAGAACCTTGTGAGGAACCCTTTTTGTTGTTTGATTTGTTCGATATCTACTGATATGACATTCAGGGCATTCAATTTGAAATTCATGTTGTTTGTGATATATAATATGATCATTGGGACAAGCATCTATTGCTTGATACTCCATTCCAATATCTTTCATAATGGCAGATAATTCTCGGTATGAGCGCAATAGAATATTTGATGGTGGTAACAAAAACTCACCTATCAATCTACAACAAAAAAATATAATTTGTTATAATAAAGAATATTAATGGTACAACATGATTCACAGTTTATTATGACATATATGACATACCTTAACATACGTGACATTGTTATGTTGGATAAACCATTCATAACCTTCAAGTTCACCAACAACAATACAGCGGGGAGAAGAGTTGCCTGCGAGCCTTCGTAAAGGGCCTCAGATGCCTTCTCAAGTAGAGGGACATCATGAACAACATCAAGGTCATCTTCATCATCATGATCAGCTGTGCGAGTACTAAATGAGTCATGGATCAATGTATTTACCATCATCTTCAATTGTGTTTTCTGGCTCATGATCGTCATCTTCCATGGGATCATTATCTTCAGCTTCGATATTCACACCCCCATGTTCGTCCACTTTGAAAACCATATTCTCAGGGTTGTGTTGATCCATACCATGTGCTTCGGGGTGCTCGACCTATATAAAATTGATAGGAACAAATAAACCGTGATCATGATCTCATCATCACGTGATTTATTATGTATATAAATTGTCGCCATGATATAATGAAAAAATTACCAATGGATGATAATCATGTCCACCTTCAATGTGACCATGCGACCTACAATGTTTCTTCGTTGTTTTGATTAGAAGTCTTCTAGTCTTTAACCCCTTACAAATTTTGCACGGACAATAACATTTTCCATCACCTTTTCTTTTCAAGTTAGACCACAATCTAGCAATTGTCTCCTTATTTTGTTGTTTGTTGATATTGTTTGACATGGTCTTTCTTCACTGGCAAGAAAATAGAAATTATCATCATTGAATAGAGCATCTTATTGAATTTAGATTTCTAGTTTGCTTATTTTGCATATAAGCTCACCCAAATATTTTACAGTTATTTTTCATCAAGATTCCCTCAGGAGCTGGCAGATCCTACTTCCATACTTTAATTTTGTTTTCTCAAAGGACAATCCTAAAAATCCATGCATTGCAAACAAATTTTTACACCTTTGTTGGTTGCGGTGGCGTCACAGAGAGTTTACATCAATAAATGAAGAACATGCCAATGCTTTTAATGCAACAGTAGAAGTCTATCTCTTATTCAATATCTCTAGTGAAACCCCCATGATCTTTTGTTGGAGTAGAATTTGTTATATTCTAGAAAGGGTCTTGTCCTTTGTTGATGTGATATTCATCTACCTCAAGAAATAACTGTTCTTTTCTCCAACAAGAAGTGGAACTAAATGAAGATCTAGCACCACGAAATGAATCCTCAAAAGGATTACTATAGTAGTTTTGGTAGATAATGATCTGGGTAAAATACTAATGTGGCTTTAGGAAACATCATGTACTAGCTTAGTATACTCTAACAAATTTGGTGCGACATGCTACATCCAATTAAGTCTCCATCGGTATCTCTATTGTGTTTATGGATTGGGATTCAATGTACTCTTTTTATACACAAATTTTACTTTCAACTGAGGAGGTTTGTATGTACTTACTTGTCTTTCGATTGTATTCCTATTTCAAGAATTTATTCTATGAACAAATCATTTTTTGTAAGTTGTACAAGTGGAAGCTTGAACATGCCTTCCATGCTAGCCTTGTTGATATGTTCAACACCATCTTGTGCAACAAATCTTTAGAACTCCACTATTTCATTGAAGAGTGAGTAGTAGGGACAATCTAGGACACTTACAGAGGTTTTGTAAGAGAGATAAATAGACCTAAATATTATGGCTTAATAATGATCAATAGGTAAACAGATAAGAAACTCTCAATATCAAAATGACTTTCTCAATTGTCTTTACTAGAAATGGATAGATCTGCTAATAATGGCTTTATGGCTATATGTCAACTTTAGACTCAATCCAAGAAGAGCTAGAACTAATTTGTGATATCTAGATTTATGATCTCTATAATATAGCAATCCCATAATTATGTTTCCACGCATCTATACCACAACACAAACATCATGCTAGTGTTCAGCCATAGCAATTGATATCCTAATTATAGAATGTGAAATATGCACATAACTATGAATAAAGATTAAGAAAAACAAAGAAAGATGCTTATTGCAAACATAAATGACTAATGGACAAGAATTGAATTCATTGTAGATAGTTTTGCATATCAAATTCACTTATTTGTGTGCATTTACTAACTCATGTACTTGTGGCCAACCATTTATCTCTTTCATAAATTAAACACTTATTAATAATATTAAATGGCTCAGTAATTATGTTTTAGTTGAAATTGAAAATAAAATATTTTATTTCAGGACAGCTCACACTATTCCCTATCATATTTTAGACTCTTGGTTTTGTTAGTAGTGGTTTGATGTCTTTGGAGTTGATCATTGCATTTCTTTAGTTACATTTGCCAGCGTACTCCCAGCCTATGCCAAAATGAGAGCTTTGGAACAAGGTATGGACATCCATCAAAGCATAAAAGATAGAGGAATTTTGTCAGATGTAGTTGCAACTGCACAAAATGGATTTGTTGAGAAGGCTTTAGAAACTTTCAAGCAAATGCAATCGGTAGGTGTAAAGCCAAATTCCACGACCATTGCTACTATCCTCCCTGCCTGTGCCAAAATGGGAGATTTGGAACAGGGTATGGACATTCATCGAAGCATAAAGGATAGAGAAATTTTGTCAGATGTTGTAGTTGTAACTGCCCTGGTAGACATGTATGCAAAATGTGGAAGCATAGACAAGGCACGCGAACTGTTTGATAGAATGCTTGAAAGAAATGTTGTCTCGTGGACTGCAACGAATGCTAGATATGCACAAAATGGATTTTTCAAAAAGGATTTAGACACTTTCAAGCAAATGAAATTGGAAGGCATAAAGACAAATTCCACAACCTTTGCCAGCATCCTCCCTGCCTGTGCAAAAATGGGAGCTTTGGAACAGGGTATGGACATCCATCAAAGCATAACGGATAGAGGAATTTTGTTAGGTGTTGTACTTGCAAATGCCCTGCTTGACATGAATGCAAAATATGGAAACAACATGTGCGTATATGGGAGGAAGGGATTGCTGCTACAAAATTGAACGCTCACTCCTCAATCATAGTTCTATGGTTTTACGAGATTAAACAAGGATAATTAACCACCACATGTATATTTTTTGCAACATGAAACTAAAAACTAGGGAAATTTGAATCTACCTCCTGCGCGGGATTGCCTTCGATGCGGGTTTGATGTTCTTGGGGGTTGAATTCGCCACAGATGCCTAGGCGGGATTGCAATTCACAAATGAATTCCCGGCCTCTTTTTTTATTTTGTAATGGCCGCTATCATCGGAATTACGATGAACTCGAGCACTTTTTTGAAAAAAAGAAAAGTCTCATTGCTAATGCCTTCTTCATCAAAACCAAATAGGAAATTTTTGTCAAAATTACGATGAATGCGGGCATTTTTTCAAAAAAAATCAAATTTGGCCACAATATACCTTCTCCGTCAGAAACCTCAGTTGAAAATCTAGTCCAAATGTATTAGTGTCATCTCCTTCATATCCAAGCATTGATTCCTTGCAACATCCCCATAACACTCCCTTGCAAATTGAAGTCCTCATTCATAGAACGCTTGTTAAACGTGTCCTAATAAATGGGGGAGCTGGCTTAAACATTTTCTCATTGACTCTTGTCCGTGCTCTAGGTTATTCAAAAAATGTAGTTGATCCCCAGAAAAATATCACCATAAAAACATATGATGAGGAAGAGCATTCCTCTAAAGGAAGTGTGATATTACCCATCAGAGTGGGACCTTTGCCGAAAGACACAGCATGCCAGGTTCTAGACTTCGACTTACCATACAACATACTCTTGGGAAGACCATGGATACATGGCATACAGGCTATTCCATCAACATGTCATTAGTTCATGAAATTTGCATACAATGGGCAGGAAATCATGATCTCAGCAGACTCAAATCCATTGTAGTGTTGTAGTAATATGAAATCAGCTCAAGAGGTCATTGCTCCCCATAATAGAGAGGCATCATCTTAAAGCACACAATCCAAGGAACAATCATTTTCATCAATTTTTTCAAGCATGGAAAAACAAATTCAGCTAAGAGATCGAGGGAATAGAGAATATTTGCGATCATGGAAAAACAAACAAGAGCAACTTGAAATTGAAAGGGAAGAAGTAGATGTAGGTGTCAATATAGTTCACATGTATGCATGACAAATGTTAGGAGCTAGCCCACTTGAATTAGAATCACATTCGGTTGACTTGGACTTAATCGAGGATGATCAGGAGCTCCTTGAGCGAGGTCATTATGACGAGAGTATCGTTCTAGACATGGAAATACATATTGAAAATTCTGACATCTCTATCATGACCCCTAATATCTTTGAAACAATTCAACCTGAAGATCCTTTACCTCTAATCCATCCCAAACCTATGAAATGGGAAAATGAAAGACATGCCATATCCTTATATCTTAATGAAATCAAACCCGCAACAACTTTCACCAGGGATTCTGCTAATGCATCTTTCAGTCAAGTGGGTGCCAAATCTTCTAGTCGTAAAACTGAAAATAAAGAAAACAATATTAGGTCTAATGCTGAAAACCATTTATTGGAAACATTAGACTAAGAAAAAGTAAAAATAAAGAACGCATCTAATGGTGAAAACCTCCTCGAGGCACCAGAAAATGGGAGATTTGACACCTTACCTAAATTTTATCAAGAGAGGTCATCTATCCTAATAGAACCAACATATGTAGTTACCATTGGCACAACTGATCTACATCCAACAATATCTCTATCAAAACATGAAGTACATAAATATTTGGAACCCTTCAAAAGATGGCAAATCATTTTTACCTGGTCATATACAAACATTCTAGGGTTAGATCTGTATCTTATAATACATCACCCGAATATCAGTCTAGGAGAAGGCATCAATAATGATACACAACATGGATCAGGAGAAGGTATTCTATTCATCACACCACAAGGTCACACAATTCCAAAAGCCTACAAATTAAGCTTTCCATGTACCAACAATACAGCAGAATGTGAAGCTTTGGTTACAGGTATCAAAATGGCTATAGAATGGAACATTACACAACTTCAAGTTTTTGGAGACTCTCAACTCATCATCAATCAAATCAATGATGATTATCAAACAAAGGATGAAAATCTAATGCCTTATAAAAAGATGGTTGATGATATCAAGAAATAATTTGTAGAAATAACTTTTCAGTAGATTCCAAGGAATGACAACAAAGCAACAGATGCTATGGCAACACTTGCTTCTCTCCTTCAGACATAGGAAAATCAAGAGCATTACGAATTCCAAGTGGAAGAGTTGTTTTACCCTACTCATATTTGTCCTGATTCCCAAACTATATGTCACCTTGTTGGACATGATTCCTCCCGCTATGGCCAAACTTACACATACCTGAAAGATAACACCCTACCTCCTCACTTGTCGAAGAATCAAAAGAGAAACTTTATTCGCTAATCCTCTCATTATACTCTTCTCGCAGATACCCTATTTAAATGAGGTCTAGACGGTACTCTTTTAAGATGTCTCGAACAAGAAGAATTTGAGAAGGTCTTACATGACGTCCATAACGACATTTATGACACTCATTCAAGTGGTCTTACCCTTTCAAAAAAACTCATAGGCTTGGGCTATTATTTGCCAACTATGAAACGAGATTCTTTTCAGATAGCTAAAACATGCAAACAATGTTAGATCCATTGGAATTTGATTCATGCACCAGCACAAGAACTTCATGCTTTGGCAACATCTTGGCCTTTCTGCCATTGGGGTCTTGATCTAGTAGGAAAGATAAATCCTTCTTCATCTAATGGTCACAAATTCATCCTTGTAGCTATAGAATATTTCATAAAATGGATTGAGGCAGTACCTCTCATCAATATAATAGGAAAATAAATTGCTGCATTTATCTTGAACTACATCATTTGTCACTATGGAATACCCATGACCATTATCACTCATAATGGGCGACCGTTCAAGAATCAGGATGTCCAAGAACTATGTGAGAAATTCAAGATCCAACATAGATTTTCCACACCCTAATATCCACAAGGGAATGGGCAAACAAAAGCATCAAACAAAACTATTTTGAAAATCCTTAAAAGGACAGTGAATGATGCTAGCAGAGATTTGCATATTCAATTGAACCCTACTCTATGGGCCTACCGTACTAGTATCCGCACAACAATAGGTGCCACACCTTTCTCTCTTGTTTATGGATCAGAAGCAATACCGCCAATAGAAGTAGAGATACCTTCTCTATGAGTATCATTAAAAGGGCTTATCCCAGATGAAGAACAACGAGTATCTAGATTACAGGAGTTAGAATTGATCCATGAATGAAGACAAAATGTCTTTGATCATTTAAAGGTATATCAACAAAGAATATGTCAAAGTTATAATCATAAGGTCAAACCAAGAACATTTCAAGTTGGGGAACTAGTACTCAAATAAAATCCACGCAACCAGTCAGATCGAGAAAAGAAAGGGAAGTTTGAACCAAACTAGTTAGGTCTGTTTGTGGTCACAACAGTATTTGGGCCAGGAGCATATAAGCTATCAACACCGATTGAGGATCAGCTTGAGGAACCCATCAATAGCATGCATCTGAAGAAATTTTATATCCGAAAAAGTAAAAAAATCCAAAAGCAATGAAAAAGCAAAAAAATCTAAAAATAGTGAAAAAGCAGAAAAATCCAAAAACAGTGAAAAAGCAGAAAATCGAAAAAATCAAATATGAGAAAAATTGCAATAAAAACAAATGGTGAAAACTTGGCAAACAGGTGCTATCTGTCCGCTAGCTCTTCGATCTATTAGTTCATGCATCCTTCTGCTTTCATTCTTTTCTATCAACATTGTTCATATTCATAATAAAGCCTTTGTACATATGTAGGCATCCTAGGTGGCTTCTTGCCATGGTTTGGATCATTGGGTATATCATACTGAATTTGTTTCTAGGCTTGGGCAAAATCATGCACCTATCTAGGGGCAAAATTTTTGATCATTTTGATCTTAATCAAACAAGTAGAACAGTAGTCAGGCAACACTTATCAAGTGAAAACTAAGACATCCAACATTGAACATGAGATCAAATTGTCAACCATGAAACTATCACATGTCATTCTAAGCACATTCACACACCTTTCAATAGATGATATCTTTTGGATAATGGTTTAACATGATTGTTCAACTTTTCTATCTTGATTTTTGCTATCATGATTTCTAATTGACTCCAGGATGTCTTTGAATAGAGGAACAAGGAAGGAACATGATATTTTTCTTGTCTGTTGTCTACAAATTAATCATTAATATGTGCAAATTTGTCTCGGGACATGATCATTAGAGTATCATCGAAGACATTTCCAATTTACGTATTGAAATGGTTAATACTGCCTATTTTACGCAAGCAACACTCAGGTCATCTTGGTTCAATTATACCTTGATGCTTGTGCTAACTTGCCATATCAAAATCTAGGAAAGTAGTGCTCAGGTCATCATGGTTTAATTATACCATCAATGTTTGCACTCACTTCCCACATTTTAAAAATCTCAATGATGACAAAACACAATAACCCAGTGATTGGTCTAGTCGTAGCTTTGCATTTAGCTTGCATTTCATTCTTGCATGGGATCCTGCATGCTCATTCTATCCAAGGTTAAATATATTGCAAGAATCATCAAGGTATCATCATAAGTGTATACGGAATTAGACTAATGACTCATCTCTCTCTAGATATTGTCGACCCAGCAAAAATTTAATGTTATTCCCTCAACCAAACCAACATCAACATATTTGAATCTTCCTGCAACTTGATATCAACAAATTTTTCAGTTCTTTATCCAATCAAACTTATCAATTCTATCAAGTGATTGCATCTACATATATTATATCATGTCTTATACAGGATGTATCTTTCCTAGAACCAGACGTTCTGATTATGTCTTATACAGGATATATCGTTCCTGAAAACCAGATGCTTTGATCATCTTTGTCTTATACAAGAGGTGTCATTCTTGAAACCAGACTGAATCTCAATCTTATCAATCTAATCAATCAAGCTTTATCGATACTCAAGAGCCACATCACCATGATCATAGGACTCGCATTTTCATCAACCTTAGTTGTAGAAATCAAATCATTTCCAATCAGGATATCAATTTTGTAAAGATCCAAAAACTCCAAAGGTCAATTATCTCAATTGATCTCCTGAGGGGGCATCATCGTACCGCAATTTATCAATCGATGTCCGGGGCATCCTATCAAACCATTATCATCATCAAAATGAGATTATTCTTTGTATCAATGTGTCATCACACCTCGCTTCAAAGAGGTGCAAAATGTATAAACCTAAAAATGGTCTAAAGATAATTAATTAAATAAGCAATTATTTCATTAATCCCCCTTCCTAATTGAATTCATTAGGCAATTTGATTAAATTCTCCCTTTATTAATAAATCTAAGGATTTCTTCATTAAGTTCATTCCATAGTCCCCTTTGATTAATTAATTCAAATTAATTAATCTTCCCCCCATTTCAATCAATTCTTCTAATCCCCTAATTAATTAAAATAAATCAATTTATGAGTTGTTGAAAATTAATTAGTCTTTTCCTATTATTTGAATTTTTAAATTCAAATTACCCACATGCCTCCTCGCTTCTAACCACCTAACCTAACCCATTCCACCTAACCTTGGGTTTTCCTGACCCTATCCTATCTTGCACATTCTAACCTCCTTATCCTAACCTCTTATGGTGTGGATATTCTTCCCTTGAGACACATGGAACTTTGGCCACATGTCTTCTCCATTGGAAACTTTCCCTCTCATGAGAAAGGCTCTTTGACACTTGTCACCGCAGAGATGACAAGTGTCTCTTCCTCCAACCTCTTCTCCAACCTCCTCCAATTTCACCCTTGATATCTTTAGACTCAATCTTGACCATTGATTCTCGCCATCTCACCCCTAGCCTTGGAAATCCTATAAATATCCCCCATTTTGGAGCACAAAGGATCCCATCTCATTATCAATTAGGCATTGTTACTATAGGCATATCTTTTGAGCATTGTTGTTATAGGCAATTGCATTAGCTTAATTTGATCATTTTTTAGCATAATTGTTGAATCATGTAGCTTAATCAATCTCTTTTCTATCTTAATTGCATCATCATCATAGCTTAATCATTCATATCATTAGTTTAATTAGTCTCTTGGATCAATCTAGCATAATCAATCTCATCTTTGCATATCATTATCATTTCAAATCCTTTATCTAGGTGTAGTCAAGTCACTGGGATTGCTTATCCATACGCACATTTCTTAGGAGGCAATAGGTCGCTTTGTCATGGTTCATCTTTCATTTGCTTCTTATTTTCTAACCATGTTTGTAATGATCTATTGAGTGTTTGTGTTGCAGCTATAGGTATCTATTGAGTGTTTGTGTTGTAGCTATAGGTATCTCATTTTTGGCCTCTTAACATCATCAAATTTTCAATCTAGCAAGTTTCTGGACAGGTCTGATTCATAATTTTGTACGAGTTCCCTTTGTTGGTATTTTGGTATGGTTTTATCATTGATGTCAACACCTATTGAAAACAAGCACTTTGGAGATCCGGCAACATTCACCGGCAAGCAAGTAACTATTGCACAGTTACTGGTATATGGTTCACCAGTAGGATATAATGTTCACCGGTACCTGGAATGATATGGAAGACACTTGATAATGTCAAAGACATCGTGTGGATACTTTGTTTTGAGGAATTGATCATTGGTATATTTATATTTGCATATTTGCTTTTACCGGCAAATAGGTCCAGGGTTATCTAGGGTTACACCGGCAGGTTTATCTTTTCTAGATCAGCATGGCAGGATATGGAGATGATTTATTATTGATGTAAATGCATTAAGCTGACATGTCTAATCGGTTATTGCATCGGATATTATATTGTATGTAAAATGTTTTTATTGTAATATCTTGTAGAGATGACCTACTAAAATTTGTCTTAGGGTATGGTATAAATGTAAGATCTTATTTGTAAGATCAAGTGTGGAATGCGAAAAAAGAATTGAGTGAAGGTATATGTGAGATTAAGTAGAGTTATACATGAAGACATCATTTGAAGGTGAAGCTAGGTTTTTGTATAAGCATATCAACATTACACCGGTATTGAATCTAGCATATGAAGATGCTATTTTGTGCAGTATAGTCTTATTGGATTTAACCATCCAACTATAGTCAGTGTGACTCCCATTTTGTGTTTGAGCAGTGAGCTCTAGGCTGTTGGCCTTTCTACATGTGCAGACCCCATTTATGTACACTTACTATCTACAATAGTATCATCTGATTATGGGTAAGGTTTCCCACCATGGTTTTTCCCCTTGCAGGGTTTCCACATACAAATATTGGTGTTATGTGTTGTGGATGACTTTATGTTTATGTTTCATCCATTAATCCTTACCGGTATAATAATTTACTGTTAACACTGTCTACTGGAATGCTTAACTGGTTTACCGGTATTAAGCATTAAGTTGGTTAATTAGTTTTTGGTTTGAATTTATTAGACAACTGATTCACCCCCCCCTCTTAGTTGTCTCCGGGACTGAACAATTGGTATCAGAGCCTAGTCCTCTTTTGCAGAAGTTTAACAACTTGAGGAGATCCAATGTCTACAAATTATTTCAGGAAGGACAGTCCTAAACTTGATGGAACCAACTATGGGATATGGAAGATCGGGATGGAGACACATCTGAATTGCATCAGTAAAAACATCTGGGAAGTTACAAAGAATGGTTATACTGCTGTTGTAGCTGGTCAGACTGCTCCAACTACCTTACCTAAAGATGAAGAGAATGATTGCAAAGTAAGAGAAGCACTTTTGAGCGCATTATTAGATCAACAAATCATGGGATTATCAGATAGGTCTACTGCTAAAGCTATTTGGGATCATTTGGAAACACTAAATGAAGGAGATTCCACACTTAAGATTGCAAAACTTGAAAGCTTCTGAGTTAGGTATGAACATCTAAAAATGGAAGAAGATGAAAGGATTTCTGCTTTTATGGAAAGAGTAAATGAAATTGTTCTGGGTATTAAATGTTGTGGAGGAACTTTGAGTGAGGATGAGATTGTTTAGAAAATCTTAAGAGGATTGCCACCGACATATAAAATGAAGGTTATTGCTATAAATGAGTTGAGAACAATGCCTAATACATCAGTTACTAGGGATACATTGATTGGAAAACTTTTAGCCTTTGAAATTGAGGAATTTGGTCTTTTTGCTACTATAAAAACTGATTTGGCCTTTAAAGCATCAACATCATCTGCTCCATCATTTGACAAATCTGACTGGAGAGCCTTTTATGCAAGAGAACTTGAAGAAACCAGGAAGGAGAATGAAGAACTTGAAGAGCTTGAAGCACTATTTGCAAGGAAAATGCCAAAAGGTCCAGTTGGAAGTAAGTATGAAGGTAAAGCACCCTTTAAATGTTTTAATTGCAATAAGATTGGTCATATGGCTTCGAGATGCCTTGATAGACATGCTAGACTAAGAGAAGAAGCAAGAAGAACATACAAGCCTAATCCTGAATATCAGAGATACAGATTTAAGAAGAACAAAGACAAATCTTGTTACATTGCTGATGAAGGTGTGATTGATGATTCTGATGAGGATCCAACAGACAATGGATGGGTTTTTGTTGCTATAACAGAGGATCAACCGGCACCTACTACTCAACCGGTAGAACAAGCCCTAGCAGCTAAAGTTGAAGCGAAGGATGAATGGATCATCAACTCAGGATGCTCACATCATATGCCAGGAGACAAAGGCAAATTCTTGAACTTTCAAGAATGCAATGGAGGTTTAGTAAGATTTGGAGATGACAAAGCCTGTTCAATCAAAGGTAAGGGTTCAATATCTCTTGATGGTAAGCATAACACTGACAATGTCTACTATGTGGAAGGTTTAAAGCATAATCTTTTAAGTGTTGGTCAATTAGTTGAGAAGGGATTTCAGTTACAATTTAAAAATGGAAAATGCAAAATCATGAATAGAACTGGTTTGGAAATTGCAACCGGTAATCAGACTAGAGGTAATATCTTTCATTTGAATAACAGTGAAAAGGCATGCTTAATTGCACATATAGATGAAAGTTGGTTATGGCATAAGAGACTATGTCATGTAAACTTTGATTGCATGGTAAAAATCAGTACTTCTAAGGCAGTAAGAGATCTACCTAAAATTGTGAAACCTCATAATACAATTTGTAAGGAATGTCAATTTGGAAAACAAGTTAGAGCTAGTTTCAAAAGTATTCCAGAAAAATCCAATAATGCTCTTGATTTAATTCACACTGATTTATGTGGTCCAGCTAGAACAAAAAATTTACAAGGTGATAGATATTTCATGCTAATTATTGATGATTATTCTAGAATGTGCTGGGTTACTTTTCTCAAAGAGAAATCAGAAGCACTTGGAAAGTTCAAACTATTCAAAGCAATGGTTGAAAATGAAACTGGTAAGAAAATCAAATGTTTAAGATCAGATCAAGGAGGAGAATTCACATCTAAGGACTTTAATACATTCTATGAAGTGAATGGAATCAGAAGATAGTTATCAGCACCTCGGATACCACAACAAAATGGAGTTGTTGAAAGGAAAAACAAAACTATCTTGGATGCAACAAGAAGTATGTTATCTGAAGCAAATCTACCATATGTGTAATGGAGAGAGGCAGTTAGCACTGTTGTCTATACATTCAACAAAGTTCACATCAAAGGTGAAACCAGTAAGACCCCTCATGAACTATGGTTTGGTAATACTCCTACTCTTAAGTATTTCAGAATTTTTGGAAGTAAATGTTATATTAGAATAGATGAGTATATTGGCAAATTTGATCCTAGAAGTGATGAAGGAATATTTCTTGGTTATTCATCTAAGAGAAAGGCAGATAGATGTTTTAATAAGAGATTGCAGAAAATTGTTGAGAGTACAAATGTAAAGATTGATGAACAATTCAGAGGAACTTCAAGGTATATAGACTCTGAACCGGCAATAGAAATTGTGACAAATGAACCTACACCGAATCCATCGGTACAGAATGAATATCTAGTTACTCTGGTATCATCAGAGTATTCCACAGTAATTGAAGAACAACAACAAACTAAGACACCCCGATATGTAAGATTGAATCATTTTGAAGATCAGATAATTGGAAACAAATTTAAAGGAGTTATGACAAGAGGAAGATTGGCAAATGAAGAGGTATGTCTTATTTCTCAAATTGAACCATCATCTATCAATGAGGCATGCAAAGATAAATATTGGATTAAAGCTATGGAAGAAAAATTAGGACAAATTGAGAAAAATAATACTTGGACATTAGTTCCCCGACCTAAAGATAAAAATGTAATTGGAATCAAATGGGTATTTAGAAAAAAACTTAATGAAGATGGTAAGGTTGTTAGAAATAAAGCAAGACTAGTGTGTAAGGAATATTATCAGAAAGAAGGAGTTGACTACAATGAAACCTTTGCACCGGTAGCCATAATTGATGCAGTCAGATTATTCTTGGCTTTTGCAGCTCACAAGGACTATAAAGTTTATCAAATGGATATTAAATGTGCATTTTTGAATGGAGATCTTGAAGAAGAAGTATATTTTGAACAACCTGATGGATTTTCTTTGACAGATGACAATGATATGGTTTGCAGGTTAAGAAAAGCTCTGTATGGATTAAAACAAGCCCCAAGAGCTTGGTATGCAAGGTTGGATAAGTATCTTTTAAAGATTAGATTTACTAAAGGAAATGCAGATAGCAATTTATATTACAAAATAACTAATGATGACATCTTGATTATTGAAGTATTTGTTGATGATATAATCTTTGGAGGAGAAGATGGATTATGTAAGGAATTTTCTATTAAAATGCAACAAGAATTTGAAATGTCTATGATTGGAGAAATAAAATTCTTTTTAGGATTGCAGATTTCACAGACTAATAAAGGTATATTTTTGAGTCAATCCAAGTACTTGAAATAATTACTAAGGAAATTTGGGATGGAGAACTCTAAACCGGTAAGCACACCTATGACTACAAATGACAAATTATCTCAAAGGGATGAATCTACACCTGTTAATCCAACTAGATACAAATCTATGATAGGAGGTCTACTGTATTTGACACAAACCAGACCTGATATTATGAATACTGTATGTATTGTTTCTAGATTTGAAAGTAATCCTAGGGAAAATCATGAATCAGCTGTAAAAAAGATTTTTCGGTACTTACAAGGCACAACAAATCTTGGATTATGGTATCCTAGAGATGAAAATTTTGATCTATGTGCATACACAGATGCAAATTGGGCAGGAGATGTGGATGATAGAAAAAGCACCACTAGAGGAGCATTCTTTCTTGGAAAAAGATTAGTTTCTTGGTTGAGTAAGAAACAGAGTTGTACATCTTTATCAACAGCAGAATCAGAATATGTTGCAACAACAACTAACTGTACACAGGTACTATAGCTTAAACAAATGTTGAAAGACATAAAGGTAAAATGCAAGGAACCCATTACTATATATTGTGATAACACTGCAATAATTGATATATCCAAGAATCTGGTATTACATTCTAAAACAAAACATGTTTCTATCAAACTTAATTTTCTAAGGGAAAAAGTTGAGGAAAAGGAGATAAAACTGGTTTATGTGAATACTAAAGAACAACTTGTAGATATTTTCACAAAACCTTTGCCTAAGGAGACTTTTGAATATCTCAGAGATTAGCTTGGAGTCATACCACCACGGGTAGAGACTTAGACAGTTGATGATTGTCATCAACCAACAGAATTAAAAGACAAATCTTTTACTTCGATCTTTTGATGAGGAAGCTACTTCTCAGGGGGAGTAGTTGGTATTTTGTATGAACTTGATTTTTGTAACTTTGGCATTTGATGTCAAAGGGGGAGAGATATCTATGGAAAAACACATTATCTTTTTGAGGAGAGATTTGTATTGAAAATAAATCTTCGGATAAACACATGTTGCTCCTAGGGGGAGAAATTGTTGTCTAAGGGAGATTGTTGGTTTTTGGTATTTGCAATTTCTATTTTGGCACTTTGATGGTTTTTCCATCTTGTGTTGCCATCAATGCCAAATGGGGAGATTGTTGGTATTTTGGTATGGTTTTGTCATTGATGTCAACACCTACTGAAAACAAGCACTTTGGAGATCCAAAAACATTCACCGGCAAGCAAGTAACTATTGCACAGTTACTAGTATATGGTTCACCGGCAGGATATAATGTTCACCGGTACCTGGAATGATATCGAAGACACTTGATAATATCAAAGACATCATGTGGACACTTTGTTTTGAGGAATTGATCATTGTTATATTCATATTTGCATATTTGCTTTTACCGGCAAATAGGTCCAGGGTTATCTAGGGTTACACCGGCAGGTTTATCTTTTCCAGATCAGCATGGCACGATATGGAAATGATTTATTATTGATGTAAATGCATTAAGCCGACATGTCTAATCAGTTATTGCATCAAATATTATATTGTATGTAAAATGTTTTTATTGTAATATCTTGTAGAGCTGACCTACTAAAATTTGTCTTAGGGTATGGTATAAATGTAAGATCTTATTTGTAAGATCAAGTGTGGAATGTGAAAAAAGAATTGAGTGAAGGTATATGCGAGATTAAGTAGAGTTATACATGAAGACATCATTTGAAGGTGAAGCTAGGTTTTTGTATAAGCATATCAACATTACACCGGTACTGAATCTAGCATATGAAGATGTTATTTTGTGCAGTACAATCTTATTGGATTTAACCATCCAACTGTAGTCAGTGTGACTCCCATTTTGTGTTTGAGCAGTGAGCTCTAGGCTGTTGGCCTTTCTGCATGTGCAGACCCCATTTATGTACACTTACTATCTGCAGTAGTGTTTCCCACCATGGTTTTTCCCCTTACAGGGTTTCCACGTACAAATATTGGTGTTATGTGTTGTGGATGACTTTATGTTTATGTTTCATGCATTAATCCTTACCGGTATAATAATTTATTGTTAACACTGTCTACCGGCATGCTTAACTGGTTTACCGGTATTAAGCATTAAGTTGGTTAATTAGTTTTTGGTTTGAATTTATTAGATAACTGATTCAAACCCCCCCCTCTCAGTTGTCTCCGGGACCTAACACCCTTTTTGCCTCGTACGAGTTCCTTTGTGTCCTTGTACGAGCAGGTGAGAATTGTCGTACAATCATGTGAGAATTGTCATACAAAATTTTTCTTCTGTGTTTTCAAAATAGATTGCATTTTAGGGTTTTGATGCTTCAATTTGATTATTACTAATGCTAACCCTAGTCTATTTGTGATTTTTTTGACAGCGTAACTGGTTTTTGTAGGACGATTGTCAAATATTATGCTTGTCAAAGCTTCATTTCATCCAAACATCATGACTACTAATGTATATGTTTTGTAGGTTGCCTAGGAGGACTCAACCAAACTTTTTATGTCTTCTTTAAATTTTCTAGGCTCACTTATTTTGCTAAAGGAAATGAACAAGCATGTCTTATGTGTTTTAATGATAGGCGAGTATGCTCTCACCTTTCTTAAGTGATCTGAAATCTAGATGCATCCATTTCTTTCAATAGTGTATATCTTTAGTGGGTCTGCCCTCCCAAGAAGCCTATAAGGCCAAAGCCATTAAGGCCGGTGAGAGGGGAATGACCCAAGTCGGAACGGCTAATGCCAAGTACTCCAACCCACTATAAAATAAACATGATTTTATGAAAATCAAGTCAATAACAGTACTTGGGAATGGCTCTCCTCCGTACCTTCGGGTATATTAAACCTTGGTTTTCAAGGCTAGGAGACCTCTTAATTGAGTTTATACCCCGATGCGTCGAACAAATCCCTTACTAGTTCTGATTAAAATTAGAATCTACCTGATTCACCTCTGAAAGGGGGATAATATTTGTGCAAGAGATATAGTAGCTCTCCCAACGCACTTGCCATATCATGCCCCCATTAGCGTTTGCAGTCAGATAATACAGCATTGAGAATCCATTGCGTGAGACTCAGTGGTCGTATTTTGATTAGCTATTGGGTGTGTACCTAAGTTTGCAATCAAAAGTTTTCTCTCTTAGCCAACTTCCTTAGGTAGCATATTGTGCTTGAGGTCACTTATCATATCGCGTGTTTGTTGTGTCTTCGTCTCTAAAATAGAAAATCAGACATCTAAAAAACTAGAAAACAGAAGCAAAACATCAAACTTCATTGATCAAAAATTTGTCCAAACAAACTTTCTGTCTTTGTTCTGTCCTCTGTCATATGAGTTTGTTAGTTTGTCATACGAGGCATCTAGTTTATCGTCCAGTCCAATGGGAATTGTTGTACGAGTCAGTTAAGTAGAGAATATTGTGTCATCTTTTGTCATCTGGTTTTGTGAGAAAGCTCAAACGAGTTTATGTCTTTTGTCGTGCGAGATTTTTGGTTTGTCATATGAGCCTGTCTCAATTGTCATTTGGGGTTGTATAAGGTGTCGTACGAATTTATGTCTCTGTCTGTCTAGAACTGTCTGTCTAGAACCGTCTTCTTGCATCTCTTTTTCAGATCTGTCATATTTGCTTGGTCAGTTTACAGTGAGCATAAACACCTGTTATCTGTCATTTGGTGCTTAGATTGTCTTCTTGGTTCGCTTGGTCAAGTTATCATCTGTCAATTCGGACTCTAGAAATAGACACCTCAATATTTTCAAGTATTCGTCTTCAAGAAGTTCAAGATCTAACATCTCAAAGTGCATTATCACCCTCTTTGATAAACTGATCACTCAAAACATAGTTTCTCATCAGGCTCTATCATCCCCTATCACGAAACTACAACGTTTGGTCAGGACAATTTTGTCCCACATCATAGGATATATCATTCCTATTGGACTTGGTTTTTATCAAAATCATCATCATTGCACTCTAAAACCGAAGATTGAAACTTGCAAACTTTTAAACACTTGAATCATCTTTTCATGTCATATCACTCTATCGTATTTACATTGATAGTTGATCACTTATCAAAACAACTTTTGGGACAATCGAATCCTAGCACAATATCAAATAGACATATATGTCTGTTTTAACTAGAGCTCAAAGCTGGAAGATCGCAGAAATAGAAATAGAAACATTCGAAATAGCTGAAAATCATATCAACATGACATACCAAAGCAAAATACAAGAAGAAGACATAACAAGCAAACATATCAGAGCACTCAAACAATTCCAAAATCAAAATCCAACTATATCAAAATCTCACAAGAATTCAAATACATCTCCAAAGAAAGGTAGCTCTTTTATGTAACTCTTAAAGAGACCCCTAAAGGATTTTGCTAAAGAAGATCAAAATCATACACCTATGTCTAGAAATGGTTCATCCCCCCATAAGAAAATTGACTCTCCAAAGGCATCTATTCCTAAACCTCTTGAAAACTTGCAAGAATCTTCCACAGCATCCTCACCAAACAATATACCCATCAAACCTATTTCAGAAGATCCTATTCAAAGCTCATCTCCTTGATATCCAAGCATTGATTCCTTGAAACATCCCCGTAACGCCCCCTTGTAAATTGAAGTCCTCATTCATAGAATGCTCAACTTATCAGTCAAGGGGCACATTTGCCCCCGGGTTTTAACAGACCCATTCTTGACACCCCGATGGAAGGTGTCCTCATAAATCACCATATTCTTGATACCATTCTTCATCCCCCACTTACAACTTCTCTACCTCTAATTTATTTACCCCCAAGCACATCTAATTTGCCCATCTCCCAACCTCCTAGGTCATTTGCACCTCTCTATAATGCAACCAACTACATTAATGCTAGATTGCCTTCTAATAGCACCATTTTGGTGTCACGAACTTTGAACACTTCAAAACCTCTCATTTCCTTTTACCAATATATTGGTGGTGGTATCTCATTTGTATCCAATCAAATCCCAGAGTCTAATTCAGGTCACTACATCCCTAATCTCCAAAATCCACAACCCGATCTCATGAAGGACCTTATCAAGAATTTCAAGGATGGGACTCATAAGAGACCTTACACTTTTGAAGAAATTTGTCCTTGTCTTACGATCCTTCTATTTTTGTTGCTCCATGCCCCCCAGATTTCAAAATGCCTAAATTTGAAAAATACAAAGGCAAAGGTGACCCTAGAGACCATGTCTGTTAGTTTTACATCATCTGTCAAGAGGTCTCTTATAGTGATGTTTACCTTAGTTGACTTTTTCCTAAGAGTCTTAGCAGAGATTCCCTCGTTTGGTTCTTCGCCATACCTCATGGCTCCATCAAATCATTCTCAGACCTTGTGGAAAATTTTGTCTCCCTTTATACATATAACATTGATAATGATGCATCCATGATGAACTTATGTAACACAAAGCATAGGCCCGGAGAAACCTTTGCTATTTTCCTCCAAAGGTGGCAAAATCTCATTAAAAATTTCCCTTGGGATATACCAGAGTCATACCAAATTGAATTATTTCAATTTAACCTGGTACTAGAAATGTCTCACCCCCTAACCTGTCAATGCCTATACTAATTTGATAAAATTACTAAGAAAGGCCTATCCTTAGAGTGTGTCCTCTTAGAGGAAGGAACATTGAAACCCTACCAAAAATCTAACCAAGGTTCTTCCTCGTATAATGATAAGCCCAAGTATTGGTCCAAAAAAAAATGTCATCAATGAGGGAGTCAATGAGGGATTCAATGATGCTAAGTGTGTCCAAACTATGACCATCCCCACCAAACCCACCACCACCAATAATTAATTCAAAACATAATCTAATTCCTGCAACCAATCCCACCCTCGCAATAATGTCTCCATCCAAGGTTGACCTCCCCATTCCAATAATCAATCCCAATGTGAGTACACCCCACTCATTGAACTAATAGAGGTTATCTTCCAAAATCTTTTCAAGGCTGGTGTTGTTGTCTTCTCAATGACTTGTCCTTTTGATGCAAATCAACCAAAACTCAGATGGTATAATGAGAATGAATATTGTGACTACCATCGTGTTCAAGGTCATGATATAAGCAAGTGTATGAAACTTAGAATTATATTCAAGACCTAATTGACAAGGGTGACGTTGAGGTTGCAACTGCTAAACCTAGTAATTTAAATGACAAACTTAAGATGTACCAAGACCCCTTCCCCAAGCATGGTAAGGGTAAATCTTCATCATCTCGTGAAGTCCACTATGACTATGCCAACCATATCACTGGCTTCAACTCCTTGGTAGGACACATAGAGCTTGTTGATACTCATGTTAACATTATTACTATCCAAGGAGCTGACCCCTCATCCACCCCTCGCAATCATCAAGAAGACCATCCCAAGAAAAGATTGTCATACTTCACCTTTCACCTCACATTCCCAGAATGATTGTAACATCACCACCCGTAGAGGGAGAGTAACCATTCAGGGAGCTCCTCCTCCTCCACAAACCTCCATGTTATCTACCCATCATTATGATATCCTTGATCATCATAGTAAGATGCCTACATAGATCTCTATACTTGAACTCCTCAACACTTCACATGTTCATAAAGAGAACCTTGAGGAAGCCCTTTTAGAATCTCATTTTCTAGATAACATCAATGCCACACAATTCTGGGCCCTCAGTGGCAACCTTGCTATGTAGCACCATCTCATATTCACCTCCAAGGATGCTTTATCTATAGACCCATCCCACAATAAACCCCTTCATATTCAGTCTATTATTCAAAAGCATAAAATCAAGAGAGTCCTTATAGCCAGTGGATCTGGACTGAACCTTTGTACTCTTTCAAGACTTGGTTGACACATCTGACAAGATCACAATTAAAGCCTATGATGATACAGAAAGGGTCTCAAAAGGTACTATAACACTACCTCTTCAAGTGGTCCCTATAATAGTTGAAACTATATGTGAAGTCTTAGACCTTGATCCTCCTTATAACATACTCGATCGTCCATGGATTCACTCCATTCAAGTCATTCCATCCACTTACCATCAATGCCTTAAATTCCCTTACAATGGTAGCTAAATCACAATCTCAGCTGATCTGTAGCCCTTTCAGTATTGCAAACTCCTTGAGGGAAAGCACCCCTATCATTTCCCACTCAATACACCCATTCCACCACCTCCATCTGATCCTTCAAAGGTCGCATCTACCTCCTCCCAACCCAAGATCAAGGTTAAGATAATTGACAATGGTTGTGGAGAGTACACACTTCAAAATGCACTCTATGTGGATCAACTCCCACCCTCTCCTAATTCATATGCTAGACCTAATGAAATTAAAATCCAAAAGAAACCCACTATGAAATGCAAAAAGACCACTTTTGAGCAGTGGGGTGTACTTGATGAAGAGAGATTGGAAAATGATGTCACTTCTTGGTTACACCCATAAAAAGATGAAGCTCCAATAGATATTCCTAAGAAAATGTATCCTAAGGCAACTGCTATTGTAGACAAAATGGGTTATGAAGGATATTGTCTCGGACCTCAAGAACAAGGAAAGTTCCCATCTCACCAGTCTCATACATGAATAACAGAGGCTTGGGTTACTCACCAATGACTAAGGTCACTATCACTGGTGCTCTAACAGATGCTCCTTCTGAAATCGAAGACTCTAATGAAGAGGAAATTCATGAAGTGTCTTTCAAATATCTTGATGATCTATTTGATGATTCCTATGTTAACACCATCACCCTCGTCACCCATTCCACCTCATTAAAAATCCAACTAGTCCATCTTGAACTCATTGATTGGGACCAAAGAGGATCACCTGTCCTTGATATCTACGCTAATGACAATGCCCTCTTGGCATTACTCAACATGTGAGATCTTGAGAACCACACATCTATGAATGGAATCCACCTCAATAGGGAGGCATACTTTGGTGGTCAACTCAACTCCCTTAGTCGCAAAAATGAAAACAAAAAGAAAAATCAGAAGTCTCCTAGTGAAAACCTCTCTGACACACCTTCAAACTCAGAAAAAGTAAAAATAAAGGATGTATCTTCTAGTAAAAACCTAGATCAGGAACTAGAAGATGAGGGACTTGACTTTCCTACCATGGTTCCCCTGTATCAAGAGAAATCACCATTGTTGATTGAAGAAACCGACACTATCAACATGGTTACCGATGTCAATCCAAAGAATGTGCTCATTGAAAATTCCCTTACAAATGGGGAGAAACAAAAATTTCTAAGTTTCCTCAAAGAAACACAAATCAACTTCACTCGGTCCTATGCTAACATGCTAGGCCTTGACCCAAAACTAGTAGTACACATCCTTGTTGTTAGACCAGATGTTAAACCAGTGAAACAAAATCTCCATAAGATGCATCCACAAATTGCCTTATTAGTCAAAGAAAAACTATATAACATGCTAGATATCGGATTCATTAGGCCCATTGATTATCCTGAGTGGGTCTCCAACATTATACCTATCAGCAAGCCCGTTGGAGGCATAACAATTTGCACAAACTTCAAGGACCTCAACAAAGAATGCTCGAAAGATGATTTCCCCTTACCAAATATAGATATGATTGGAGACCTAACAGGTGGACACGAGATTCTTTCCTTAATGGATGGTTTCTCTAGGTACAATCAGATCAAGATCGCTAAAGAAGACCAACACAAGATGACATTCACCACTCCCTGGGGAACATTTTATTATCAAGTCTTTCCCTTCAAGTTAAAGAACATAGGTGCAACTTATTAGAGAGAAATGACAACAATATTCCATGACCTCCTACATGACATTATGGAAGATTATGTGGATGACCTAGGCAAGTCTAAGATGTGAAGAACACATCCCCATCTTGATAATAATCTTTGAAATACTAGAGAAATACAAGCTACATCTTAACCCTAAGAAGTGTTTTCAGGATCACATCTATAAAATTGTTGGGATTCATAATGCATCGTAGAGGAATTAAAATAGATCTAGCCAAAGTCAAAGAATTATGTAAATACCTCCCCCTAAGACACTCAGGAATCTTTGTAGTCTATAGGGAAAGGTTCAATCTATCTATCGCTTTATTGAAGAACTTTTAGACAAGTTCCATCCTTTTGCACATCTTCTACACAAGGACACCAAGTTTAAATGGGACTGCCTATGTTAGAGAGCTTTTGATAAACTGAAAGAGTACTTGGCTTATCCTCTAGTATTGATGGTACCTATACTAGGAAAACCCCTTCTTTTGTACATATCAACAACTAAAGTGGCTCTAGGGGCATCATTTGCATAAACTAATGACAAAGGAAAAGAGCATGCAATATATTACATCAGTTGCACTCTTGTGGGATATGAACTCAATTATACTCCCATAGAAAGAGCATGCCTTGTAGTAGTCTTTAGTACTCAAAAAATTTGCCACTACATGCTTAACAATAAAACCAAACTCATAGCAAATATCGATCCCCTCAAATACTTGTTGTCCAAAGATAATCTCACCAGGAACACACCTAAATGGGTTATGCTACTAAGTGAGTTTGGCCTTGAGTACATAGAAAGGAAAGAAATAAAAGGACAAATCATAGCAGATCAATTTATTGATTGTACCCTTCAAGGATATCAGCCCCTCATAGTAGATTTCACAAATGATTCCATCATGTTTGTCACCCAATCAACCTAGTGATAGTTATACTTTTATGGTTCTGGCATGCAACATGGATTGGGGTAGGAATTTTTCCAATTCCTAAGTCTTACAAGATAGCCTTTGCATGGAAAAACAACATAGCGGAGTATGAATCTCTTATCACTGTACTTCGATTAGCTATCCAATGGAAGATCACCAAGCTACAAGTCTATGGAGATTCCCAACTTGTCATTAAACAAGTTAATAATGAGTATCTGACAAAGGATGACAAGTTACTCCCTTATCATCACATGATTGAAGACTTCAAACAGTACTTCACTTTCATCTAATTTGAGCAAGTTCCTAGGACAAACAATAGGTTTGTCAATGAAATGGATACAATTGGTTCCATCCTACAAATGCTCATAAATAGTCAAAAGTGTGAGTTCTTGGTCAAGCATATTTTAGTACCATCATATGTTGTCCCTAAATCAGACATAGTATGTGTCCATGTTGGCCCTGATTCCCCATGGTATTAAGAAACCTTTGCCTACCTTCAAAATAGCATCATTCCCCCTCACCTCACTAAAACCCAACAACTAACATTCATCTGTTGATCCGCTTGCTACACCATTCTCGGTGATACCCTATTTTGAAGACACTTTGATGGAACCCTCCTAAGGTGTTTAGACAAAGAAGAGGTTGAAGGAGCACTACATTAAGTACACGAAGGTATCTGTGGAGCACACTCAATCAACCTCACTTTGGGTAAGAAGCTCTTCCGCACATAATACTACTGGCATACAATGTAACGGGATGCCTATCACTATGTGAAGAAATGTATCCCTTGCCAGTAGAATGGGGACAAGATTCATGAGCATTCTCAAGATCTGCAGTCATTCATCACACCTTGGCCCTTTTTTATAGTGGGGGATCGATCTCATAGGAAAATTCCATCCCACCTCATCCAATGGCCACAAGTTCACAATAATTGATACATTTCACTTAGTGGGTGGAAGCCATACCACTCACCTTCACTACTACAAACAGATCTCCAAGTTTATCCTAAATTATTTAATCTATTGCTACGGAATCCCTAAAGTTATCATTACAAACAATGACAGACTCTTGAAAAATCTGGACGTCAAATAATTATGCCAAAATTTCACCATCCAACATCACTTCTCTATCTCATACTACCTGCAAGGTAATGGTCAAGTTCAGGCTTCAAATAAAACCCTTATCAATATCCTTAAGAAAACAGTCAATGAAGCTAGTTGTGATTGGAACTTGCAACTCCATCTCACTCTTTAGGCCTATTGCATAAGCATTTTCACCCCCATGGGAGCTACATCATACTTCTTAGTCTTCGGTTCCAAAGACATCCTACCCCTTGAGATCAAGATCCCCTCACTATGAGTATCGCTACAGAACATCCTTCCTGATGAAGAATATAGAGTGGCCAGGCTACAAGAGCTAGAACTTCTAGATGAAAGGCATCTCAAGGACTTAAATCATCTTCGAGTATATCAAAATCGCCTATGATCATGACTCAAGAATTTTGACATTGGTAATCTTTTCCTTATGGAAAATTAGAGAAATCTCTAGGACCATGAAAATAAAGGAAAGTTTGAGCCTAATTGGCTTGGACCCTATGTCAACACTGCAAAATATGGATTAGGAGCCTATCAATTAGCTACACCCGAAGGAGATCCTTTGGATGAGCCCATGAGCATCATGCATCTGAAGAAATTCTATGCCTAGTCTTCAGAGATTACCAGTTTTCAAAAATAAAAAATGAACCAAATTTTTTTTAAAGAAATAAATAAATGAAAAAAGCAAAAAAGTAAAGAAAAATCAATTCATCCATTAGTGAAAACCACTATGTGGTGCTATGGGAAAGTACCTTGGTGAAAACCTATTGAACCAAGGGGAAACTTTGCAAGGGTGAGAAGGTTAGTTTAAATCCAAATAAACACAAATATTCAATTAAAACATAAAACAACCTTATACCTTTTCTTTGATTGGACCTTGGATGAAGTTGAGAATGTGCCCCTACTCAACTTGTTTGGATTAGTACACAATGGATTTGTGGATTGCTCTCCACACACAACAACACTAAGATGGATTGATGGATGAGTAGATGGATGAGGGCAAATGACTAAGTATGGGAAAAAAATTACTATAATGGTGATGTTATGGATGTCTCTAAGCTTATACTAACAACATGTATTTTCACAAAAGATGGATTGCCAATGAAGGGGAGGAGACCCCAGTTTATAGCTTTGAGGGAGGACAAATGGAGGGACAAGATTGATTTGGGATGAAGGGCTAGGATTGAAAGGAAAGTGATGGAAGGGATTGAAAGGACAAGGTGTAGAGACCAAGAGATTTTCCATAAAGGCATTTCTTGTCTCCACACTCCACAAGGTGTGTGGGGAAAAGATCCCCAAGTACATTGCGAGGATAAAAATAGAATTAAAAATTCCTTCAGGGAGGACAAGAGAATTAAAAATTATTAAATAATGGATTGAATGGGTGAATGAGGAGAGACAAGGAATTAAAAATTCTTTGGGAAGTGAGGGTGCATAGGAAAGTGGGAGAATTTGAAATCCTTATGATCAAAGTTGGTGCATTAAAGGTTGGGGGTTGAGAAGGGGACAAACCCTTTATGGAAAATGGTTGACTTGCTCCTAATCATGGGGATTAGGAATGTGCAAATGATTAGCAAGAGGGATTAAGTGGGTTAATGAAGAATTAGGGAGCAAGTGGACAAGTTAGGAGGATGTGACAGGAGGAGAGAGAATGAGTGGAGGAATTAAAAATTGGAGAATAATGATAATTAGGCTTCTAGAAGAATTAATTAGTTTAAGTGGGGATTAGAAGAAGTGATTTGTAGGAATCACATGACTTAAGTTAACTAATTACTAGAGGGGACTTAGAAGAATTAATTGATTGGATGACTTTACAAGAATGAGAATAATTTATTTATTTAATAAATCAATTATTGGACTATAGTGACAGGATTAATTAAATTTAATTAATTATGAGAAGAATAAGGATAACATAATTAAATAAATTAATCATGTCGAAAGGATAAATTAATTAAATATTTAATTTAATTAATTTTATACGTCTACATTTTGCCCTTCTTTTATGTTGGGGCAAAATTGGTGGTGGATAAAAGACGTAAAAGGATGCCCCAGTTTGAAGAAGCAGGTGGTACATGCCCTGTCAAGAATTTAACTAGGAAAATTGTAAAAAAATTCAAGTTGTTCTCGAAAAAAGCATAAAACGATGAGAAGAAAATAAAATGGAAGGAGAGAAGGAGAAATAGGAGGTGTTGGCAATATTCTAGATTTGGTTAAGTGTTGTCATTGATGTCAACATTGTATCTCGGTTGGATATGGTTCCGCTATCCTGGTTAGACTTGGTGTTTGTCTTGGTTTTGGCTGTGATTCTGATCCGGTATGGTCAGATCCTTGGATTCAGTTTTGGATGGTTATTCAGGTTGGCTATATGCTTATCACAATTAGGTGGTTCATAATTTGGTGCTCCAAAAGCTATCGCTTATGTTCCTGGTTGATATTTCTTGGTACTGGTTAGCTTTACCGGTTGGCAATACTTGATGATTCGGTTAAGTGATTTTGGTTTGGCTTATGGAAATGATTTCTAACGTGTTGAAGGTGCTTCTTGATCATGTCCCAATTTTTAGGTGGCTTCACATTGGTTGGTGTGTTGATATGATGGTCCTATTTGGATCCGGTTAGATATTCTATGTTATTATACTGAGGGTTTCTACAGGTAGGTGAAATGTGTTCAATATTGGTCTTAGCGTGATTTCTGACAGATGTAAATGTTTAGGAATTTGAATAAGTTCCATGCTATGTAATGTAAATTATAATATTGGTCCAGTGATATCGCGTGATGCAATTTTTGTAATTATGGGTTTATAGGTTTAGGGTTTAGCCGACCTTATCATTAAGGTTGATGAATTGTATTTATAGGCTACTTATTCATGTAATCTTTGTATCGATGGTTATGTCTGCATTATCAGAGAAAGGTTATATGCAAACAGTGATATATTATTCAGCGGAAGGTTGTGAAGGATTTGGTGTTGCAAGGCAAACATATGTGCTTAACTGGAACTGTATCAAGCATTAGGAGATGCTACTTCCAAAGTTCATTCTTTTTGGATTTTAGTCTGATGTGTTTGTAAGTCAGTGAGACTTCCCTTTTGTGATGAGGAGTGTGCTCTAGGCGGTTGGCCTGATTGCAAGTACAATCCTCATTATAATTATTTCACATATTGTTGTAGAAGTATTATATGATTGTGGGTAGGGTTTCCTGACGTGGTTTTTCCCTTTACCGGGTTTCCCATGTCAAAATATTAGTGTTGTGTGTATTGTGATTTCATGCTTTATCTTTCATAGTGTTTGTTTCTTTGTGCTCTTATATTAATTTTATAATTTGCATTAACTATTATACTTGTGTGAAAACTAATTCACCCCCCTCCTCTAATTTTTCTCCCAGTATCAAAACTATCTAACAGGAGGAAGGAAAATAATTCAGGAGAAAGTGAGAGAAAATGGGGAAAGGGGAAGAAAATGGGGCCACGAGGTACCATATATAAGTCACATGGGGGCCTAGGAGGGGTCATTATCACACATACACCTTAGAGATTGAAGGAGCTCAGAGCACTAAAGAGAGAGATGGCACACATTCCTCATCATGAGCACCACACAAAGAGGGTCCGATTATTCCAGCGATTGGCCAAGTATGGCCCACCGATATGTAGCCCAACTTGAATTTGTGATTTAGTAAATGGGGCGGGGGGATTTGGTTAGGGCACAAACGTCGATCACCATTTTGGTGTCTGCATGGGGGATCAATGCCTGCACAGGCGTTCAACGTCTACATGAGTGCCAAACTGGCTAAAATGGTCGATCCCTTCCCATGCAGACAACTACCGTCTACACAAACATTGGTATGCGGGTATAGAGGAAAAAGAGAGGGAGATTGTCAATCAACATCTCCACTCTGTGGATAGACGCCTAGGTCTTAGTTTTGGCATCTTTGCTGGGGAGAAAAAGAGGAGAAAGGGATATAGAAGAAAATGGGAAAAGGTCTCGGGGGATCATGTGGATTCCCTAGGGGTAGAATAGAATTAGAAATAGGCTATAATAAGAGGGATAATGAGGTGATTTTGTTGGATGCAGGTGGACCTTGATCTGATTACATCTCGAGAGCACTGGCTACCGATGATGGCGTTGTTTAGGTGGTTGGAGAGAGATGAGCAGGAGATGTGGAGTGCAGTAGAATTGGGGTTCATGGGGAGATGGTCATGGATATGAGCACACATGACAATGATGACAACGCTTGTGGAGATATGGGATAGTGTGACTTGCACCTTTCGTTTGCCTATAGGGGAGGCCAACATCACACTGCTTGATGTATGGTGGATCTTGAAGGTCCCCATCAGAGGAGTCATCCCAAAGTACCAATTGGACCATGGTGATCACTACCTATGCAACATATGCAATTGTGATGAGCTGCCTATGGATTGGACCAGGATGCGGTTGTGAGAGGACATGCATATTTGATGGATTAATCGCTTAGTTTTGTTTATTTGTGGATTGATCAGTGGGCAGATGATGCCTAACTTGAGCGGCCATGGATTTTCAATCAGATGGGGCCGATTTATATATTATATGTTGGAGGATTTTGTACAGTATGCATGGGGGCCGCTATGCTCGACCAGCTATATCATGATATGTACATGTGCGTATATCAAGGTTACAAGAACCTTGGGATAGGTGTCACCTTGCTTCACATCTAGGCCTAGGAGCACATTGCAGTTACTTGGCCAGTTGGAGTTCATGATTGGTGATGATGGCTCCCATATGTAGATAGCTACAAAGGCCTTCTACATTACACTCAGGTAGGAGCAGTATGGTTTTGGATTAGGGTGCTAGATGAGTTGATGGTCTTCACATAGAGGCCATACATGGACAGCAAGAGATGTAGAGGGGACTGGAAGCTAGTGTGGGTTCAGAGGTATTGCTAGCTCTTTGGATGCATAATTCACATTATTGATTAGTACTTTCGCCATTGGGTGATGCGATAGTTTGGCCTTGTATAGGACATTGTCAGATATGAGCCCACCCATCTACAAATTATGAGGGAGGCAATGACATGGGGAGAGGTGGTGGGCCCTTTTGAGGTATGACTCAGTTGGACAGGGGCACTTACAGTGCCATGGGATGAGCAACTTTAGGTAGGAGAGGATCTTAGCTGCATAGGAGCATATACATGATGGAGAGAGGCTCACAGGCCAGTTTAACTATCAATTCCTGGAGTTTTGGAGGTAGATGAGGTAACTCCATCTGTTGATGAGATTGTCGATAGTGAGGGGGATGGGCCAAGAGAGGGGGAGGTTGTCGAAGGAGGTAGGGGATGGGGACATGTGGCAAGAGGAGTTGAGTGGTGGTGATAGGTGTCAAGGAGGAGAGGGAGGGGACAACAAGTACAATGAGTAGAGGTACCACTACAAGTAAAGGCACTGATAGGGGAGATTGGGGAACCACCTCAAGATCAAGGTGTTGGAGAGGGTACGGAGCTGTTGGACATACCAACGGAGGAGGGAGGCCGAGAGGGAGAGGATGTAGTGGCAGGAGGATAGGCATGGTAGGGCAGACAGATTGCTTTGGATCAAGCTTGCTTGGAGCAAGATATAGAGAGGGATAGAGTGCAAAGTTTGGAGGAGTAGTTAGCCACAGAGAGGGAGAGGGTGGACCAGAAGAGGGCTCAGTCGGATAGTCTACAAGATAAGGTGGACCGATTGAGGAAAGATGAGGATTCTTTGAGGCAAGATCTATAGACTACCATCATAGAGAGGGAGAGTTTGAGGACTGAGGTAGAGCAGATTATGGAGGAGACCAAATATTCTTTTAACTTATCAAAGGCCTTCGAGCACAAGAAATCCCATTTGAATTTATCATCTTTTCTTAGGAGTTGTGCGAATGGGTGAAACTTTTCTGCCACTTGTGCAATGAATTTGTTGATTGATTGGAGTTTCCCTTGGAGGATGCAAAGTTGTCTAAGTGTCCTAGGAGGAGGAATTTCCATTATAGCTTTCACTTTTGCTAGGTCCACTTCTATGCCTCTACGACTATAAATCCAAGGAGTTTTCCTAATGTAACATGAAAGACACATTTCTTAGGATTTAAGCATAGCTTATATTTCTCAAGTCTCTCAAATATCTTCCTTAAGACTTGAATGTGCTCATCTATTATTTTTTACTTGCCTAGGAGATCATCTACATAGTCTTCCATTATCTTATGCAAGAGGTCATGGAATATGGTTGTCATTGCTCATTGATAGGTTGATCATGTGTTCTTAAGACCAAAGGGAATGACTTGGTAACAAAATGTACCCCATGGTGTAGTGAATGTTGTCTTATGTTGATCTTCTTTGGCGATCCTTATCTGATTGTATCCAGAAAACCCATCTATTAAGGAAATCATCTCATGTCCTATCGTCAAGTCCATGATGATATCTATGTTGGGTAGAGGGAAATCATCCTTGGGACATGCTTTATTAAGGTCTTTTAAGTCTATATATATCCTTATGCCCCCAGTAGGCTTTCCAATAGGTACTATGTTAGAAACCCATTCCGGATAATCAATGGGTTTGTGACACCGACATCCAACATCCTTTATAATTTTTCTTTGACTAGGAGAGCAATTTGAGGATGCATCTTGCATAGCTTCTGTTTAACTGGTTTGGCATCCGTCGGACAACAAGATTATGTACTACCAAGTTAGGGTCAAGGCCTGACATGTCAGAATACGACCAAGCAAAATTAATTTTTGTCTCATCTAAAAAGAAAATAAAGTTTTGTCTTTCTTGATCCATTAGAGAGTTGTCTATCAGCACATTCTTCAGAGTATCTTCTATACCCCAATTGATTGTGTTTGTTTCCTTAATAAGTAGAGGGTATTTTTCCTAGTGTGGGGGAACCATGGTAGGGAGGTCAAGTCCCTCATCTTCTAGCACCTGATCCAGGTTTTCACTAATGATGTGTCCTTTATTTTTATTTTTTTTTGCGTCCAAAGGTGCCTCAGAGAGGTTTTCACGAAGGGACTTCTTATTTTTCTTTTTATTTTCATTTTTGCGACTGAGGGAGTTGGCCTGACTACCAAAGTAAGCTTCCAAATGAAGCTGAATCCCATTAACAAAAGTTTGGTTCTCAAGGTCTTTCATGTTGAGTAATTCCATGAGAGAATTGTCATCAGTACAGATGTCAAGGATAGGTTATCCTCGTTGGCCCCAATCAATAGGGTGTACAAGTTGGAGTTTAGATGGAGTAGAAGGGATAACGGGGGTGATGTTCACATGGGCATTGTCAAATATGTCATCAAGGTATTCGAAAGGCATTTCATGGAATTCCTCTTCATTGGAATCTTTGACTTCAGTAGTAGCATCTGTTGGGGCAGCGACGATAGTGATCTTAGGCATTGGTGAGTAACCCAAGCCCCTATTATGCTTATAAGAGATGGGTGAAATTGGTACTTTGATTCCTTGTTCTTGCGGTCTGAGACCTTGCCCTTTATAATCCATCTTATCTACCATGGTAGATGCCTTAGGATACATCTGCTTGGGGATGTCTATTGGTGCTTCATTTTTCTCCCAATACAACCAAGAGGTGACATCGATTTCCAGGATTTCTTCATCAAGTGGGCCACACCATTGGAAGGTGGTTTTCTTGCACTTCATTATGGGCTTTCTTTGTTTCTTGATTTCTTTCATCTTTCCATATGACTTAGGAGAGGGTGGGAGTTGACCCACATAGAGATCATTCTAGAGGGTGTATTCTCCATAGCCATTATCAATTATCTTAACCTTGACCTCGGGTTGAAATGAAGTGGAGGTGACATTTGAGGGATCAAATGGCGGTGGTGGAGAGGGTGAATCAAGAAGACAATGGTAGGGGTACTTCCCTTCAAGAAGTTTTCAATATTGGAAGGGTTGCAAGTCAGCAGGGATGGTGATTTCTCTACCATTGAAGGGGAATTTTAGACATTGATGGTAGGTGGATGGGATGACTTGAATAGAATGGATCCATGGATGCCCGAGAAGGATGTTCTATGGGAGACCAAGGTCCAATAATCGGCATGTTGTTTCAATAATTGTAGGGCCTACTTAAAGAGGTAATGTTATGGTGCCTTTGGAGACCCTTTCTGCATCATCATAGGCCTTTATTGTGATCTTTCTAGATGGATCAACCATTCAGAGATTCCCAATTGTTTAATTAACTTGTATGTGAAAATATTTAAGCCATATCCACCATCTATAAGGACCCTTTTTATTTTGTTCTTCTAGATAATAGCTTCAATATGGAGGGACTTATTGTGAGGTGGGTCATCAACAGGTGCATCCTTGGATGTGAACACAAAGTGATGTTGCGCAACAAGGTTGCCAATAAGGACTTGAAATTGGGCTACATTGATATTGTTTGGGACAAGGGATTCTAGGAGGGGTTTCTCAAGGATCTCTTTGTGAATGAGGGATGTCTTGAGGAGCTCGAGGATGGAGATCTATGCAGGATTTTTCTCGAGATGATTAAGGATATCATATCGGTAGGTGGATGACATTGGGGGTTATAGAGGAGGGGGAGAGGCTCCCTGGATGGTTACTCTTCCTCTCTGAGTGGTGACATTATAGTCATTTTTGAAATTAGGAGGTGCAACACCTTGAATGACTATTTTTGTTTGAGGGGCTTGACTTGAGGATTACAGAGGAGGGATACCTTGAATGGTGACTCTGGGTCTATGAGTGGCAGGAGGGGGATAAACTCCTTTGATTATGATGGTGTTAACATGAGTATCGACAAGTTCTATATGGCCTACCAAGAAGTCAAAGTCGGACACATAATTGGTATATTCATAGTTGACAATGTGAGATAATGAGGATTTGTCCTTACCATGTTTATGGAATGGGTCCTGGTACATCTTAAGTTTATCATTCGAGTTACCAGGTTTGGCGATATCAACCTCAATGTCACCCCTGTCAATAAGGTCATGGATGTAGTTCTTGAGTTTCATGCACTTGTGTGTATCATGACCATTGACACGATGGTATTCACAATATTAATTTTCATTATACCATCGGGGTTTAGGTTGATTAGGATCAAAAGAGCATGTTATCAGAAAGAAAACAACACTAGCCTTGACTATATTTTAGAAGATGACCTCGATGGGTTCTACAAGCGACGTGTACTCACGTTGGGACTTATTGTTGGGATGGGGAGGTCAACCTTGGATGGAGGGATGTTGCGGGGTTGCAATTGATTATGAGAATTGGATTGATTGCGAGGGTAGGATTGATTGTTGAAGAAGTTGTTGGTGGTGGTGGGTTTGGATGGGGTGACAATGGTTTGGACACACTTGGCATCGATGACTCCATCATTGATGATATTCTTGTTTTTTAGACCAAAAGTTTGGCTTGCCATTGTAAGAAGGGGAATTTTGATTTGATTTTTGATAATTAGGAATACACGCTCTAAGGCTAAGCCTTTCTTAGATATTTCATCAAAAGTACTCAAACATTGACAAGTCAAAGGTTTAGATAACTTGGGTACCAAGTTACGTTGAAATAACTCAACTTGGTGTGGTTTAGGTATGTCCCAAGGGAATTTCTTGATGAGATGTCGCCACCTTTGGAAGAAGTTGGCGAAATTTTCTCTGGGCCTTTGCTTTGCATTGCACAAGTCCATCGTAAAAGCATCATTCTCAATGTTATAAGCGTAGTGGGACACGAACTTTTCTGCTAGGTCTGGAAAAGATTTGATGGAGCCATAGGGTAAGGCAGAAAACCAAGTGAGGGTGTCCCCACTAAGACTCTTTAGAAAATTTTTTCTAAGGTAGATATCACTATAAGAGACCTCTTGACATAAGATGCAAAATTCATGAACATGGTCTCTAAGATCACCCTTCCCTTTGTATTTTTTGAATTTGGGCATTTCAAAACTAGGTGGGTAGGGTGCGACTGAAATAGAAGGATCATAGGGACAAGGACATATTTCTTCAAAAGTATAGGATCTCTTATTTGTCCCATTCTTAAGATTCTTGATAAGGTCCTTCATATCATGAATTTCTTTTATGAGATTGGTTTGGTGGTTAGGGACATGGGGTAAATAATGACACATGCTAGATCTAGGGATCTAATTGGATGAGGATGGAATACCACCACCACCACTAATGTATTGATATGAAGAAATGGAAGGTTGTGATGTGACTTGAGGATGTGACCTATAGATAGTGCTAGTGGGAGGTTAACTTGTGTTGATGTAATTGAGGGAATTATGAAGAGGTGTGGGTGACCTAGGAGGTTGAGACATGGTTGGATGGGATGCGCTTTGAGGTATGGAAATTGGAGGTAAAGAAGTTGTGGGTGAAGGATAATGTCAATGATGGGTTGATCTACGAGGTCACCTACCTATAGTTTGTCAAGGATAGAACGGTCAAGTCCTGGGGGAAAACATACTCCTTCAATGATGACATGAGCTACAAGCCCATTAGGATTATGTTTGAAAAATCTCTCCATCATGTCTTGATTGTAAGGATCATCAATAAAATATTGGACACGTTGAGAAAGCTCGGGTTGGTCAACAAGTTGTTCTTCTTGTTCCAGATCTTGATTGAAGTGGTGACTAGTCTCAAGCATCTCATTGCCTTCGATGGCCATTTTTTCTTTTTGTGAGCGAGTCAAGACCATACATGGGTAACCTTGAGAAAGGAATTAGTAGACGTTGGAAGCGATGATGGGAGGAATTAGAAAGTTTTGATTTGATTTGATTTGATTTGATTTGATTTGGATAGGATTGATTTTGGATAAGATTGATTCGATTAGGATGACACCTTAGTCCTTGGATTAAGATTTGGGTGAGGGATTGATGATTGGGACCACAAGAAAGGTGACAACCAAGCTAGGTAAAATTTTAGACCTTATGATATTGATTAAGTCCTCTTCTACTTAGGGTAGACTAATGTCCCTAACCGAAATAAGACAAAGGATACCAGTTTTGATCAACCCACAATGATTAGACAAAGGTACTTGGGGGAGATTATTTCCCAAGCACATAAGCCAATTGATTAATTAATTAAGGATGAAGGTCTAAATCCAAATTTTATAAGGTATTACCCCTATGATGAGGTTGATTAGTTGATTGATTAGGATGATATGAAGAATTGGATAGATGACTAATTGAAAATGATTGGTTTTGATAAGTCCTTAAAGATTGAGGGTGAAAATGATTAGAGGATGACAATGATTATGAAAGGAAAGAAAATGATTGGAGAAATGTGAACCCTAGGTGGACCAAGACTCAATAATTGATTGTTAGAGAAGGTAAATTGGACAAATGGATGCAACCACCCCTATTGATGGATTGCAACAAACCTGACCTCTAATGGAAGGTGTGCTCTCTTAAAGACTCCTCATCAAACTCATTGTTGTGACCATGGAGATAATCATGGAAACGATGTAGGAAGGTCCTATGTTTCAACAAGAGTTTTTGATTGATATAAAATAATTTTTGACGCTTAAGAACTTGTTTCAAACTTGGTTTCTTCTTCTTGAGTTGATGGTATATTGACTTCTTGGGATGTTTGATCGACTTGGACTTATGAAACATGAAGGAAATTGACTAAATTTTTTGACTATGCGGAGACGTTAAAATATAATGAAGACGTTGAAATAGTGAGGTGGAGACATTGAAACTCGGAAATGACAGGGTGAAGAGGCTGATCGATAGGTTTGACTTGTTTGATGTGAAATTTTAATGAAAATTTGGTCAAATTTGATCAAATTTGGAAAATGTTTGATTGTCAACTACTCTTGGCAAGAAAATATCAAAAAAAGTATACACACTGGCCAAGGGCAATGCTTGATAACAAGCACAAAAGTGATTGGGGGCCAGATTATCCCAAACAAATTTTACTGATTTTGGACAAAATGAAGACACGCATCAAACATACAACTTAGGCTGGAAGATGGAAACCCTTCAATAGGCCTCTTTCACAAGCGATACCTTAAACAAGTAGGCATATAGAGATTTTGGTAGAACTCACTCCCCCTTACAACACACTCACTTCTCAGGCATACCAAATTCTCTTACCCTAAAGATCCAAAGATTCTTTAATCGAGGAATTTATATCTCATCTTGAGTGGGTACATGAGAGGTAACTTCGGGGTACGATTTGCATCCCCTGCACTATGAATGTGGGATTTTTGGCTACTACAAAAAGGTTCTAGTGTAATTTTTAGGGATCACCAATCCAACGATGAATTCTTGAAGCAAGCCACTTAAAGATTTAACTGAGTTTATCGATGCAGAAGGAGCCTCCACATACGTCGAATACACTGAACACTTCAGCCGCTTGACCGACATATTTATATAGCGGCTCAAAAAACCTTCTCTAGATCACATCGGAAGAGTTGATATCTCGGACGTGTCCCAATTCAAGATATCCTTGTGGAGTGATGAAATCCCCAATCAAGAATAGCCCTCTCTACAAAATAAAAATTGAGTGTTGTCAATCACCTTTCTCATCACCCAAGGTCCACGAAGGTGAGGGGAGAGGATAATAGGTGTGATGGTGGGTCCACCCTACACAAGTGTAAGTGTGTAAAACATGGAATACAATGGTAAGTTTTAGTCCCACATGATAAGTGTTATCTAATCTAGGAATGTGAAAAATAAACTAATACTAGTGGAAAAATGAGATCTTCGACAAACGAGCTACAAAAATAGGTTAGTAGTTTGAAAATTGATCTTGGACACACCAAGAGCAACTTGTAAAACTCAAATTTGGATCAGTAAACAAAACCCTAGTTACCTCGTAACAGACGTTGAAGTACAGGCGTAGACACCGAATGTCTGCACAGACGTTGGATATCTACGTAGGCCCCAAAGTAGGGCTTGACTATGAATTGAAATGCAGAAAGCGGGAAAATGTGAAAATTTAAATTTTAAAAACTGACAAGAAATTAATACCTGAAGAGACGTTGTTCTAAAATGCAGATTCTACTCATATGCGCAAACGCTAAAAAAAAGAGTAGAAACTCGTTAAGACAGAAAATTCAATTTTTTAAAATTTTGAAATGAGGTGAGAGATCAAGTTTGGCACAAACGCCAAACTAGGGCGTAGACGTCGACCATCTCCACAGATATTGATGCGTTGATTAACCCGCAAAAACTAAGCTAGCTTAAAAATTTGTTACTTCTGCCAAAAATAAAAAATTAGAAAACCTAAATTGTTGTTTTTGTGATTTTTAAATTATTTTTTTACTGTTTTTGTGCTTTTAAATTATTAAAAATGCAAGAAAAGGTGTCAAAAGACAATGAGGGCGGAGATGCCAAAGTGCATAACATAGATGCCATTCACCAAAACCTACAAACATAGAGCGGGAAAATTTAAAATTTAAAATGCACACACCGATTTACAGTAGAGACGTCGATCTAGTGAAGCAGAGACATCATTTTGCAAGCTGAGACATCGAACCGGGACCTACGAGTAAATACTTTGCAAAAAATCACAAAAAATATTAGTAAGAGGGATGTGGGTCCCATCAGTCGTGCCAAAATGAACCAAGGGGAAGCTTTGCATGGGTGAGAAGGTTAGTTTAAATCCAAATAATCACAACCTTATACCTTTGCTTTGATTCCTCTTGTTCCTCTGATTGGACCTTGGATGAAGTTCAAAATGTGCCCCTCCTCAACTTGTTTGAATTGGTCCACAATGGATTTGTGGATTACTCTCCACATACAATAACACTAAGATGGATTGATGGATGAGTGATGGATGAGGGAAACTGAATAAGTATGGGAGCAAAATGACTATAATAGTGATGCTATGAATGGCTCTTAGCTTATACTAACAACATGTATTTGCATAAAAGATGGATTGCCAATGAAGGGGAGGAGACCCCAATTTATAGCTTTGAGGGAGAATTGGAGGGCCAAGATTTATTTGGGATAAAGGGCTAGGATTAAAGGAAAGTGATGGAAGGGATTGAGAGGACAAGTTATGGAGACCAAGAGATTTGTCACAAAGGCATTTCTTGTCTCCACACTCCACAAGGTGCATGGGGAAAAGATCCCCAAGTACATTAGGAGGATGAAAAAGGAATTAAAAATTCCTTGGGGGAGAACAAGAGAATTAAAAATTCTCAAATAATGAATTGCATGGGGGAATGAGGAGATAAAAGGAATTAAAAATTCTTTGGGAAGTGAGGGTGCATGGGAAAGTGAGAGAATTTGAAATCCTTGAAATGACCAAGGTTGGTGCATTTAAGGTTGGGGGTTGAGAAGGGGGCAAGCCATTTATGGAAAATGGTTGACTTGCTCCTAATTATGGGGATTAGGAACGTGTAAATGATTAGAAAGAGGGATTAAGTGGGTTAATGAAGAATTATGGATCAAGTGGACAAGTTAAGAGGATTTGACAAGAGGAGAGAGAATGAGTGGAGGAATTAAAAATTGGAGAATAATGATAATCAGGCTTCTAGAAGAATTAATTAGTTTAAGTGGGGATTAGAAGAAGTGATTTTTAGGAATCAAATGACTTAAGTTAATTAATTAAAAATTAATTAACTAAAGGGGAATTAGAAGAATTAATTGATTGGATGACTTTAGAACAATGAGAATAATTAATTTATTTAATAAATCAGTTACTGGACTATAGTGACAGGATTAATTAAATTTAATTAATTCTGAGAAGAATGAGGATAACATAATTAAATAAATTAATCATGTAGAAAGGATAAATTAATGAAATATTTAATTTAATTAATTTTAGACGTCTACACATGTTTCCAAGCTCAAGGTAAATAAGTCAGATCCATTCTCTTTGGATACTCATCCCACCCACTTGCATTACTCCATCCCCTTCATTTGGCATCCATATCTCTTTAGTCATGTAAGCCATTAATTCACCACTTAGTTCATCATCCACTCCCCTTATTTGTGTAGGTCGCTTCCATCATGATCACCCACTTCAGTTGCATTGATTCCTCACATCCATTTCTCCCCCATGATATTATGAGATTTTATCCAAGTTGTGAATAAATATCGTACCAGTAAACTGAGCTTTTATCCCACTACACTGAGCTTCACCCGCTTTTTGAGATTATCCCATTAAACTGAGCTTCTTCTTGACTCGTGCATCACTCAAGCACCCATCCACACTGTGCTAATCAAATATCAGTGATGAGATTCCATATCTACATTCACTTGCACCCCCCTCTACTCTTTTTTCTAACACAATCCCATTTGTTACCTTTGCCCATTGGGATGTATCCTTCCCATGTTTGTCATGTTATCACAATCCTAGTCCTACTCTTGGAAAGAGATGTCCTTGGTCTTTTCATTTTGATTTACATTTTGCATCCTATGAATAATCCTATCTAGGGATACCATGATCATCCTATATCTTGGTATGTCTTGGGTCGATGTATACTAGGGCATCTTTTGTGGTATGGTGTGTTTGATGGTTTCTCTTGTACAATCCTACAATTTCACATTTACATCATCATGGTGTTTGTGAGCCTATGTGCATTTTGATACCTATTGTCTGAGAGTCTAGTCCATGCCTTGGATATTCATAACATCCTAATTCCTATAATCAGTGGTGTAGATAATCCTTGGAAATATCAAACTAGGTTTGCTATCCACATCTACACAAAAAGAAAATCCAACCCCCCCCTTCATTCATTCCTATCATTCACCCATCTTGAAGACTCCAATTTCTTCATTTCTTTTCCTTTCTCTTGTCTATCTAGTCCTATTCATTGTATTATGTTTGGCTCATTACAAAAAATTGTTCATCCCTATTTCGTTGCATTTTCATGTTCATTCATATTAGTGTTACATGTCGCATTCACATACACTTTGCATTATGTCATTTCATACATTTTAGATATCCATTATAATATTGCATGATTGCATTAGGGTTCATTATATATCATATTTTTATAAACTTCATTTTAAGATCATTGGTTGTAATATATATTTGCATCTCACTTAGGTATATTTTTACATTTAAGTTCATTCATTAGAAATCATTATAGCTCATTTAGGAAACATAGCCATCTCAGTTAGCACATCATAATATCACATCACAATAATTGCATATCATTTAACTTTGTTACATTCACTAACCATCCATTTCATATCATAATCATATATACATAAATCCATCATATCAACATCATCCATATCACATCCCGCATAGATCACAAATAAGCCATATTCATTGCATATCAAAAATCATCATAGCCTTAAAAATTCACACATACCACATCAAAATCATACATCCATCCTACATCCATAATATGTTAGGAACATAGCTTATAAGAATCATAAACATAAACATGAGCATACATCCACTCTGCACCACAAACATGTCAGATAAACATAATCATGCATCATCATAAGTACAAAGTATCCATCATAATCCATCAATCATCACATTGAAATCAACAATCCATAGTAAATTTCATCAATAAAACGTACATCATATAGATCACCACCAGAATCATGACTCATCTCATATATATCCCAAAAATAATGTGTCCAATCATAGTACAATGACAAATCCTTGAAGGGTCAAAATGTCACACGTAGTTTGAGAGTTATCCAATGCTCTCCTTGTCACCCACACTTGGGTCTACCCAACCAATAGATGGACCTGCTAGTGGTGGACTTGGTGCCCTCATCCCCACTGACTCTCCCAAAATGCGTGTCTGGGTCTATTTGGTATGCGTCCTCTCTATGAAGGAAGGAGCCCATTTATCGGTAGGTACAGTATCCTAATACAACCCCTGATAGTATTGTGCCTCTTGGAGAGCTCTCTCTGTCACTCTCATCGCATCCATGGACTCTATAAAAAGAGTCATCATATTCCTTGGATCTATGGCTCGTCAATTGATGTCCCTCTCCCCTCGCAACCAAGTAGCATCTGACTCTTCTCAATCTAGTCGGGCCCTCAGTTTCTACAACTCATCATCCATTTGTTGCATCTCTTGTGTCGCAACTCCTCCTCTTGCTGCCTCCAACATATCTAAGGTAGTCTCTACCTCAGTCCTATATCTATCTCGCTCTATTATAGCTACCTCCATATCTGTCCTCGAGTCATCTCCCTTTGTCCTCAGTCTATCTACCTCTGTCTAAAGGCTATCTACCCTCACCTAATCCTCATATACCCTCCTCCTTTCCTCTGCCAACTCCACCTCTGAACTCTTGGCTCAGGCCCTTTCTATGTCTCTCTCCAAAATGGCCTAAGAGACCTGTCCCTACACCTATACCTTTGTTGCCTATTGTTGTGGATGTACTGGTGGTGGCAGAATCTGTACCTGAGGGGCCTCACCTGCCTGTCATGCTAGATCTATATTTGGTACTTGTCCATATCCTCTCCCTCCCCTCCTAGACACTCATCACCTAATCCTCAGGCCTCCTACTCCTCTCGCCTCTCCTATCCCATCTATCTCTCCACAAACTACCTTGTCCGCTGACAATGCAATCTGATCAGCCTCCAAAACTCCTAGTATAGTAATACGAATGGGCCCATGTGTTGCACACCATGTTGTGTATGCCCCAGTACAACCTGGATCACCAATATCTCAGTTCTCATCCCACACTACTATCTCAATGCATTTCTAGCTCAACCAGACATCAAATATCCTGATGGCATCACCCCATGTAGTAGTCTCCCTCATAATGCAAGGATGTGTCATCTCCTCACCAACAATATCATGTTGGACTCTGAACTGCCTCATCACTTTATGTAGAAGGTATTGGTCTATAATATATACTATACACCTGAACAACCAGCATTGAGTCTGAGCCCAAGAAAAAAAAATGTCCTCACTCCACACCTCACAGTCTCTAAATGGATGCCATGTAAATTCCATCATCTCATTGAATATGTGGCACCAAAACTATATAGCCCCAATGCGAGTATAATGCAGTAAACCTGTGTACCTATCAACATAGGGATATCTCCTCATGCGAGCATGTACCCCAAGTGGCCATGTAATTTATATGTGCTCCCATGCCCATATGTGGAGGAGCATCACACCTATCCTAAGGTTCTTCTAACCTTGGTATACACACATATGTAAGTCATGATATAGTTATCCGAGTATGGCAGCACCCCAAGCAAAACAAACCTTACCCTCAAGCATATAATACAAACATCTGGACCATACTACAGAAAACTCATGCCCACTAAGGTCGGGAACCATCCTCCCACTGATGAGTCCACATATGAACAAAACGAGTTGAGGAATCTATCAATGTTGATCCATCGCTCTCTCTAAAACCATGCACATCTGACCCATTGACAAATCATCTATGTCGCAGACACTCTGGAGGTACCACTCGTTGCCCTCTAATATATACTTTGGTATAATCTCATGGATCAACACATTCATGATCCGCTAAACATCAAGAAGTGTGATGCTAGCTTCACTTGTAGGTTGATGAAAGGTACAGGTCTCACTATGCCAATGCTCAACCAATGTCAACATCATCATCATCATCATTGTGTGGCATCGAATCTAAGGCCACTGAGAAACAAACTTCAAACCACACCAAGATAATAAATCTCACCCATCATTGTGCAATCAGCTCCACAGCGCCACATGTGGTGGGAGGCCAATGCTCTCGTGATCCCAAGATTGCAGGATTCTCCTGCAACCATCCAAACCACTTCATTACCCCTTTCTTCTAACATTCTATCCTATTTATAGCCCTAGCGCATCTTATTGAAGCCCCTTATTCTTGTCTTCGCCTTCTATTTCTCTCTTTTTCCTCCTAGCCAAAGGCAACATTTCCTTTAACAAAGATACTGAAACTGTGCCCTATGCACCATTCAATAGAGCGGAGATGGTGTTCCATAATTTCTTCCCCTTATCCCTTTTTCTTGTAGGGAAAATGTTGATTTGGTGATCAGCATTTTCGTAGGCATTTCCACACTTGTTCATGCGGGGATTGTCTCTGCAAACGTCGATTTTTCGATCAACATCTATGCCCCGCTAGCCTTTTCACCCCATTAATTACCCCTAATTAATAATAACCTACTAAATGACTGGGTCTAGACTAGGGTAGATACTGATGGTTCATATTCTAGCAACCTCTAGTATGTCTTGACCATCTCGTCTCGGTTCTCATGTCGTGGAATGCATAGCATGATGTCTTTTTGCTCTGCTTGTTAAGGGATCAATGAACTATGTGTGTGATAATGACCACTCCTTGGGCCCCATGTGGCTTATATAGGCCCTTCTTTCACCCTTTTGTCACTCTCTCTCCATTCTCTTTTCTCTTTCTCTCCAAATCTCTCCTTGCTTCATCTCTTTCTTCACCTTCTTCATCTTTTTCCTATCGTTTTCTTCTTTTTTCAAGAATTTTTCCAAAAAAAATTAAATTTTTCAATTAAATTATTGAGGGGGCATGCACCACCCACGTCTTCACGCTGAGGTATCTTTCTTCATCTTTTACCCACCACCAATTTTTTCGATGCATAAAATAGGGGCAAAATGTAGATGTCTAAAATTAATTAAATTAATATTAGTTAATTTACACATTTCTACATAATTAATTAATTTAATTATGTTTATCCCATTCCTCTTAAAATTAATTTAATTTAATTTAATTAATTTTATCACTATAGTCCAATAATTAATTTATCAAGAAATTAATTATTACCCCATTCTTCTAAAAGTTATCTCAATTATTATTTCTTCTAAACTCCTATCAATTAATTAACCTAACTATGTGATTCCTACAATTCACTTTCTCTAATCCTCATCTAGCCTAATTCATTCTTCCTTAATCATGCTTATCATATGCATCAATTTTATATTCATCCAATCATTCTCTCTCCTCATGTCACATCCTCCTAACTTTTCCACTTGCATCTTAATCCCTCATCATTTCATCTAATCACCCTTACTAATCACTTGCACATTCCTAATCACCTTGATTAGGAATGGGTCAACTCTTTCTCATAAATGGCTTCTTACATCTCACGCTCCAAACCTTAAATGCACCTACTTTGGTCATGTCAAATCCTTTGCACATCCTCATGCCCCCTCTTCCCAATGAATTTTTAATTCCTTTTCTCCTTTATTCTTCCCACACAATCTCTTAATTAGGAATTTTAATTCCTTTGTCCTCCCCCAAGGAATTTTAATTCCTTTTTATTCTTCCAATTGTACTTGGGATCTCTTCCCCATGTACCTTGAGAGGTGTCGAGACAAGAAATGCCTTTATGGAAAATCTCTTGGATACCACACCTTTTCCTCACAATCCTCTCCCACTTTCTTTCAATCTCAACCCTCAATTCCAAATAAATCTTGGCCCTCCATTTTGGCCTCCTCTAATATATAAATTGGAGTCTCCTCCCTCCATATCCAAATCCATCATCCAAGTAAGTTTATGTTATCCATTTGTGCTTCAAAATCCATCCAAAGTATCCATATTATGCCCAATTCATGCCACACTTAGCCAAATCCATCCATCCTTATCATACCCCTTATCAATCCCTTGTTGTGTTGTAGAGAGAAATCCACAAATCAATCACCCAAAGGAGCAAATCTCATCAAGTGGAGCAAGAGTGCATACACTTCATCACTTGGCTCAATCAGAGGAAAGAAAAGGTATAAGGTTTTATTGCATGTTTTATATCATTTAGTTGTGTTTTGTTCTTATTATATTCAATTGACCCGTTTACCATTCTTGTCTTCGAGTGTAAATTATCATGCACACAACCCTTTTGAGGTGTTTAATGGGGTACCCGTATGACCTAAGTAGAGGCTCATTTAGTTATCGACTAGGGATGTATCTTGAAAGAAGGCATTGGTATTGTATGTGTAGCAAAGGAGTCCTAAAATCTATTGTTGCATAAAAAGGAATATACTCAGATATGAAAACATAAACAAAGAAAAGTAAAAACTCAACACAGTAGTGATTGCAAGTACAGAAACTACTCTAACTTAGACAATCATAAGTGGTTGCAACTAAATGACTGACTATTGTAACATTACTGAGTATTGTTAAGAATCAAAGACTAATAAAAACCATGAATTAACAAAAATTATCTATTGCATGCATGTATCTAAATAACAAAAATAAAGGAGTCTCACATTACCTCAAGTGGCCCTTTCTTGAGAAATGTGGTCTCCATGAAAGATAATAGTAATTAAATTATAGGGTAACCATCATTCTACCATTATCTACTGTAGCATCCTAAAATTTCACCCCTTTGCAATTTTGACCGCATTGGGTCCTTACCATAGCGTTTGTGCCCCTTGGCTTGCTTGGGACCTGATTATGCTCATGCCCCTTCCATATTGCATCACTTTGTGATATTTTGCATTCATTTGGCACTTGATCCTTGCCCCAAAATAGGGTAGGACCATGGCATGGTGCTCTAGTCCTCAATAGGACTATGGCGCCATGCCAAGGTCCCCCTCATTTTTGGGCCCCTTTCAACCCATTTTCACATTTCAAATATGAGCGAGAATCCCCTCTCTATGTCATCTCAAGTCATAAAATTAATCAATTTTCTCGAAGAGAAAGTATATAAAGAGGATTTCCCCTCTCATTTGGACATCCAATAAGAATCCATCAATTACAACAAGCATACATTATACACATGAGACCAAGCATTCAAGTATTCAAGAGCAATTGAGCATTTTTTAGTCTTCCTTCAAGCCTTGGAGCAGCAATAAAGTCAAGGATCAAGCATTAAAGTGGAGATCTACATCCTATTTCATGAAACCCTAATTCCATGTGGAGGCAAGAAAAACTTTACAAGGAGGTATCATCATTCAATTTTCAGTCATATTTCAACATCTCCCTCAAAAGGAGATCCTTTCCTTTCAATCATTTCAATTACATTTATTTTAATTTCATGGTTAATTCCAAAATAGGGGTTTGACCTAAGGCAAGCCCCTATTCCCAACCTTTTTCCCTTCTTTCTTTGTGCGGGAAATAGGTACAAAGTTGTACTCTTCAAAACAAGCTTCATTCACAAAGACAAATCAACCCTTTTCGACGTGCAAAAAGATCAAAGGACCGTTGTGACATGCCATGGTCCTGGATTTTTAGGAGCTTTTTCGAGGGTCAGATCCAACTCATCTTATACTACTCAAATCCAAATGCACGCAAAAATCCTGCATCTGTAGCTCATTGTTTTCTTAATTTTACCCTCATTTTTCAACACTTTACCTATTTCATCATTTCAACTTACAAAAGAGAGGAAAAACCCCACAATAATTAATCAATCCATTCTGTATTCAGTCCTTATCTATTTTGTGACTGAATCTAGTGGAATCCCTTCCCTCTATTGAATGTAAAGGTTTTCTTAAGCGAAGTTGATTAAGTGATTTCTCCCTTCTATGTTGCAAATTACCAAATCAAATTTTCCCCTTTACATTTTGGTGAACACAACATGTCCTATGCTTACTTCTGATTTTTGTTTCAGATCCGAGTGTGTATGCAATTTAAAATTTAAATGTTCATTTACAAGTTTGTTTTCCTTGCAAATTTTAAAAACTTGGAGGTCAATTTCACTAAAACCCTAATTTTTATTTTCAAAATTAAGCTTGTGAATTGCATAATTTGGGTTAATTGTTTCAGATATGATTTTTATTCAATTTCAAAATTTAAATTTTCACTTGCAAGTCAAATTTCACATTTAAATTTTAAAATTAAGTGGTTAATTGCAAAAAACCTAATTTTTCAAAAATTGTAAAATTGAGCTTGTGGGTTGTTTAAATTTTGGATATTCATTTTAGAGTGGCTTCAAATTAAAATTTGCAATCTTGGATCTAATTTCAAATTTCAAATTTAAATTTTAAAGTTAAGTGATTAACTAAAAAAGCCCTAATTTTTAAATTTAAATTAACCTTGTGCATTTCCCAATTTTTGATTCATCATTTCAACCTTGGATCTATTTTTAAATTTCAAAATTAAGAGGTTCTTTTTAGAAGGCCCTAATTTTAAATTTAAATTTCCTTTAGATCATTTTCAATTTAAATTTTTAAAATTAAGAGGTTATTTTTAGCTCTAATTTTAAATTTAAATTTCAATCTCCTAGTGGGTAATTTTAATTTTAAATTAAGAGGTTATTTTAGCAAAGCCCTAATTTTAAATTTTAATTTCCTAGGGGATTGCATAATTTTTCACGATTATTCTCTATCTTTTCAATCAATTTTCTTATGAAATTGAATAATCATTTTTCTAAAATTTTGCATTATTCAATTACTTTGCAAATTTCAAATTTCAAATTTCCAATTTCCCTCCCTTAGTGCATGGATTTTACTACAATTAGTCCAACCTCTAATATCCCCATGAGAATAAGTTGTAGAATTAAGGCTTCCCAGGGTTTAATTACCAAGGAGATGGGACCTAATTTGGATAACTTATTCAATGAAGATGTTGGTGGTTATATCGATCTTATAAATGTCCCCATTTATCCTCATTCTTTATATAGTTCTCATGATGTGGATGAATCACTAACTAGGGTTTCCATTGATCAATTGGAGAAGATTGACAATCAATTTCAAAATCTTCAACAATGGATGAGTCAACAATACCTGGAAAGTGAAGCTTTCTCATTGATTGAAGGATTAAAAAGAATGGTTCAAAGTGATAAACTTGGTGTTGATATCTTGTGTGGTATTGCTCGATTCTAATATCATGCCTATGAAGAGTTATGTTAAAGTCCTTGGTTACACACAACCTCTCTGTCAAGTCAATCACTCCATTCCCTTGACTAACCCTATGGCTAGTGTTCCTACATTTACGTCCAACATCATGGCTACCTCTACACATAATATCATACCTACAAGTGTTAGTCAAGGTAGCAACTCCTCTAATCATAATTCTTTCATCCCTCTTCAAGTGAGTCTTCCATTTGTTACCCAGTCATCTCCAATACCTACCTACAATAGTGTGCCACCTCCTTATAACAATATCCCTCCTTAATCTCAACCCCTTTCTTCATTCAACATTGTTACTCCTTCTCAATCCAACATGTCCAATTTCAATCCCTCTACTGAAGCTACCATCAATAATATAGCCCAAACAATGTCTTCGTTACAATAACAAATACCTTCCATGAATCAATCTAAGTATAATGTGCCCACATTTGATGTAGCGAGCCCATTATCCAATGACATTGTCCAAGTTGTCCCTCCTAAACATGTGGAAGTCCCTCAATTAGAACTTTAAAATGGAAAAGGTGATCCCTTGACTCATGTTAAAACATTTCAAACTTTGTGTAGTAACTTTTCTCATGACCAAATATTGCTGGCTAAATTGTTTACTAGAACACTAAGGGATAAATCTTTGCAATGGTATTGTTCTTTGTCTCATTATTCTATTACTTCTTTTCAAGAATTGGCTAATTCTTTTATTCAACAATTTCACAATAATATTGGTCCTAAAATCACTTTGACTGATTTGATGCATTGTAAACAAGGTGTTAAAGAAAAAGACTGATTTTATTGGTAGATATAAGCATTTTTATTCTCAAATTTCTTTTCATGTACTTGATCAAGATATTCAAAGAATTTTAATTTCTAATTTGCAAAAAGACATTAGGGATAAACTACTCTTTTATGAGTTTACTTCCTTTACGTAGTACTTCACAATTATCAGCTTACTGTGAGTCGATTGGAATGATCCTCTTCAATGGTTCCAAGTGATAAAAGTGAAATTTCTCAACAACCTTTTACAAAGTTCAAACCGAATAAGGGATTCATCAAATTCAATGACAACAACAACACTCAAGTAGCAACCACAACAGGTGTGCCTCCTTTGTCCAAATACTTTAGAAAAGAATTGACTCTTAATGAATCTTTGCATAGTATTATATCACAATTTTTAGAGAGGAAAGTGTTAAAACTTCCCTATATCAAACCAAATGATACAACTAAGCCTTTACCACCTTGCTTTGATTCCAAATCCTTTTGCCAATACCATCGTCAACCCAGTCATGACACTGAAAAATGTTATTCCTTGAGAAGTAAGATTCAAGACTTGATTGATAAAAATACCATATTTGTGACTGGTGTGAATGATAAAGGAAACAAATTTGTAGCTCATCCTAATCAAAATATCCAAATTTTCACTAATCCTTTACCTTCCCATTCCACTAATGTGATTGAGACGGATCATCTTGCCTTCTCTCCCAATGATGTTGGCCTTGAGTCTAATAATATGGTGAACCTTATTAATAAAAATGAACCTCCTAAGGACTTATGCATTACATTTGATCCTAGTGAGACTATTGAAGCACATGATTGCCCACTTTACATCACTGCAAAAATCAAAAACATACCCTCTTAAGGGGTGCTCATTAATCCATCATGTATGGTTAATGTGATGACTGAAGAATTTCTTTATACTTTGCAATTGTATCAAGTGACATATGATGAAACTGATGTGATAGTTGGAGTTTTTTATGGCTTCTCTTGTCCTACTATTGGTTCTATCACACTTCCTATTGATGTTGGTACTAAATGCCTAGATGTTTTCTTTGCTATCATTACTACATCTGATTAATTTCATGTGAATTTGGGACATCCTTGGATCTCATCCATGAAAGCAATCACTTCTACTATTCATAAGTGTTTGAAATTTCCTCATAATGATAGAATCATAACTGTTAATAATATCATATATCAACCTATGGTGAGGCATGGAGATGTTTGTCTTGACTATTTTTGGTCCGAACTATTCCAACCTCTTTAACCTAGAAGCGATGCTCTCCTTAAATCATATCAAAAATGGAAAAATTAGATGATTTTATCCTTGAGTAAACCTAGAAATCCAACACTGAACCTTCCTCATGATGATCATATGCCTCTTCTTATGGATAACACTATTCTTCCTCCTCATAGTGATATACTTTTTCTTAAGGAAGAATCTATTTCTTCTCCTACAAATAAGACTATCCTTCCTACTAATGAAGAATCCATTCCTTCTCCTAAGGATGTGTCTATTCTTCATACCAAAGGTAGAAGATCTCTTCCTCCTAAGCATCAACCTAAGGATAAACATATAATTCCTCCTAAGAATAGACCTATTCCTCCTCCTCATGATGGACCCAGTCTCCATCCTACACCTCTCATTCCTCATTTATATGGTGCGGTGTCGCCTCCTACATCTTACAAAGGGAAGCAATCGGCCTCTCCTATTGTTCAACCCAAAAGAACTTCTCCTATGCATCCTTCCTTGAAATAAGAAAAGCAGCCTATACCTAATGAACCTAAACCTTCACAACCTTTAGCTAAAACTAAACAAAACCGTTCTACAAGAGAACGCCAACGAAGACGTCGTGCGTGTGCTCATGAACTTAGTTCTCAAACAATTCCTTCTCCCAAGACACCAATTGTTGAAATAATTCCATTTGCTCAACATTATAATAATCAAGAAGTTCAACCTAAATCTCCAACATGCAAAATGCTTAAGACAAATAATGGTTCAAGTTCTATTCCTATTAGATCTCCTATTTTTGTTAATCTTGATGAAGAAATAGGTGAGAATGTTGTTAATGATGAAAATATTGATCCTAATATTTCTGATGATGAATATGAATATGTTGATGTTGACAATGATTTGTCTAAAAAAAATTCAAAAGTAATAATCCTATCTCCTAGTAACAGACAAAGTGACTCATCATTAGAGATTGGTCCTTATTTGGAACTTGTGGTAGCTCCATCTATTGTGCTTGATGTCGCTCCTCTTGTCTGTTGTCCACCTTCCTGAAATAATGATGAGCAAGATTGAGGGGCGAATAATGTGTATGATTTGCTTCATTAGCACCATATATTCTCTCCCTCTCTCCTATCTTGCTTGTTTGTGACTTTCTTCTATTTTTTTCTCAATTCTTCTATTTGTTGTCCCTAGTGTTGTCTACTTGAGGATGATGCAAAGCACTGAGATCTTTTTTGATCTCTCCCATGTTGACTCAAAAGACACATGTACCCTTCTTCCATGATGGTCTCCATTCTTTGGGGGATGAGGATAGTTCTATGCATATATATACACATGATATATATTAGTTATGATAAAAAGCATATTGACTCCAGAGTTAGGTGAAACCGCCCCATGTTTTGTGTTTTGTGATCATTATCCTTTGATAAATTCCTCTCTTGGTGGCTTATTATTGTGATAATGTTCTTGTCTTTTTTGGGTGTATCCTACCTTAAAGCAATTGCTCCCAATGAGGTGTACACAATCGCTTTAACGTGGGGGCATACACTCCGCTCAATGATTATCTCTCTTGCATATCTTGATACTTAAAGTTACTTAGAGAACTTTATCTTAGGATTTGTAATTTCTGATATTTTTCTTTTCATGACTCATAGTAAGATAACCTTACTATTTTGTAGTCACGGTTCTCTCTTTCTCTCTCTCATGATCTTCCCTTTTACCTTATCATCGAAGTTGTAGGATCCCAAAGTCCACTGTAGTCTTGGTGTATCTTGCCTCCTTGATGACTTGGTGAAATTTTTTCAATGTGAACCCTTTGTACTTTACCGAGAGTATGATTGACTTCATATTCCCGCTAAAGTAGGGGCTAAATATAGCATCCTAAAAATGCACCTCTTTCCAATTTCAACTGCATTGGGTCCTGACCTTAGCATTTATGCCCCTTGGCTTCCTTGGGACCTGATTATGCTCATGCCCCTTCCATATTGCATCACTTTGTGACATTTTTCTTTCATTTGGCACTTGATACTTTCCCCAAAATAAGGCAAGACCAGGGCGTGGCGCCCTAGTCCTCAATAGGGCCATGGTGCCATGCCATGGTCCCCCTCATTTTTGGGCCCCTTTCAACCCATTTTAACATTTCAAATATGAGTGGAAATCCCCTCTCTGTGTCGGCTCATGTCATAAAATTAATCAATTTTCTTGATGGGCAAGTATATAAAGAGGATTTCCCCTCTCATTTGGACATCCAACTAGCATCCATCAATTACAACAAGCATACATTATACACATGAGACCAAGCATTCAACCATTCAAGAGAAATTGAGCATTTTCAATCTTTCTTCAAGCCTTGGAGCAGCAATAAAGTCAAGAATCAAGCATTGAAGTGGAGATCTACATCCTATTTCATGAAACCCTAATTCCATGTGGAGGCAAACATGTATCATCATTCAATTTTTAGTCATAATTCAACATCTCCCTCGAAAGGAGATCCTTTCCTTTCAGTCATTTCAATTGCATTTATTTCAATTTCATGGTTAGTTCCAGAACAAGGTTTTGACCTAAGGAAAGCCCTTATTCCCAACCTTTTTCCCCTTCTTTTTGTTTGCAGGAAATAGGTACAGAGTTGTACTCTTCAAAATAATCTTCATTCACAGAGATGTATCAACCCTTTTCGGCATGTGAAAAGTTCATAGGACCATTGTGACGCGCCATGGTCCTAGCTTTCTAGGAGCTTTTTCAAGGGTCAGATTTAACTCGGCTTATACTTCTTAGATCCAAGTGCATGCAAAAATCTCGCATATGTAGGTCATTGTTTTCTATTTTACCCATTTTTCAGCACTTTAACTATTTCAGTATTTCAACTTACAAAAGAGAGGGAAAATTCCACAATAATTAATCAATCCATTCAATATTTGGTTCTTATCTGATTTGTGACTGAATCTAGTAGATTCCCTTCCCTCTTTTGAATGTAAAGGTTTTCTTAAGTGAAATTGATTTAGTGATTTCTCCCTTCTATGTTGCAAATTTCAAATCAAATTTTTCCCTTTACATCTACTTGTATTCAGAACAACAAAGAATAACTTCACACAAAATCTAACATGAACTTGATCTAATTGATTGTATTGAATAAAGTAATTGATGAGTACAAAGAGAATTGGATTCTAATAGTAATTCTTCTAACTCACTATCTAGAATAATACGTCTCTATTTAAATCATTGTGAGGAAGCATGACATTAACTTCCTTCAATTGACTCTTAACCACTTGTCTCATTTCTCTAAAATAGGTGACTTATTCTTAAAAAGAAACTAGAAATAACAAATCTAACTATAGGAGTTTATCCCGAAGTAGGCTCCTTTATTCATCAGTAACACAAGAACAGAGATGTGGACCTTTTATTAACCGAGTAATGAAGCATAATTTTCATAGTTTGCATGATGCAGTAACTCTCTAGTGTCTGTTGAGGAACATAGTCCATAAGGAATCTTCCTTGATCATTTCTCTTTCTCCCATATTATTGCTCCGCGTGTGTTGGAATTACTCCATTTCCTTTGACTATGAATGAAACAAGGGTACCAACAACATATGTGTTACAACCAACTTCATATTTCTTGTTCCATGTTAGTACAATAATAACAATAATCCATATGAACTATCATTCATGACATTCATCAAAATGCATAAAATATTCATATCAATATACCACACACATACACACACACATACATATACATATATAGATACACACACACACACACACACACACACACACACACACACACACACACACACACACACACACACACACACATACATATATATATATACACACATATACATATATATACATATACATATACATATATATACATATACATATATATACATATACATATACATACATATATATACATACATACATATATATATACACACATATATACATATTTACATATATGCATATGTATATATATGTGTGTGTGTGTGTGTGTTTGTGTGTGTGTGTGTGTGTATTATAGTTAGCAATAATATAGTCTTTAAAGGTAATTAAGCATATAACAAGTCCGATAAGTCTATTGAGTAGTAGAGATAGTGAAATAAAGACAATATAACAAGGAAACCTAGGACATTAATGGACCTCATCACTCCCTAGTCTTTGATTTTGAATAAATCCTTCTTATAGAGTTCGAGTCACCATCTTTGAGGGTTTCTATGCAACATATCATTGATGCCAAGGAGTATAGAGTTTCCAAACTACATGAGATATAATTGCAAGACAAGAGACAACAAGTTGTGCATTAAACCACCTTCAAGCATACCAAAATTGTCACCATCGTAGCTACAACAAAAGTGTCTGAGTTCCCAGCTTTAAGATTGGTGGCATAGTCTTGAAAGAAAATCAAAAGAATTAGCTTTCAAGACAAAGAGAAGCTAGGAATGTTTGAGCCTAACTGCCCTTGGGTCCTTACATTGTCACATCAACATATGGATCTAGTGCATATCAACTTGTTACACTTGAAGGTGAACCTCTTGAAGAGCCAATCAATAGCATGCACCTTTGTAAGTTATACACATGACTCTTGGAGTATCTCGTTCAAAAAATACCTTAAAAAATTATCACTTTGATGAAAATCTCGCAAATTGGCATCTTGTAATGACACAAAAAGAAAAGTCATCACAATGATGAAAACCTGGAAAATAGGCATGTTGTGTGACAACAACAAAAAAAAGAAATAAAGATAAATAATTCATCCTATGGTGAAAACCACTTTGGTGGCACCTTGGGCAAGTGCCATGGTGAAAACTTGTTTTAAGTGCCATATGTAGTAGGTCATGATCTTCCATTTATCAAAACTCCATCTAATTTTCTATATCCTTCCATAATAAAATCTAATCTTCATTCATCCATTATAAAAAAAATTCCACATGTATCATATCCTAAAGTTTTTAAATATTTAGTGTCGCCTTCTCCCATCTCATATCATAATAAAGTCAATTCATTCCTTCCATTCTATAATAAAGTTATTTTTTTACTATGGGAATTCCTCAACCTAGTACTTTTGATTGTATCTTTGAAGGTACATCAGAGGATACATTAGAATTGTCACTAGCATGATCGCACTCACATGAAACCTACCATAATAACTTTCTCACATGTCATAATAAAATTTCACACCATCGCGATTCCATCATCCATAATAAATTGTCTCTAACTAAGATATAGACACTTTGAAGAGACACAAGCATATATCATTATACAAAACATTGAGCTTCACAAATCAAATTTTATAGATAAACTAGCAAGCTAGCCTACCGCCTAGCCTAGCCTCTCACAACATCATGCCTTAACGAATACATCTTTCCTACAATAGGCATCTTATCCAACATCATACTATCAGAATTACTCATCTTCGGCGAGAAGATCTAAATGGTTGTTGATTTTTTGGTCAATGAGTCTTTTATTTTTTTTGTTTTATCTTATATCATGTTCCCATGCTACTCAAGAATATCCACATTTGATTAGAGAAGCGAGAATGGATCATGCTCATAGTTTTTGAGTATTTTGTTTGTGGTTTGTTCTGATAGAATTGCTAGAGAAACTAAGTTCCTTGTGTGATTGGGCTCTCATTTGGCACAATCAATCATCCTATGCTAATTAAAGGTCATCTAACACTTTTTTGAATTAGGATTATCTTTCTATGTGGTTAATTCCTCACATATTCTAACAGGGTTCTATTGTCACTAGTATGAATAAGGGAACTCCTTGTCTCCATTGTGTTTGTCTACACAAAGGGATAGCATCATCACCTTGGTCCTACCATACCTTAGTGTAAATATATCCATTTTCAAAACAACAATGTTCAATAATGATAAATATGCGCTAGTGAAAGTATAATGAAAGCACAAAGTCTAATCAACCTATCAATTTCCTATCAATCAAACTTATGTTATCTATTCTATCTGATACATCGACCATATCCATATTCATATCTAATATTGATCCCTACTAACTCATTTTGAGAAAGTATTTAGAAAACCCATTTTGAGCAAGCATTTGAGAACCCATTTTGAGCACCCATTTTGAGCAAGCATTTTGAGCACCCATCTTGATTTCCTATTTTTTAGCACCCATTCTGAGGACCCATTTTGAGTATCCATTTTTTAGACCTATTTTGAAAACCCATTTTGAGCACCCAATTTTAGTAGCCATTTTTCAAACCTATTTTGAGAACCCATTTTGAACACCTAATTTTAGTACCCGTTTTGAGCAAACATTTTGAGGAGGCATTTTGAATACCTATTTTTGAACATTCATTTTGAGGACCCGTTTTGAGTACCCATTTTTAATACACGTTTTGAGAAGCCATTTTTAGCACCCATTTTAAGCAACCTTTTTAAAAACTCATTTTGACAAACCAATTTTTAGACTCATTTTGAAAACTCATATGGAGCACCCATTTTGAGTACCCATTTTGAGAATCTATTTTGAGCACCCATTTTGAAGACCCATTTTTAAGATCCATTTTGAGTACCCATTATGATCAAACCATTTTTATGTCCCATTTTGAGGACCTATTTTTTAGCTCCCATTTTGAGTACACATATTTAGACCCATTTTGAAAACACATTTTTAGCACTCATTTTAAGGATCCATTTTGAGCATCCATTTTGAGGACCCATTTTAAGCACTCATTTTGAGGATCCATTTTGAACACCCATTGTGAGTACCCATATTGAGCAAACATTTTGAGGACCTATTTTGAGCACCTATTTTGGGGACCCATTTTGAGTAACCATTTTTTAAACCCGTTTTGAGAACTCATTTTAAGGACCCATTTAGAACATCTATTTTGAACACCCATTTTGAGTACCCATTTTGAACACCCACACCCATGAGCAACCCTTTTGAGGATCCATTTTGAGCACACATTTTTAGGATCCATTTTTTAGGACCCATTTTAAGGACCCTTTCGAGAACACATTTTGAGGACCCATTTTGAGCACACATTTTAAGGACCCATTTTGAGGATCCATTTAAGGACCCATTTTGAGAATACATTTTGAGTACCCATTTGAGCACCCATTTTGAGGAACCATTTTATGCACCCATTTTGGTGACCCATTTTGAACACCCTTTTTTTAGTACCCATTTTGACCACCCATTTTGAGGACCCTTTTTTTGACCTGTTTTGAGCACCCATCTTGAGAACCTATTTTGAACATTTTGAGGAACCATTTTGAGGACCCATTTTGAGCACACTATTTTGAGCACCCATTTTGAGTACCTATTTTTTGATAACTATTTTGAGCACTAATTTTTAACTTCCACTTTAAGCATGCATTTTGAGGATCCATTTTGAACACCCGATTTGAGTACCCATTTTGAGCAACCATTAGGAGCACCCATTTTGACAATGCAGTTTTAGCACCCATTTTGACAATGCAGTTTTAGCACCCATTTTAAGCATCCATTTTGAGGACCCATTATGAGAACCCATTTTTCAGACCAATTTTGAGCACCCATTTTTAGCATCCATTTTGAAGACCCATTTTGAAGAACCATTTTGAAACCCATTTTAAGGACTCATTTTTTAGCACCCTTTTTGAGGATCCATTTTAAAGACCGATTATTGAGACCTAATTTGAGCACCTATTTTTAAGCACCTATTTTGAGACCCATTTTGAGTATCTGTTTTGAGTATCCAATTTTAAGACCCATTTTGAACCCCCATTTTGAGTACCCATTTATATTAACCATTTGGAGAACCCATTATTAGCACCCATTGTAAGGACCTATGTTTGACCTATTTTGAACATTTATTTTGAGGACCCATTTTAAATACTCATTTTGATAACCCGTTTTAAGTGCCCATTTTGTAGACATGTTTTGAGAACCCATTTTGAGCACCCCTTTGTAAGACCAATTTTGAACACCCATTTTAAAGACCTATTGTGAGGACCCATTGTGAGGACACATTTTGAGGACCCATTTGAGCACACATTTTGAACACCTATTTTTAGTACTGATTTTGAGCAACCATTTTGAGCACCCATTTAAGGACCCATTTTGAACACCCATTTTAAGTACCTATTTTGAACAACCATTTTGAGCACCCATTTTGAGCACTTATTTTGAGGACCCATTTGCTAACACCCATTTTTAATACCCATTTTGAGTATCCATTTTCAAGGACCATTTTGAGAAGCCATTTTTTACACCCATTTTTTAGCATCCATTGAGGACCAAGTTTAAACACCTACTTTGAGTACCCATTTTGAAAAACAATATTGAGGACCCATTTTGAGCTCCCAATTTTAGGACCCACTTTTGAGCACCCAATTTTAGGAACCTTTTTGAGGATCCATTTTGAGCACCCCTTTTAAGGACCCACTTTAAGGATGCATTTGAGAACCCATTTTGAGTATCCATTTTTTAAACCCATTTTTTAGCACCACCTTTGAGGAGCCATTTTGTGGAGCCATTTTAAGGACCAATTTTGAGACCCATTTTAAGGAACCATTTTGAACACCTTGTTTAAGGACCCATTTTAAGTACCCATTTGAAGACCTATTTTGTGGACCCATTTTGAGTAACCATTTTTAGTACCCATTTTGAGGACCCATATGGAGCACCCATTTTGAGGACCCACTTGAAACACCCACTTCGTGTACCCATTTTGAGTACTAGTTTTTGGGACCCATTTTGAGCACCCATTTTGGAGACCAATTTTTTAGCACCCATTTTGAGGACCCATTTGAAGGACACATTTTGAGGACCACAAACTAACATTCTTCACTCCTTAATAACTATTTTTTTGTTTGTCCCTATAGCCATTCTAGTTATTTCATGACACACAAAAATCAGTACATCCATTACATCATCCTACATCCACACATAGGCTACAACATCACATACATTAGCTAATATAATTTTTATAATCATCACATTTAGATCATAATCATATAATTTCATCATAACCATGGCATCACATCATATATCATAATACCATAACACATATGCATTAGATCATATATACATCCATACGTCATAACATCACGCACACATTATCATGCTAGGATCATAACTAATACAATAGGTGTCCAAATATACAACCATTATGCATCCATACATGTATATACATTGCATTAGTAAATAAACATACATCATATAAACATCACATATAGAATAATGTAGACATCATATAGATCATCGACTAAAAATGCATCTCATACATATATTAAAAAATCATTCCATGATACCAAAATCATAATGTCTATCAAAAAAGTAGAGCTCACAATCTCATGTACATGTGTCTATAGAATAAATATGAAAACTAGAAGGTATTGCCTACATCCTTAAACTTCGATGGCATCTATTGTCTAGGTATGGTCCTTCCTCTCCCTTTACTTGTGGTGGTTGTCACAGTTGTGGTGGTCCCATAGACCCTTGTGACTAGATCATCGTCAGGATTTAGGTGCCATCAACCTTGTAAATACTTTAATTTATTATTTTTATTATATCTTTTGTAATTTACCCATTAGAGGTTGAATTGTTTAACCAATGATAGTTACTTTTACCATTTGTCTTCGAGGAAAAGGACAAAATAGCTAGGTGACACCTTTTGGAAGCTTCTATTATTAGGTGGTTGGACAATTGTAAGGAGTTGTAAGAGCATCTATAATGGTTATGACAGTCATTATGATATTTATGATGGAATCCTTATGCAGGTGTCCATGCATGAGAGATGCCTTATGACAGTTATAAGAGCATCTATTTAAGAGGCTATTTTTGGGTGTTTTCCACTCATTTGAAGGAATACACATGAGTTTTTCTAGGTGGTTTTGAAGCCTATTTTTTGGTGATACCATGGTGTTATACATCCTCACAAATCTCTATAAATTGGGACCTTGAGCTAGAGTTATTCATTCAGTCTTGTTTAATTTCCAGGATAACAAAGTGCTAGCAGATTTTACAGGGGTCTACAAGAGAAGTGTTTTTTGTTTTAATCTTCATTTGATTAGTAATATACTTGCCTCTTTTTTTTGTGGTGGAGTTTTTTTCCCAAAAGGGTTTCTCCATGTAAATCAAGCATTACGTGTGCTATGGTTTTCTTCTTGTTTTGATTATGCAATCACTGTGTTAAAGGTTTTTTAGTTTCAAATTTGAAATAATATTTATTTAAAATTCATATTGCAAGATTTATTCACCTTGATTTACAACATTTGGTATTAGAGATAATGATTTTGTTGAGGAGGGATGCCCTTCTCTATAAGTGTTGAAGGATTTTTGTTGCAGTGGGAGCATTTATTTTGTGGGTTTTTTGCAAATTTGAGAAAGGTTATTATTATTTATTTTTACCTAAGGGTCAAAAATAGCCTTGTGAGTTTTCCTAGGAATTTTTTTTTTTTTTAAGTCTCAAAAGTTTTAAATATTGAGTAAGGGTTCTTTTCACTTGTGTCTAAAAATGTCAAGTGTTAAGTGTTCAAAAGAGCTCATGTGGCCCTATAGCTCATAGGTTGAAAACTTTTAGTTTTTCTCTTAAGTGTTTTGGAGGGAACTCCAAACTTAGAGCTAACTAGTGTTAGAAAGGAGAAAACTATGGGTTTACAAGGAGTTATCTTTTGCAGAAGAAGAGAACCCTAACTTTGAGTCTTACTTCACCAAGACCACCAAGGATGAGAATTTTTAGTTAAATAACAACAAATCTCATATAGAAAGAGCGGTCAGAGGATGGAACAACTACAGTTCATAGAGGAATAACAGTTTTAATTGAGATTTGAGAGGTAATGATAATCTGGAATTTTGCATGAAGAGAAGAGTAGCATAAATAGTGGGAGAACAACGGCTACCCCTAAAAAAAGAATAAAGACATCAGAGATTCAAATACTGAGGTAGGGCTTTTAATTATTTTTAGATTCTACATTGATATTTCCAATCTCCTTCTTTCAAGGTTTTGAGAGTGACGACATTTGAAATAGTATTTCTTCTCAATAGTCTTTTGAAATGCTCAAATCAATGAAGTTTTTTTTTAGCATCTGTTTTATTATCTTGGTTTACATTATATATTCTTGAAGGCATGGAATAGATTCAAAACAAACACAATGAAAGATCACAGTCATTAGTGATTGTCACAAAGGTAAGAGCCACTAGTATAGTTTTAAAAATGCATCCTTAGATACCTATGACAAGGGCACCATATAATAGATATGGAGAAGCTTAAATGAGATAATGATATTCATCATGAAATGAATCCATTTTGGATCACAATGAACAATAAAGGAAAATGCTATGTGGTCAACCATGAAGAACAAATGCAGTCCAAAAAGTGTTGATAAGACAATCTAGGTCTGAAAACATAGCAAAGACTGTTAATCACAGTCAAAACAGACCTTAGCAAGGAGGTTTGAAAGAAATAACACCAAACGTATAAAGATTACAGTTAGGACAATAAGAATAAGGCAAATGACAATCTTTGTATTTGGTGACAATGATAATGACAAAGCAAAGCTTTTCTATCAAAATGATAGCCAATAATGAAATATCTACATATTGATTTCAGAGTTTCAAACATTCAAAGGACATTGATCATATACATTGTAAAGGAGAAACACTATTAAAAAAAAAGAGGGAGCAACATATTAGACTTTAAAAGTGTAAGGAAGGATTCCATGAAAGATCCATACCTCTACCAAGAGATGATTAGTAATAAAGGCTAAAGTCATGGTGGCAAACTAAGAATGGAGGGTTTCATTCCTATTCAAGGATAAGGTAGAAACTAGACAATATATGTAGCCCTCACAAAGCCTCCAAGGAGTAAGACAAATGGTGAACATAGTTTAGCAGCAAACTAATGATAGGAGTAACCATCCAAAGTGCACTCACTGGTAAGGAATAAGTACAATCACCATGATTTCTACAGTAAACTCCATTCATCTATAGCCAAGGGTTCACAATGTTGCAATAGCACAAGTACAGAAAAAATAGTCAAAGCATAGGGAGATTGCCATTTTTTGAGAAAATGATGCATTCCTAAGATAATAGTGTCAAGTAGAAAAGCACAAAAGGAACATTATTCCAATCAAAATGCCTTTGCAAGATACCAATACATGTTCAAATATGTGATGACAGTAATGAAAAGAATAAGTGTAGCCTTAAAGAGATGAAGCCAATGGGAGGGAGTGTAGAGATCAGTTCCAAAATAATGAGATTATAGTGATGTTCAAAGGCAAAATACAGTCATGAGGTTTGAGAGAGGCTACTAAAATAGAGTAGCAATGAATAAAAGGAGTAATGGAACTTCTATATTGTTCAGTGAGTAGAGATTTCATCACAAAAGACAAGAATTATTCATGAAGGTTAATGGCATCCCTTTAAAGATATTGTTGTAACTATAAGAGAAAAGTAACCCAAAAAGATTGATTACAGTCCAATGGTTTTTTATTTGATCGTTGAGTGTTAAGAGGGAACAAGATCATGAATAATTTTAATCACATATAACAGTGATTAGTGATATAAGAATGAAGATTCAAGTAGTAGATCAGAAGGATTAGTGCAGCCAGTTAAGATTGTCACAAAAAAAATACAATGAAGAAAGCCATGAATGGAAGTAGGGATGCTAAACAATATTCCATGGAAAGTGTTTCCCCCCCAATCCCAAGTCTCCCATCCCCGAAACTTAGGCCCTTTGTCCCCCCATCCTCAAAGCCCATCCTCGGATCTCCCCATCCCCAACAACCATGGAACATCGATGCCAAATGACAGTCCAATGCTATCAATTATAAGATAGTCAAAAATAGTGAAATCCTCAAATGATAGAATATCATCTGAATGTTGTTCATCAAGTCAAGAATAGAATAAAGACATGATTTGGATAGTCACAATGTAAAGGGGGTGATACTCAAATTTGTTGTTACAATAGAAGTCAAAGAAGAACATTTTAGAGTGGAGATAATGCAGCTCAGTAAGCCATGAAGCATTCATAGACAGAAGAGGTGAAAACAATGTTCTCACACAGTCCTCATAGGACAACACCAAAGGCATAAGAATGATGATAGAAGTAAAGGAAACACTATGAATGATGTGGTTGAAGAAGGCTCTCATATTCATAGGGAGCCAAATTTGAGATACAGAACAAATGTACAGTCCTCAAAGCCATAGAAAAGACAGTGATATACAAGAATAGTACACAGAGAGAAGACCTTCTAGGCTTCTTAATAGTAAGAATAGTGCAATCATGAAAACCTAAAGATAGAGTCCCAAGGCCAAGAACCTACAGCAGCCATACAAGATAGTCAAAAGTAAAATGGGATGATAATAATAGCCAAGTGCAACTAAGAACAGTGAGATCCTATGAAAGGGTTAAACTAGGAAAGTGAAGGTTCCAATAACCAGTGAGCAGTAATGAAGAAGATGTGCTACAACTGAGCACAAGGAATAATACACTACCCTTATGAAGGACAAGTTTTAAGAGCTAAAATAAAGTTTCTAGCCCCATAGACAAAATCTACAAGCAAAGTCACATCACAGAGCATAGTAAAGCCATTCTCACTCTTCAAGGTAAAAGCACTAGGGTTATATGAGAAATTATCATCCAAAAGAATTTCCATCACAACATATAGGGCAGTAATGATTGAAGACATGTATGGCAGTCTTTGAGCCAACTCAAGGACAGATAATATACATCACTATCATAGAAAGCACAAATTATCTTTTGATGGTCAAAGGAATATTCTTGAAAACCTAAGGCTACCATTAGCAAGGTTACAATAATATCAATAATGGAAAAAAAAAAAAAAAAGTAGTACTATTGATCAAGACAGGTTCATAAGGAAATTTTTGCTTTTATAACAAAGAAGATAATCACTCCATATCATGGAAGACATCCTTCAATGTAGAAAGGAAGCAATCACACCTTACTGTATATTGAAAGTGGAGCATTCAAGGATCAGACCTCAAATTGGAGCAAAATAATTGAAAGAACCTTCAAAGATCATTGTCATAAGCCTTATTATAGTCACAAATGCTCGGCAAAAGGGATGAAAGGTATAAGAGACCTTGTGACAGTAAAGAGACTCCACTGTTTTGAGTAAGGCCTAATGCCACTAAAGACTTGACAAATTGTTGTCATGATATTTTGTGCCAGTCAAAAGGTATATAAGGGTATTATCAAGCCTAAACCATAGTTGTAGTCATAGAGAAGCAAAACAAATAGTCCTTGTGACTATCACCATTCACAGTCAAAACCCATGTTGATAGTCTTCTCATGATGAGAATGCAGTCAACACACATAGGGAAGGGTTACAAGGGATAGAACAAAAATTTATAGTGAGCTTATTACTCAACACCCAAGGTATGAAAAATTTAATCAAAAGATAGTTCACAAGCCTTGAAAAGACAGAGAATGTAGTGTTCATGGAGCAATACAAGGAGGATTTGATAGAGTTCACAAGTTCAAAGTCATAGTTGCAATTTATAATAGAGATGCAAATAAAAGAGAGAGCAGTCCTAGATCTCACAGTGAAAGACATCATAACAAAGGAGTAGTCAAATAGTACATGTCATCTTAGGATTATCATTAAGATAGACTGACATAAAGAAATCATAAAGCTGGTAATCTCAAAAGGCTTAATGAGAAATGAGTAATACAATTTTTTAAATTTGAATTTCAAAATTCGAATTAGTCATCAATGCAAGCTTCAAGTTAAAAAGGGAGTTTTCCAAGGAAAAAATCCCACATTTTGGGGAGGTTAAGAGGACTTAACAATAGTCATATCCCTATTTTGAAGGCCCCCAAGGGTTAGTCATCACCCAAGGGGAGTTTTGAGATAGTTAATAGCCATCAAACCTCAGTTCCAGCCCACTTTTTGAGGGATTTTCAAGTCATCTACCCAACAATTGATTTTTTGAAATTCACAGTTAGCTGGGAGTTGATTTTGAGGAGTAGAAGTAGTCAAAGGAGCCAAAGACAACCAAGCATTTTCAAAAATTCAAATATTTTGGAGTTCTTTCTTGAAATAAGTGTCACATGTAAAAATTCATCTAATGTAAAGTACACTAGGAATGAAAGGGAAAATCATGAATCCCTATCCTAATCAGAATTCAAACAAATAGATAATGAAATAACACAGAAAGAAAGAAACATGAATATAATTAAATCAATCAATCCTCCCTATTCCAAGACTGTGTATAGCTTCCATTTCTCTTCTCCTCTTTGTGGTATGGTGGCTCTCAGATATTGCGCTGGCAACCTGCAATTGACACAAAGATTCAAAGTTCGTGATTATTGAGAATGGAGATTGAAAGCTCAATTTATAGATAATTGGAGAGAATTGATTGAAAGATAGAACATATTGATCAAGAGGTGGAACTAAGGTGAGCTCACATGTTGATTGATAGTTGAACTGTTGAATTGAAGGTGGAACAGAATAGACTGAATAGATTAAATGAGTTAACTGATTGAGAAAAAAGTTGATTGAAAGATGAAAAAGAATGATTGGAGGAAATAAAGAGGAGGAGGTAGTTAACTGATTGAAAGTTGATTCAGAGATTTATTCAGAGAAAGCTAACTAAAATATGGAAATAGGAATTGAAGAGATAATTGAATTAATTAATTAATTGATTGAACTAATTAATTTAGCATGTGCTTGAAATTTGACTTGGGTTTTCAATTTAATCTTTGCATGAGATTTTAATTCAAATATTGAATTTATTTTAAATTTAATTTATTATTTGAATATATTTAGAACTTGACTTTAATTTTCAATTTGATTTTTGAAATCATGCACATGTATTTTAAATTAGAAGAAATATTAAATTAAAGGAATTAGTTAAAATTAGAATTTCAGAATTTAAAAGAAATTAGATGTGTGAGATTTTGCTAAGATCAAGAGCTCAATGAAATGTACAAAATAGAGAGACAAAATATAGGACAAGAATAAATTGTATTCTCATCAATAGATCAATAGTTGTTACATACAATGAATATGAGCCTTCATATATAGGCAAGGCTATATGGATATTTGAGCACACAAACATGACATGTGGCTCAATAAGGAACAAGGGTAGGTAGGAAATAGGTGTGGTAGGTAGGAGAAACAATAAAATATTCCACATGAGGTGGATCACCCACCAAAGGTGAAATTATCACTCCACAATAAGTGGATATGATAGAGTAGTAACAAGATCAACATTATAAAAGGTGGAAGTTCTCCTATACATACTATCCCAATGTGGCACAAACACCCAAGTGTCTCATACCCAAACTACTATGGAATGCATTACCTAAGTAAACTTAAGTAAGGTGTAATAATATCCAACATCAATAAATATTTACACCAACACCCCCCCTTAAGTGCAACTTAGGGGAATGCACTTAAGTCTACAATGCAACTAAGAAAAGCAAGATGGGTCCCGACTATGAGGCCATGTTAGGTACCCATGTAAAAATGCAAATGCATGCAAACCAATACAATGAAATCTCTTACAAAGCGGGGAAAGAGAGAAAAACCCAATGGGAAAAAACCCTCCCCCAAAAGAGAGATGAAAGCAATACAAGAGAACTCTCATAGAAGCATGTGAGGAACAAAACCCCATGTGAGGAAAAATTCCCCCCCATATGAGAGAAGAAGAGAATCTAGGAAACCCCCCCTCAATGTAGAATCTGCACCAATGATAGAAGCTCGATGACGTATGAAGAAACTACTCCACGAACGTCGAACAACATTCCTCCCCTTAGGAAGAAACAAAACCAAAGGTGTATCCATGAAGTCTCCCCAATCATGAAGGGAAGAGGTATGAAAAAACTCATGATGAATGAAGTCTTTGAAAATTTCTCAAGTGTCCCCATGTAGATACTGAAAGTTACCCCCTCCAAAGGTGGTAAACTGCTCCACACTACTGAAAAAGGCACTCCAAGATCTAGTGGAGAAGAATGTAGAACAATATCCAAAGACTCACATGTCTCCTCTAAGCATAAAGAGACCTCCTCCAACTACTATACATAAGTATCCATAGTCATATAAACCTTGAAAGAATGATCATGTAGAGAATGAACAAGAGGGTCACACTGTTCCCTCACAACAATCGAAGAAAGGGTCATCTTCATCAAAGAGAAGATGAATATCATCAATGATGTCTCCCAAATCTGCAATGTAGGATTCCACAAACAAACCTACAATGTCTGTAAAGTAATCATCCCATGAAACTGAAGCTGGAAGACATGAAATATCATGTTGCATTGAATCACAAGATGGAAAAACTGTTGCACTATCTGCATCATTAGGTGCAATAGGTGATGTGATATCAATAGGAGGAGATGAAACACAAGGCTCAAGAATGGGGTCACATGTGAGAATCCCCAAGTTCAAGTACCCAAAGTTCTCCTCAAAATCTGAATCATCACAAGAAGTGTGATCATCATGTGAAGAATTATCATATGTGAAATCATCATCATCAACAAAATCTGAAAAGCAGTATAACTGAGATGCATGATCAACCACCCCAGTCGCAATGATAGCTTTAGTCTCCAAGTCTCTAATGAAAACTGACTCATGTGTGAACTCCACAATTCTCTTTGTTGTTCCATGTGTGATTTGATAGATGGAAAGGAGATTGTTTGTCAAATGGGGTACACATAACACATCATTGAAGGAGTTATCCCCAATGGCAATAGATCCTTTCCGAATCACATCCATTTATGTATGATTGCCTATCAAAATCTGCGGCATGGTGCAAGGCTCAAATGTAGAGAACATAGACTGCAAAGATGCCATATGATGAGAAGCCCCTGAATCTAGAAGCCATCTCCTTGAATCATGACTTGTAGTAGCACAAAGAGATTTTCCTTTTCTTGTCCCAAAAGAGTGAGTCTTCCCACTTGTATAAGCCATAAATGCTTGCCCTTTCCCTTTTGAATGAGAGGAAGTAGAAGTTGATGAATCATCCTTCTTGTAGACATTAGGCAAATCAATGCTATGTTTTTTGAGGATGTGAGTGAGCTCATCACTCTTCTTAGAATGGCAACAATGCTCCTCATGACCAAACTTTTTACAATAGGCACAAGTATGTCTCTCCCTCTTTGGTGAATTGTCCCTCTTGGAAGAGGATGAATCTCCTTGTTGTGGAGAAGATGGTTCTTTGTCCTTAGGCTTTGATTGCCATTTCTTCTTGTTTGAGTTGTCCTTTCCTTGATTTCCTTTGTTCCCTTGATTTGCCACTAATGCTAGAGACTTAGAAACCTTAAGAATGCCCATGCTTATCAACTTAGTTTGTTTCATCAACAACATTTCAGTGAAAGCATCAAATGTAGGCATTGTGTAGCTCTAACCCATTGTCATCCTATGGGTTTGGAAACTAGAAATAAATGCTGCATAATCTCGTGGAAGCTTGCCCATCAAATTGAATATCAATTGAGTATCATTTTTATCAATGCCACAATATTTTAGTTGTGCCCTCAACTCTTTTGCTTTAGTGACATAATCTTGTATAGTATCAAAGTTCTTTGGATCTAACATGGTGAGATAGCTATCAATCTGATATCCCCTAATCTCATCAACTTGACCATACAAGTCTTGAAACTTTTGCCAAGCATCCTTGATTAGAGTACATTTCTCAATATAAAAAATGAGATCCTTTGATACATACTTTCTTAAGGTACCAATTGCCATGATATTTTTAGTGAGCCAATCCAAGTAACCAACAAGATCAGCTTTAGGATCAGCAGGAGCAACAATAGCTCCATCAATATAATGAGTTAGTCCTTTTTCCATAAGTTTACTCCATGCATCAATTTTCCAAGTAGCATAATTATGAGGAGTTAAGATAGGAAACTTAGGAGAACCCATAGCAGAAAAAAGGAAGGAACACAAGAGCACAAAAGCACAAGAGACACCCCCCCAAATTCAATCAATCAAAGTTATCCCCCCCCCCAAAAAAAAAATGATGATTTTGGAACTTTATATGTAGTGCATGTAGAGTAGGCCACTTGCAAACAATGGCAAGGTGGACTCTTGATTTTGTTTTACAACTGCCCCAATAGGCTAAGAACTACAATGCAAAAGACCAACAAGATAGATTTATGCAATACAAGTGCCAAATTGGCCAAAAAAGACCATATGTTGAAAGTACAATTTCTACCCAAAATCACTGCAAACTGATAGCATATTATGATAGTAGACAAAAAATTATGCACTTTAAAAAAAAAAGGCACCTGAAAAGGAGTTCATATGAGCCCAAATAGAGTCCCGAAAGTTGCAGAAATGGGGATTGGATAGGTACAATCACCAAAAACTGCCACCACAAGAAAGTACACGAAATTCTAGCCCATTTCAAAAAAAATTGCACCAAAAAAGGAGCAAAAATGAGCAAGATATGACCATTTGAAGTTGAACTGCAAAATCAAAAAGCTCAAGGAAGGGGGCCTACCAAATTTTCAAAAAAATAATGACATCAACAAAACATGAGGTTAAATTTCACGGCCATATGATCGTTGCAAAAACTTCACCTCTCTACTGACTGGGTGTCCATACAATACGGACAGACATGTGGCAAGCTCTAATTGGCTGAAAAAGATGACATGACAGTACAGAAATCTGACGTGTACTATTGACTGGATGTGCCATGTGGCGTACGATCAGTGACAGGTTACTGACGTGGCGGGAGACTACGTGGCAGGGTGGCCCATGTGGCGGGAGACTATGTGGTAGGTCATATTGACGATGCGGTGATGTCCACATGGCAGGGGTGGTACCGGTTGAGGAGCTCGCGTGGATTGCCGAAAGTACCGCCGGTGGAAGTGAAGCCATGGAGGATCATGGCAGCTGCAGCGGGGGCCATGAAGGATCACGATGGTTGTCGGTGAAGCCAGGAGCAATTGCCAAAGTAGCTGCGGTCACCGGGGGGAGTAGTTTTCGAGTGTCAGTGGAGGAGGATACGACGGGAGAGGCTGCCGGTACGGGCGGTGGCAATGGAGAGTACAATTTGCAGAGGTAATGCCCTGCAAAAAACGACAGCGGAAAGCTACGACAGGTACAAGGGGGTAGTCATGGGACACCCCAAAAATTTATATATATATATATATATATATATTTATTTTTATTTTTAATTTCCGAAATCCATATCGTACCGCCCAAATTGGACAAATTTTTTCCTCCAAGCCCCAAATTTGATTTTCACCAAAATAGGCCAAATTTATACTCAAAATTCATGGAAACGGCCATCCGGACGCAATGGCAAGGTTGGATCTGGTCTAGGATGCCTCCAAAAGATGTTTTTCCTTAGATCTGCCCCTTGACATTGCAATAATGCCTCTCAAAGATGAATCAATGACGCTCTAATGGCTCTGATACCATGTGAGATTTTTCCAAGATCAAGAGCTCAATGAAATTTACAAAATAGAGAGACAAAATATAGGACAAGAATAAATTGTACTCTCATCAATAGATAAATAATCAATAGATCAATAGTTGTTACATATAATGAATATGAGCCTGCATATATAGACAAGGCTATATGGATATGTGAGCACACAAACATGACATGTGGCTAAATAAGAAACAAGGGTAGGTAAGAAATAGGTGTGGTAGGTAGGAGAAACAATAAAATATTTCACATGAGGTGGATCACCCACCGAAGGTGGAATTATCACTCCACAATAAGTGGATATGATAGAGTAGTAACAAGATCAACACCATAAAAGGTAGAAATTCTCCTACACACTATCCCAATGTGGCACAAACACCCAAGTGTCTCATACCCAAAGTACTATGAAATGCATTACCTAAGTAAACTTAAGTAAGGTGTAATAATATCCAACATGAATAAATATTTACACCAACAAGCTGAAATTAGAATTTGGGGATTTGGAATTGGAATTTGAAGAAATATGATATTAGTTAATTAAATAATTTAAGAAACTATTTAATTATTTAGAAATGAACTTTAATTAAATAATAAAGATTATTTAAATTAAAGGAATTAAATCATAATTTATTAAATGATTAATATTTAGAAAAGGGTTAATGATTAATTGAATAAAGATAGAAATTGAGAAATTGATTTATTTAAATAATAAAGATTATTTAAATTTGGGAATTAATCAGAATTAATTAAATAATTAATATTTAATTAATATTAGAAAAATGGTTAAAATGATTAAATGATGACAAATTTGGAAATGAATTAATTAGTAATATTATGAGGAAATATGAATTAGAAGAATAAGATTAATTAACTTAATTAAAGAATTAAAGAAATATTTAATCAATTAGAGGAATGATTAGTACATGATCAATGAGACATTTTTAGGTGTCTACATTTACCCCTCTTTGAGACAGTCAGAATGATGTTGTTTCAAAGAAAATAAAAAAAATTATGTCCCAGTATGCCTTGGTACCAATGTATAGTGTAAATATGCCCCCTCAGAAAAGGTGGTCGAAAAATTTGAAATTGAGACCATATTTTTTATATTAGTATAATGGGAAATCGTGTGAAGTTTCGTGCATTTTCAAGATCATTGAGTAGCCTACAAGTTGTTTGAAATTGGCAAGGACCACGAGCATTGGAGTAGGAAAAAACCCTAATTTTGAGCTATAAATAGAGATTTTAGCTTTTCATTTGCTCATTTGCATTGTGGTGAGTTCTTATAAATCCTTGCGAGTTTTTTGCTTTCCTTTGAGTATTTGATCATCATGGCTAGCTATAGGGAATGAGTGCACTTGTCTAACTGAATACATTCTTATCAGAGACCTCCGGGTACTGGCAGCATGGTATTTTTCTAAATTTTTGCCTAATTTTTTTGCCCTTTTTTTGCAAAAAAATTCCAGAGAGCTAATTTATAATCATCACGCATTCGCATGTCGGTTTTAACGCATTAGTACTAAGTGTCACGCAAATGCTATAAATGTACCACAAAAGCTTAAGTGTTACACATAGGTGCTTAGTGTTATGCATTAGTTGTAAATGCTACGCATTCATTGCAATTGTTACACATACACATTAATTGTATCGCAATGGTGTTAAATGTCACACATAAGAGTTTAACTTTACGCATTTGTTGGTAATTGAATTTTTTGTCATGCGCTTGATAATTTCTTATAGTCCTGTTATCCGATATCTGACATTTTCAATATTTTCTCTGTGCAAGAGAATATTGGAGTGTTATGTTGTCGACAAAGCAGACCCAGTGGACTTGATCTTCGAGCTGATTTACTTGATGAGGAGATTGCACATATCCGACATCTTGGACTATATCATGTTTTACATTTGCCAGAGGTTGTGGCCAAAAGGGCCTTGATTACATTGTTAGTAGAGTGGTGGCATTCTGAGACATGTTCCTTCCATCTTCCTACTGGTGAGGCATCCATTACCTTAGAAGATTTTTAGCGTATACTGCACATTCCCATTCATGGTGTGAGAGTTGTCTATGATCATGATGATGGCGTTGCTGGACTGTGTGCCCTCTTTGAGTGTGAGGAGTGAGATTTATAGATCAATGGTCATTATGATATCCCTTGGGCTTGATTGGAATATGATGATCTTACTATAGTATTGTGCAGTATCGTAGGTGGTTTGTTGATTCCTGACAGATGTGGTCATGGCTTTCTAGTTGGATGGGGAAGAGTTCTTCATGATATGATTGTTCATCATCAAGTATATGCTTGGGGTCCTTGTCTTTTAGCCATGGTTTATTATCAGATGCACGACATTGTATACCTGGGATACAGATCTATCAGTTGCGACGTGGCATTGCTCCAGAATTGGGCATCGGAGCACATTTCTATCGTGAGACCAATTATTCATGTTGACTTGGAACCTGATGAGCCTTATGCATTCAGATACACACCTGGTATTAGACATAGGGGTTCGGGTAACACCTTGTACTAGCGACATCAGCTTGATATCTTGCAACATTTCATTTGGAGACCATATTTAGATTGCCCCGGTTGGGCAAATGATGCACAACACTTGCCTTTCTGCAGACAATAGAGATATCTTATTTTGAGGACCATTGAGACTCAGAGGATTATTGAGATGTCTCTTCCCAGACGAGTACTCAGACAGTTTGGAGAGATACAGGTGACACCTATTGTTACAACGTAATTTGCTCATGTTTCTCGTGAGGTTTTTGATTGAGGTGTATGCATACAGCCACATGTTGTTGCTACCAATTTTGATTCTCTTCAGGCATTATTGTGGGGTTGGAGTGCAGGTGCACCAGATCCAGGGACTACTCCTGAGTATGATGCATGGTGGGCCAGACATAGGCCTATTCCATAGACTAATCTGACTGTTCCAATCACATCACAATGGATATGACATCCTAGACAGTGACTGAGGATCAACATGGGTGAGAGGAGAGGAGATGACAGGGGAGACGAGGGAGGACGAGGAGAGGAGGGTTGAGGAGAGGACATAGACATTGGTGGAGACACCGAGTCTCTGAGCAGTGGGGATGATGATGATTCTTCAGAGTCATCGAGTAGAGAGGACGGGGATGATGATGATATGTCGGAGCTAGAGGACGTGCATGCTACAAAGGGGAGAGGAGGACATGCTGGTGATGGAGATGAGGATGATCCGTAGATTCTAAGAGCATAGATCTAGATTCTAAAGGACGAGGTTGCCAGACTTAGGCAACGACAAGATACTGAGTGGGAGGCGATCTGTAGAGACTATGGTACATTAGAGACCGAGAGAGATCATCTCCAAAGGGAGAGAGATGAGGCAGTTAGATGGTCGCAAATTATTCAGGCTACCTATGATCAGCATTTTGCTCCAGGTACTGATGCACGCAGACAGTCTGACAGACTCTATTACGCTGCACGGGAGGCTTTTCATTATCGACAGGTCTACTATGACACTGTACCTGAGGGACAGAGATCTCCTAGCTTTAGTGAGGTTAGAGGTCATTCTGGTTCTAGTAGGACTTCTACAAGGAGGACTAGTAGTGGTGGTGTTATGGGTCCACCTCAACATCCTAGGGCAGGATCTAGCGGGCAGGATCCACCTATTGACAGAGGCAGTGTTGGTTGAGACATTTAGATCATGTTATCTGAGCCTTCGGGCTTATTTATGATTATTATATTTGGACAATTACCATTTTTGAGTTATATATATGATATGCAGTTTTTTGGTGGTGATCTATTATGCCTTATTCTCTATGTATGTTGTATGATGCTATGAGCTATGCGATACACATATCTATGATTTATGAATAATGTTATGAATGTAATGGTTTAATGCTTTCTATATGATTAACATGAATGATGCTTGTGAATGCAATGGTTATTAAATGCAATTTAAACTAGATTAATTCAACTTAAAACTATATGGATGCAACTTCAAACTATATGGATGCAACTTTTTAACTATATGGATGCAACTTTTGTTTTTGTATGATAAAGCCAAAATATTCCTTTAACTCAGATGGACCTTGAAGAAATGTCAGTAAGATGAAAGAAAGAAGATATTGATGAAAGAATAATGTTAGAAAAGAAAATGATTTAGAAAGAAGATGAGAAACCAACAAACTATAAATAAATAGATGAGATGAGAATGAGAATGAATGATTCACAAACCTGTGTCCTTATTTATTGCGCAATATATATTCATCACTGAGCCTTATTATTGAACAATGAAGCTTAGCACATCGGGTATAAGGAACCAAGATGTAAAGATATCTCATTGAAGAAACAAACACGTAGCAGACAAGGAGTGAACCCCTTCATTCTGGGAAATACACTAGGGGTCGAGGTATGTGTGGCATTCACTAGTTGAATGCTCCTATCACAGACACCCACTAGAGAAATTTCCCTAGAACTTCATCGGTTCACACCACAAACAACAAACAAAGAAAAAGATAATGCCCATCATGGCTCCTCTAGTCACTTATGGACATCCTTGAGTATCATAGGAACATGATCTGTCGCCAAATGATAAAAGATAAACACTGACCCAGACAAAATTCAGCAGCTATACTAACCTTGTGCCTTCATTCTCAGTTGCTTGATGTGATGGTTGATAATGTCTGATCTCGAAAAGTTGTGGACCCTGTTTAAGACTAACCTATCTGATTTCGAGTGTATCATCTTATGTTTAAGACAAGATAATGATCACTTGATATGGATATGATACGATTGATAAGACAGTTTGATCAATTGATTGCAGATGTTTGACTGGATAGTCGTATCCTTTGTTAACTTTGTGCGAAGCGTTTGCTGGATATCTACTAGGGTATTTGTTTCTTGCGAGACATTTTTTTGCAAGTATTTTTTGATTAATTTTTTATTGTTTTTGGTTGATTTTGTGGATTGATATTTGAATGTTTTTGGTTGATTTTGTGGATTGATATTTGAATGTTTTTGGTTGATTTTTTCAAGACATTATATGGATGTTTTTGGTTGATTTTTATGCTTTTCAATGTTTTTGGTATTTTTTTGCTTTCCCAATGTTTTTGGATTTTGATGTTTTACCAATGTTTTTGGATTTTTTAGATTATATATGAATGTTTTTTATTGATTTTTTCAAGATCTATTTGATTTTTTGGATTTTTTCAGGACTTTATATGATTTTTTGGATTTTTTCAGGACTTTATATGATATTTTGGATTTTTTCAGATATGCCCCCAATGTGCAGACCTATATGACATGATAATCTACAGAATGCATGTGGAGACAATGAATGTTTGACATAACCTATGTTAATGCAATATGCAAGATGAATATGCATTTCCTATTCGAACAAGGATAATTGTGCTTGTTTAGCATTTTGTAATAAAACAATTGAATTGGAGGTACAAAACATTTCATAGATAAGCAGTCAATCGATCCTTAAGGTCCCTTGGAACATCCAAATTAACACACTTAGTGACTCGGATTTACAAATGGAGATGCAGAAAACTTCCCCATTGGTTCTTGAAAATTTGATCTTCTTTTGCCCATGTGTGTGCAAATGAGTTAATTCATGCTCTTGTGTTCACTAAAGATCCTTAGCATCCTATATGACTAGCTACGTAGATTATCCTAACTTCAAAAGCATCTCGAATAGAGCCTCGCTGCCAGCAAGCTTTTAGGACTCCGACGAGGTTATAGACTGTAATTTATTAAATATTGTTCCATTGCCAGCAGGCATTCATAGCCCTGATGGAGTTACTTGCATGTTCCCATAGTCAAGATTTTTGTCGCACTTGTATGTGTGATATTTCAGTTATATATCATTGCTCTTTTGCCTTGTGATGGATATTTGGCATAGAATTTTTTCTTTTTAATTTTCTTGCCTTGACTTGTAAGTAATGAAACCTACTTGGGTGTGACAATTACAATGACGCTGAAGTAGAATTTTAGATTTTTCACTAATCATATGATCAACTAGGTGTCTCGAATGAATTAGAGATTTTGTTAATATGTTTGAGATATAGCAATTGATAGGTTTTGGGTTAACAAGTCTCAAATAGTGAAATCACTACCCAACCATAATTAAATCATCGCCATAGGGTGATGTTGAAAATGAATGACCTTAGGACCTCAAAGACTTCATGTCTGAATATCTAAGAAAGGAGATGACCCTTGTTTCTCTTGAATACAAATAGATGATAAACTTGGACACTTGCCTTGTTTTATTGATGTTGCTATATGTTAATACTTAATTTTGTGAATGTGATGCATTTGAAAAAGAAACTATATATGATGCAATGCTTTAAATAAAATGAGATGCAATGCGGAAATAAAACCTAAACTAACCCAGCCCCTAGATATAATACCGTTTAAGGTGCATGTTATTCATAGGGTCAGGGAGTGGATCTCCCTCCATGGTAACCAAATGGTATGCTTAATTTCTTATAACCCTTGTTATGATAAAAGAATCTAGCTAGTTAGGTTCAAACTTCCCTGGCTTTTCTCATTCTGCTAGGTTTCTTTGGTTCTCCTTGAGAACTAGATCTCCCACTTCAAAATTCCTTGGGCGTACTCATTTATTGTAACTCCTCAATCTTTTGTGGTAACCTTGTAAGTTATTGAAAGGAGTTTGTCTTTTTTCATCGAGCATTTCTAGCTCTTGTAATCTTGCAACCCGATAGTCTTCCTCTGATATGATGTTTTTTAAGGAGACTCTTAAAGATAGTAGTTCTATTTCAATAGGTAGTATCACTTTTGTACCATAGACCAAGGAATATGGTGTTTCTCCTGTAGGGGTGTGTACTCCTATTCTGTAAGCCAAAGGAGTGGGATTCAACTGGAGATGCTAGTCTCATCCTGCGTCAGTGACAACTTTCTTAAGGATCTTCAATATTATCTTGTTTGTTGCCTCTGCTTGTCCATTTCTTTGTGGATAATATGGTGTTGCAAATCTCTATTGTATTTGAAATTTTTCACACAATTCTCTCATTTCTTGATTTTTTAATGGACGTCCATTAACTGTCACTATGCACATTGGAATCCCATACCGGCAAATAATGTAATTAAGCATGAACTTTTCTATTTGCTTACCAATGGTGTATGTAAGGGGAATTGCCTCAACCCATTTAGTAAAATACTCAGTAGCTGTTAAGATGAATTTGTGCCCATTAGAAGAAGTAGGATTTGACTTTACCAACTAGATCTAACCCTCATTGTGAAAATGGCCATGGTGATGTAATAGGTTGAAGATCTTGTGCTAGTGCATGAATGAGATCTCCATGCATTTGACATTGTTTAAATTTTTGTACATATTTATTTGCATCCTTTTCCATAGTTGGTCAATAGTATCATGTTCTTAACAATTTCTTTGATAGTGGCGGGCCACTTTGATGTACCCCACAAATTCCATCATGTACCTCCTTTAGGGCAAGTTGTGCTTCTCTTTCTTCAAGACATCAGAGAAGGGTTCCATCAAAGCCCTTTCTATACAATGTGTCAGCAATAATAGTGTGTTTGGACGTCTGCCGAATAAGAGTTTTCTTTTGATTTCTAGACAAATCAGGAGACATATATTGAGTATGTAAGTATGTGTATATCTCATTATACCATGGGGATTCTGGACCCACAATTGCACATACATATTCTGATGAGGGAATCTCATATGCCGGTGTCATCAATTATTCTACAATAAACTCAAACTGAGTTTCATTATTAGGAATATTTAGTAGAGACCCTATTGTAGCCATGGTGTCAGCTACCTTATTTTGCATCCTTGGAATCTATTCAAAAGTGATGTTACTAAAATGTTCTTTGTAATCTTCTACCATTTGTTTATAAGGCAGCAGTTTATCATCTTTTGTGTTGTAGTCATCATTGACTTGATTTACAATCAGTTGTGAGTCACCGTAGACTTGTAATTCTTTTATCCTCCATTGTACAACGGTACGAAGTCCTATGATGAGAACTTCATATTCAGCTGTATTGTTCGCATAGAAAAATTATTCTAAACAACTTAGGGATAGAATCACCTTGAGGGGTGATGAAAAGAATCCCAGTTCCAGCTCCATGATTTGTATACCACCAATCAAAGTATAATTTTCACATGGTAGAATTTGTTAATGTAAACATTGATTCATTAGGAAAGTCTTTTAGTAGTGGGTGACTACCTTGCAAAGGAGTCTTTGCTAACTGATCTGCTATAATCTACCCTTTGATTGCCTTTTTGTCCACATATTCTATATCAAACTCACTTAAAATCATGACCCACTTACCAATCTTTCAGTCAATGTTGCTCTACTTAACAAATATTTGAGTGGATCAAAGCGTGCAATGAGTTATACTTTGTGACTCAGCATGTAATGTCTAAGTTTCTGAGATGCGAAAAATCACTGCTAGACATGCTCGTTCTATAGGAGTGTAATTAAGCTCATATCCAATTAAAGTTCTACTTATATAGTAGATTGCTCTTTCTTTTCCTTGATCATCATGTTGTGCCAACAAGGCTCCTAAAGATGAGTTTGTTGTTGATATATATAGTAATAGGGGTTTTATTGGAGTAGGTGGAACTAACACTAGAGTATTCAGAAGATAATATTTTAAAGCTTGGAAAGCTTCCTGGCATTGTTCTATCCATTTGAATGTAACTCCTTTTCTGAGTAAATACTGGAATGGATGGCATTTATCTACCATTTGTGCTATGAACCTGCTTATGGACTATAGTCTTCCTTGTAACCCTCTTAACTGCTTAAGTGTTGATGGAGGTTGCATATCCATGATTGCTTTGATCTTTGCAGGATCTACTTCAATTCCTCTATTAGACATAATAAACCCTAAAAGTTTGCATGTTGTTACACCAAACACACACTTTTTTAGGTTTAGCCTGACATTGAGCTGCTCAAATCGATCAAATATCTTTGCAAGGACTTCAAGTTGAACTTCTCTTGTCTGTGATTTAGCCAGTAGATCGTCCACATAATCTTCCATGATATTATGGATCATGTCATGAAATAGTATCATCATAGCCCTTTGATATGTTTCTCTTGCATTCTTAAGACCAAACGGCATGATGTTCCAGCAGTATGTTCCCCATGGATAGGTAAATGTCATCTTGTGTTGATCTTCTGGTGCAATCCTAATCTGGTTGTATCCCGAGAAACCATCCATTAATGAAAGCATTTCATTCCCAACAGTTAAGTCAACTATCATGTCTATTTTGGGTAATGGGAAATCATCCTTAGGACATGCTTTTTTTGGATCTCAAAAGTCGGTACAGATTCTTATGCCCCCGGTGGGCTTAGTTACAGGTACTAGATTGGATATCCATTCTACATAGTCAATAGGTCGAATGAATCCCACATCCAGAAGCTTTTGGAGTTCTATTTTGACCAGTAATGCAATCTGTGGATGCATCTTTCTTAGTGTTTATTTGTACGGTTTAATTCCTAGTAGCAATGGTAAATGATGTAACACCAATTATGGATCTAGGACTGGCATATCCGCATAGGACCAAGTAAAATTGATAGGGCGTTGTTTGAAAAACTGTATGAATTTGTCCTTTTCTTCCTGGTTTAATGATTTTGCTAAGTGGATATTATGTACAACTTCTCCTTCTTCTATATTGACTTCTTCAGTTTCTTCCATGAGTAATGTTGAATTCTCTTTTTCAATAGGGAGATTATCTAACTCACTCTTGCCATTGTAATTACTTTGATCCATATCTTCTATTATAAAGGTGCTTGCCTCTCCAAAGTATGTTGTTCTATCTAGGTCTACAACAAATCCTTCCTTGTGATCACCTTGTGGAAATCCTTCTCTGACACCAAGGAATTCTGCAATAGCTTCATCGTTCTCAAACCAATCTAGATTTGGTTTTCCTTCTCATCCCCAGTCAATCAAATGTGAGTGTACAAGGGGTAATTCATTACTCCCTTCTATTGCAATAGATTATGATAACATGCATACCTGGTTATTTGAGGTACCTAGTATATTTTCATCATCTAAAGACAATTTGTGATACCTTATCATGTCAATTGTTCATGGGCTGGAATCATGATTAGATAAAGATTCATAGTCATGAGAATCTGTCTCACTTTCTATGTATGTTTCAGCTTTTGAGGTTGTATCACTTATATCCTTTTGTTCTTGTATCTGATTTTGTTGTAGATTGGCGGGCCTCCTTTGTATGGGGGTTACCCTTCTTAAACCTAGTATAAGTCATCATAGTCTTTCTTCATCTGATTCATTGGGTGGAGCTTGAGTTGTTTCCCTTGGTAGAATTATTGACAAAAACCAAGGATTAGGCTCATTTGTTGGTGCTAAGCATGTGTCTATTACCATATTTTCTTGTGTGGATGTGTCAGATATTGTATTGTTGGGTGACTCAGTGCTAGGTTCTTATAGAAGTTGTCTCATATCTTCACCATCTGATTTCATACTAGGAGATGTTGGTACTTTGTTGCTTGTCTGAGATGAAGAGGGAAACACTCATGTTGACAACTGACTTTTAGATATGTACTCTAAAGATAGCCTTGGTTTGTTTAGTATATCTAATGTATGTTGTCTTGGTTCCATTATATTTGGTACATTTTTATATCCTAACCCTTGATTCCTTGGATTGTCATTTGGTACAAGAGGTTCTAATCTTCTTTGTTTTTTTTAATCCCAAGCCTGTGGTACCATCATACCCATGTTTTTTTAGCATCTTGAATCTGTTGCCATACTAATCTAAAGGTAACCTGGGTATTGTCATGCCATCTTCTTCTCTGTAAATCCAGTGATTGACATCTTCATTTAGAGATTCTTCTTGTAAATCTCCTCACCTAATGAAAGAGCTTGAATCTGAGTATCTGACTATTTCTTTTCCTTTGTCTTGTTTCATTACTACATTTTGAGGTTTCCCGAAAGACCTGGAGAATGATATAATTATTTTCCATTTGAGGTACTTGAAATAGCATATTCTCCATAACCAATATCTTTTATCTGCAAAGAAAATATCGTAGGCACATTCTTCTATGTTTCTGTGATTGTTAATGACTCCATTTGTGTAGTGAGTGGTGTTGCTTGATTAATTGGTACCTGGTTATCTACACTTGCCTTTAAGTGATTACAGTGTTGGAATGGATTTGGATCACTCTTTATGGTGATTTCAATGCCATTGTACGGGAATTTGACACATTGATGAAATGTTGATGGTACAGCTTGCATGTTGTGAATCCATGGGTGGCCCAATAACATGTTGTACCCTAGTTCTATGTCCAATACTTGGAAAGTAACCTCTGTTATCATAGGTCCTATTTGCACTAGTAGCGTAACTATACCCTTTGAACGACGCTCTTCATCATCATATGCTTTGATGTTTATTCTCTTTGAAGAATCAATATGAAGTTCAAAATATCTCAATGCCTTAACCAGCTTTAATGTACAAATGTTGAGACCGGCTCCTCCATCTATAAGTACTCTTATGATTCTTCTCTAATGTATGTAAGCTTCTAGATGTAGCGGATCATTATGGAGAAGTCTATCACTAGGAATATCTTGTTCTGTGAATACAATGCGGGTACCTTGTGCCAAATTCCCCATCATGGATTGGAAAGCATTTTCATCTATATTTTTGTCCACTACTGAATCTTGAAGTGCTTTGTCCAAAATAGCTTTATGAGTTGGTGATATACGCAATAGTTCAAAGAGTGATATCTATGTTGGGGTTTTCTTGAGTTGATCCACAACTTTCTAAGTCCCCACTGCTGGTGGTGGGTTTGATGGTAGTCCTTGTAAAGTTACTTTAGATCTATGAGTAACTACTATGCAGTCTTTGTCTCTAGGAGTTATCGTGATTGTAGCCACTGTATCATCTCTTATGAAGGAACTATCTATAACATATGCTATGTTATTAAGTTTTATGTCATATCCTTCCCTATAGTCATCATGTGCAAGTCTGACATCCATGATATGTGCTATAAGCTCATCTTCAAACCATCCCAAATGAAATGGTTCTTCATGCCCCCAATCCATAAGAAAGAGATTCTTGCCTTCATCATATTTCGGTACTTCTGACAGCATGCAAATTTGGTTATCATCGTTGTAATTTTCTACTACATCTCCTGAGCTAATGGCATGAATAGTGTAGTCATATGAGACTTTTGTGTAGTTAGTTGTATTATCTTGTGTACCTGATGCAGATGCCTTCCCTTTGTCATGTTTGACAAACGGTTCCTTAAAGATGGTATGATTCATTTTTGTTGATGTTTTGTTGGTGTCAATTGTGATGTCACCTTGATCGATCATGTCTTAGACTAATTTTTTCAATTTATAGCAACTTGCAATTTTGTGACCTTTAGTACGATGATAGTCACAAAAATCACTATCATTCCACCATGTAGGTTTGAAAGGACCTGGTTCATATACTCTTACTTCTGCCAAAGTGATCATGTTTGTCTGTATCAACTTTTTTAATGCTGATTCAATAGGTTCCCCTAGAGGTGTGTAATTCCTTCTTGGAGTGTTTACCCTTGGAAATTTTGTGTTCATATTTTGCGCAGAATTTACATTTGTCGAGATAGTTTTATTCTTTGTGTGTGGACTAAATGATTGACTTGGACCTTGTAAATACAAAATCGGTTGAGTTTTGTTAACTGTACAGGCGTCTACAACACCATCGTTGGTCACATTTTTGTTTTTCGACCAAAATTTAAATTTATCGTTGTTGTTGTTATTTCCATATTTTATGAGACCTTGTTCTACTAGTCCTTTCTCACACTTTAGGGCTTTTTCAATGATTTGTTTAAACATGGTCAAACATTGCATTTGTATCGGGTACTTGATCTTAGGGATTAATTTTTTTGTGAACATGTCAACTTGCTCTGTTTCTGGAATAATAGTTTTGCACCTCCTATAGAAAGCTCTCCATCGTTGTATGAAGGATGTGAATGTTTCATTCTCATATTTTTTTGTGGCACATAAGTCCATCAAAGTGACTGGGGTTTCAATGTTATGCAATAAGTTAGCAATGAAGTGTTCAGCTAATTCACCCCATGATGTGATAGTTGGCGGTAAATGTGAAAACCATTCCAAGGTTGAGCCTCTCAGACTTTTAGGAAACAGTCTCATTAGATAAGTGTCTTCAGTTGCAACCTCTATACATGTTGTAAAAAACTCTCTGATGTGGTCTCTAGGATCACCTTTCCCTCGATATCTGTCAAATTTTGGTATTTCAAAATGTGGTGGAAAAGGTGACATGTATAATGTGTGATCAAAAGGATAAGGACGCAAGTCCTGCATTGTGTAGCTCTTTTTATCGTTATCGATTTGCATAGTTGTCATCTATTGTTGTAGATTTTGTACTTATTGGGAATATCCATTTGAGTTAGAGGTACACTTTGTGCATGTATATTTCCCATAAAAGGATTTGTGGTAGTATAACTAGGAGGTTGTTGAAAGGTACCATAATTATAATTGCGCGTGTAATGAGTTCCACTAGGTACTGTCAAATAAGCAATATGTGAACCCATGTTTGACTGAGTTGTACTCGTATTAGCGGAACCTAGGTTTGCATTCTGATGACTGCATGTAGATCCTATAGAATAGGAAACCAGAGGCTGGGTTGCACTTGTTGTATGAGGAACTTGTGTTTGAATAGGTGATGAGACACTTGACATTATCGGTATAGCTTGTGTTGGTGCGCTGACGTTTATTGTTGAGGATTATGCACTTGATTGAGAATTCATGTTTGAAATGTCATTTGTTTGTATAGATGATGTTGGTGCATTCTGAGGAAAACTTGAGGTCGTTGCTTGCATTTGTGTCATATGTGGCATTTGACTGCTATTTTGACCTAGAGTATTTATTAGTGGTAAGATTATTGTGATATCAAAATCTTTAGGTAATTTGGCCCCATTTTGTAATAACAATGAGAGACACTTGTCCCTATCATTATGTATAAGAGCATCTAAGATCATAAGGACATGTGGGTCTAGTTGAGTTGATTCAATCTATTCACATGTTAAAATTTGTTGTAGTTCATGTATTGTAGGCATTGCCTAAGAATTTGACTATTGACTAGTTGATATGTCCATGTTCCAAGTTGGATTTACTGACAAGTTGATGTTTGGGACCATTTTACTTTTTGCCTTTTGTGACCTTGTGACGGGCATTTAAGACTTCTATATGAGGATGATTTAGAACCTAATGCAATATGACACTAATGCAAGACTCTAGACCTAAATATGGAATATGCAACACTAGAGCAGACTCTCTATTAAGTATTTTGACATGAGACTTGTTGAGTATTTTGAGATTTATGTAACGCAAGTTTTTCAAGCTCTTCTCTTATACGTTCTGCCTCAATTTCTCTATCAATTCTACAGGCAATTTTATACTTTATATTTAGTTCGTACTTGACTCATATATAATGAGTTATGTTTCTCTTCAATTGCAAGGCCAAGTTACCTAAACTGTCAAGGATTTCTCATTGACCGTCGTTTTAGATTAGGTTGCCCGAAGGGGAGCAAACCATCACCTGGGAGACCCATCAAGATGCATGCTATGACTTTCTAGGATGATTATGCAAATGATGATGGACTAAGATAGACATATATGAGGTCTAGACAAGGACTTAATCTAAGGACGTATATGAGGACGATAATGAGGATGTAGATAGAGATTATGCAACTTCTAAGGACGATAATAAGGACGTAACTGAAGAATTTGCAAGGACTATGCAAGGACTAAGGATTATAATAAGGACATAGATGAGGACTATGCAAGGAATAAGGACAATAATAAGGACATAAATGAAGACAACACAAGGACTATGCAAGGACTAAGGACGATAATAAGGATGTAAATGAGGAATATGCAAGGACTAGGGATGATAATAAGGACATAAAGGAGGATTATGCAAGGACTATGCAAGGACTAAGGATTATAATAAGGACATAAATGAGGACTATGCAAGGACTACCTATGGTCACAAGTATGTAAAAAAAATTGAGTTTGCAGGACTGCCTGACGTTTCAAGATGGACTTTGTTTTGAGTAATTCTGTGTGTAGGACAAGTTTGTTGTTTTCCAAGTCTGAGAACAGTTGTTTGAAGGTAGGTATAGCTAACTGAACTTGTTTTCAAAAAACTCTGAGAATTCAAAGATACGCAGGGTAGGGCCTGAAATAGCCCAATACTGACTCAATACTAGTCTGACACAATGATACACATAGAAGCACAGAACACAATCTTAGGCTAGAAATTAGAAACCATTCAAATGAGGCCCTTACGAAATACCGAAACAAGGTGAGTAGCTAGAGAGTCTAGCGGCATTGGCTCCACTCCATGGCACACACTTCTTGGGCATGCTAGACTCTCTTACCCCAAAGATCCGAAGATCTTATCACCGAGGGATTTATGTCTCATAATGCAAGGTACATGAAGGGAATCTATGGGGTATAATCTGCACTCCCGGAATCACTAAATGTAGGATTTGGGCTACTAAGTTGGTTCTTATTATAAAATTTTGAGGGTTCCCGATCCAATGATGGATTCTCAGAGCAAGCCACTTAAGACTTTAGGCGAGCTTATCGGTGCAGGGAAGGCCCCCACATACGTCGAATTCACTCAACACTCTAGCTGCCTAACCAATATATTTATATAGCGGCTTGAAAAACCCACTTGAGAGTACATTGGGAGAGATGATATCCCCAATTCATCCCAATTCGAAGTACCTTTGTGGGGTGATGAAATCCCCAGTCAAAGATACCCCTCACTACTTGAAATAAAATAAAATTGGGCGTTGTTGTCACCTTCTTACTTTCTCCCAAGACGCCGAAGGTAGGTGGAAAGGTACTTAATACAATAGTAGGTCCACCCCAAACACAATAAAAGATTCTTTCCCTTATAAAAAAAGAAATGGGAGTTAATCTATTGAGCAGCCTAATTCACATTCATTTTAAAACCCAAATTTAGGTGTTAGATACGCATGTGCATGTCAATTTTAAAACACCAAATTGAAATGTGAATGCATGCATGTCAATTTTAACCATTGTTTATTTTAAGCCCAAAACTAAAGTGTGATACATGCATGTCCATTTTAACCATTGTTAATTTTAAGCCCAAAACTGAAGTGTAATACATGCATGTCCATTTTAACCACTGTTAATTTTAAGCCCAAAACTGAAGTGTGAGAGCATGAGTGTTTATGGTTCAATAATAATCTGATCCTCTTTATGAATTTGCCATAGGCTGTAGACAGATAATCAGTAACCCAATAAAACCCATAGAAAATAGAAAACTAAACTATGGCAAAAATGAATGCATGATGATACCTGAGTGATTATGTGATCCTGTATGGCCGATTGCGTAATTATGTCAGAGTGATTGCGTAATTCTGACAGAGTGATTGTGTGACCCTAACAGAACAATTGCATGATCCTAACAGCGCAATTGTGTGATCCACAGACAGACACACCAAAAATATAAAAAAGAAAGCTAATTCTGATCTGAAACTTGCAAAACAAATTGTGATGCCCTAGCAAGATCTCTCATCATCCACTTTATGCTAAGAAAATCATATTTCACTCTATAAGAGAGAACTAGGCTATTGTATCTGTTGATGGTTGGTTGATCCTCTAAATCTTGTATCTTCTTTTCTGCTTTTAGGATTTGTTGATAGCGTCTGGCTTGTCTTATTTGCTCCTTCGTCCTCTTGGCACCTGAAATTTTGAATTGTACCTTACATGTCATAAAATGTCATAATTAAACATGCAATAAAAGTAAACCGTATTTAGATTTACCTAGTTTCATACAAAATTTGAGAGAACAGAGAGAAGAAAAATTAAAAAATAGAAAATAAATAGAACAACAATATTCTTGATGAATGCGTGATCTTGATAGAGTGATTGTGTGATCCTGTAAGGGCTTTTGCGTGATGGGTTCCGCACGAATGCGTGACCTAGTCTTCTCGATTGTGTAATCCTATCTATGCGATTGTGTGATGATATAAGCACGATTGCATGATGATGAGATCCGCTTTGGAATTCGTACAAAACCTACAAAAAATAATAAAAAAATTGTATGACCTGTAAAAATCATATAAAAAATAGAGAAGGTTAATTAGTTGTTGTTCACATCGGGTTCACCAAAATGTCGCATGTAAAAATTCAGCTAATGTAAAGTAAACTATGAATGAAAGGGAAAATCATGAATCCCTATCCTAATTAGAATTCAAACAAACACAATGAAATAACACAGAAAGCAAGAAACGGGAATATAATTAAATCAATCAATCCCCCCTATTCCAAGACTGTGTATAGCTTTCATTGCTCTTCTCCTCTTTGTGGTATGGTGGCTCTCAAATATTGCACTGGCAACCTGCAATTGACACAAAGATTCAAAGTTCGTGATTGTTGAGAATGGAGATTGAATGCTCAATTTATAGATAATTGGAGATAATTGATTGAAAGATAGAACAGATTGATCAAGAGGTGGAACTTAGGTGAGCTCACATGTTGATTGATAGTTGAACTGTTGAATTGGAGATGGAACATAATAGACTGAATAGATTAAATGAGTTAACTGATTGAGAAAAAAATTGATTGAAAGATGAAAAATAATGATTGGAGGAAATAAAGAGGAGATAGTTAACTGATTGAAAGCTGATTGAGAGCTTTATTTAGAGAAAGCTAACTAAAAGATGGAAATAGGAATTGAAGAGATAATTGAATTAATTAATTTAGCATGAACTTGAACTTTGACTTGGGTTTTCAATTTAATCTTTGCATGAGATTTTAATTCAAATATTGAATTTATTTTAAATTCAAATATTGAATTTATTTTAAATTCAAATATTGAATTTATTTTAAATTCAAATATTGAATTTATTTTAAATTCAAATATTGAATTTATTTTAAATTCAATTTGTTATTTGAATATATTTAGAACTTGACTTTGATTTTCAATTTGATTTTTGAAATCATGCACATGTATTTGAAATTAGAAGAAATATTAAATTAGAGGAATTAGTTAAAATTAGAAGAATATGAAATTAGAATTTGGGAATTTAAATGAAATTAGAAGAAATTAGAATTTGGGGATTTGGAATTGGAATTTGAAGAAATGTGATATTAGTTAATTAAATAATTTAAGAAACTATTTAATTATTTAAAAATGAAAATTAATTAAATAATAAATATTATTTAAATTAAAGGAATTAAATCACAATTAATTAAATAATAAAAGGGTTAATGATTAATTGAATAAAGACAGAAATTGAGAAATTTATTTATTTAAATAATAAAAATTATTTAAATTGGAGAATTAATCATAATTAATTAAATAATAAATATTTAATTAATATTAGAAAAATGGTTTAAATGATTAAATGATTATAGAATTGGAAATGAATTAATTAGTAAGATTATGAGGAAATATGAATTAGAAGAATAAGATTAATTAACTTAATTAAATAATTAAAAAATTATTTAATCAATTAGAGGAATGATTAGTACATGATCAATGAGACATTTTTAGGTGTCTACAATAAGTCCTTTCTCTTCTTTCATTCTTCTCTAGTTCTGAGTCTAGTTTTGTTGTAGCAACATTATCTATTCTTTGTAACTCATTCCTTATGAGTAATATAATTAGTTTGTAAGTTTTTTTTCAGACTTGTAATGAAAGCAATTCTTGATATTCAATAAAGAATCTAAGTTCATCTTCAAACATTTTTTGTCTAAGTGTTGTTTGTGAGCATTTTGATAAAGATTTTGTGATTTAATATAAAGTCCTTCATTTTTATCTTATTCCTTTCAATGTTTAGTTCAAGAAGTACATGTATGGTGTAGGTCTTTGACTTTGTTTTCATGTATTGGTGAATGTGAGTATTAAACCTTTCATTTGAAACATTATTGCAGGCATGTATATTTGAATTGTGAGTTGATTTGGCTTCATTATATGAGTATTTTGTAAGTTCAACAATAGGACAGGTCTTTTCATTTATTGGTGAATCACCTATAAAGCAGTAGTTTTTATTTTTAGCAACATCTTTCTTCTATCCTTTTTCCCAAGCAAAAATCTTTAGTTTTTAAGATATCAAAAGGGGAGCCAGCCCATAATCTGGAGGTTCGTCTTCACTATGAGCAACCCACAGGCTTGAAGATGTTTCCATGTTTCACGAGATTGGTGTGCATCATGCTTAGCTCTCATGTGCAAATCCCTATGACAACAATTATATACCATGGCCTCCACCTCTCGTCAAAATATTGAGAAGTTCAATAGCACTAGTTATAAGATGTGGAAGTTCAAAGTTGAGGATCTCTTAGAAGAGAGATATTAATGGTTGATAGTTCTAGAAGAAAATAAGCCAGAGGAGTCTTCCTTGATTGATGATTAGTAGAAAAAGTTAGACAAGAAGGCATGGGGAACCATTTGATTGTGTCTCACAAACTTTTTCATCCTAAATGTCTCTACAAAAGATATTGCTTACAAGCTATGGAGGAAAATAGGTGATATATATCAAACTAAGAGTTTTTCTAGCAATATTTATCTAAAAAGATGTTTGTATTCTTTTAAAATGAGGGATGGTGATTCTCTCGTTGAGAATTTGAATGCTTTTAATTTGATTTTAATTCAACTTGAATTAATATATGTTAGTATTGAAGATGAAGATAAATGTATTCTTCTACATTTCTCTTTCCCTGATTCATGGGAAAATCTAATTGTTGCCATAAGTAGTGGTGGTGTAGAGCCTAAGATAGACAAAGTGATTTTCATACTTCTTTGAAAAGAGATGAGGAGAAGGACTGTAAATGTTGTCTCTCAAGATGCCTCACATTTTTTATGAAGTCCTAAGGAGAAAGGGCCTAAATGGGATAAAAATAAGGTTAAGTCAAAAATACATTTTAACGAGAAAGAGCAAAGTAAAGTGTTGGAATTGTGGCAAAAAAGGGCATCTGAAAGAATGTAGAAACAAGAAAAAGGGAACTGATACTTGCATGGATAAGTCCTCATGTTAGTTCCTGAAACCACATATTACCAAACCCTAAAAGGATGCCAGGCTTTATGATCAAGTTCAACATGGGTCCTGGCCAACGAATGAGGATCAACCTTTAAATCAGATTGATATCTCATGCACTTTAGGCTCTGCTAGACCATGGTGAGTGTACCTTTTGATGACTTAAGCAAATTCTCACATTTTTTATCAAACCTTATTTGAATCTACTTCAAAATGGCATAAATGTTTGAAATAGATAAATTGCTCCTTAATACTTCTACTTTTAATACTTCTTGAAATGAAAAGAAGAAAAAATTAAATCTTAATGGAAACTATCTCGAAGATGATTAAGATTGGTGCCTTCCTATAGGGCTACAGAGTTCACACACGTCCAATTCTGATCAATATTCAAATTACTTAGCACTCAAATTTCTTTATACTTTATATAAACATGCACTAATGTGATGTTAACGGGTTCTTCTTTTTAATCCAGTTAATTATTTCCAATTTGTTGTAACTTTATGAAATGGAATTTAATTCTTCCTTACAGAAACCAATTAACCAAATTACACAAAGAAAGAGAGTTGCTTTGATAAATCAGAAATATCCTTGATAATCTAAATTAAACAAATAATAACACTCAACTGGAGACAACCATATAACATATGTCATTCACAACCAAATAAGTAATTGAGAGCAAAAACTAAAAAAAATTGTATTATGTATTTGCCACTGCAAGGAAAGTACAATAGTTTCTTATGCCCACACTATTTTTTTATATTATGTTCCTCTCTATATCTCAATCTTGCTTTCTCCCTTATATAAAAATGGGAGAAGCAACAAGCTTTAGACCGTTTACAAAATAAATATTCATAACTAAAGGACATGACTTTTCATAACTTAAACAAATCTTAATTAAACATTAAAAGATTTGTTGATTAGAACAAAGTTTTTGAAAAAAACATTGAAAATAGAACAAAACATGATAATAGCCAATGAATATAAGTATGCTCCTTTATCATCATCTTCAAGTAGCAACCCGTGAGTAATGGGTTGGGCAAGGTTCTACTTTAAATAAGAGCATTCTTCATATTCACCGGCTAATGTTCTTCTGCATCAATCTTTTGAGGGCTTTAAATAGGTCTTCTCGCACTAGAAGATGTCATAATCACTTGGCCATTTGTAATTCTAAACAGAAGGCACATTCGTTAAGTGGTCTTTCCACCTCTTATTTGTCATAGCTTGTACCTCTACGATTAACCTAGTGTATCTAGCATCCAATGTCACAATCTTATCCAAGAATAGGTTGAAACTTTGAACATTGACATCCCTCTCCTCCCTCATGTGTGATGTGATTCTAGGGACCATCTAGTGGAAGTCACTTCTCCAATCACTGAAGTCTCTAATGTGTTTATCCTTATCAATGATCTATAGTATGGCCCAGTGCTTCAATGTGTGAAAAGAATCTATTGTGGCTTTTACCTTTGGCTCCTCACCAGAAACATACTTAAGTTCTTCAATAACCATGTTCACCATTTTCTCAGTTCCTTTTATAGGAGGGGCAGTGGGATCCTTATGTATAACTTTACTCAGAGTGATAAGAGTATGATGAACTGGTCACCATCTTTTTGGTAATGCTTCTAATACAAGTTTGTTCTTTTGGACTGTATCTAATACTTTCAGTAAGGACTCATAGCCCTTATAGACATCATCTAATTTATCAATAACATACTTCACTTTGTGTCAATATTTGCTCAAAAGTGCCAAGGATAGATGTGGTATCTTTTGTTGGATTTATTCATTAGCCTTCTTTAATTCATTGACTTCCTTTTCATACTTTTGTTTTTCTTCCAGCCATCCCCTATTTTATTCAATTCCCTCAACTAGCTTGGGTGTATAATTTTTATGGAGAACAATAGATTTGTTCTGATTGACTGATTGCTCTTTTATCTGATCTTTCAATGCAACATTTTCAACATATAACCTATTTACTTCATCATTCATTTCAATTTGTTCCTTTTCATATTCGATTAAATTTTGTTGCATATTCTTTACTGCATCTCTATTGAACATTGTCAAATATATAGTCATGGTGGCCACCTCAATGGGGAGGTATCTTTCAAGGTTTTTGATACGGTTGTTCCCTTGGTCTCTTTGACCATACTACCAATTTGGGCTTGTCAGTATTTTTTAAACACATCTAAGCTGCCATGATCTCTATTTTGGATTGTATCTAGTAGCACTTACCCCCTCCTCAGAATCAAATTATGTCATGAGCATTGGATCCACCTAGTGTCTGGCTTGGTCTAATAAAAACATTTGTTTTATTGTCATTCTAGGAACAATTAACATATTACTTTTTAGTACCATTTCTATTGCCTCAACTGGGGTAATATTTATCTCATCAAATCTTAATTCCTTTAAAAAAATTTGCCACCTCATCATGATGCGACTCATCAACACCCATTAAATTGATTTATTTATTTTCCTCAAATTCTTTCATTTTCATTTTCATTTTCATCCAAAAATATTTGAATTCAGGGGTGTTGATGAATTCATCATCTTCTATGAACCTCAATGAATGTGCCACCCTCTCATCTATATGATTCACTGGCTTTTTGTCCTCTTGAATCTAAGCTTTATAGCCATGCACTTCTTCTTCATATCTTAATGGAGAAATGTGTGACTTGTCTACCCCTTCATCATCCTCCAAAGCTTTTAATGCACTAACAACTTCATCAGTGTCACCTTCTCCTTTTATTCCATCATATGGTACTAATGGCATAGGGTCATCCCTCTTTTTTTCTTTGATGGGGGTGGGCTAGGTGAGGATTCATATACTGACACAGAATTTGGTGCTTCACGAATTACAACCCCTTGGGGTTTTCTTACAAGTAGTTTGGCCTTTTTGGGTGGGGAAGCACCACCTGCCGATTTTGCATACAATTTCTCAAAATTACTTATGTATAAATCAATCCTTTTCAAAACATCTGACTCTTCAGCAAAAAATATACGGGATTCTGGATCTTTTTCCCTTTTATCTTCCTCTAATTGAATCAAAATATTCCATATTTTTTTTGTCTTTGAACAATTTCATGATACATGACATAATTATTGATCAATTCCTCATCTAGAAGCACTTCATGAGTTATAGCTCTACTAATCTGATTGATGTGACCCTCTAGATCACACATTCTCTCTCAATCGAGCTTCAAGGAGTAATTTTTTTTCATATATCCTTGCAATCTTTCAATAACATTAGATCCAATGAAGAACCCTACACATTTGCTTACATGGGGTAAGAATGTCCCCTTCTTTCTTTTCTCCATGACCTCCTTCTCAAACCACAGATTTAGGGCCAATGGCCTCATTACCTTCAATATTTGTGGGGATAACTTTTTGACTTGGTGATTCAAAGAACGAAGGAGTAAAACAACAAATTTGTCATGAAAAACCTTGTAGTTGATATCTCTACATATCATGTCCCATATATAGTACCACAACTATACAGACACTTTATTTCCTAGGCTATCCACCATTCCCAACTTCATTGGTTGACACAATTTTTGTCTATTTTGGTACAAATTCAAATAACATAACAAAGAGTAATGGTGAAAGTCACACTCTCTCTTCTCTTTCCAAGCTACAAGTTGTGAATTAATTTTGTTTTCTCTCAAGGCAAAATCAAATTCAATATTCACCTCAGAGTTTTGAATCCTTGTGGCCATGTACATTAAATAAATTGGTATTTTAGCCCTAGTATTTGACACAAAGCAAAGTATGTTCTTTGGAAATAAACAAGAAATTCATCAACCTGAAAAGGCTCATTGCTCATGATCTGCATTGGCCGATTGTTTATACCCTTTTTCTAGTAGAATGGGAGCTCATCTCTCCTAAAAGTCTTTCTTAGCCTATTTTAGTCTTGTTCAAACTTTTCCAAATCAACCCTAGTGAGGGCCTGCTTGTTCAGCATGAAACAATCAACAATGACTGACTTTGTGATCACCAACAATGGATTTTTACTAGGCATTATCATCGTCTGAGTCACAGGGTGATAATTTTCAGCTAGTACTTGAATTAATTCAACATCAATAAAAACATTGGGAACAATAAATTTAGCTACATCTAGAGTCCAAGGGTTTGACACTAGGACTTTTACATCACAATTTTCATAAAAATACCAGAACAAGTCTTTGTCAGCTATCGGAATCAAAGCATCCCTGCAACCTTCCATGTTATCTTTTAAAATATTTTTATCTCTAGTGTCTTATGACCCTAGTAATGCATCTAACAAATATTTTTGAAGTGGTCTCTTCTTCTCAACAAGGTCAAATGGTTGGGTCTTATTCTTGGAACCCTCCCCCTTTTTTGTACTTTCACTCATTCTAGACCCTTCACCCTTCTTAGGAATTTTATTTTTTCTCTTATATCCTACTTCAACTTCAGCTGGAATTATAATTGAAATCACTACTCAAGAAGGATCTAATACAAATGGAGTACTTACTTGTGAGTTCGTTGATAATCTTGACCCTTTCTCCCTCGTCACAAAGCTCGCGATGTCTAATCTCTAGGTTTTGAATGAATTTTGCAAGAAAGAATTTGGTTTTAGTGGTAGCCTACGAGGATCATTTCTCATTTAATTTGCCAGTGCCTTTGTATGGATCTAACAACTCCACCACCTTTTCCCAAAAATGGATTTATGACCCGCTAATGTCACCTCTAACTAGACTCAGTTCTTGTCTTATTATCATATCGCAAGCTTATCACTATCGATCTCCCTTACCGTTGTGGGGTTGCGATAATGGTAATCGCATTGTGGTAACCTTCATTTTCATTATGTTCATTCTTCTTGGGATTTAGTGACATGAGATTTTACCGCTATCGCTATATCGCAATAGAAATTTCTCTTAATTCTTAACATCCAGCGCTTTGGCGATAACGCTACCGCCATATCATAATATCATTATTTTAATGTTATGTCTCCTTTGTGATATTGTGATAACCTTAATACTTAACTTGTTGTCATTGTATCGCAACATGCTCATCTTAACACTATGCCCCTCCTGCGATATAGCAATAACCTTATCAACTTTGTTCCCTTTGTCGCTATATCATAGACCACTTAATGTGATGAGGAAAGGGTCTTGCGAGATTGTGATAAGTAGTAATAAAGCAATGTTAGGCCCTAGACGACATGACAAGCAAGGTGAATGAGAATAATTAATAAGTATGATGGGAAATATGAATGGGAACGACTAACTAAATTGTCTTGAAGAAAATAATAATTCTTTCTAAGGATTCTTGATGATTCTAATACATGATTAATTATCAAACAATTTGGTGTTTTGGAATTTAGGCTAGAAAACATATTGAATTATGACATAGAAAAGAAATTTGGTTGTGAATATGCACACACATGAGTTTTGTTTGTTTCATTTCAACCACTGATATGGACAATAGTAACAAAATTATGAAAACTTAGGGACACAATAATTATGCTAGACGATACTCGAAGTTCCAACACCTCAGATGATGGTGATTCTAATGCTTTGTATATTTCAGCTAACTTTGTTAGTAATGATTCTTGGCTTGTTGATTCAGGTGCCTCCTACCATATGACTCCTCACAAGGAGAGAAATAATCCTCCTATCATTAAAACACAACTTTACCTTTCCTCAGTAAAGATTATTGGCAAAGGAAAGGTAAAGTTGTGTTTTAATGATAGGAGGATTATTTTTATTGATAATGCTTTACATATTTCAGATCTTGCAAGAAGTTTACTTTTGGTTTCCAAGTTGAACTATTCCAGAATGCATGTGACATTTGATAAGTTTGGTTGCAGGCTGGTAAAGGAAGTCCGATAATTGCTAAAGGATATTGGATTGGGACTTTGTTTAAGCTACATGCTTCTACTCTTTGTAATTCATCTTTTGTAAGTAGGACTGAAAAATGTATGTATGTTGTGGCACCATAGATTGGGTCACATTGGTGAAAAAAGGCCTTAAGAATATTCTAGATAAGAAACTAGTTGAGGGTATTTTTTATTATTCTATTAGTAAGAGTGATTTATGTGAGCATTTTGTGTTTGGTAAACAAAATTGATCTTCATTTCCTAAAGGATTTAATAAAGCTAAGAGATTTTTAGAGATTATTCATTCGAATGTATGTGGTTGAGTGGATGTTGACTCTTTGAATAAATCTCACTATTATGTTTCCTTCATTGATGATGTCTCAAGATATACTGGGATTTATTTTATCCATTCAAAATCTGAAGTTTTCACAAAGTATAAAGAATTTAAGGAACTGGTTGAAAAGCAATTAGATTATAAGATAAAATTATCGAGATTTGACAATGGGGTTGAGTATTGCTCTAAGGAATTTGATGAATTTTGCAAACATGTGGGAATTGTTAGGAAAAAGACTACACCTTACACTCCGCAAAAAAATGGGGTAGCTAAAAGAATGAATCATACATTAATGGAAAGAGCTAGGAGCATGTTAAGTAGTGTTAAACTAGATAAAAAAAATTGGGTGGAATCTGTCGGTACTACTTGTTATTTAATTAATAGACCTCCTTGTAAATCTCTTGTTGATAAAACACCTTATAAAATGTGGTTGGGTAAAAAGCCTTCAGTTTCACATTTAAGGGTCTTTGGTTGTCAATTTTCTGTTCATGTGTGATAGGGAGGTTGCTAGGAAAGTGCTCAAAAAGCCAGTTTTAGTCAAGAAGCATCAATAGGAAACAAAGTATTGTTTGTGTCTGCTCCTCTATGTTTGCAAATATCAAGTTTAGTCATAATAGTCGGATCTCCCTACAAGTCTTCACCAACAACCTCCCTTTTTAGTGAAAGCTCACACCCATGCTCGAACTTACTCCAATTTCTCACTCCACCCATCTACACCTTTCTCAATCCCTGTTTGTTTAACATTTAGCTCTCTATTTCAGAGTGCATTAGGAGACTCCAACATGGACATGTAGGGGCAGCAAGGTTTTGTTCAAGATTGACAACCAACTTAGTTTAAGGCTCATAGCCCTTAGCTTACTCAATACACCAACCAAAAGTCAAAATCTCCGACTGAGGCTATGCATTGTCCAAGGTTCCATATGATATTTATCTCACTATTTTGGAATGATTTCCTAAGGTTTCATAAGCCCCAAACTGCTCCTTATAATCGGGTTTATGTATTTGACAAAAACAGTCAAATGTGTGTTATGCAGTCAAAAGGGCTACTAGCCCGTGGAGGGGTAATTGGAACATTTTTGCTTATCCTGCTCTATGAGGGGTATTTCCTCCCTCAAAATTGATTTGGATGGTGTCTTAGGGGTATATGCTCATGTATTTTTATGTTTTAGACCACTGTTAATGCAGATTAAGGATTGTCCACTATTTGTGGCACTTTTGTAAGGTTTGGTAGGGTTTAGACCCAAACACATTGGGAAGTCATTGCATCTCCACTAATCAAGCCTCCAAACTAGCTTAGAACTTCTGCCACACCAAAATGAATCCTTCCCCTACTACTTCCCTGCAAACATAATGCCAAACACTTGGCAAACAACTGAAATGTCACTGTCACTGTTAGAACTGCCCCTTTACCAGTCAATCTGTTGCTACATCTTTGGTCCTGCATGACAAAGAGTTTGAACTAGAAAAATACCTCAATGAGGTCTACCAAACACTAATAAATCTTCCTATTACATTTTCTTCATAGTTACAAGGCTTGGATGATGCTTTTGAAGCATTCCATGAGCATTTGACAAGCACAATTTGACAAAAATAGTGAACTCACTGTTTTGTTTACAAAGTGAGAATGTTTAATAGGAACAAGCTACTCTAACAAACCAAGGTAATCTTCAACACCCTTGGCCATATGTCTAGACCTCTTCCTCATACATTTGTTCACTCCAAATTTCTTTTGGGTGCAAATCTTGAGTTTTTGATCATGCTACTAGCAGAGTAATCAATACTTGCCTAGTATTCACTCAAGTCCTCCTTCCAGACACAATTTTGGCATAAAGTAAAGAATATGTACACTATAAACATGATTTCCAACTTGACTAAATCCATTTTGTGGGATCCCAGACCTGGATTAGTCAAGTGGTGGCATTTTGTAACTTCAAACCCTTGATAGGGCAGTGAGCACACAGAATGAGAGATAATTTTATTTCTCCAACTTGCAAAAAGAAAACTAGTATAATAATCAATTGAAAAGAATTATAAAACCAATATTCACACTTTGCAAGAGGTGCAGTATAGACAAGATTGCTATAGTACAGACTGTTACTCCAAAGAAGCAAAAAATAGTGATAAAAGCCAAAATTTCATAATTTTTATTAGGAATCTCTTGCTCTTACAATCACCAATATTCTTCAAGTAAAAGGGAGGTATTTTTATATTCCATCCAATTAGTTATCAAGCCCTGTATGGACAGGAGGCTTTCACAACTGCATTTTGCAAGAAAAGTAAAAAAAAATGACAACTTTTACAAGCCCAAGTGACAACATTTCTTGCTCCAAAAGACATTTTTGACAATCTAACCTTATCAACTTGTCTAAACACCTTATACATGCTTAAAAACACTTATTGAACATGTTTCAATACTTTGGAAAGCATTAGAAGACCTTTTTGGCAATTTTGCACATTTTTGCCAAAAATTGTCAACTCAAAGCCTGAAAGGCAAAACTTGACCTCTTGAACCCAAAATGAGATAAAAACCACTAAACATGACACACAATAACCTAAAACAACATTATAAACCTAACACAAGACATTACAAACATGAAAGCATTAAATACTCAAAAAGGTGAGTTTTACTCAACTAGGTGCTCTTGCACCAATGTGCCTCAAGAAAAGCGATCTAAATTGAATCCAAAAGCTGAGAAATGCATCTTTTTAGGATATGGTGAGAATTTAAAAGGTTATAATCTTTGGATTCCTCTAACCCATAAAATAATATATCTAGATATGTGATTTTCTACGAATTTAGAGATAACTCGGGTGAAGAACAACCAAAGGAAAAGTCAAAGACAATGCATTTTGAAAGTAAGAAGGAAAATGCACATGTGGAAGAACAAAGAGATGGACAAGAAAATGGAGAAGAAGAAGAGAGTTCAAGTGAAAGTTCTGAAGAGTTTGTTGTAATAGAAGAAGTTGAAATTAATGAAAAAGAACATGAGGAAGAACCTCTTACTCCACCTTTGAGAAGGTCTGCAAGACAATAGAATCAAATTGACAGATATAGCCCACCATATTTTCATTGTTAGTTTTCTTAATTAAGTACTGACAATGAACCTATATCTTATAGAGAAGCACTCTCTTTCAAGGAAAGTGAGTCTTGGATGTAGGCCCTCTCGGAGGAGATGACAGATTTTGATAGTTGTGACACCTATGATCTTGTTAGTTTTCCCAAAGGAAGAAATCACATTCGATACAAGTGGGTATTTAAGAATAAATTTGGAGCAAATGGTCGGTTAGAGAGGTAAAAGGCCAGACCGATGGCCAAGGGCTACTCCTAGAGAGAGGAAGTTGATTTTAGTAAAATATTCTCTCATGTTGCTAAGACAAATTCTATTAGATTCCTATTATCTATTGTTATTGCTTGTGATTTTGAGATAGAGCAAATGGATGTTAAAACTGCTTTCTTGCATGGGGATCTTGAAGAATAAATTTATATATGACAACCTGATGATTTTGTTGAGAAAGGAAAAGAAAATTTGGTTTGCAAGTTAAAACAATCATTGTATGGTTTGAAACAGTCACCCAAAATGCGGTACCATAAATTTGATGTCTTTTCATTAAAGTTGGGTTATGTTAGAAGCGAAGAAGATCATTGCGTTTATATTAATGTTATTGATGATCAGTTACTAATTATTCTCTTGTATGTTGATGACATGTTTATTGGTAACAACATGACGATGATTAGAGAGCTCAAAACTCGGCTTTATGGAACATTTGATATGAAGGATTTTGGGGCTACTAGATATATTCTTGGGATGGAAATCAGCAAGGATCGGGCTCACAAAAATATTTGGTCAAGTCAGAGTAAATATGTTGACACCATTTTGTAGAGATTTAAAATGCAGGACTATAAGCTAGTAAATATACCATTTCCAGTTAGTACTAAATTAAGTTTAGATATGTGTCCTAATTTTGATGATATTGAAGAGATGTTTTATGTTCCTTATGCTAGTTCCATGGGTAGTCTAAGTGTCTTCATCAACTTTCACATTTGTTCTTTCAATAATTCTTCTCAGTCTTATGTTATAGCATCTGTGAGCTTTGCTTTTAGTAGAGTAGCCAAGAAAAATTCTTTCATCAGCTCGTGTCAAAGTTCCCTAAATTTTCTTCATCTCTCCTAATGTAGCATATACTTCCAAATACTCTAAAATATTTCACAGACAGTGTCCTTTCATACCAAATTTTATAAGATGTCTTCCCATGATTCCTTCTAAATTGTACTTTGTTAAGAGTTTATATTGCGATGAGTATTTCTTATTTAGAGTATATTTTTTGATAAAATTGATTCATTCATCATTGTTCTAGCAGCCTCTTGAAGTGTTTTGTTCATTGTTGCAACCACACCATTCTATTGAGGTGTCCTAGGAGTAGATGAGTGTCTTTTTATCCCATGATTCTCACACAATTTATTGAGCTCATCAGAATTAAACTCTCCACCTTTGTTAGATCTCAAGCATTTGATTCTTCTATCTATCTCATTCTCAACCATGACCTTGAATTTTTTAAATTTGTCTAGAGCTTCAGATTTTTCTTTTAGGAAAGTAACTCAAGTCATTCTAGAGTAATCATCAATTAAGAGCATGAAATACCTATCACCTTGTTGACTTTTAGTTATGGTTGGTCCACAAAGATCAGTGTGCACTAATTCCAACAGTTCAGTAGAAGATTATTCTTTAACATTGAAAGTTCTCCTTGTTTGTTTTCCAACTTGACATTCCTTGCAAATAGTATTAACAGGTTTTGTGATCTTCGATAAATCTCTCAAGGCTTGAATTGAACTAATCCTTACCAAATTATCAAAGTTAATGTGACACATCCTTATATGTCATAGCCAACTTTTAGTAATATGCGTCATCAAGTAGTATCCATCAGCAGTCTTCAACTGATATTAATTTTAATTTGTCCTCTTCCCAACTACAATAAGAGTTTCGGACCTTTTTCTAATCTCACATCCATCATATTGAAAAATAGTATTATATCCATTTCCACACATTCAACCAACACTCAAAAGGTTATGATTCAATCCTTCAACATAGAAAAATTGTTATTATTATGTATTCCATCAAAGCTGATTGAACCAATTCCAACTATCCTAGTTTTTTGATCATCTCCAAATCTAACGACTCCATCAAATTTCTCAAGCTTTACAAACTTACTCTTATCACCAGTCATATGATTTGAAAATCCACTATCAATAATCCATTCATCTTTATCTCTTCTAGCATGAAAAGTAGATACAACAATACCTTCTATTTTAGGAAAGTTAGTAGAATATGAATATTCCTTTATAGCCAAGAACATTCATTTTCTTCTTCATAATTAGATTAATCATCCAAGATATTAGCATCTTCTTTAAAATAAGAAGCCTTTGTATTGAATATTCCTTTGAATTACTTATTCTTTTGATTTGAAATTCTATTAGGATATCTAGAAGCATAATGACCAATCTTTCCATAGTTGAAACATTTAAAGGACAATTTACCTTTGTACTTTTTGGTTCCTTTCTTCTTCCTTCTTACAAAGTTTGCCTCAATCACATCAAAGTTCTATTCATCAGTTTCCTCATCTCGTGTTGATCTAATAGCCTTGAATGTTTTTTTTGTTCTCACGCTAGTAGTACCAAATTCTCTCATCACAAAAGCAATTAAGGAGCCATACAAGTATTCTCTAGTGTGTTAATTCTTATTTTGAGATTCTTCTATTGCAAAAACTTTAGAGCTATAAGGTTTATTAAGAGTTTGAAGTACCTTATTCACAACTTCATCTCCCGATAAGTCACCTCCAATACCTCTGATCTCATTTACAACATCATCTATCTTTTGTAAGTAGCTAGTTATATTGTCATCTTCTTCCATCTGCATGCATTCATACTTAATCTTAGCATCCTGCAACTTAGCTTCTTTAACAGTATCATCTCCTTCATAAGTCTTTTCTAATTTGTCCCAAACTTCATAAGAAAATCCCAAAGATAAAACCTTTGTCAATTCTATTTTAGAAAGAGCACTAAAGATAGCATACATTGCCTTTACATTGTCTTCAAAATCCTTAATCTCATCGAGAGTGTTCACCCCAGTCTGCAGTTTAACATACTTCCTATTAACTGACTTCCATACTCCATAGCCAACATAAATCAGGTAACCTTGTATCTTCACTTTCCATAAAGCATAGTCAGATACATTAAACATAGGAATTGTTAATTTGTGTGCCATCAGGATCTCCTTAAGCGATTAAGCTCTTCTCTAAGGAACCAAAGATCTGATGCCAATTGTTGAATATACCAACACACAAGATAATTGAGAGGGGGATGAATTAGTTGTATAAAATTTAAACTTATTTCCAAAATCAGATCTTCAAAAACTTAAATTTAACACATAATCCACAAAAAGAAATGAACATAAAACATTAACCACACCATGCACAATGAGACACTAGATTTACGTGGAAAACCCTATTAGGGTAAAATCCATGGAGGAGATATTCTCAAGATATGAACACCTATTAGGGTGACACCGGTTAAGGTGATTTTTACAAAGAAAGGCTCACTACCAGAGAGCTCACTATCTGAGAGAAAGAAAGAAGAGGCTCATTGTCAGAGGCTTGCTAACAAAATGAAGAAGAATAAAAGAGAAAGAATCCACCACAAATGCACTTCTGCAACTACAAGACTTGTAGATACCTTCAACTCACTACTTTTGGTAGCTAACACGTGAAAGATCACACAACTCAACTCTTTTCACCAACTCAACACCAACTATCAAACTGTCAGGAAGATAGATCCTCTTTCATACATCTTCATCTCATCTTACTTTCTTTCACCCATACACACACACTCACCATTTACATTACCCAAGCATCACTATAAATATCATCCTCTCAAATGCAAAATCTCTCAAGCTTGGCTAAGCAACTTAACCGAACACAATTCAAATTAGGTTGGAACTAAACATTTTGTGGAAGAGAAGAATGTAAAGTGGACCATAACACATCTTAATCAGGACCAAAATAATCATCAAACATGTTATACAAAATTTCATAATCATTGAAGCAACAAAGTAGACTGTAAACACTCGAGGTTGACCAAACCAAGAGTAAACACCATCAAACTTGAAAATCATGCTTCCAAAGCACAAGAACATGTGCCAATTGAATAGAATTAAGCTAAACACGTTATCATCCTAACTCCAAAAACACAATACTAGAAACCATAACGTGGAAAAATGCAGAGCATGCATTTCACACGGAAACACTATCAAACATTGTCAATCATTCTGGTAAACACAACTTTCTCATCATAGCAATCTGGAGCACCAAATCTAGAATATAACATCTCCAAACATAACTTAACATGTCCAAACCGCAAGATTAGATATGCAATATAGAAGATATGTGGAGAAAACTACCAAGCACAAATGCACAGAAAACCCAATAACACTTACACCAAGAAGACACTAATGACAACTAAAGCATGTTGACATCAATAAAAACACATGATCAACTCATTTTGATTAACCTTGTAACAATCTCCCTCTTTGTCATTGATGGAAACACATCCACAACAATAGCAATAGCTCATACCAAAAACAAGAAACCAGTCCATGTTCTCTTCCCTTGCCAGACATCAATAGCTCTCATTATCTCCCCCTTTGCCATCAAAGAAAAAGATCATATACAAAAATTTTCAGTTCATTCTAATCAATTATTCAAAACTTACAACTGCACCAAGCTCCCCCTAAGAGGTGGCACCATTTCATTAGTCCAGAATAGTAATGTTCATGAAGCTCACTAGACTAATGCATCTCTATATGCATTTAGTTCAGAAAAGGAGGGGCAATAACCCCCAATTTCTTTAGCAAGAGGTTTAGTGAATATATCAGCAATTTGTTCCTTTGTAAGCACATAATCAAGTTTTACTTCATTTTCCAAAACTTTCTCCCTTAATAAGTGATACTAAATTGAAAGATGTTTTATTCTTGAATGTACTATTAGATTCCTAGAAATGTTTATTTCACTAGTATTTTCATGAAAGATAGAAATAGGTTCATCAAACAATATTCCAATGTCCTTCAAAGTTTGTTTCATCCATAACACCTGAGTACAACAAGTAGCAATTGCAATAAACTTATCTTTGGTGATAGATAGAGACACTAAATCTTGTTTCTTACTTGACCAAACAACCAAACGAGGTCCAAGCAAAAATGCACCTCCACTAGTACTTTTCATGTCATCCACACAGCTAGCCCAATTTGCATCTGTGTAGGAAATCAAAGAGAAATTAAATAATTTAGGGTACCATAGACCATAGTTTTTTGTTCCTTTTAGGTATCTAAAAATTCTTTTCATAGCAACAACATGTGTCTCTCTAGGGGTCTTGCTGAAATCTAGCCACAAGACATATTGCATGCATGATATTCGGTCTAGTAGCAAACAGATAGAACAATTCTCCAATTATTGATCTATATATGCTTTGATCAGTTTTTGATGATTCAACATCTTTTCTCAAGTTACAACTAATAGACATAGGAGTACATACAGGCTCATCATTTTCCATTCCAAACTTCTTCAACAGTTATTTAACATACTTAGATTGTTAAATAAATATACCATCATCTTTCTGATTAACTTGTAAACCAAGAAAGAAATTCATCTCCTCAATCATAAACATTTCAAACTCTTCTTGCATCTCATCAGAAATTTTTTTGCACATATCATCATTTCCTCCATAGATTATATCATCCACATAAACAAATACAATCAATATGTCATTTTCTACAACCTTAAAATAGACATTGTTGTTAGTACTACCTTTTTGAAATCCTTGCTTAAAGAAAAACCTATCAAGTCTTGCATACCAAGCTCTTGGAGCTGTCTTCAGTCTATACAATGCCTTCTTTATTTTGTAGACCATATCTAGAGTATCTGATAAATTGAATCCTTTCATTTATTCAATGTATACTTCCTCTTTCAATACTCCATTCAGAAATGTAGACTTCACATCCATTTGATAGACCTTGAAATCCTTGTGTACTGCAAAAGCCAAAAACATTTTGATAGCTTCCTTTCTCGCTACAAAATCATAAGTCTCCTCAAAATCTATTCCTTCTACCTATGAGTAGCCTTTACATACAAGACTTGCTTTGTTTTTCACTATGTGACCATCCTCATCCAATTTGTTTTGAAATACCCATTTAGTTCATATCACTTTCTTGTCAGTCGGTCTTGGGACAAGTTCCCAAGTTTAATTCTTCTGAATTTTTTCTAGTTATTCTTGCATATCTTTCATCCAATACTGATCACTGCAAGAATCCTTCACTATTTTTGGTTTTGTTTCTGAAATTAAGCATAAAATTATTTGTTCTTTGGTAGCTTTACTTCTAGCCATAATGCCTATGCTCTTGTCTCCAATAATATATTTCTCTGAGTGATTCTTTTGTACATATCTCAAAGTCTTAGGAGAAATTCCCAAAGCATCTTCCTTATCATCATGTACCTGTGTTTCTTTAGCCTTTTCTTCCTCTAGTTTTTTGGTAGACTCATCAAATTCATAACCTATTTTTGTAACCGAACTTTTTGAAGTGTCTTTATCAAATTTCACATTTGTGCTTTCAACAATTCTTCTCATTCTTTTGTTATAGAATCTATAAGCTTTTCTTTTAGTAGAATAGCTAAGAAAAATTCCTTCATAAGCTCTTGTGTCAAACTTCCCTAAACTTTCTTCATCTCTCCTGATGTAGCATTTACTTCCAAATACTCTGAAATATTTCACAGATGAAGTCCTTCCATACGAAAGTTCATAAGATGTCTTTCCATGATTCCTTCTAATCTACACTCTATTAAGAGTATACTGCGGTGAGTATTTCTTCTTTCTAGTAGATTTCCAATAAACTTGATTCATTCATCATTTTTCTAGCAACCTCTTGAAGTGTTATGTTCATTCTTTCAACTACACCACTCTGCTGAGGTGTCCTAGGAGCAAACAAGTGTCTTTTTATCACATGATTCTCACAAAAGCTATTGAACTCATCAAAAGTAAACTCTCCACCTCTATCAAATCTCAAGAATTTGATTCTTCTATCAATCTCATTCACAACCATGACCTTGAAATTTTCTAGAGATTCAGATTTTTCTCTTAAGAAAGTAACCCAAGTCATTCTAGAGTAATCATCAATTAAAATCACATGTCACATTCTTGACTTCTAGTTCTACTCATTACACAAAGATCAACGTGCACTAATTCCAATAGTACAGTAGAAGATTGTTCTTTAACATTGAATGTTCTCCTTGTTTGTTTTCCAACTTGAAATTCCTTACAAATAGTATTAATAGCTTTTGTGATCTTCAGTAAATATCTCATAGCTTGAATTGAACTAATCCTTACTATATTATTAAAGTTAATGTGATACATTCTTCGATGCCATAGCCAACTTTCTATAATTTGCGTCATCAAGCAATATCTGCTAACAGTCTTCAACTGATATATTTTTCCATTTGTTCTCTTCCCAGCTACAATCAGAGTTTTGAACCTTTTTCTGATCTCGCATCCATCATCTTGAAAAATAAGATTATATCTATTTTCACATATTTTACCAACACTCAAAAAGTTATGATTCAGGCCTTTAATGTAGAAAATATTGTCGGTATTATGTATTTCATCAAAGCTGATTAAACCAATTCCAACTATCCTAGTTGTCTGATCATCTCCAAAAATAACAACTCCATCAAATTTCTCAAGATTTACAAACTCACTCTTATCACCATTCATATGATTTGAACATCCATTATCAATAATCCATTCATCCTTATCTCTTCTAGCATGAAAAGCAAATACAATAATACCTTTTGTTTTAGCAATCTTCTGAAGCTTTTTCTATCTCAACTTTAGCAGAGTTAGGAAAACAAGAATCTTCCTTTATAGCCAAGAACAAACATTCACTTTCTTCTTCATAATTATATTTGTCATCAGAGATATTAGCATCTTCTTTAAAATAATAAGCCTTCCTATTGAATTTTTCTTTGAATTCCTTATTCTTTTGATTCGCAATTTTGTCAAGACATCTAGAAGCATAATGACCTATCTTTCCACAGCTAAAACATTTAAAGGGTAATTTACCTTTGTACTTTCGGGTTCCTTTCTTCATCATTCTCACAAAGTTTTCCTCAATCTCATCAAAGTTCTCTTCATCATATTCCTCATCTCATGCTGATCTAGTAGCCTTGAATGTTGTTTGTATTCTTGCACTGGTAGTACCCAATTCTCTCATCTCAAAAATATTTAAGGATCCATACAAGTATTCTACAGTGTACTTATTCTTATTCTGAGATTCTTCTATTGTATAAATTTTAGAGATATAAGGTTTAGTAAGAGTTCTAAGTACGTTTTTCACAACTCATCTTCTGGTAAGTCACCTCCAAGACCTTTGATCTCATTTACAACATCATCTATCTTCTGTAGGTAGCTATTTATAATGTATCCTTCTTTCATACGCATACATTCACACTTAATCTTAGCATTCTGCAACTTAGCTTCTTTAACAATATCATCTCCTTCATAAGTCTTTTCTAATTTATCCCAAACTTCATAAGCAGGTCCCAAAGATACAACCTTTATCAATTATGTTTTAGAAAGAGCACTAAAGATAGCATACCTTTCCTTTTCATTGTCTTCAAAATCCTTGATCTCGTCTGGAGTGTTCACCCCAGTCTGCGGTTAAACATACTTCTTAGTAAATGACTGTCATACTTTGTAGCCAAGGGAAATTAGGTAACCTTGCATCTTCACTTTCCAAAAAGAATAGTCAAATCCATCAAACATAGGGATTGTCAATTTGTGTGCCATTGGGATCTCCTTAAGCGGTTGAGCTCTTCTCCAAGGAACCAAAGCTCTGATACCAACTATTGAATATACCAAAGCATAAGACAACTAAGAGGGGGGGTGAATCAGTTGTATTAAATCTTAAACTTATTTCCCAAATCAGATCTACAACAATTTTAACACATAATCCATATAAATAAATGAACATAAAACATCAAACACACCATTAACAATGAGACAACAAATTTACGTGGAAAACCCTACTAGGGGAAAAACCACAAAGAAACTATTCTCAAGATATGAACACATGTTAGGGTGACATCAGTTAAGGTAATTTTTACAAATAAAGGCTCACTGCCAAAGGGCTCATTGCCTGAGAGAAAGAAAGGAGAGGCTTATTTCCAAAGGCTCACTGCCAAAATGAAGAAGAATAAAAGAGAAATAATCCACCACAAATGCACTTCTACAACCAAAAGACCTATAGATACCTTCAACTCTCTACTTTTTGTAGCAGTATCTAATCTCTTGGTCACCACATAGTAACTATGTTCCTAGCTCGCCAACCATTCCTTGCACTATCTATAGAATGTTGATCAATTCCTTCTTTTCTTTGTGTCCTCACTATGGCTATATATCTAGCAATAATGATAGCATCCCTCTCTGAAAGACTAGTAGCTAAATCAACTCTAAGCTAGTATCTCTCCTAGATAGTGACATCTCGCTCACATAAGGTTGTAGCCAACCACACTTACATATCCTTGTCTCCATCTCCCCCTACATTATCCACCATCCTCAGCCTCCTACATGGGTTTCTTTTATGCCTCTTGTCCCACATCTTGACCAATCATTGGTTGATCCTCCACGTGTATCTAAACCATTGGATAAACCAAGGGCTAACCCATATTAGACTTGTGTGAATATTGATTGTTAGACTTGTGTGAATATTATTTATATTATTGTCATTGATGTCAAACAAGTTGTTCAGTTTAGACCAGACAGTATATGTGACCTGTATTGGTCTAGATGTTGTATGCAATCAGTATGTACAATTATTTGGTTATGGATAGATGTTGTTTTGGACAGACTCTATGATGTTGTATGATGGAGGTAATATGTTGTGACAATCTCTAGAAGATCTTTGTTCCAGAATTTTGAGTTCTCATTAATCCCGGTATCAATCATGTGTCTCAATATTAGTTGTTTTGGTCAATATCAGTAGTATCTCTTTGATCTCCATGTTGCAGTATTCTTGGTATGTGTGGAGTCTATGGTTTGGAGATGGTGTACTTAATTTTGTTATAATGGGTCAGTATTGTTGGGTATGGATCACCCTGCCCTATTTGTGTAATCTCAACATATGCATTGGCAAATAAAGTATGTAAAAGGAAGCATGTAGAGATCTTGCAAAGGTAGACATGAGTGTCTTGATAACGTGTTGGTCTTGGTCGATACACTATTTTGTATTTGTGCCCTCCAGTATATATATGTACATATGTAGTAGCATGAGACATGAAAAAAGCATGATTAAGTAAATTCATGTGATATGCGAAAGATATTTAGCAGCGAAGGTAGCAGTGTGTTATGTGTGAGTTGCAAATAGAAAAGGCAGACATTGTTGCAATGGTGCACTAGTCCTTCACTAGACCTATTGCAAGACAGTTATACAGAGATCTCTAACCAGATCTACTTTAAATTTTGTGAATTGTAATCTGAGATTAATCCAAAAATTGATCCCATGCATTTGAAGATACAATCCTTTTCAGTTCAACCTTTTATGTTGCAGTGAGCATTCCAGCAGTGATCCATTCCTTTGTATCTTTGTAGTGAATAATCCGGTAGTGAGCTGCTTTTTTAATCTAGCAGTGAGCCACCCTTTTGTAAACACCATATAATTAGTTATATTCTCTTGAGATCTAACACTCTCCATGGTTTTTCCCATTTGTGTTTTACACATATAAAATCTGGTGTTTGTCTTATGGTTGTGTTCTTCATGTTTATTCTACATTTGTAGTTTCATATTTATTAAGTTTATTGGATGAAGTTTGATATCTCTATGAAAAATTAAAGTTATAAGAAAGTTCTTTTTTTTAATCTGTATGAATACTTATTCATCCCCCCCTCTCAGTATTCTAGTGCTTTCAACCTAGCCAACAATTGGTATCAAAGCTTTGGTTCCTTGCTTGAAGCTTAACTACTTGAGGGAGATATGTGTTGGTTGAATCATGGCACCTATATGCATGACCGAAGATTTCCAATTGGACGAAGATAGCTCTTGAAGCTTTGGAAAGTGTTGAATTGGAGAATGAAGAATCAAAAGAGAATGTGAAGATAGCAAATGAGTGTGTGCAGAAGCTGAGAGAGCAAATCTGAATGTTCAAACTGAGGCACAAGGAGGTTAATAATCAGTTGAAGTAGGTGAATGAGACTATTAAAGATCTGATGCAAAAGATTGAAAAAAAGGACAAAACAGAGAAATCCCTATGAAAAGATAGAGCAAGAGGTGAAGAATCTAAAGGCAGAAAATAAGATCCTTGATGATAGCAAGCTCCTAGAAGATTTGATCAACATGCAACAAGTTAATTCAGACAAAACCGGACTTGGATTTCAACTCGATATGTGTTCGGATCGAGATAATAAAGGAGAAAATAAAGAAGTCAAAGCTGGAGGGGAGAAGAAGTTAGAAGATGAGAGAATATCTCAGAATCAGAATTCTAATGCAAGAAGACCACCAGTCTAGCAGCCTAATGCACAAAGGTACACATCTTTTAATGGATATTGTTTTAAATGCAATAAATTTGGGCGTAAGGCAGTAAACTATAGAAGCATTCAGTGTTATAGTTGCAATAGGTTTGGACATAAAGCAAGTCTTTGTAGAAATCATGTTGTGATTCAGAATTATAATCTGGTTGATGCAAATAATAAGAGTTACACTTTTCATGGATATTGTTACATTTGCAATAACTATGGACATAAGGCTAATCAATGCGAACATAGATCACATCTGGTAAGACCTAAAAGGAAGGTTAATACCTATTTCAAATGCAAACAATTTGGACATTATGATAACCAGTGTAGAAGTGAAAATATGGAGAAATCTACTAAGAAGAATGTGATGAAGAATGATGAATCAAAAAGGAAAGAAAATTTGGTCAGGAGAAAGAAGAGTGAGAACAAAGGAAGCGAGCCTGATATAATAGAATCCAGTACAAGCACCTCTTCCTCCAATAACTAAGTATAGGAATTTGGGTCAAGGGGAGTTTGTTATGAAAGACAAATATTATATCCTCCCCGTCTGAGTGGATCGTGTCATTGATCTGGCATGACAGTGCTTTAAGTGTTATCTGATAATCAGAGGAATCTTGCTAACATCATCAATAAGACAGTTATTGGCGACCAAGCCCTAGGAAGTATTTTTGGCAAGATAAGTATCCACTTTTTGAATTCATTCTTTCATTATCAGCTATTTGTGCTTGAGAATATTGTGAACAATAGAAGAGTAACAAAGAGAAAATTTCCAACAATCATGGAAGGAAAATTGGTTGTCAGAGAATCTAGCAGCGAATTTCAGATTTTGGACAAAATACTCTTGGATGAATTTAACCCAGAGAAAATCAGAGATGTTGAAGCTAGTCTGAGTGATGTTGAGTTGCAAAAGGTCAAAGGATTGGAAATCAAAGGTCTGAATCTTTGGACTAAATACCCGTCGTTTAATAATGCAGAGGTTATCAGGATGATCCTTAACTATGTGTAGGATGATAGCATCATGTTGGATAAACCCTATCCAATCATGAAGGAAGTTATTTATGTGATCATTGGCTTGTGCGACAATGGAGAAGTTTTTATAAAGAAGTCAATCCCGAATAGAGAAGTGGAAGCCCTAATAGGTGTGAAGGGTGATCAGTGATCTTTGATCATTAACACTATTATCAACCCTATGATGAGATATATTTCCTATGGCATCTCTTATAAAATTTGTTTCAAAAATAGGGAAGGTTCCACCTCGGCAATTGCAATATATATGGCACATATACTTGTGATGGAAAAAAAATCATTTGACTTGTGTGAACTATTAAAAACATTGTTGTTAGAGAATATTAAGATGACAAAAGAGAAGAATTTGTTGGCAGTGGGCCAGCATCCCTCACGGGGATTCGTGACATGGTTTAATAGCCTCTTGTGGATTCTATAAGTCTAGTGGTTGTATTGTTCATTGAAAGGTCAGTCTTTTGGTGCAACGACAACCCTAGCTTGTAACAAGTGGTATCAGAGCTTGGCCATAGGTTCGAATCAGGCAGGCCGCGACGAATGACGCTAGGAGGGGGATTGTTGGAAGTGGATCAGCGTCCCTCATAGGGATTCGCGACATGGTTTAATGGCCTCTTTTGGATTCTATAAGTCTAGTGGTTGTATAGAGAATTGATAGGTTGATCTTTTAGTGCAATGACAACCCTAGCTTGTAACATAATTATGCTTTCCGGTTCGGATCATTGCTTGTGAGTTCAGTTATGTACTATTTGGGATCCCTTCCGGCAAAAGATAATGTCATATGGGAATCTAGTGTTTCGATTGCAAGGAAGATATTTACATATTTGAACAATCTGAATAATAAAGAAGAAGCTCATGATGCCTATTTCAAATCTTTTTTGGACATGTGGAGTGTTGGCCCGACATCTTTTGTTTCCAGTTCTGGAGACTTTTCCTTTGGAAAGAAGAAAAGGAGATAGTTTATTCATGTTAGTGTTTCAAAGACCAAGAGAAGAAAGGTAGAAGATATTGTGGTGATTGATAATTCAAAAACCCTTATAGCTGAAGGACATTCGGTAGTTGTAGAGAAGGAAGCTAGAGAACCAGACGATGAACCTAATTTGCTAAAATTGGTTGACAATATGGATGGAATCAAGAAGATTGGTGTGATGTGCCAGACTTCAGTTGAGTCAGATAGATTTGAAAGCATTATGTTGAATTATTTGATCTGGAACAACATGAGCATTGAGAATGTTAGTAATTTGCTTCTGGAGTCCCTGAATGAGGTTCTAAAGGAGAAGTTCTTTAAGCAGTCAGTTGAAAAAAACGTTTGGATATGCAGAAGTAGTTGAATGAATGTGTTGACGCACAAAAGATCTTATCAACATGTATTGAGGAACTAAAGATATGTATCTGCAGTGCAAGCAGAGTCTATAGGTATTGTATCTCTTGGCCGATAGCTGCAATGAAGCACAAAAGCAAGGTTGATGCTATTGAGGATGAGTTAACAAATCTAGGTAAGTCTTTTGATTTTCTAAATGATAAGGATGGTGAGCAAAGGAAAAGAACCAACACTCTTCAAGCTAAACTCTTATTGCTGCAAAGGCAAAAAGAAGACTTTGTAAACATATTTTGGAAGGTAAAGAAGATTGTTGAGGCCAAATTGGAGCATTTTTCAGTGTTGCTTGGGAATGTAGTTGAGTATGAGCAGAACCCATCTACTCTAGATAGTTTTTCCCATGCAGTTGATCTGTTGGTAGAGTGTAGAAGTCTTTCAATTAGCATTAAACTATCCATAAATTCTTGGGAAGTTCTTCTAGATCTGAAGGAAAAATACAAGCTTATCTTTCCAAAGAAGAGCAACTGAAGATTCTTGTGTAGTGTTCAGATTCTGGCATTTTTGCAGTTGTATATATTATGCATGTTTTTCTTCCTTTTTTCTTTTTCTTTTCTTCTTCAAAAGCATCCTTTGTCCTTGATGTCAAAAGGGGGAGAAAGAAATGTGGAGTAGCATGAGTAAGGGGGAGCTCTATCACTTGCACAGATATGTTTTTGATATGTTTTTCCATCAATGACAAAGGGGGAGATTGTTAGACTTGTGTGAATATTGTTGATATTGTTGTCATTGATGTCAAACCAACTATCTGGTTTAGACCAGATAGTATATGTGACTCGGATCGATCTGTATATTGGTTCGGATGTTGTATGTAGTCAGTATGTGTAGTTCTTTGGTTATGGATAGATGATGTTGTTTTGGACAGACGCTATGATGCAGTATGATGGAGGTAATATGTTGTGGAAATCTCTGGAAGATTCTTGTTCTAGAAATTTGAGTTCTCATTAATCTTGGTATCAATCATGCATCTTGGTATTAGTTGTTTTGGTCAATATCAGTAGTATCTCTTCAAGCTTCATGTTGCAGTATTCTTGGTATGTGTGAAGTCTATGGTTTGGAGATGTTGTACTTAATTTTGTTATAATGGGTCAGTATTCTTGGGTCTCGATCACCCTGCCCCATTCTTGTAATCTTGACATATGCATTGGAAAATGAAGTATGTAAAAGGAAGCATGTAGAGATCTTGTGGAGGTCAACATGAGTGTCTTGATAACAAGTTGAGCTTCGCTGACACACTATTTTGCATTTGTGCCCTCCAGTATATATGTACATATGTAGTAGCATGAGGCATGAAAAAAACATGATTAAGGAAATTCATGTGATATGCGAAAGAGAGTTAGCAACGAAGGTATCAGTGTGTAATGTATGAATTGCAAACAACAAAGGCAGATAGTGTTGCAGTGGTGTAGTAGTTCTTCATTGGACCTGAACTGCAGGACAATTATACAAAGATCTCTAACCGGATCTACTGTAAAGTTTTTGAATTGTAATCTGAGCTTAATCTAAGAACCGATCCCATGCATTTGAAGATGCAATCCTTTTCAGTTTAACCTTTTATGTTGCAGTGAGCATTCCAGCAGTGAGTTGTTCCTTTGTATCTTTACAGTGAGCAGTCCGACAGTGAGCCGCTTTTGTAATTTGGTAGTGAGCCACCCTATTGTAAACACCATACAATTTGTTATATTCTCCTAAGAGCTAACACTCTCTATGGTTTTTCCCGTTTGGGTTTTCCACATATAAAATCAGGTGTTTGTCTTATGGTTATGTTCTTCATGTTTATTCTACATTTGTAGTTTCATATCTATTAATTTTATTGGATGAAGTTTGATATCTCTATGGAAAATTAATTTAGAAGAAAGTTTTTTTTTAATCTGTGGGAATATTGATTCACCCCCCCCCCCCTCTCAATATTCTGGTGCTTTCAACCTAATCAACAACCCATCCCTCTACCCCTACCTCTTCTAGCTCCTCCATCATCCCCTCCATCATCTCCATCGTTATCTCTTCCACTTCCTTAGCTTCCATCTCCACCATTCCTCCCTCAACCCCATCTTCTCCTCCTCCTACCTCCCCTAGGTTGTCTACCCTAAGGTTCTACCACACTTTATTCTATAAGCAGAGTTGGTCGATGTGATAGAAACCTATAGACACCTAAATTTGAGCATTACCATTTGATCAAATTTATCCCTTTATTCCTCTAACCTTTTAGGTGAATTAATTTATTTAATTTACCTATTTCATCTATATCCTTACTTATTTATCTATTTAACTAAGTAAAACTCTATGTTTATTTAATTACATCCTTGTCCCCAGTTTTCTTCTAGCTCCTCCCTCATCCACTTACATTTTCCTAACTTTCCCACTTGCCTTCTAATCCACTTCACTAAGCATGTGCACGCACTTAATATTTAATTAAGTGAAGTCAATTCATCCCATCACTCCAAACACATGGGCTTCTTCTATTGGCATTCTACACTCTAATGAGAAATTATGGTGTTGTCATTGATGGCAACCTTCTAGCAACCACCCAGCATTAATTTGGTAAAGCCATCGGCAGGCATCGGCATCGGCATAGACATCTACATACATCGATAGAATCTTCACCGGCAGCGGCTACAATGCATACCAGCACTCCAGCCGATAGGGAATAAACTTTTGTTTATTGTATTTAATGTAATTATCTTTTGTAAAGCCGACATGGCATATTGTAAAAGACTCATATATATGTATGAGATCTTATAGGTCATTTTAAGAAGTGAGAAGTAAGATGTATGGTAGAAGGATAGCATGAATGAATGATATTTTTTGTATAAGGAGATATAAGTTGACAGTGAAGGTTTTGGTTATAGAATAAGCTTAAACTGGTACTGAACCTGGCATGGTTGATGCTGATTTGAAGTAGTACATTGTATTGGATTTTCATAATCCACTTTGTAAGTCAGTGAGACTTCTATCTTGTAAATTGAGCAGTGAGCTCTAGGCAGTTGGCCTTCCTACATGTGAAGGCCCCTCACTATAAGTAATATTTATTCATTGGCCAGTGAGTGAATATTATGGGTCACAAATTCCATCAAGGTTTTTCCCACACCGGGTTTCCTTGTTAAACATCTTGTGTTATGGTGTGTTTTCTATGTTTTTTTTAGTGTTCTTGTTTACTGCATTAATTCTCATTTACCGATACACTGTTTTGGAATGCAAAATACTTAATAAGGTTAAATATTTTGTTAACCAGTTAGATACTGATTCACCCCCCCCCCTCTCAGTATCTTTGGGACTATCATTAATCGTAACAATTGGTATCAGAGCTTGGTCCTCTATTTTCAAAACCCTAATAGCTTGAGGAAGATTCTAACACCGGTACAGATGGAGAGCTTAAGAAAGCAATCAGAAGGAGCTCTTGTAGACTATGATTCAGAGAAGTTGAAGAATATCAAACTTGAAGATGATCTAAGGACTGCATAGGAATTCATTCAAGGACTTCAGAAGAATCTTACTATTGCTAGAAATAAAAGAAAAGAACTTCATGAGAAGATGCGGAATGATAATGATGAAAAGGAAACTCTTAATGAACTTGTGAACAAGATGAGACAAAAAAACCTTACTATGAGGAATGAAATGCAAGATATGACTACGAAATTTTGTAAAGACATTGAAGATAGGAAAAAGAATGAAGATGACTTCACTAGGAGACTCAATGATACTGGAAATGAAAATCTAAGACTTAGTCATGAAAATAATATGTTAAAGACAAATCTGATTCACATGCAACATGATAAAACTAAACTTATGAGACAAATAGGAATTCTAGAAAATGATTTGGCTACTGCAAATCAACACAAAGAGAAATTCAAGAAAACTTCCTCTAAACTTGATGATATGCTGAAAAGTCAGAAACCTAATGGAGATACAAATGGACTTGGATTTGAAGTTGGAGAAAGTTCTGGTACTACAAACAATCATGATCACAATAAATCGGTATGACAACCTAATGCTTACAAATTTCATGGGAAATGCTTTAACTGTAACAAGTATGGTCATATAAAAAATCATTGTAGATCTAGAAACAATTAGAATATTAATGCACCCACTGGTCAATGTTCCAAATGCAACAAAGTTGGTCATAATTCAGAAAACTGCATAATGAATGTGAGATGTTATGTTTGTGGAAGATTTGGGCACTTATCTAATCAATGCAAAACACAAACCAGCATAGGATATGGAAAGGTTATTCAGAAGAATAATGTGACTTGTTATGCTTGTAACAAAATTGGACATATTGCAAAATTTTGTAGAAGCAAGACTTCATTGGCAAATAATAAAGGACCCAGTTTGAAAGGCAAAGAAAAAGTTGATGAGGTAAAGCAAGAATTTTCAAAATAATGGATTAGAAAGATAGATCAGAATGTTGATGAGACTATTTCTTCATCGGTGGAACAGAGTATTACTCCACCAGCAGGAAATTCTTCATCCAATTGAGAAGTGACCCTTGGGGGTATTGCAGCAAATTGAATATCATGCAGTTTACCCTCGGTTGATGGTGATAAGATAGATTTCTTCTTTACCGACAGATGTGTTAAGTTTTCACTTAACCGGCGAGCATTTATTGTGGTTGTTGAAAGAAATTTCATTATAAATCATCACTTTTCCTTCATTTTTGATTCACCAAGCATTCAAATTAGCAGAGAGCGCAAAATCTGAGTAAAGGCATTCAAGGCGAAGGTGTGAAGCGATTCCTTTCAAGCATTCAGACATTATCAGGCAGCTTAAGGTATTTTTCAAATGGCTTCCTCTTTTGCTCCTGAATTTATTGTAAACCCTACTGTTGTGGAAAATATAAAATGCCCTAGGCCCATATTTAAAATTATTCCTAAGATAGCTAAGCAAGATGATTCCATAGGCGCATTTTCAAAGATTCCTAAAGGTGTAGCTTATACTGAAGACCCTATGATATATAGTCACTGTAATATTGAAGAATTAGGTTCTGAGGAAGTGTTAAAGATGTTTAAAATCATAATTTATGATTAAAATGGCAATGTCAAACCTGAGCACAAGGTTAGTGAGACTTTAGGTTTTGTGGAAATCTTGAACATCCCTGAATTTCCGGAGGAAGTTGTGAGAATTGTCCTAAGTAGGGAACATGGAGAATTTCTTTGCTTAGATTCAGTCTACAAATTCACCCGGCAAGAAATTAGGGCAGTGACAGGTTTACCCTCAACCGGCAGTAGACCTGACAAAACTAAGAAGGTTCCTAATAATAAAGTCATGACCTTAACCGGAGCAACATCTGATATTAGATCTCTGAAAGTGAATGACATCAAGGACATTAATGTGAGATTCATAAGTATGATCTTAGGCTATAAGACTACACATGCAAACAAACTTAATTCAGTTTCTAGTCTTTGCATTAATAGTGCTTATGAAATGGTAAACAATAATGCAAAAATAGATGTGTGTGAATGGCTGAAGGATGAACTAATTGATAACCTGAAGAAGATAAAAGGTGATAAGAAAGGGACATTTCATTTTGGCAATCTCTTAGTATGCCTTATGTTGTATTTCACAAAGGAAATCCCTGGTATTCGACAGAAAGACTTTGGTTATGACATACCAGTAGGAAAACAATTGCAAGAAGCTTTCACTGGCATGGGTACTGCCAAGGAAAACAACATAACTGAATATTTCAAAGCTTTCCAAACCAAAATGAAAACCAGAGAGAGACTACCACAAAGCGTAGTAGATAAATATGATAAGGAAATCTGTTTTGTAATTAAGAAAGATGAAACATGGATGGAAGCTATTTTACCTAGAACAGTATGGGTAACCAAAATGGGTTATGAGGTAGATATCAACATTGTTGAAACTTATGCAGAAACTTTATTAGATGCACCTAGAGAACCATGAGAAGAAGTTTTTGGTAGTGCAAAAACAATTGAGAGTGGTGTACAAACAATGAAACAAAGGAAGAGAAGAGAAAAGTATATAAGAGATGCTTCTAAATAGGTAAAGGAAATAAAAGAAAATGTTATGAACCTTACTGGTATAAAGGAAAGTGAACTGGAAGGACTGCAACCAAAGGCACACATTTCACCAGTTGGCACATCATCTGACAGTGAGATACCTGCAAAATTCAAGAGAGTTGATAGGAAGAGAAAACCCTCACCATGATGGACTTGAAAAGCACTGAGAGGGGGGGTGAATTAGTGACTCCAAAACACACACTACTTTGAATACTAATCTATATATGTTCTTAACCAAATGGTTAAACAAAATACATGCTATCCAAAATGAAATAACAGCATCCACAAAAACTAGAACATCCACCATAACACAAGTGTTTATACGTGGAAAACCCGAATAGGTAAAAACCACGGTGAGATGGAACTCACAAGTTAACTATCTATAGTAATAGAAAACTGACCGGTTAAGGCCTTACAAAGAGCTCTGCTAGGAGTGAATCTTGTTAGAGATTCCAAGCTTTATTAGAAGCTTATACCCTATTAAGAGTACTACCCTATTAGGAGTAACCTCGCTGGAGGATTTGAGAATCCAAACTAATGGATCACCTTGTTAGAGGATTTGTACAATGAAGCTTGTTAGAGCTTACCTGGTTAAGGTATTTGCACCCGTTGTAATGATTAGAAAACAATAAGAGTAGCTTGATCTATTTTGAGTAGCACAGGACTTGCTTGATCAGATCCTTCTAAGTATATTCAATTCTGCTCTGCATCTTAACATTTATCACTTCTTAACAAAATCTTTTTTTCATTCTTTACACATAACAAATCTCTATCTTCTACTTGACTAAAAAGATGGTTCACTACAATATCTTAAATAGACATATAATCCTTATGTCGGCCATAGGAACACAATTTCCTAGGTGCAGTGAATCGAGACATATAATCATAACTCATCACAAAAATGACCGCCGAACAAATGGTACTGGTAACTCATCATAAAAAATATAGATATCGGTTAGAGAAGTTTAATATCGGTTGAAAATTAACCATTGTTATGGAATCTTCACTAGATCTTCTTCTTCATCTTCATTCTGATTCTGATGTCGATCTGGTGTTATCTCAGGTTATCTCATAGGTACATAATGGTTGACACAAAGTATCAGTTTAGAGTTAAACCTTAAACATACCGGTTAGAAGTGTAAACCAATTGAAGTTACACCGGTAGTCAGTATTGTCACATATGTGTGTGAGAGTGTTTCATCAATGACAATAAGTGATGAATACAATACAATCATCATCAAGCCATCAATCTCCCCCTTTGGCATTGATGGCAACACCTAGAAAATTTTGAGTAATTTACAATACTGCTAGGTGTGCATACAACATATCTACATATATATGCTCAAGCTCCATTTTGAATGTAACATTATAGTACTCCCCCTTAGTTTATGCATAAATACAAAATTTTCAAAAACAAACACACATACATACATATTATTATTACTCCCCCTTTGACAACAATGCCAAAATGATAAAGCAAAATATATAGAGAGAGAGAAAGTCTGTATCAAAAAGTTTAGTATATATGACTTTTGAAAACAAAGTCATGCATTAGGAATTCTCATGAAAATATTGTTGAAATTTTGTTGCATCAGAGATAGAGAATTCTGCCATGATTCCAATATGTGATTTGTATATTCTAATGTAGACAACAGCTGAGAATAGAATTCCTCCATTAAATCAAGTGAGCACATTTCTCGAGTAGCAAGAATAGCTTCAGTACGAGAGTAGGATCTCTGAAGAATGTCAATCTATGAGGTGAGTTGATTCTTGAGCTCTCTTAGAGATTGGAATCTCTTAGCTCTCTCATTATCATTCCTGATCAGTCTATCATGCACTTCATCTATAGACCGGTTAAAGACATGAATAGAGTCTTGGAGTGGGACATATGCCTTACATAAACTTTATATTTCCTGCTCAGTTTCAGCTTGATTTTTAGAAATATCAGAATAAAAGAGAGTAACATTGGAGGTAGAGGCAAGATAATTTCCTCCAGATTCAATAGCTTTCTTCAACAGACAACCATTATGAGATAAGGCCATTTTTCTATTATCAATGTTCTTTGCTAGCTTATCTCCATATGCCTTCTTATGGCTCTTTTCAACAGACATTTGAGCAGCATCTTCAAGTGTTTTAATTTGATCAGAAGCCTCTGCAACTAACTGACCAAGTTTGCTGATAGGAGTGGGAAGAAGTACGATAGAGGTTTCCGGTAGTAATCCAGACAAGATGTCTACAGCATTCTGAATTGTCTCTGCTTCAATTCTTTGTTCTTTCATCCTCTTCTTATGTGCACGATCTTCCATCATATGCACAAACTTCATCATTTCAGAAGCACTTAGGGTATTCATATTAATAGGTCCTAAAAGACTGAAAGAGTCTTCATCATCATCATCATCAAGCAATTTTTGCTTTCCCTTTTCAGAGGATATACACTTAATGATGGCTCTTTCTGTATTTGCTTCAGTTTTATCTTATGCCTTCTATGTAACAGCTTCCTTAGTGGTCTCCTTTTGAGTGATCTCAATGGCCGATGGAGATTGGGGTTTCTCGAGTTGTTCATTTGCTGGTTGAGGTTTCTCTTGTTGTTCAGTTGCCGGTTGAGGTTTCTCTTGTTGTTCAGTTGTCGGTATACTGACTTCCTCTGTTTGAGTAGTTGGTTGATCACCTGTTGTATTTTGTACTTCTATGATTGAAGGAAGATCCATATCAGGTGCAGTAATATCTTTCGATAGGTCTACTGAATCCTCAATGTCCTCATCAATATGAATAACTGAGTCATCCTTCTTCTCGATTGAGAAGACTATATCAGCTAGGACAACTTCCTCTATGTCCATTTCTGGTAGAGAAACATCATCTGCGGATTCATCCTTATCGATAGATTGGAGGGTATCTAGCCTTTGTTTGATTTGACAGGCTAGTTGATGAGTTTCCGTCTCAATAACTGCTCTTTTTCCATTAAGAAGCTTTAATCTTCTAATTTAAAAATCAAAATATACTTTGTATTCCTCAGTCAAAGCACTAATTCCATCTTATGACATTTTGGGAAAATACTGTACAAATATTTCATCAATAATTTCCTTATCTAACTGAGTGGCTTCTTCCCATTTTTCTAACAAAGTATTATACAAGGATACTGAAATATCTTTTTCTAATTCATGTGGATATCTACTGTAATGACTCAACAATTTTATTACCTGTTGGTGTATTTACTTCTGCTCATCTACAGTAAAAGAATCATAATGTTCTTTAACATTTTCAAACCTGTTCCTTCCCAACATTTTCATTGTTCTTTCAAATATGGTTTCAGGTTTGTAGGAGGCAATTTCTAGAGGTGTAATTACCTTTGGTACTACCTTTGCCTTTTTTGGTGTTCTATCAGTTACTTTCACCTTCTTAGGTTCTTCATCAGACTTTGTTCCCTCAATTTCTGGTTCCAAAATTCATTTCTTGTTTCTTCTCTTCTTTGGTACACTCTCCTTTTTCTCAGTTATTTTGGGTCCTTGTTCCTTTTTGCTTAGGACACTTCGAGTCACCCTTGTAGTCTTCTTTTCAAGAGATTTTTATTCACTTTTTTTTTGCTTTCCTTTAGCTTTAGCTATAGATTCAGTACTAGTTTCAGCAGGTGCAGCTTGGATTGCAAGAATATCCAATTTCACCTTCTTTTTGTCTACAGGTGATGCTAACAGAGTATTAGCATAGCCAACCAGTAAGTCATCATTGACTTCGTAGCTCATTTCTTCCATCTCTTCCTCTCTAGGTTCTCTTGCTTGCATTAAGCAAAAATCAGTTGTTACCGTGAAGATTATGTCTTTTTCAAAATGTCCTACTACATCTTCTGGTAGCCTCATCCTCATGCTCATTTTCTTCTGAAATTCATTGAAGTATCTATTGGTGGCAGCTAAAAAGGTATTTTTTACAGCTTTAATGCTATTTCTTATCTGAGCATTGACTGGTTGTTCTTTGGACCATTCAATGTCACCTATACTAGGTAGAAAATTCTGGAAATAGAAAAATAACCCAGCTAGTAGCTGACCAAACTTAAATTTCTGAGTATTGTCCTTTTTGACAGATTTCAAATTTAGAAAAAGTTGGACTCTGATAACTTCACAGATATCATAGTTTTCATCTTCAATAATCATACTTTATGTTGTATGAATTGCTGCGGATGAAACACTGTTAAGTCTACTGGAGTAAAATACTCTGTAGCCTATTACCATTGCTGCAAGCTTCACTGCAGGATCTCTGATATTGTTAACAGAGAAAGCACGCCCATCAGAGGTAGAACTAGTTAGCTTGAAGATTGTATCTTTTGTGATTTTCCTTAACTCGGGAATTTTATCGGTTGAGCAATAACTCATTACAGTCATAATGGCTTCCTTGGTAATTGTATGAGTCATTTCTAGATACATATTCTCTCCATCTACTCAACTCAAAATTATTCTTATGTGTTCTTCAAAATCTTCAAGAGGGTAGGTAGCATTATGAAATCCTTTCTCAAAAACCCTAGCATACTTAGTTTTTATCTTTCCTTCCTCATCACAGAGTGATTTCAGCTGAGTATAGATGTGAAGAGTTCCTATATCCTCAATTTTGTAATCTATATAGCTAGACATATCACCTTGTACAATGACTCCACTCGGTACTTGCGATAATGCATTATAAGACATAATTTTCTCTGCCTTTACAACTTCTTCAAGCTCAGTAGTGATTAATAATCTATCTACAGGCTTAGATGTAGATGCCATTTGAAGATAAACAGGATTCAAGATGAAGCTCAAAGAAATACCTAATGTCTTGTATGGCACTTCATTTCCTGGTTGAATTATTCAAATGCACTCTCGTTCGCTTCTCTACAGCTACCAATTCAACTTAATTTCTCTCAATCTCAAAGAAAATTGATAATTCGCACCAAGACTATTTCACTCTACTTCTGCAATTGCTTCAATTCTTTTCAAAAGGATTAGGGTAAAAATGATATGGTAAAACATGCTTTTATCCTTTTTTACCGACCGTAATAAATGCTCATACTTTTAGGTTAAAAACCCTAATTTTGCCACTTAAGTGACATACTAGTTGATTAACACGTCAGCAAAAAAAAGTCACCAAAATTCAAAAAGATTCTTTCTCGCTAATTCTACAAAGGGGTCTGAATTATGTTTTACCATTACGCTCCCCTTAGCTGTTTTAGACAGGCTTAAGTCATCGGTGTTGGACTCTCTTCACTAGGTGAAGGAGTGATTTCTTCTTCAAGCACTTCTTCACTCTTCTTTTTCCATGTCTGATTCATGTCTTCTCTTGTTTCCTCAATATCAACCTTATGCTTGCCTTTTTGATCCTTAGAGGAGTTGATCGATTTTTTGTTTCTTGTTCTACAAAACTTAGCTAGATGTCCTAGCTTGTTGTAGTGATAACAGATCATACCAGATGATCTCCAAGGTCCTGCATTTCCTCTTCCAGTTCTTTTTCTATAGTTCATAGCCACATGACCAGCTTTATTGCAAAAGGTAAACACCACATTTGTTACCTTTTCCATCTTAAATGGACTGTTGTCGTAGGATCTTTGTCAGTTCCAGCTCACCTGGTTATTATAGTTTCTTGTTAGGTCACCATATGGTCTAGGATGCATGTGTGGTATAGGATTGTTTGCACCATATCTGCACTCAATATGTTTATGCCCATACATTCCACAAGTGTAGCAATGTCCTTCAAACTTTCTAGATACATACCTAGTATTGGTATTATAACTTGCATTTCTCATAGGTTTGTTCCTACAAACATTTGCAGTATGACCAGGCTTATGACAAATAAAACATACAAGTTTTAAATCTTTCTTTCTGGTAGTCTTATTGACTTTAGATGCATTTTTATTCTTTGGATAGTTTCTCTTTGTATCGAAGGATTCACCTTTCTTAGTTGTGTGAAAGCCAAGTCCAAAGATATCACCCTTCATTCTCTGTGATTGAATTTGTTCTTCTAGCATGGTAGAACTTTTGGCAAACTTTTCCAGTTTCTCATTGGCTTTAGCAAGTTTAGTGACAAGATCTTCATTATGTTTAGACAAATTCTCTTTTAGGGATGATGCCAACTCAAGGTCTAGCTTTAAGTTATCTATTTCTTCTATTTCAGCTATTAAATCCTCATGCATAGTGTCTCTTTCCCATTTGATTTTTTGGATCTCTTGATCTTTTGTTTTGATAAGATCTTCAGCAGCTCTTCTGGATTCCAGCTCCTGACTCATGCGAATAGCGAGACCTTCCAGTTCTCTTCTTAGATTCAGTTTCTCACCTTGCAAATTTTCAACTTCTTCTGATAAGGCATCAATATTAGCTTCATCCGAAGAACTATTGTCAGATATTTCTAACAATTTTTCAAATAGCTCTCTCCTTTTGACTTGAGAAGCTTTCAGTTTACCCCTAAGAGTTTCAACTTCATTTCTACTAGATTCTAGTTCTCTAACCATCTCAAAGTAGCTTTTTTCCCCCATGGTGGTTTCAAGAATCCCTTCTAATCGGTTAGGCTTCAAAGAAGTTGGGCTCTGATACCAATTGATGGACTTGAAAAGCACTGAGAGGGGGAGGTGAATCAGTGACTCCAAAACACACACTACTTTGAATAATAATCTATACAAGTTCTTAACCAAATAGTTAAACAAAATACATGCTATCCAAAATGAAATAACAACATTCACAAGAAGTAGAACATCCACCATAACACAAGTGTTTATACGTGGAAAACCCAAATAGGTAAAAACCACGGTGAGATGGAACTCACAAGTTAACTATCTGCAGTAATAGAAAACTGACCAGTTAAGGCCTTACAAAGAGCTCTGCTAGGAGTGAATATTATTAGAGATTCCAAGCTTGATTAGAAGCTTATACCATGTTAAGAGTACTACCCTGTTAGGAGTAACCTCACTGGAGGATTTGAGAATCCAAACTAATGGATCACCTTGTTAGAGGATTTGTACAATGAAGCTTGTTAGAGCTTACCCGGTTAAGGGATTTGTACCCATTGTAATGATTAGAAAACAACAAGAGTAAATTGATTTGTTTTGAGTAGCACGGGACTTGCTTGATCAGATCCTTCTAAGTATATTCAATTATGCTTTGTATCTTAACATTTATCACTTCTTAACAAAATCTTTTTTTCATTCTTTACACATAACAACTCTCTATCTTCTACTTGACTCAAAAGACGGTTCACTACAATGTCTTAAATAGACATACAATCCTTATGTAGGCCATAGGAACACAATTTCCTAGGTGCAGTGAATCAAGACATATAATCATAACTCATCACAAAAATGACCGCCGAACAAATGGTGTTGGTAACTCATCTTCATTCTAGAGCAGTTTAATACTGGTTGAAAATTAACCATTGTTATGGAATCTTCACTAGATCTTCTTCATCTTCATTTTGATTCTGATGTCGATTTGGTGTTATCTCAGGTTATCTCATAGCTACATACCAGTTGACACAAATTACCGGTTTAGAGATAAACCTTAAACATACCAGTTAGAAGTGTAAACCAATTGAAATTACACCGGTAGTCAGTATTGTCACATATGTGTGTGAGAGTGTTTCATCAATGACAATAAGTGATGAATACATTACAATCATCATCAAGCCAACACACCGGTACCCTCTCCTCCACCCAAGAAAACAAGAACTTTGAGAAAGAAACAACAAGCAGTAAGGCAACCGGCAAAGAAACTTACACCCAAGAAGAAACAAAAATAGGTTATACCACCACTGGATAATTTACTGAATGAAATCACTGATGACGGTAACTTGGCAAATGTTAGCAAATTGTATAACACATTCACTGATTCAGAAAATGAAAGTATTGAAAACAGTATAATTCTACATCTGGACATATACAAGAAAGTGTTAATTGAAGTAGTAGATGATTTAACAAATGATCTTTATAGAAGGTTAGATGCAAAGAGGATTGTAGTAATGGAGTTGGACAAGAAACTTGAAGTTGAAAAACTTCTAGCTGTACATCCAGTTAATTCGAAAGAGGAAATTGATGACTTAATTTGTGAGGCCAACATATTAGTTTTTGCTAGTGGTCACCGGCAAGTGAGTTTGATGGCTAGTAGAGTTAATGAAATTGCAGAGGAAACGACTGATAAATGGGATATCTTTTTTGTAGAAAAAGAAAAACAAGAGGAATTGAACAGGTCGAAGAAAAAATTTAAGGTATATCAGAAAGATAAGGACAAAGGGAAACGCAAAGTTGGTGGAATACCAAACATCAAAATAACTGACAACTTACCACCACCCTTGGACACTGCAATGGTACATACTAATGATACATCGACTACTGACAGTATAGGTATAACACATGATAACACTAACCCTGAATTAGAAATTCTATTCACCATTAATGTTGATACTTAGGAAGTGAACATTATTGTGGATAAGGACAGCACAGAGGTACATAATGATATTGCTGACAGTGGAAACATTGTTGAGCAACCAACAGAGAATGTTGAGGTTGAAATGCAAATAGGGCAAACAGAGCATACACTATAAATAGAACAACCATAAGACACTGGTATGAATACTGGTAGTATAGATGCAGGCACTGAGAAACCTACAGAAACAAAGATACCGGCACGTGAGAACACAGACAAACCAACAAAGAAACCGGAAGAGGCACATGTATATATTGAGATAGTGAAACCGGTAATCACTGAGAAACCCAAACCATTGCTAGTAGAAATGCAAACTCAGACTGATCCACCAGAGGATAATGCAACCAAATTGGTAACTAAAGTTGGAAGCACTGAAGTGATTAAGGCAGTTGGTCAGACATCCGGTACTTCTTTAAGTGAATTCAGGCCTACCAATGTGACAGAGGTACTCATGCACTCTTTCAAGAAGATAACTAACTGTAATGCATTGGCTTATAAAGAAATTGATGATACAATACCTATTCTTAAGATGATTGCACCAAAATGTAATATAGATCATGTAAAGGATTCTTTAAGTCAGTTGGACACATTGTCTAAATTTATTGTTGGAAATGTAATAACAGTTGATAAGGTGAATGAGGATACATTCAAAGAGAAAATGGAAAAAGAAAAGAAAAAATTCTTTGAGGATACAATAAAGAAGTGCACTGAACATATTAACACACTTTTACCGGCACTGAATACAACAATTTTGGAGTATAAGGAACTGTACAGAGAAACATGCAAGCCACATCTATTGACAAAGGACATTGAAAAGGAAATAAGTAGAGTACAGAAGGAGATAGATGATATAGCTGATAACATTATTGGTTCATCCGAACCTATATCAGTTATTGAGCAAGAAATAGCAGGATTTGAGGAAAAGTTTGAGAAGTAAAAAGCAAGGATCAAAGCAAATGCCAGAGAGCTTAAGCAAAAACTTAGTCCTAAATTGGATAACCTTATCTCTCTGAGAAATGAGATCTCTAAGGCATTAATTCAAGGGGAAAGATCACTCAAGGAGCATATGCATCATCTCACTGGCATGATCCAATGAACTGAGGCAAACATGAATGATATAAATAGAGAAAAATGATCATTCAGAGGAGATCATCTGCTTAGGGGGAGCACATCTTTTTGGTAAATTTTTGGACTTCACTTTTTGAAATAGTTTTTGGATTTTTCTCATGAATGTTGTCATCAATGCCAAAGGGGGAGATTGTTGGCATTCTACACTCTAATGAGAAATGATGGTGTTGTCAACCTTCTGGAAACCACTCGACATTCATCTGGTAAAGCCACCGGCAGGCACCAACATAGACATCTACATACACCGGCAGACACTTCACCAGCAGCGGCTACAATGCATACTGGCACTCCAGCTGACAGGGAATAAACTTTTGTTTATTGTATTTAATGTAATTATCTTTTGTAAAGCCGATGTGGCATATTGTAAAAGACTCATATATGTGTATGAGATCTTATAGGTCATTTTAAGAAGTCAGAAGTAAGAAGTATGGTAGAAGGATAGCATGAATGAATGATATTTTTTGTATAAGGAGATATAAGTTGACAGCGAAGGTTTTGGTTATAGAATGAGCTTAAACCGGTATTGAACCTGACATAGTTGATGCTGATTTGAAGCAGTACATTGTATTGGATTTTCATAATCCATTTTGTAAGTCAGTGAGACTTCTATCTTGTAAATTGAGCAGTGAGCTCTAAGCAGTTGGCCTTCTTGCATGTGCAGGCCCCTCATTGTAAGTAATATTTATTCATTGTCTAGTGAGTGAATATTGTGGGTCACAAATCCCACCGAGGTTTTTCCCACACCGGGTTTCCTTGTTAAACATCTTGTGTTATGGTGTGTTTTCTATGTTATCTTTATTGTTCATGTTTACTGCATTAATTCTCATTTACTGGTACATTGTTTTGGAAAGCAAAATACTTAATAAGGTTAAATATTCTGTTAACCGATTAGATACTGATTCACCCCCCCCTCCCCCTCTCAGTATCTTTGGGATTATCATTAATCCTAACATCTTCTACAAGAACTTGAGCTTGTCCCTTTAAGTACCAATCAATCTCAGCCATTCATCATTTTCATCCCAAATCATATCTATTAGACCCTTGACCATTTCTATGGCTCTCTCTCTCTCTCTCTCTCAACTCTCTCTCCCTTTTTGTATTTTAACACCATTATGTGTCAAAATATTGAGTGAGTAACATCCAAATCAAACATCAAGGGAAAATCTACTAAACAAGGGTTTTGATATAATTTTTTATATGCTCTTTTGACCTCTTTTACTTTATCTTGAGTGTTTGTTTGATTTTATATTTTGTTTTCTTTTATTGCTAAATCATTTACATATTAAGAAAAAAATTCATCACACACAAAACCATGTGTCATACTCTGGAGTAGTCTTTTCATTTAAAAAATTTGACCGTACACCCCATTGTACTGACTCTATCTCATCAAAATTTACAATCATTGTCTAAGGACTAATCACCGGCCCCCATGTTGGGACCTCCCTGATAAAATGACAAAAGATAGTCTCATTGATTAGCTCCCCTTGATGCTATCCAAATAGTCACGGAACATGCTCTAATAATTATCACTCGATGATGTGGACACTGAGGATTATTCAACCAATCAAGAAACAAGTCTATCTACACTATGGCAGATGATTTGTGTCATCCTCCCATGCCTCATAATGAAGGTAGGGTCTCCATGTGTTTTTCAATAATTCATCAAGCTCGTGTCTTCAATACTCCACATGGCCTAAATGTCTATGTGTCGCCGCTCCACCATAGCAATACACATATGGTAGTTTTCGTCCTCTGGCCCTCTTAGACATTGGTCATGTGATGAAAATGTGCTTACATGCTCAAACATGCAATAGAGCCACCATATAGCTGATAGAACATGCTCCTTTGTATGCCACAATATGTGACTAAAAGTAAACCATAGCAAGAATTCAAGGTCACCAAGTGAAAACAATGCCCTTAATCATCATAGCCTCAAAAACAACTGTTATTTGATTCAAATTCCATGATCTCATGTGTAGGTAGAAGAACACCTTCTATAACTAATGCTACAAAAACTACTAGATGATCATATCAATCAATCAAAGTGGCAAACCAGATCTCATTATCCTTAATACCAAGGTCCTCAGTCCCGAACAAGCTCTTTAGTATAATGTTCCCAAGGTTAGATTCATAGACCATGTGCTCCCCGTGAATTAAGATCCTCCATACATCCTCCAACGTAAAAGTGGACTCATTAGTCAGAACATGAAATGAACTTGTCTCATTGTACCATCTCTCCACTAATGCCATCAACATCACTTGATTAGCCCTAATATCAAGCATGAACATAATGTGATACAATCTGACTGCTGCTAAGAATGGTCATTCGTCATCTCCCATCCTCCATTGCAATGCCAACAAATCAATATCACTCTCTTGGGTATACAATGGTAATCATACCTCCTATATCCATTTAGCACCATATGTCAAAGTCACGCTAAAAATATTTGATATACCTTCTAGTTAGGTTGTTAAATTTGACAAGAGACATTGTTTACTTTGCTAGTCATTTTATCATTTGACCGTGCACATATGTTCATTCGAACACATGCATCACTTGACTAAACATATGTTTCTCATGATTCAATTTTTGTTCCTAACTCGACACTTACGTGGATTCCTACAATTGATATGGTTTATCATGTAAATGTGACATTTCACTGAAAAATGCAACCCCACTTGCATTGCACAAAGTTTGCACCACACTTGTGCCCTAATTTTTGGGCCCTAAAACTACTAAAAATTACAAAATCACAAGCAAGGACAAGATACATACTAGGGGACTCGCTCCCATAGTTTGTCCAAAGGTCCTCACCCTTTTCATGTGATGATCACCGACTAGAATTCTCATCATAGCTTCACTTCTCTGCTCCTTCAAACCACTCCTCTCCAAATCTCAAAAACTAAATGAGAACAAATGAGGATTGTGGAGCCCCAATAGCCTATATATAAGGCCCTATTAACCTATCACACCAACCTAGTTATCCTCTAAACCTTCTAAACCCTTCCCAAACCTAATGCCTTGACCTAGGTTGGTCCTATCATCCCATTTTCACCCCTTTAGCTAGCAAAACATGCCTATTCATCTCATTGTCAAATTTGTCTCAATTTTGACTTTCGACCAATTTTCCAAGGGGGCACCATACACTATCTCAAATCACACTAGGGCATGTTAGGGTAGGACCAACATAAAAAACTGATTTTCTTTGAAACAACACGAAAAATGCATTGTCTCGAAGAGGGGCAAAATGTAGAGACTAAAATTGACCATCACTTGCTTGTGAAATTTTCACTAATTAGTCCTCTAAACTAATTAAATATTTTTAATTATTTAATTATCTTAATTTCTTCTAATAATTAAATAATTTTAATTATTAAATTAATTTATTCTTGCAGTATAATTGCATAACCTTTATTATTAATTTTTTTCTATTTGTTTTCCTCTCTCCTCATTAGTAAAATAATTTTAATTATTTAATTAATTATTTTCTTCTACTCTCCTCTAACAAAATAATTGTTTTAGTTATTTAATTAGCTAACTATGTCTTCTATAATTAATCAAGTTATTAAAATTTCATTAATTGAATTGTCGTGATGTCGTCATTGTGGACATCTGCGACCCCTAGGGTTTCTTGTCTATTTTTTCATTTTCTGCTCAATATGTTGTATGTGGTGGTGGGCGAGATCAAGTTTTTTTTGCAAGTAGTTCCCATATGGCGAATGCGAGTTCTTTGTGGGGAGGCGATGCAAAAGGGGGTAGATTTTCCTTTTGAAATGGTGTTGTCTAGCGGAGGATGGGGTAGGACAAAAACAAGAAATGGGAGCTTAAGACATGCAAGGCTTCTTTGGATGTGGGAGACGGTAGGAGTAGAGGTTCCAATGGGGAAGACTTGCCCTTTTCTCAAGGCAATGTTCGATGGATAAGGTAACAGTTAATAGACCAATGGTGGTTTTTGATATGGAGACCTCTAATGAAGTAAAGGAAAATGAACAATATTTTGTTGAGATGGGCTTGATAGGGAGGTTACAAGGCTTTTGGTCAAGTTTGGTAGAGTTACATGGTTGGATTAATGAGTATTGGAGCCCCATCTAGGAGGGGGATGTCCAAATTTACCCAGAAGTACATGATCTCTTTATGGTGGCATTTGATAATGAGATGGACAGGAAGAAAATCCTTTGTGAGCATCTTTGGTGTTGGAAGGAGAAACACATACTCTTCTTGAAACCATGGTATCCAGCCATGGAGTCATTGGACAAAATTCTTGTTTAGGTAAGACTGCCAAATTTATGTCTACAGTTATGGTTTGAATCTTGTTTTAAAGCTATTGGAAATTCTCTAGGGAAATTTTTGGGAGTGGATGAGGGCTCTTTAAAGTATTTTCATAATACTTATGCATGCATCTTAGTTGAGATGGACTTGTCCAAATCTCCTCCAACAAAATTATCTTTGAATTTAGCAAGCGATATTTGGGTACAATCGATGGATAACGAATGCATCCCCTTTAGATGCATGTGTTTCTATCAAACTAAACATTTGGCTACTAAATGTGTCAAGGCAAAACTAAACAATAAGGCTACCTAGTGGAGGGAGGTTTCCCCTCACCATTATTCGATGGAGAAGGAGGAAACTAGCACACAGATGGAGGACAATGGCAACAAAATTGGTAATGTTGTCAAGGATAGGTTGGACATGGGGGTTACTAGAAATGGAGGAAGATTCAATAGCGAATGGTGTTTAAAGTTTGATTTCCTCAATCTTGAAATCTCCTAAAGATTTGTTGTCATAGAACAAGAATGTTTCACATGTGGATTATAGCTATGCAAGGACTATTGACAAAAAGCATGGTGGTTCTCAGTGCATGGTGGAGAGTATTGGGGTTTCTTCTAGTGATAATGTTGTGGTGAATTGGGGAGTTTTTTAGGAGGGCGGGGGGTGGATTGAGGTGTAGGGGAATAGGAGCAAAAGAGAATTGATAGAAAGTTCTTATACTCAGGACTTGAATGGGGTTAAAAAGAAGACTTTATTCTTCAATTTGTAGATGGATGTTTGTACTTGGTGTCTTACTAATGGGGGAAGTGGCTCCCTGGTTGTAGCCCCACTTGGTTCGAGCAAAGCTCAAAATGCGCTCTTATTAATAAAATAAAAACTCTTACCGATCAAAAGAAAAATTAATTAAGTTATTAATTTTTTTAATTAATCACTTTTATAAATAGTTCTAAAATAAATAAAAATAATATTTTATTTATTGTATTTCATCATGCACACAATTAAATAATTTTTAATTATTTAATCCTAATTATATCTCCACCTTCCTCACTTAAATACCACTCACTTTAAATCTTCTAATCAACCAATTCACTCTCCTATGTTCATGCATTCATTTCTCCCAATCATGTGACCAATTAACTCCATTATTAGCTCAATCAATTCATCTTCTTCATTCTCGTCCATTGATCTTCAATATTTATCATTTGATCTCTATTGTTGATCAATATCAAAACATATATAAAATCAATCTTCATTCATCAGTTTGGACAACTACAATCTTTGAGGTTTCATGTGATTATGTCGCTAATAGTACTACCTAAAAATCTAAGAGTAACATACAATTCATTGGAAGATACAAAGGACAATGGAGATAATCAAGATTCTTGCATAAAAGTATTTTTTTTAATTAAAATAAGAAACAAAACAAGGGTGTTGTCCCTTTATACAACATCTTGTAGGTAGCAAAAAGAAAGGCAACAAAACACATGGGTGTTGACCCAAAACAAATCTAGGTCAGATAGGCCTTTGACAGCAAGCTAGAAGACCACTGCAAAAAGCCTATAAAACTAGCCACAGCCCAAAACCCAACTCAAGAGTGGGAAAAATACCCAAAACTTGATAGAGAGGGGTTTGGGGGGGAAGACTTCCCCTTTTGCCTATGACAAACAATAGTCCAAGAAATACTACTATTAGGAACATCAAAAGAAGGATCAATCGGGGAGGTCCACGCAGAATGTTTGTTTGCCACAGTAGTAGACTGCTCCTACATAACAACAACAAACTGCTACTGCATAATATCATCAGGAGCAGAATCACCAATAGCGGATCGAAGATGTAGCACAAGAGAAACAGGTGTAGGAACCTTAGGGACATAGGAGGCCACATCAGTAGTAATGAGAGGGTCAATAGAAGCTTCAATAATAGAAAGAGGCACAACCTCATCCAAGGAGGAGTCATCATCCTTTTGTGAGGAGTCATCAAAATCATAATCAGAAGCTTTGACAATCAAGTGATCAGCAGTAGTGTCATTCCACCAAGTAGAAGCACCTTTGTGGCAAGAGAGAACAATCTGAAGCTAAGTGACCTATTGAGAAGCATCTCCAGCAGTGAAAGGGGAGGCCCTCATAATCCAACGATTGAGTTCATGGCCCATCCCCAACCATAAGAACCACATCCTCGAGAAGAGGCGTAAAGATGTAAATATCAATTAAAATGAGGGCAAAGGTAGAATGACCCACGAAAGACGTGGAATTTTCAACCTTCAATAATTGGCCTATAGAGTTACCAATGGCCTCATAACAAAAATGCTCCCAAAAATAAAGGGGAAGATTAGGAAGGCAAATTGATACCAGATGCACATTAAGTGGTTTGGTAAGAAGGTTAAAAGAAGTTGTCCAGGGTTTGATAGAGAGAGAGTGAACTCCCTAATCATAAGAGGAAGCAAAGGAAATTTTTAAAAAAGCCTTTAGCACAAGGGAAAAGCTCAATGCTACAAGCAACCAAAGGCTTCCAAGAATCACTCACTAAATAATGCAGATTGGGGGAGAGAAGGCCAAAAACCCAGCAAATTGGCACACCAATGCATAGCATTAGTAGACATCAACATTACCCACAACATCGTGGCCACAAACTACCATAAGGAAGGTCTCGGCACAAGGAAGAGGATGAATCCCCTTGGAGGTATGAGCAACATATATAATCGTGTGAGCAAAGCTTTGTCCACCAGTAAAAGAAGGTATGGGAGGAACCTTAACACCCGCAATAAGGTCACCATCGACAGCGGAGGCAAAGGTAGTGTCACCAAACGGAGCAGACACACCACTAGCACCCACAAATAGGGCACCCACTGGGGGGAAGCACCCGACCCACCCACAACTTCATGAGTTGGCACAACAACAGTGTTCAGCGAAAGAGACTTAGCACTAGTAGCCACTGAGCGCACAAGGGTAGTAGCGGCATCCACAACAAACATATTGGTTGGACAAGCGAACAGTTAGGAGTGAACAGTGGCACCATGTTCAATGTATATCATGCATAAGTATTGTTATTGTCATGTTTCTTGATTTCTTGTATTTGTTTTATATACTTCTTTGTTGATATTGGGATCTTGTGTGATTTCTAGGGTTTTGTGGTTAACCAACTATTGATTCATATTGTTTTAATTTAGATCTTATATTATTATTGAGAGTAAGGTAAGTCTGTATTGTAATAGACAAGCCCAAGTTTAAATCTTATCACTACTATCAAAGTTAATTGCTAAAGAAAATTTAGTTTAAACCTCAAATCATTCCCATGGTTATTCTATTTATTTCCTTGCCCTTTATGTTTTGGAACCTTTCTTGTTATTTTTTATAAAATAAATAAATAATAAGTCTAACATAAAATGTTTTGATTGATTTATTTTTGACATATCATTTAGTAATTTGTTATATAGGTCACTCTTTAATAAAAATGTTGGCTACAACTACAATTTCTTCTTCTCATAAAAATATTAGTTAAATCAATATATTAATATAGAGTTACTTGTTTCTCTACTACTCAATAATGAAATTCACTTCTTTTGGCTCAAAGTGAGATTCAATAAATTCCTCTAGAAAAAGTCATCTCTTTCCTTATCTATTCTTTTTTTCTTCTCTTTACCTCCTTCAACCATAATTCTTATGTATCCAAATCCTGTGTGCTTGCTCCTTAAATTTGTAATTTCTTTTACTCTCGTTTGTGATGCCTAATTTATCTATTAATAGGAATCGTCAATCATTAAAATACCCTATAGGATATTAATATTGATTGTGATGCTACTATAATAACCTCAACAAAAGATTACAAACCACTACTCCTCAAATAAAAAATCCCATCTAAATATGCTCAACTACAAGCACAATTTTACCCATTGAAATAAACATAACTTGACAAATTTGCACTCAATCAAATGGACACTTCCTATTTATTACTTTTGCTAGAAATTGTAAATGAAATACACAAAAAAGTACATACACACTTGATAGTAAATATCAAGAAGCTACAACCACAAATATTGCTCTACAAACTCAAAAAATATTAACAATTATTGCACCAAATAAAAGAGATTTTTTCAAAAAAAATTATAGATACTTCATAACACTAACAAGCAACAAGAAATGTTGCACCAACAACAAGCAATAGAAACAAAAAAATAATAATAATAACAAATCCACAAATTCAACTACCAACTGTTTATGGTACAAATGGAAACAACAACATTGAAAGACTAAATAGATTCAACCACAAAACCCTAGCCTAACAACAACAAAGATCCACCATAACATATGAAGATTACCTAAGACAATGCAAATCAAATGAAATCACAAAGATTATACCATCACATGTCCAATAGGGTTTGGATCTCTACTCTTCCTATCTCCATTGATCTTGCTTGATATATTTGCTCTCAGATTTTATGTGTGCACAAGAGCTCAACAAAGAACGGAAATGTGGTTGCAAGTAGGCTTGATCGTATATGAAAGTTTGAATGCTAGTCTAGGAGTTGGGGTTGATAATGAAGGAAGCATCTCCTTATATAGAAGACACTATAGAAAATGGAGGGATAAGATTGAGAGGTGTACAAGATAAAAGGTCGGCTATGATTAGAGGGTAGGTAAAAGAAATAAGAAAATAATGAGAGGGTAGGTAGTGTAGGAATTAAGACATGAATGACATGTGTCATGAGTAGAAAAGGCTAATAAATTAATTAAATAAATAAAGATGTATTTAATTAATAGAAGAAGTGGGATCAATTAAATAAATAAGAGTATTTATTTAATTTAGGGGAAGGATAATTTAAATAAATAAAAGTATTTATTTAAATGAGAAATAAAGCTAGAAGAGGATAAATGAATTAATTAAATAAATAAAGATTTATTTAATTAATAGAAGAATTAGGCTTAAAATAATTAAATAAATAAAAATGTTTATTTAATTAGACATGACAATTTTAGGTGTCTACATTTTGCCCCTCTTTGAGACAATGCAGCTTGTCACGTTGTTTCAAAGAAGATAAGGTGAACTGATACAAAGTTGCCCCAAAATGAGAATGATATGCCCCCTTAAGAGATTGGATGAAAATGTTTGAAAAGATCGCAGACAATCTCTCGATAAGAAAGAAAGGCTAGAAAGGACTGACCAGATAGGATAGAGTGACAGAGTCACGGGATAAAGAAGACTGACTCAGGAGATGAGGGATAGGGTAGTCTATAAGATAGACTACGAGGGAAAAAATCCTCATTGTCATCCACACATCCAAGAGATCAGAGTGCAGAGAGAGCAGAGAGCAGACAGCAGTCAACAGCGATGGCATTGGTGCATAGATTCGATCGCGTTCACCAATATCAGAGGCCAATAGATGCAGGAGAGCTGGTAAGTACCACAAAACCTCCTTGTACTTTGTTGCATTAATTTTTGCCATAAATTCAGGTTAGGTAGTGCAATAAATGCACTTTAGGTAGATTGCAAAAAATGTCAAGCGGGGGGGAGAAAAAGCTAAGGCACATCTGTGTTGGTGCCAGGCGCATTTGGGTAGGCTAGGCGTGTCTGCGTTGGTGCTAGGCGCGTCTATGATTTCAGTAGTGTTTGTGTCAGATGCAAGCATGTATGTGTATTTTAGGCGCATTTGTGCAGGATAGGCGCGTTTGTGCAGAGCAGAGGCACGTCTGTGTGATTCAAGCATGTCTGTGCAGGGCAGGCAAATTTGTAGAGTATGCAAGCGCATTTGCGTCTTCAAGGTCGAATCAGCAGTTCTATGATAAATATATGTTGTTGATTGGATAAGCTACTGAGATGATACACTCAAGCATGTCTTCTAGGGAAGACTAGGATAACAGATAGGGATAGGATTGACAATTATGTGATAGAACATACGTTGCCAATCAGGAAAATACTCAAGAGGATACACTCAAGCAGAGGCCCTAGGATAGGATAAGATCGAGACACTTTGTAATGAACAGGGAGTACCATAAAAATTGACAATTGTGTGATAGAACATACGTTGCCAATTGGATTAGGCTGAAATTGACAATTATGTGATAGAACATACGTTGTCAATTGGATAAGCTACTCAAGAGGATACACTCAAGTAGGTGCCCTAAAAGATAGGATCAAAGCAGCACTTTGTGATGAACAGGGAATGCTACTAGGATAGAAAGCAACACTTTGTGATGAACATGGAGTACCACTAGGATAAAAAGCAACACTTTGTGATGAATAGGGAGTACCACTAGGATAGAGTGCCATATGATAGATATAAGCACTAGAATAAAAAGCAGCACTTTGTGATGAACAGGGAATGTCACTAGGATTGACACAGTTGATTTGCTTGACTGCAGGAGGACCTATCGATGTTGGAATCATGGGAGAGATTTCCTTCGACTCAAAGTTTACAACCAAAGCTGACACTCGAGGATAGAGCAACAGTAGAGGTTATGGGACTGCGATACATTATGTATATGCCTAAGCTTCGATCGAACATGGGATTGCTGACTCCTTTAGTTGAGAGATGGCACTTAGAGACATGTATGTTTCATTTGCCGATGGGTGAGATGACAGTCACCTTAGAGGATGTATACAGGATACTGAGGATACTGATCATTGGAGAGTTGGTTCCTTACAATCGAGAGGGAGACAAGGATGCACTGAGACGAGTGTTTCAAGATCCAGGATTGGAGATGAGGGCAGGACATGTTGTTTGGGACACCATTACAGTGATAGGATTAGCACTACCAGTGGTGCTGGCAGGAGTTATCAGTGGGTTCTTATGTCCGGATAGGGCGACACGAGGTTTGGCTATGGGATGGGGGAGGACACTAGAGACATTGGTGACTGAGCACACCAGGTTTGCATGGGGGTCGTTTATGTCGGCACACATGTATTATGAGCTGCACCAATTTTTTATATCATGGATCAGCAAGATTGGGGTGTGGAGTGACACTGTTGCAGATATAGGCATATGAGCATCTTCCAGTTATGCATCCAATACATTTTAGAGGCAGAGGACATGGGCGCAGTTATGTGCATCTATATGATATGATTACCTCATAGCAATGGATTGGGAGGCTAGAGTACTGGCGTCGGATTATTGATGAGATAGATAGTGTGGTATGGAGGTCATACCAGGAGTATGAGGAGTGGGAGGATGATGTAGTGGAGCTGCCATATGTGTTCAAGAGTAGGTGTATGATCGGTTGGACACCATATTTATTGAGAGGTAGTTGATAGACAAGGTATGCAGGTAGTTTGGCAGAATACAGTGGATGCCATGGGGTTGGGGATGTATGCGCAGACTGTGAGGGATCAAGTGCATTTAGGTCCATTATTGTCTTATGATCAGGCAGTGACATAGCTGTAGGAGATGGTTCCCATGCCTTGGAACATATGGGCAGATGTGGAGGATGCAGAGATCGATGCAGAGTATACTACATATTGGGTAGAGCATCTGCTTCCACGGTTGACAGATCCAGGGGAGCCAATATATGGAGATGGTGGAGGTGATGGAGATGATAGTGGAGAGAGCGGAGGTAGAGGTCGATGACGAAGACAGGGCACAGTGGTAGAGAGGAGAGTGGCTCAGAGGAGAGAGGGCGGAGAGGAAATACAGACACATGTAGTGAGGGGTAGAGGTGGATTATCGTTATAGGTGCTAGCAGCATAGGTTCCCAGACAGGTACAGGTTCCTAGACAGGTACATGGATGGGGACAAGGATAGGAGAAGCCATAGGAGCAGTCACAAAGACAGGGTGAGGGGAGAGAGGAGGAGGATGAGATACTATCCTTGAGGGAGATCTATCAGGGATAGGCAGATGAGATCCATGATCTAGAGAGAGATACAACTAGACTCAGGAGACAGCTGAGGGACACTGAGCAGGAGAGGGATCAAGCTATTTAGCACTATACGAAGGTTGAGACAGCACTGAGGGTAGGGAGACAGGTAGCAGAGGACATAGGGGTCAGATACGCCTATGTTCTACGAGCGGGGGAGGAGATAGACTACTGGAGAGACCTGTATTATGGAATGGTTCCACCAGATCAGCGAGCTAGGAGCTTCTAAAGACCATCGCGGACTGCGACGACCACTGGAGGGAGAGACAGGAGATAGGCATCTAGTGGTGGGGTCATGGGTCCTCCACCACCACCAGATAGAGGGGGTAGGAGAGATGATCCTAGGGAGGGTCCTTCTAGGGCTTAGACTCTGTCGAGGCTAGCTAGCTCTGAGGGAGGGAGTTCATCATAGCCTTAGAGGGCTCCCTATGTATCAGTTTTGTACCATTTTGTATGATGACACCTTCGGGTGATTGTAGCCATATGTATTTTGACATCATTGTATTATGACACTTATGATTCTGAGATATATATATATATATATATGAGATGATTCATCCTTGCAGTAGCTATATGCATGTATACCTATGTGATGTTGCTTCTATATGTGATGCATGTATGTACATAATGAAAATGCAATATTTTTGTTCTTTAATGTTTTATATGTTATGCAAATGCAAATATGAATGTATGAAATGTAGATGAATATGATAATGCAAATATCTATTTACATGATGAGAATGTGAAACGTGCTAACAGTGTTGTGTGCAGGATGTGATGTAATTACGATATCTATATGTATGTTAGAAATGCCAACATGTGATAATGCAGGTGCAAGCTACATGAAATGCAGATATTTTTGGTGTGCTATTATACTCAGTCATGTGATAGTGGGATACACGGACTCAAGAAGGATGATGGAGGTCAATCAACAAAGGGGGATGGAAGGTAGAAGATATGGAAGTGAAAGAGATGCTTGTGCTATTATCATCATTGAGATTTATTATGGCAAATAGGTTATGACAATCCAGGTATATGTTCAACCCAGAAAGTCATTGTACCCGTTTGCATGGAGATCAGATAGTTGCAAACAAGGAATGCCCCATTTCACACTAGACTCTCAGTGTCCTCATATCCTTGGACAAGTCCTAGCATTACTAAGAGACAAACCACAGACGACAAAGAAAAATAGGTGGCGATACCCCATCCTTGCCTTTCTAGTCAAAGACATCCTGGAGATAAAATCTCTAGTCAGAGACATCCTGGAAAAGCTAAAAGACATGTCACCAAAAGATAAAATCAAAAGAAAACCAAGACTTGACACCCACATTCACTATAGTCCTCAAGTTTAGTGTCTCTTGTCACTTGTACAAGTCTATTTTATTGTGGTCACAATGTTTACTTTCACAAAAGGATAGATAGCACTGAACCATAATGTAGTTTGAGTCTGTTGAAAGATTTGATTTGTTGAAGCCCATTGCTACTTGTGTCTCATCTAAAACTAATTAAATCTATGAAACTGATACTTTATTGCGGAGAAGATGAAACTTTATTGCGGACTGGCGATGCAAATGTTACTTTATTGTGGATTGTGCACGAATAGACTGAAGAGAACTAGAAGAAACTGTACTCCTCGGAACGTGTGATGTTCTCAATTCCACACCCATCACTAGACGTAGGATTTACCTTAGCCACATATAGGAGCTGATTTATTATGGATGGAAAGGGGTTAAAAGGAGGGATTATTATGAATGGTTAACCAATCTTAGGTAGATCAATAACAAGCCATGATGGGAATGGGTAAGTTTTATCATGGATGAATATGCAGTGAGTGTGTGCAAAGTGAAAGGAAATGGAATCCTATAGGAGGGAGGAGCAATGTCACTACGCACAGCACAAATACCTGGCTTTCACCATGGTACTTGCCCAGGGCACCACCGAAGTGGTTTTCACTATTGGACGGATTTATTTCTCTTTAGTTTTTTGGATTTTTTTTTTTTTTTTTTTTTTGAATTTAGGATACTCTGAAGAGCTATGTGTAAAACCTGAGAAGGTGCATTCTATTGATAGGATCCTCCAAAGGCTCGCCCTCTGGGGTTGAGATTTGAATTTAGGATACTCTAAAGAGCTATGTGTAAAACCTGAGAAGGTGCATTCTATTGATAGGATTCTCCAAAGGTTTGCCCTCTGGGGTTGAGAGTTGATATGCACTGGATCCATAGATTGCTCTGATGATGTAAGGACCAAGCCAATTTGGTTCAAACTTGCCCTTCTTCTCTCTATCTTGCTCATTTTTAGGATTTTCTTTGAGAACTAAGTCACCTACCTCAAATGTGTGAGGCTTTACCTTATGATTGTAACTATGACTCATTCATTGTTGATAAGCCTTGAGATGATTAAAACCAGTTTGTCTTCATTCATCCAATAGTTCTAGTTCTTGTAAGTGAGAGACCCTATAGTCTTCATCACTGATAATGTTATGCAAAGAGACTCGTAAAGATGGTAGCTCGACCTCGATAGGCAAGATAGCTTCAGCGCCATAGACAAGTGAATAAGGTGTGGCGCCTGTAGGTGTGCGAGCACTTGTGTGATAAGCCCAAAGTGTGGGATTAAGTTGGATATGCCAATTTCGGCCAGCATCATCAACTGTCTTTTTGAGGATTTTAAGAATAGTTTTATTAGATGCCTCATCTTGACCATTACCTTGGGGTAATAGGGAGTGGAGAAACGATGAGTAATATGGAAGCGATCACAAAGTTCATGAACATCCTGGTTTTTGAAGGGACGTCTGTTGTCGGTGATGATGGAAAGAGGAATACCATACTGGCAAATCATATAGTTGAGAATGAATGTAGCAATCTATTTTCCAGTGACTTCTATAAGAGGCACGGATTCAATCCATTTTGTGAAATACTATGTGGCAGTGATGATGAATTTGTGGCCATTGGAAGGAGGAGGGTGAATCTTACCTATGAGATCAAGTCCCCACAAACAAAAGGGCCAAGGAGTCACAATCGATTGAAGTTCTTGTGCTGGTGCGTGAATAAGGTCTCCATGAATTTGACATTGCTTACATTTCTTGACAAACTGATATGAGTCTTTTTCCATATTGGGCTAGTAATATCCAGTCTTGATGAGTTTCTTGGCTAAGGTAGGACCACTAGAATGTGGACCACATATTCCTTCATGAACTTCACGTAACGCAATCTCAACTTTGTCCATTTCTAAACATCTAAGGAGAGTGTCATCTAGACCTCGACGGTATAGGATATTGGTTAAAATGATGTATCGGGAAGATTGGCGAATGAAAGTGCGGTGTTGGTTGTTGGATGAGTTAGGAGGAAGGGTGTTGTTATGAAGGTATGTGAAAATGGATCTGTATAACTAGGAATCAGGACCAACGATACATATCATCTCAGTACGGGTGATCTCATACGAGGGAACCAAAAGGTTATCCACCAAGAACTCATAGTGGGTTTCATTCTGTGGTAGATCGATCAGCGAGGCAATAGTAGCCATGGCATCTACAGCTTGATTATGCTCTCTTGGTATCTGCTCAAATGTTAACTTATGAAATGTTGCTTGAAGTCATCTACCATCTTCTTGTAAGGCATTAATTTTTCATCCTTTGTTTGGTAGTCATCAATTGCTTGATGAATTACTAGTTGAGAGTCCCCAGAAACATGAAGTTCTTGGATCTTCCACTGAATTGCAATTCGTAGTCCAGTTGTTAATGCCTCGTATTTGGCTATGTTATTAGTGCAAGGAAATGACAATCGATATGATTTTGGAATGGAATCCCCTTGAGGTGTGATAAAGAGGATGCCAGCTCCTGCACCATGCTATGTGTATGAGTCGTCAAAGTACACTTGCCAAGGCTTTGTGTATGATACCGTCAAGATGGATTCATCTAGAAATTCTGAAATTAGAGGAGAATCATCTATCATGGGTGCATCTGCTAACTGATCTGAGATAGCTTGTCCCTTTATTGTTTTTATGTCCACATATTCAATGTTTAATTCACTCAAGAGAATCACCCATTTGGCTAGTTTGCCCGTAAGTGTCGCCTTATTGAGAAGGTATTTAATGGATCGATCCTTGCGACCAGCTTAGTTTTATGAGTTAGCATGTAATATTGTAATTTCTACAAAGCAAAAACCACAGCGAGACACGCATGCTCAATTGGTGTGTAGTTTAGCTCATAACCAACCAAAGTGTGACTGATGTAATATACTGCCTTTTCTTTGCCCTCAGCATCTTGTTGCGCTAGGAGTGCCCCCAGTGTTGTTGATGTAGCTGATATGTAGAGTAACAGGGGTTGTGTTGGGACTGGTGGCATCAAGACTGGTGGATTCAGAAGATAATCTTTGAGTATCTGAAAAGACTGTTGACAGTTATCATCCAATTCGAATTTGATGTTTTTGTGTAGCAAATGTTGAAAAGGATGACATTTATTTGCAGGTTGTGCTATGAATCGTCATATGGACTGGAGTCTTCCTTGTAAAGATCAAAGTTGACTGATATTTCTTGGTGGTGGATGTATATGGTGAAAATGGATAACAATAATAACGATATTGAAAGGCTAAATGAATTCAACCACAAAATCCTAGCCTAACAACAAAAAAGATCGACCATAACATATGAAGATTACCTAAGACAATGCAAATCAAACAAAATCACAAAGATTATACCATCACATGTCCAATAGGGTTTGGATCTCCATTCTTCCTATCTCCATTGATCTTGTTTGATATAATTGCTCTCAGATTTTATGTGCACAAGAGCTCAACAAAGAACGGAAATGTGGTTGCAAGTAGGATCGCATATGCCAAGTAGTCAATTGATCAAGTAGTTAGAATGATTGATTAGAATGATTGATTAGGGTTGATAATGAAGGAAGGATCTCCTTATATAGAAGACACAATATGAAATGGAGAGATAAGATTGAGAGGTTTAAAAGGAGGTCGGCTATGATTAGAGGGTAGGTAAAAGAAATAATAAAATAATGAAAGGGGTAGGTAGTGTATGAATTAAGAGATGAATGACATGTGTCATGGGTAGAAAAGGCTAATGAATTAATTAAATAAATAAAGATTTATTTAATTAATAGAAGAAGTGGGATCAATTAAATAAATAAGATATTTATTTAATTTAGGAAAAGGATAATTTAAATAAATAAATGTATTTATTTAAATGAGAAATAAGGCTAGAAGAGGATAAATGAATTAATTAAATAAATAAAGATTTATTTAATTAATAGAAGAATTAAGCTTAGATAATTAAATAAATAAAATATTTATTTAATTAGACATGACAATTTTAGGTGTCTACATTTTGCCCCTCTTTGAGACAATGCAGCTTGTCGCATTGTTTCAAAGAAGATAAGATGAACTGATACAGAGTTGCCCCAAGATGGGAATGATATGCCCCCTCGAGAGATTGGATGAAAATGTCTGAAAAGATATTAGACAATCTCTCGATAAGAAAGACGGAATAGAATGGACTGACCGGATAAAGTGACAGAGTCACGGAATAATAAAGACTGACTTGGGAAACGAGGGCTAGGGAAGTCTATAAGATAGACCACGAGGGAAATACATCCTCATTGTCATCTACACCTCCAAGAGATTAGAGTGCAGAAAAAGAGCAGCAGCGATGGCTTTGGTTCACAGATTCGACCGCGTTCGCCGATTCTAGAGGCCAGCAGAGGCAGGAGAGCCAGTAAGTACCACAAAACCTCCTTGTACTTTGATGCATTTATTGTTGTCATTAATGCATACTAGGTAAAGTAATAAATGCGTTTTTATGTTAGGAAAGCGCGTTTGTGTCCAAAAATGTGAATTTTTGTCTTCTAGGTCAAATCGGCAGTTCTGTGATGAACATACACTGTCGATTGGATAAGCTGCTGAGAGGATACACTCAAGCAGGTCCTCTAGGGAAGACTAGGATAACAAATAGGGCTAGGATTGACAATTTTGTGATAGAACATACGTTGCCAATTAGGAAACTACTCAAGAGGATTCACTCAAGCATAGGCCTAGGATAAGATAGATCAAGGCACTTTGTGATGAACAGTGAGTACCAAGATATAGTACTTTGTGATGAACAGGGAGTACTAAAATATGAGCAGCACTTTGTGATGAACAATGAGTGCAAATGTGAGCAACACTTTGTGATGAACAAGGAGTGCCAAACACGTAGTACTTTGTGATGAACAGGGAGTACCACTAGGATAGAAGCAACACTTTGTGATGAACAATGAGTGTCACTAGGACTAAGATGATTGATTTGTGTGACTATAGGAGTATTTGCCTATGCTGGAGTCACGGGAGAGATTCCCATCGACTCAGAGGTTGCGACCTGAGTTGATAGCCGAGGACCGAGCTGTGATCGAGGCTATGGGTCTGAGACATATTTTGTATGTGCCTGAGTTTCGGGTGAACATGGGACTGCTGATTGCACTGGCGGAGAGATGGCACTCCGAGACTTGTACGTTTCATTTGCCGACGGGTGAGATGACAGTCACCCTTGAGGATGTATACAGGATCCTGAGGATACCGATCAATGGGGAGTTAATTCCTTACGATCGAGACGAAGATAGGGATGCACTAAGACGAGTGTTTCAGGATCCAGGACTAGAGATGAGGGCTAGACACATGGCATGGGACACCATGACACAAATAGGATTGGCACTACCAACAGTGTTAGCAGGAGTTATCAGTGGGTTCCTCTATCCGGATAGGGCGACATGAGGGGTGGTTGCAGAGGACATAGGGGCTAGGAGAGATGATCTTGGGGCAGGTCCTTCTAGGGCTCAGACTCCATCGAGGCTAGCCGGCTCTGAGGGAGGGAATTCATCATAGTCGTAGAGGGCTCCCTATGTATCAGTATTGTACCATTTTTGTATGATGATGTAGACACCTGCGGGTGATTGTAGCCATATGATTTTGACATCATTGTATCATGACACTTTATATATATATATATGAGATGATTCATCTTTGCGGAAGCTATATGCATGTGTACCTATGTGATGTATGTTTCTATGTGATGCTTATGATATGGATGCAAATATGTATATAATGAAATACAATATTTTTTTCTTTTATGTTTTTATATGTTATGCTAATGCAAATGTGAATGTATGAAATGCGGATGGATATGACAATGCAAATAACTATTTACATGATGAGAATATAAAATGTTCTAACATGTGTTGTGTGCAGGATGTGATGCAATTGTGATATCTATATGTATGTATGGAATGCTAACATGTGATAATGCAGGTGCAACTACATGAAATGCAAATGTTTTTGGTGTGTCATTATACTCAGTCATGTGATAGCAGGCTACACGGACTCGAGAAGGACAATGGAAGTCAATGAAGAAAGGGGGATGGAAAACAGAAGATATGAAAGTGAAAGAGCTTCTTGTGCGTTATCATCATTGAGCTTTATTATGGCAAGTAAGTTATGACAATCGAGGCATATGTTCGACCCAGAAAGTTATTGTACCTGTTTGCATGGAGATAAGACAGTCACAAACAAGGAATGCCCCAGTTCATACTAGACTCACAGTGTCCTCATATCCTTGGACAAGTCATAGCATTACTAAGAGACAATCCACAGACAGAAAATACAAATAGGTGACGATACCCCATCCTCGCCTTTCTAGTCAAAGACATCCTGGAGATAGAATCTCTAGTCAGAGACATCCCAGAAAAGCTAAAAGACATGTCACCAAAAAAGATGAAATCAAAAGAAAACCAAGACTCGACACCAACATCCATTGTAGCCCTCAAGTTTAGTGTCTCTTGTCACTTGTATAAGTCTTATTTGATTGTGGTCACAATGTTTACTTTCACAAAAAGGATAGATAGCACTGAACCATAATGTTGTCTGAGTCTGTTGAAAGATTTGATTTATTGAAGCCCATTGTTGTTGTTGTGTCTCATCTAAAACTGACTGAATCCATGAAACTGATACTTTATTGTGGAGAAGATAAAACTTCATTGCGGATCTATGATGCAAATTTTGCTTTATTGCGGATTGTGCGCGGATAGACTGAAGGAAGCTGGAAGAAATTGTACTCCTCGAAACATGTGATGTTCTTAGTTCCACACCCATCGCTAGACGTAGCATTTGCCTTAGCCACAGATAGGAGCTGATTTATTATGGATGGAAAGGGAGGTGAAAAGGGAGGTTTATTATGAATGGCTAACCAATCTTAGGTAGATCAATAACAAGCCATCATGGGATTGGGTAAGTTTATTATAGATGAAGAGGTTGTGAGTGTGTGCAAAGTGAAAGGATGAGATGGAATCCTGAAGGAGGGAGGAGCAATGTCCCTATAAATGGCGCCGGTGACCCGGTTTTCACCATGGTACTTGCCCAGGGCGCCACCAAAGTGGTTTTCACCGTTGGACGAAATTATTTCTCTTTACTTTTTTTTATTTTTCAATGTTTTTTGTGTCACAAGGCGCTTGTTTGCCAGGTTTTCACCAAGTAATGATTTTTTTGTTTTATGAATTTTTTTGTATTTTTATTTTTGAATTAGGATACTCTAAAGAGCTATGTGTAAAACCTGCGAAGGTGCATGTTGTTGATAGGATCCTCCAAAGGTTCACCTTCTGTAGTTAAGAGCTGATATGCCCCAGATCCATATGCTGTTGTAATGATGTAAGGACCAAGCCAATTTGGTTCGAACTTTCCCTTCTTCTCTTTGTCTTGTTGATTTTTAGGATTTTCTCTGAGAACTAAGTCACCTACCTCAAATGTGTGAGGATTGAATTTATGATTGTAACTGCGACGTTCCTTGACTGAATGATATGTAGCTTGAGTGACTGTCTTCCTTGATAAAGGAATTGAGATAGAATTACTAGTGTGTGGACTACACAGGCCCGTATGCGTGTCACCTAAAGAAGATTGGGCATCCCTGACAACAAAGTCCTTCAAGGAAGCTCCATTAAAGGTCCATGATGTATCACTAGAAGGAGATAGATGTGTGGAACAAGTGGATGAGTGATGAAGGCTTGTGATTGTGAAAAGAAGTGAAAGTAGCATGGCATGATGGAGACTTAGGATCAACAAGTATTCTTTTTGACTTGCAATTGTAGAACTTTTGCCCCCAGTTATTTTGATATTAGGGGAGATCAACTCTTTCTCTTTTTGCTTCATAGGATTTTTATCCTTGACTTTGATTTTTGCAGAGTCCAATAGCTTTTGATTTTGATTTGGACTAAAGAACTTCTCTTTATTTTTGACTTTTAGATTTTTCTTTTCAAAGCTTAATTTTTCATCCCCAATTAGTAAGGGCTTTTGTAATTCTTGTTGATCCAAGTCTAGGAGCGGAGTGGAAATGGAATGAGTGGATGAAATGGTAAAGGTATGTGATTTCTCAAGAGGGTTGGCGATATGCTCAATAGATTCTTTGTTGGAACCACTCTTAGGACTATTGATATCAAGAGATGCTTGTACCACTAGAGGAGATTTGCATTCAGACATAGTAGCCACAACACTAGGTGGTTCACACCCAATTCCTTGGCATTGCAAATTGTTTGTAGGTTGTTCCTATTGACTGAATACCTCAGGAGATAGTGGGAGTTGATCAACATGAAAGATATACTCACCACATCCTAGATCTTTAATCTTGAATTTTTCTTTGAGCTCTGCTTGCTTTGATGTAGAAGCTTTCAAGGATTCTGGATCCACATATGCTGATGAAGGAATAGCTTCTCGATTGACTGGTATTGTTATTTCTGATCGAGGTTGCTGATTGTTGCAATATATGAATGGATTTGGATCCGCTTTGACGGTCACTTCAACTCCATTGTGTGGAAACTTGATACATTGATGATATGTAGATGGGACTGCGCTCATTTCATGAATCCAAGGACGTCCTAGCAATATGTTGTATGTGAGATCAAGATCAAGTACTTGACAAACCACATCCTTTGTAACTGGCCCAACTCTGAGAGGTAAGGTGACTGTACCCTTGGATGAATGCTCTTCATCATCATATGCTTTGATAGTAATTTTGTTTGTATAATTCACAGCTTTGTCGGAATATCCCAATTGTTTAATAGTGCTCAATGTACAAATGTTTAGACCTGCTCCTCCATCTATCAGGACTTGTTTTATTCAATGTTTGTGTATGAAGGCTTCAATGTGTAAAGGTGCATTATGTGGCTGACTTACGGAGGCGTCATCGGCTTCTGTGAATGTAAGAGAGTGTGGAACGGAAAGGTATCCCACCATGGCTTGAAACTGGTCCACATTCAGATCAGTAGGAACGGCAGTGTCTCTCAAGATTTTGTCAAGAATAGCTTTATGTGCGAGGGATATGTGTAAGAGCTCAAGTATGGAGATGAGCGCGAGTGTCTTCCCTAACTATTCTACAAGGTCACACTCAGGTTTGGTTGATGAGGAAGCGGTGTTTTTAGCTGGAGCACCTTGCAAAGTGATTTTACTTCGACGGGTTGTAACATGACATTCAGAGGTAGGTTCGGAAGAAGATCCAATGCCTTTTAAGACAATCTTGGGTCTCTGGGTAGAATTCTCAGGGTTTTTGTCCTTGATGATAATGGTAGAGACGTAATTGTCCATCGAGATGTGATTGATAGTTGAATCATAGTTGTAGGATGCTTTGGTATAGTTGGTTTGATCATCTGTGACTTTAGCTTTTCCTTTGTCATGTTTTGGGAATGGTTCCTTAAACATCTCATGTTCTTGATTGGATGAGTGCCCTTCAATCTCAATGTGATCTCTATCAATGAGATCTTGTATGATATTCTTCAGTCGATGGCAATTTCCTGTCTTATGACCCTTGCTCTTATGAAATTCACAATATTCATCATCATTCCACCAATTTGGTTTAACCTTTGGCTCATATGGAGGAAAATCTGGAATAGTGATTACCTTGTTTGCCACTAGCTTTTTGAAAACTGACTCAAGTGGTTCTCCCAATGGGGTGTACTTCCTTCGTGATCTGGAAGTTGTTTGAGTATTCACTTGATTGTTTGTAGAACTTGATCCCGAAAAGATGAGTTTGGGTTGCACTGTGTTGGCATCAACAACACCATCATTGACTGTGTTCTTGTTTTTATTCCAAAATCTTGGCTTGTCTTTTCCTTTAAAGTCATCTTTGTTTTCCTTGAATATCTTAATGACTTCTTGTTCAATTAGGACCTTTTCTATCGCTAAGCCTTTTTCAATGACGTCCTTGAAGGTGGACAAACAAGCTTCTCTTAGATCATCGCCAATGTCTTTGTTAACATTTTGGGTGAACATTTCTACCATTTGTTTTTGTGGAATTTCACAAGAGCATCTGCTGGCTAGATTCCTCCATCTTTGTAAAAATGATGCAAAAGACTCTCCCTCTTTTTGCTTGGTGTTGCACAAAGTAGTGATTGATATGTCTGTCTCTATATTGTAGGAGAAATGTTGAATAAATGCCTCTGCTAAGTCACCCCATGACTTAATACCAGGTGGAAGTTGGGAGAACCATTCCATAGCTTGATCACCTAGGCTTTGTGGGAATAATCTCATCAAATATGTCTCTTCTGCTGCTATCTCAATGCAAGCTGTGAAAAACTGTCTTATGTGTGCCTTAGGATCCCCTTTTCCTCTATACTTATCAAACTTAGGCATCACAAAGTGTGTAGGAAATGGAGGCATTGGAATGCTTTTGTCAAATGGATAGGGACATATGTCTCTCATTATGTATGTTGGCTTTGGTGTATTTATGTCCTCCATTTTCTTTTGTAAGTCCCTAATTTGTTGCTCCAAATTGCTCTTAGGTGGAGATCGACTTCTTGGACCATACCCTATGCTTGAGGCACCAATTGGAGGAGGAGCATGTTGCATATATGGATGATATTGATCATACACATGTTCATATGGAGGAGGTCTATAGTGATGCTACATATATGGACCACTTGGTATAGATTCATGTTGAGGAACACAATATCTATTTTGTCCATGTATACCATACTCTACAGGCATGTCATGTTCTAATGTGTTGCCCCCAAATTTGACACGGGGTTTCCTTGTGTCCAAATTTTGAGCATGCCTTTGAATATCCAAATGCTTTGGTGGTTGATCCTTAACATTGATATGTGATTGAGCATATTTCTCTGCATAAGACTTCCATAATGGTCTGCGAAGGTGAGTATCATATGCTTGACCATGTGTATGTGGGACCTCTGGTTTTTGAAACAAAGATGATGGTGATTCAGGCACAAGATGTGGTCTTCTATTGCCTCCACTATTAGGCCTCCTTTGATCCATGTTGGAGTGAGGTTGTTGCAAAGGTCGATTTTCCATTATTTGAGACATGTCAAAATCATGAGGTATCTTAGCTCCACTTTGTGCCATCATTTGTAAGAAGTATTGTCTATCCCTCCTCATTATTTCCTCAACCAATCGATTGAAACGGGGATCCATAATGGATTCTTCCACATCTGCTGAATGTACTGAAAAGTTGTCCATATCATCATTGTGTGTATCATTGTTGTTTTTAGTGTCCATGTTCTCAACATTTGGAATGTTTCGATAGGCATCCATGTCAGGTAATGTAGTATGATCAAAATTGAAAAAGATATCATTGTCATACTCATAAGAACTCATGTTTGCGGACTCTTGATCCTCTTCAGTTTCTCTCCTAGATTTTTGAAGACGGGTTTCAACCATGAACTAGGTATTGACCGAGATGTGTGAGACTAGATGAAAATGGAAAAGTATGGAAGACCAAGAGTTGGATGGCATGTAAATGAATCTGAAGTGTACTTGCAATGTCCAAAGTGTAAGACCAAGTATGTATTTAGTAGAGTAAGTGTGGCTTCCAAAGAGAGGATAGTTTCTCTTGATGAGGTAAGTTGACCTTGACTCTAAGTAAGACCAAATGAGACCCAAAGGTGATAGACCTTGATGAGGGACCACTTAGCAAAATGTTGTTGTATGTAGTGTGTTGACAAAGTATGATGAGGACAAGCAAGTGACCTTTTGACTCAAGTTTAGACAAATATAAATTTAATGCAAGATGTAAAGCAATGATGGACTTTGTGAGACCCAAAGACAAGTTGAATGCTAGATGAAAACCTAGAGAAACAACCTAGGAAGCTCAAGAATTCCGAAACTAATTGCTCTTGTTTGCTGGACTGTAAAATTTTTCCAATTTGTGAAGTTGTTGGTTGTGACCAAATCTGAATGTTTGACTATTTTTCGTGACAAGAGGACACAATGTTGATGAGGACTCAATGTTTGCAAGTGTTTAGACTCAAAATGACTCCAAGAAAAGTGTGTTGTTTGATGTAAAAATGTTTTGCATACACTTGAAGACACAAAAGACACAATGTTTTGTTGTTTGGTCTTGAATGTTTGAATGTTTAAAATAAGTCAAGCACAATTCTTATGGCTGGCCAAGACAATAGTTGTTGATCCCACATGAGGTTTTACCCCCAAGGCTATGCTATTCAGAGTGGATACTTAGATGCTTGACCTCACTGGCTCCACCCTCGGCACTCACTTCTCGGGTCAGCCAAGCATCAGTCCCCATGAAAACTCCCTGTGGCGAACTTTGTATCTCTACTAAGAACCGTATGTGTGTGGGCCGCTACGAGAGGTCCGACCTCCTACCCCAACAACTAGAAGGAATTGGGCTTCTAAAACAAAAAGGTGCTTGTAAGGGCATCCGCTCGTGTGGCCATGCATGCGGCACTTTTCGCTCTGTAAATACAGAAGGCTCCCAGCCAGTAGGGGTTACTCCCTACAACTGATCAAATAAATTTGATCAAACGGGTTTATGGGGAGACATAGTGTCGGTATGAACTAATCAACACACGTTATCCATAGTTTTCACCATGAATACAGTTGTTTATAGTGGTTCGGAAGAGGTGGGTTTTCCTCGCTACCACTTGGGTCGTTCTCTTCTCACTAGTAGTCCTAATGACCACACGAGAAGACAGGCCCTCTAAAGATTAAACAAAAAGAGCCTATTGCTCAAGACACAAAAGACAATGATTCAATTTTAGTGCACCAATTGAAGTGTTTGCTAGTCTATGAAACAAGGCACACAATAAAAATACAAAAACCCTTGCCAAGGACCTACAACAAAGATTTATTAGTAGTTTGGATTGTTTGAAATAATCACCCCTTCCTGCAAGCACACAAGTTAGGTAAATTTTAGATCCAAAAGACTTTGTGAAATAGGGGCCTTCAACAATGCATTTTGTTAACCAATTCAAAGATCTGATTCATCATAAAAAAAAGACCACATGTAAAATTTCAAGAGATTTCCAGAAATGTAAGAAAATCCAAAAAATTTGCTAATTTGCTCCAAAAATTAATTTTTTATGAAAAATCATAAAAAATTCATATAAAATGCAAAATCGATCCAAAAAATCTGAAATTTTTACTAGAGAGTCCTGATGGTCTTCCAAACCTGCATAAAAAAATTTCTGCAACAAATCCAAGCAGTTTGTGAGATATGAGTAAAATAATGCAAAACCCTAATTTTCAAAGATCTAATTTTTGAGGAATAATTTTGCATCAAATTTAAAATCACAAAGAACAGATCCTATGTATAATTCTGAGATATTTCCAAAAATGTAAAAAAATCCGAAAAATTCGCTAATTTTCTCTCAAAATTATTTTTTTATGAAAACCCATAAAAAATTCATATAAATTGACAAAATGATCCAAAAAATTTGAAATTTTTACTAAATCCTTCTAATACTTTTCCTGATTGCACAAAAAATTTGATGTCAAAATTTGAAGCCGTTTATGAGATCTGATCAAAATAAGGAAAAACCCTAATTTGTAAAGATCCGATTTTTAGGGAAATATTTTGCATCAAAATTAAAATCACAAAGAATAGATCCTATGTATAATTATGAGAGATTTCCAAAAATGTAAGAAAATCCGAAAAATTCTCTCATTTGCTCTCAAAATTAAATTTTTATGAAAAATCATAAAAAATTCATAGAAAATGAAAATGTGCTCCAAAAATTCTGAATTTTGGATTGAGAGCTCCTGATACTTTCTTCAACCTGTAAAAAATATTTTGTGCAAAATTTCCTAGCCGTTTGTGAGATATGATTGAATCTCTCCAAGATCTTGATTTTGTGTCCAAAACCCTAGCTGCACAAGATTATTCTCCAAACTGTTTTACAAAACAACAATATAGGGTTAGAAAAATCTGCAAAAAAAAACACAGATCTAACAAAAATCCATGTCCCACGGGGCGTGCCAAAATGTATATGGTGAAAATGGATAACAATAATAACGATATTGAAAGGCTAAATGAATTCAACCACAAAACCCTAGCCTAACAACAACAAAGATACACAATAACATATGAAGATTACCTAAGACAATGCAAATCAAACGAAATCACAAAGATTATACCATCACATGTCCAATAAGGTTTGGATCTCCATTCTTCCTATCTCCATTGATCTTGCTTGATATAATTGCTCTCAGATTTTATGTGCACAAGAGCTCAACAAAGAACGGAAATGTGGTTGCAAGTAGGATCGCATATGCCAAGTAGTCAATTGATCAAGTAGTTAGAATGATTGATTAGGGTTGATAATGAAGGAAGCATCTCCTTATATAGAAGACACAATATGAAATGGAGAGATAAGATTGAGAGGTGTAAAAGGAGGTCGGCTATGATTAGAGGGTAGGTAAAAGAAATAATAAAATAATGAAAGGGGTAGGTAGTGTATGAATTAAGAGATGAATGACATGTGTCATTGGTAGAAAAGGCTAATGAATTAATTAAATAAATAAAGATTTATTTAATTAATAAAAGAAGTGGGATCAATTAAATAAATAAGATATTTATTTAATTTAGGAAAAGGATAATTTAAATAAATAAATGTATTTATTTAAATGAGAAATAAGGCTAGAAGAGGATAAATGAATTAATTAAATAAATAAAGATTTATTTAATTAATAGAAGAATTAAGCTTAGATAATTAAATAAATAAAATATTTATTTAATTAGACATGACAATTTTAGGTTTCTACAGTGGCATTTCTAGGATCGCTTTAACTTTTGTTGGATCAGCCTTAATTCCTCTTTTTCAAACAATGAATCCAAGGAGCTTCCTGGAGGTTACTCCAAAGACACATTTCTTGGGGTTTAGTCTCACTTTGTATTTTTCCAACCAATCAAAAATGACTAAAAGGATGTCCAAATGTGTATCTCTATCTATTGATATTCCCAAGAGGTCATCAACATAATATTCTACAGTTACAGTAGTCATGGCTCGTTGGTATGTAGCGTCTGCATTCTTTAGCTCGAAGGGCATGACATTCTAGCAGAAAGTTCCCCGGGGACAAGTAAATGTTGTTTTGTGCTGATCTTCAGATGCGATTTTTATTTGATTGTAGTCAGAGAATCCATCCATCAAAGATAACATTGCATGACCTACTGTGAGATCTACGATCAAGTCGATGTTTGGCAATGGAAAGTCATCCTTAGGACAAGCTTTGTTGATGTCTCTGAAATCTGTGCATGTTCTGATGTTGTGATCTTGTTTACTGACTGGTACCAAGTTGGAGATCCATTCAGGATAATCAATTGGGTGTATGAATCCGACATCCAATAATTTTTCAAGCTTTGCCTTGACTAATAATGCCACTTGTGGATGCATCTTTCTTAATTTCTGTTTCACTAGCTTTGCCCCTGGTTTAACTGTCAAATGATGCATTACTAAATCCGGATCCAGTCCAGGCATATCGGCATATGACCATGCAAAATTGATTTGTCGCTCTGTGAAGAAACTTATGAACTTCGGCCTTTCTCTCTCTGTCAGAGATTGTGCCAGGAAGATGTTATGTGGAATCTCTTTTGTACTAATGTTTATTTTGATGGTCTCCTCTACTAACATAGATGATTTTTCTTCATATGGTGTCGGGAGAATGTCGAGCCTTCCATCTTCGGGCGCCTCACAGAGGTTTTCTCCCTCAGATACGTCCTTTCTTTTTAGTTTTTTGGGGTCAGACAGTGCCACAATGTGGTTTTCACCGTAAAACCCTTGATTTGTTTTTATTTTTATATTTTTGCGATAGGAAGGCCCAACACCCTCACCAAAATATGCCACGTTGTTGAGTTCTATAGTGTATCTTGTCTTATGGTCCCCAAGCGGAAGATCATCTTGTATGCCTAAATAGTCGATAAAGGCTTCATTGTTTTGGAATGTGCTGAATTGTAAAGGTCTTTCATGGTCCCAATCAATAAGTTGGTGGTCAACAAGGGGAAAGCCTTCAATGTTTTTGAAGTCAGCGGGTGTTAGGGTGCAGATACAGTTATATTCAGGTATGTCAAGGTAGTTGTCGAGGTCATCGTTGGCACTCTCCTCATTTGTCTCGATCATGAATGAGTCCAAATTGTTATTACTAAAAGCACATTCCAGAACTGGTGTCCTCATCCTTCGTGATTTTGACCTAGAACCTAAAGACAAAGACTGTGTGGGATCCTCGAGAGTTGTTTCTTGACCAACTCTGAATTTTCTATGAAATTCCTCCTCTTCTGTGGGTTCACCTAGTTCTCGGAATGTCTTGGTGAGTTCATAATCACTGGAGGATTTTTTTGAATCCCATTCCCATCCATTAGAGTCAGTGGAATAGCGGCTCTCTTGTTGATCATTGGAAATCATGATTTGTAATGCTTCTTCTAATTTGTGAGTGTTTTCCCTGGAAGAGTTGAAACCAAGCCCTTTTGAGCACTGATTTTTAAATGTCAATTATGGTTGCAAAGGTTGAGTGATACCTTATTTTCTTAAGTCAAGAGGACTTTTACCATCATACCCAAACTTGTGTAGGATCTTGAATCCTTTGCCATATTTTTCACATGGTATGTTGATGTGATCTTGTGTACCATCTTCAGGGTCTTTGTAAAGAATTTTGTATAAGTCTTCTTCTTCCATTTCACCCCACTTTTGGAATATAGTTGGATCCCATTTTAGCGTAATGATAGCTACTCGTTTAGAAGGATGTGGTCATCCATATTCTTTTGGTGAACTCATAACTTGCCGCAAGCACATGGTTTGATTCAAAGTGTATTCACCCATACCTTTGTCCTAATATTTCCCTTTAAGCTCACCTTGCTTTGATGTTGAAGGTTTTAATGATTCAGGGTCAATATATGCAGAAGATGGGATAGCTTCTCTATTGATTGGAATTATTGTCTCAACTTTTGGCCTCAATTTATTGTAGTATATAAATGGATTAGGATCACCATTAACTGTTACTTCAACTCCATTGTGAGGAAACTTAATGCATTGATGGTATGTAGATGGAACGACTCTCATCTCACGAATCCATGGACGTCCTAGCAATATGTTGTATGTGAGATCCAGGTCTAGAACTTGACAAACCACATCCTTTGTAGCCGGCCCAACTCTGAGAGGCAAGGTGATTGTGCCTTTGGTCAATGTGTAAAGGTGCATTATGTGGTTGGCTTACGGAGGCATCGTCAACTTCAGTGAATGTAAGGGAGTGTGGAACGGAAAGGTATCCCATCATGGCTTGAAACTGATCCACGTTCAGATCAGTGGGGACAGTATTGTCTCTCAAAGTTTTGTCAAGGATGGCTTTATGTGTAGGGGATATGCATAAGAGCTCAAGGATGGAGATGAGCGCGGGTGTCTTCCCTAATTGTTCTACTAGATTGTACTCAGGTTTTGTCCTTGATGATAATGGTAGAGACATAATTGTCCATGGAAATGTAATTAACAGTTGAATCATACTTATAGGATTCTCTGGTATAGTTGGTCTTCTCATATGTGGTTTTGGCTTTTCCCTTGTCATGTTTTGGGAATGTTTCCTTAAACATCTCATTTTCTTGATTGGATGAATGTCCTTCAATCTCAATGTCACCTCTATCAATAAGATCTTGTATGATGTTCTTCAAGCGATGACAGTTTCCTGTTTTATGTCCCTTGCTATTGTGATACTCACAGTATTCATCATCATTCTACCAATTTGGTTTTACATCTGGTTCGTATGGAGGATTGTTAGGAATTGTTATGATCTTGTTTGCCACTAGCTTCTTGAAAGCTGATTCAAGTGACTCTCCCAATGGGGTGTATTTCCTTCATGGTTTGGAGGTTGTTTGAGTATTCACTTGGTTGTTTGTAGAGCTCGATCTAGAAAAAATGATTTTGGGTCGCACTGTATTAGCATCAACAACACCATCATGGACTGTGTTGTTCTTGTTCCAAAATCTTGGCTTGTCTTTTCCTGTAAAGTCCTCTTTGTTTTCTTTGAATATTTTGATGACACCTTGCTCAATTAGGACCTTCTCTGTCGCTAAGCATTTCTCTATGACATCCTTGAAGGTGGACAAACAAGATTTTCTCAAGTCATAACCAATGTCTTTGTTGACATTCTAGGTGAACATATCTACCATTTGTTTTTGTGGAATTTCACAAGAGCATCTACTGGCTAGATTTCTCCATCTTTGTAAAAATGATGAAAAAGATTCTCCATCCTTTTGCTTCATGTTGCACAGAGTGGTGACTGATATATCTGTCTCTATGTTGTATGAGAAATGTTGGATAAAAGCCTCTGCTAAATCACCCCATGACTTAATTCCAGGTGGGAATTGGGAAAACCATTCCATAGCTTGATCACCTAAGCTTTCTGGGAATAATCTCATCAAATATGTCTCTTCTGCTTCTACCTCAATGCAAGTTGTGAAAAATTGTCTTATATGTGCCTTAGGGTCCCCTTTGCCTCTGTACTTATCAAACTTAGGTGTCACGAAATGTGTAGGAAAAGGAGGCATTGGAATGCTTTTGTCAAATGGATAGGGACATATGTATCTCATTGTGTAAGCTGGCTTTGGTGTATTTATGTCCTCCATTTTCTTTTGTAAGTCCTTGATTTGCTATTCTAAAGTGTTCTTAGGTGGAGACCGACTTCTTGGACCATATCCCATGCCTGAGCCAGCCGGTGGAGGAGGAGCATGTTGCATATATGGATGGTATTGATCATACACATGTTCATATGGAGGAGGTCTATAGTGATGTTGTGTATATGAACCACTTGGTATAGAATCATGATGAGGAATGGAATATTTGTTTTGTCCATGTATACCATACTCTACAGGCATGTCATGAGTTTTTTCTAGTGTGTTGCCCCCAAATTTGACGCGAGGTTTCCTTGTGTCCAAATTTTGAACATGCCTTTGGATATCCAATTGCTTTGGTGGTTGGTCCTTAGCATTGGTATGTGATTGAGAATATTTTTCTACATAAGACTTCCATAATGGTCTGCGAAGGTGAGTATCATAAGCTTGACCAAGTGTATGTGAGACCTCAGGTTTTTGAAACAAAGATGATGGTGATTTAGGCACAAAATGTGGTCCTCTATTACCTCCACTATTAGGCCTCCTTTGATCCATGTTGAGTTGAGGTTCTTGCAAAGGTCGATGTTCCATTATTTGAGACATGTCAAAATCATGAGGAATCTTGGCTCCACTTTGCGCCATTACTTGTAGAAAATATTGTCTATCTCTCCTCATTATTTCCTCCACCAATCGATTAAAATGGGGATCCATAATGGAGTCTTCCACTTTTGTTGAATGTATGGAAAAGTTGTATGTATTGTCATTGTGTGTATCATTGTTGTTTGTGTTATCCATGTTCTCAACATTTTGAGTGTTTCAATAAGTGTCCATGTCAGGTAATGTGGTATGATCAGAATTGAAAAAGATATCATTGTCATACTCATAAGCACTCATGTTTTTGGACTCTTGAGCCTCTTTAACTTCTCTCCTAGATTTTTGGGAACGGGTTTCAACCATGAACTAGGTCTTGACCAAGATGTGTAAAACTACATGAAAATGGAAAGATTATGGAAGACCAAGAGTTGGATGGAATGTAAATGAATCTAAGGTGTACTTGCAATGTCCAAAGTGTAAGACCAAGTATGTATGTAGTAGAGTAGGTGTGACTTCCAAAGAGATGATAGTTTCTCTTGATGAGGTAAGTTGACCTTGACTCTACTTAAGACCAAATAAGACCCAAAGGTGATAGACCTTGATGAGGGACCACTTAGCAAAATGTTGTTGTATGTAGTGTGTTGATAAAGCAAGAAGAGGACAAACAAGTGACCTTTTGATTCAAGTTTAGACAATTGTGAATGTAATGCAAGATGTAAAGCTATGATGGACTTTGTGAGACCCAGAAATAGGCTAAATGCTAGATGAAAACCTGGACAAATAACCTAGGAAGCTCAATAAGTTTGAAACTAATTGCTCTTGTTTTTGCTAGACTGCAAGTTTTTCCAATTCTGAACACAGACGTCCCTGTATACTTCACAGATGCGGTTAAATGACACAAATGTTGTTGAAAACTACACAGACGCGTTTCTGAGATTTTGTAAATGCAGTCTTGCTTGTAATAACACAGACACGTTTCTGCCCTTCACAGACATGGCTAAATGACATAGACGCGTTTCCAGAAACTGAGTGCAATTTTTTCAATTTTGTAAAGTTGTTGTTGTGACCAAATCTGAATTTTTGACTGTTTTTGTGACAAGAGGACACAATGTTGATGAGGACTCAATGTTTGCAGGTGTTTAGACTCAAAATGACTCAAAAGAAAGTGTGTTGTTTGATGCAAAAATGTTTTGCATACACTTGAAGACACAAAAGACACAATGTTTTGATGTTTGATCTTGAATGTTTGAATGTTCAAAAGAAGACAAGGACAATTCTTATGGTTGGCCAGGACAATAGTTGTTGATCCCACATGGGGTTTCCCCCGAGGCTACGCTATTCAGAGCGGATACTTAGATGCTTGACCCCACTGGCTCCACCCTCGGCACTCACTTCTCCAGGGCAGCCAAGCATCAATCCCCATGAAAACTCCTTGTGGCGAACTTTGTATCTCTACTAAGAACCGTATGTGTGTGGGCCGCTCCAGAGGTCCGACCTCCTACCCCAACAACTAGAAGGATTTTGGCTTTCTAAAACAAAAAGGTGCTAGTAATGGCATCCGCTCGTGTGGCCATACATGCGGCACTTTCAGCTCTGTAAATATAGAAGGCTCCCAATAGGTAGGGGTTACGCCCTACAACTAATCAAATAAATTTGATCAAACGGATTTATGGGGAAACATAGTGTCGATATGAACTAATCAACACACATTACCCATGGCTTTCACCATGGATACAGTTATTTATAGTGGTTCAGAAGAGGTGGGTTTTCCTCGCTATCACTTGGATCGTTCTCTCCTCACTAGTAGTCCTAATGACCACACGGGGAGGCAGGCCCTCTAGAGATTAAACAAAAAGAGCCTATTGCTCAAGACACAAAAGACACTAGTTCAATTTTAGTGCACCAATTGAAGTGTTTGGTAATCTATGAAAACAAGGCACACAATAAAGATAAAAAAACCCTTGCCAATATTCTGCAACAAAGATTTGTTAGTAGTTTTGCAATAATACCCCTCCTGCGAGCACACAAGTTAGGTAAATTTAGATCCAAAAGGCTTTGTGAAAAGGGGGCCTTCGACAAGAAATTTTTGCTTCAAGGACAAGCTACACCAATTTTGTTAGCTAGATCAAAAGATGTTAGCCCGAAATAAACCAGATCTGAAATCCAAATGACGAAATGAAGCCTTAAAACTGGAGCAAAAATTGAAAAATGTGAAATCAGAAACACAGACACGATTAAACCTAACACGGACGCAGTAGAAGATCACAAACGCGCCTAAAACCCTCATAGCTGAGCCTAGACAACACAGACGCGATTCCAAAACACAGACACGTTTAAAAGATGCACAGACCTGATTCGAAAATAGAGACGCAACCCTACAATCTCCAAAATAAAATAAAATAATGTCGAACGTAGACGCGATTATAGAGGTCACAGATGCGACAGAAAATTAAAAAAACATGATTCCAAGATGCGTAGACGTGGAAATGTCGAAATGTTGTCGAAAATGTGAGATCTGCAACTTCAAAAACACAAAATCTGCAACAAAAAATGTTAAATGCAAAAGGGACAAGAGTCCCATCGGGCGTGCCAAAATGTTTATGGTAAAAATGGAAACAACAACATTGAAAGACTAAATAGATTCAACCACAAAACCCTAGCCTAACAACAACAAAGATCCACCATAACATATGAAGATTACCTAAGACAATGTAAATCAAATGAAATCACAAAGATTATACCATCACATGTCCAATAGAGTTTGGATCTCCATTCTTTCTATCTCCATTGATCTTGCTTGATATATTTGCTCTTAGATTTTATGTGTGCACAAGAGCTCAACAAAGAATGGAAATGTGGTTGCAAGTAGGCTTGATCGCATATGAAAGTTTGAATGCTAGTCCAGGAGTTGGGGTTGATAATGAAGGAAGCATCTCCTTATATAGAAGACACTATAAAAAATGGAGGGATAAGATTGAGAGGTGTAAAAGATAAAAGGTCGGCTATGATTAGAGGGTAGGTAAAAAAAATAAGAAAATAATGAGAGGGTAGGTAGTGTAGGAATTAAGAGATGAATGACATGTGTCATGAGTAGAAAAGGCTAATGAATTAATTAAATAAATAAAGATTTATTTAATTAATAGAAGAAGTGGGATCAATTAAATAAATGAGAGTATTTATTTAATTTAGGGGAAAGATAATTTAAATAAATAAAAGTATTTATTTAAATGAGAAATAAGGCGAGAAGAGGATAAATGAATTAATTAAATAAATAAAGATTTATTTAATTAATAGAAGAATTAAGCTTAAAATAATTAAATAAATAAAAATATTTATTTAATTAGACAGGACAATTTTAGGTGTCTACACCAACAAGATGATTCCAATACCCTAGATTTGGAAACTTTTGCACCAAAATACAAAATAACAGTTCACAATTTGAAAGAAGCAACTTGGAAACCTTGGATAATAGAAAATCTCTATTGTACAACAGTCACTCTAGCAAACTAAATCCAACTAAAATCTAGAAACTAATCCAAACCAAAAGCGTCTAAAAATCTTACAAACACAACAAAAGCAATAAATTCCAATAAGCTCTTATACAATCTATGAATGAGATTGATATCAAAATCAAAGGGGTTGCATCTCATGACCCCTGAAACTAGTGAAGTTTCATACCAATCTCCATCGCCCTGGAAGGGTTTTCATTCTTAAATGTTGTATTGTCCCTTCCCATATTTTTCAATGAAAACAAGCTTGCAAAATAAACCTTTCTCAGAATTATATCTAAACAACAACAATTAATCATATTAATTTACATTCATAATTAGTTAGACAATCGCATAGGATTTGCACAAATTATATCTAACTTTAGCAACAACTTGTATTGTTTAAGATTTGGTTTCTATAGCATGTAGGATTGTTGTGATGGTCATTACAATATTAACAAGTATAATTGTGTAGAAAATGATGCTCAAATGAACAACTAAACTTTCCTAAAACTCGTTGAAGCTCCAATGCACTTTTTAAATGAGATGCCATAAAGAAGCAAAGGGGTTTTGACCTTTGATTTCATCCATAAATGGGTTTTCATCCATTGATCATAATCTCCTATGGGATTTTGTCTACAAAAGAATGATTAACACCAAGTGCCAAAAAAATACAATAACACTACATGGATCATTACAATTGAAATGTCTTCCTATTTTATATGCTACCTACCCATATATTAAACTAGGTGGCTTAGACCAAAATTGGTGCCAAGGCCCAAAACTCAAACTTTGCATGCTACAACACAGGTCAACATTACAATCATTATAGAATTCTTAGTCAAAGGTTCAAGATCTATCCTTCCTTTTGACTTGGCATAGGTTACATGGAAGCCATGACCCCCAATCCTAATGTTTCATTTAGTCAACTCATTCCTTGCACACTAGCATGGGTTGGTCAATATCCTTGATCCTCGATAGTGATCTGGCATGCATCAAGTCTTAGCCTTAATCTCTGATTTTTTACATGTCCCTAGCATTACCCTAGTGGCAATCTTGACCTTTTATCACCAATGTCTTCCTAGCATGGGTCAAATGGAAACCCAAACCCCCAATCTTCAAAAAGGTACGTGACAGGTCCTCCTTCCCCAAGATTACTTGTTCTCAACCAATGTAAATTAGGATACTCGAGAATATCATACCCTTTATATGGGGCATCTTCAACTCGTAGGTCTTTCCACTTAACTAGATACTCCATGATGTTCTTGTTTCTCTTTTTTTTTTTATGGGTGTCATTCAATCCTTTTGAGATTAAAGTCAATTTATCCTTATATTCTAAAGGTGGCAACTCCTTTGAGGGTTCAATATGTTGACCCAAGACTTTCTTCAAAAAGACACATGAAAAATATTATAAATCCTATGTTCTATGGGACCTACAACTCATAGGCCACTTCTCATGTCCGCTTCACAATTCTATACGGTCCATAATATCAATTTTTGATCTATTCACTTCTACTCTTCTTTATGGAAGTATGCTTATATGGCTATGATTTAAAAAATTAAAAAATTAAAAAAACATATACCACCTCAAAGGACCTCTCTATTCTTTTTTTATTTGCATAAGTCTTGTTTTGTTCATGTGCTCACTGTAAATTATATTTTAGTGTCTCCAATATTTTTGGATTGCAATTCATCAAGTCACTCACTGTTGGCACCCTTTTATTTGAAAGCAATACATCAATAAAAGATAGTGCATTGTAACCATATAGAACCCTATAAGGTTTCATCCCAATGGACATATATAGTGTGATTTGTTGTAGAATTATTCACTCAAGTGCAACCATTTGATCTATGTAATTTGTTTTTTTATTAGAGCAAAAGAAGGTTTTGAAGGGACCCGAAACCCTTTACAAAAAAGATCAATTTGGACTTAACAATATATTAAGCCAAAATAAATCACTACAAATAAACAGCCCCATAGAAACATATTCAGTAAAACATCAATGGGGTAGAGACAAAACCGACCTCAAAAAGGGACACAAAGAGGGTATAGCCAACATGCAACCACAACCTGAACAAAAGCTGCACAAAAAACCAACAAGCAACCAAAAACCAATGAAAGGGCCAAAGAAAATTCCAGCCCAATCACCCACAGCCAAGGACCCTCAAGATTTACATTTAGTACTGCCCTTTTGGAAATGAAGAGTCATGTCAAAAGAGGGTGTACATGTCTTAGATTTATTTCCCTTAACAGTTATCCAGCCCTCTTACACCTTAGCAGCTGCATCAAACCAATCCGATGAACCCAACGCTGAACCACCAAAAATCTGAGAAGGGGCATCAACAACACCCCCCTTCTTAGAGGCACAGAAAATCCCTCCGGGAAAAGTGTCAACATGAACACTACCAGAATTGACATCCAAAGCACAATCACCAGACATAGACACTCGAGGCACAATTCCATCCGAGGAATCAACCTAAGGGACATGAGGTTGCAGACCAACCTCAACAGCCACACCACCAGAAGCTAGAACAGTCAGAGAAGAAACAGTAGTATCCTGCGCAGAAATTTGAGAGCCCATATGAATATCAGATTTCTTCTCAACCATGTAATGTTGATTAGAAGCACCCTTCCACCATGAGGCCAACAAAGTCTTCTTTTCAAGCCCACAACGCTCAGCCACATGACCCATTTTCAAATATCTTCGACACCTAAAGGAAATCCCTTCATAGTCCAAAGATTGAACTACCCATAGAAGAATTGATAATGATCTCAGCAGGCAGTCCTTTTGAAACATCTAGCTCAACCAAAATACGGGCAAAGGTGGAGTGAAGAACGTCAGACGAATCATCATCCACCAACAGAAAATCCCCAAGAGCATTACCAACTTCCTCAAAAAGAGAATCCGCCCACAAATGAAGAGGGAGATAAGGAAGGCTAACCCAAACCGGAATCTTATTAAATGTTTCAGAAAAAGGATTGAAATCAGAGTGCCAGGGTTTAACCATTAAAGGGAAGTTGTCCTTCCAACAAAAATAATTATCACACTATTTTCTTTCTATCCTCAACATTTTCAAATTTTGCAATAAAAAAGCCTTTAGCCATAGGGTAAATATGAACAGTACTAGAAATAAGAGGCTCCCAATAATGTGAGATCCAATCACGCAACTCAGGGAGGTTAGGCCAAAAAACCCTGAACCGACAAATAACACCATGATCAGAAAAAACAGACACAATATGTTCTATATCCAACTCGGCCTCCTTATTCACCTTCACTGAGATAGCACACGAGACAGGGATAAACCCTTTATCACTAGATTGTCGCTTGAGCAGCTACTTAAAACCAGTAGAAAGGCCTCCTGAGGTCGTCACCGCATCCCCAGAAACCCTAGCCGCCACAACCACAACCGAGGAGGAAACAGGAACATCCAAGGAAGGGAAAGTCGATCCCTCGCCGCCCACCGCACAGGCCGCACCTAGGAGGGAACGCGTAGCTACAGGGAAGCAGCACGCACAACAGAGGCGAGAGCAGAAACCGCGGCGGGAGCAGACATCGCAGAGGCAAGAAAGAGAGAAACCTTGTATGTTTTTTACAACAAAGGGTTCTTTTTGTTAAATGACTCCTTCTCACATAGAAAAAAATCTTGACATCCCCATCATTGTAACTATTGTTGAATTTACAATAACAAAACAAAAATCAATAATGCCCTTCAATGCCATTCTTCTAAAACATAGTTCCTCAATTACCCCTCGATCCAAATTTTTACTATATATGTTTTTCCATCAATTTGGGGATGGTAGATGGTACTAGTTGTGAACTCTATACCTATCAAGTGAAATAATTCTTGCCAAAAATAATTAAGAAATATGTTGTCCCTATCACTTACAATGTTCTTGGGCAAGCCATGTAATGTGATTCTCCTTGATGAATATGTTGCTACTTGAGGTTCCTTGAAATTTGAAGCATTGTGTACTTTGTTAATTTATCAACCACAACATAAATACAGTCTCTACCTTATACCTTGGTGGTTAGAGTGGGCCTAACCAAAAAAAATTGTTCTCCTTTGTTCTATTGGTAGGTTATGCATTTGCAATATGCTTATGGACATCCTCCTTCAATTCCTTCCATGAAAACCTTTCACGGATCTTCTTGTATGTCTTATAATACCTTGATGTATTGTTATTGGAGTATTATGAAAGGCTTTCAAAACATTTTCCTTGATCTTAGACCTAGGCACCAAAAAGATTATGTTTGTTAGAGGATCAAGCCTTCCATCATGACACACCTATCATCTTTCACAACCTCCTCAAGGATGTCAGCAACATTTTTAATCTTGGCATACTCTACAATAATAGAAGCCTTTTGATAGCCAAAAAGATAGATAATGGAAGCCTTCTAAGTGCATTAGCTACAACATTCCTCTTGCCCTCCATGTCCTCTATTTGAAATTCATAAGCTTGAAGCTTGCTTACCCATTTTTGTTGTTAATCATTGAATTTTTTTGTTCCAAGAAGAACTACAAAATATTATGATTGGTCTTCACAACAAAATTTCCACAAAACAAATATTGTCTAAACTTCTCTAAAGCATGCATGATTTCCAACATCTTCTTATCATATATGGAATATACCTCTCTAAATTGCTCAATTTTTTGCTTTTGAAAGCTATCGGATGTCCCCTTTGACTTAAGATAACTCCAATGCCTTCTTTGGAAGCCTCACACTCAATAAGGGTAATGAAAAACGAGGAATGGAAAGTACAGGACATGAACTTGTTACCTCCTTCAACTTGTCAGAAGTCTTAAAAGCAACTTCAAACCATACAAAGGCTTCATTTGTCAAATCAATCAAGAGTGTAGTCAATTGAGAGAAACTCTTCACAAATATTTTATACTAACAACATAATCGAAGAAATCCTTTCAATTTAAGTTAGATTGGTAGTTGGAAGATAATCAAGGATTGTTTGATTCTTTTGTTGATCTATTGAGACACCCTTGGAGTTTATGAAATGACCCCAACACAGAATCTCAAATAATCCAAACTCACATTTGGAAAACTTAGCATAAAAGGATTGTTGCTCCAAAATAATTGGAACCATGTCTAGGTGTTTCAAGTGTTCCTTCCAAGTCTTATTGTAAATCAATATGTCATCTAAGAAAACCAAAAAAACAATAAAAAATAAAAAATAAAAATCTTGAGTTGCTTATTGAATACCTAATTCATACATGATTGAAATATATTTGGGGCATTAGTAAGTCCAAAAAGCATGACCAAACCTCAAAACATTTGCAATGGCATCAAAAGGATATCTTCTCAACATATTTGTCCCTCGTGTGGATTTGATGGTATCCTAATCTCGTATCAATCTTGAAGAAGTACATAAATCCATGCAATTCATCGATGAGCTTGTGTATCCTTGAAAAAGGATATCTATTCTTAGTGTTTGTCTTGTTCAAGGATTTATAGTTAATACACATCCTCATAGTGTCATTATTCATCTTTATAAGAACTACTAAAGATGCAAAGGGATTGAAGCTAGGTCTTATGAATCCCATGTCAAGAAGTTTTGTGATAGCATTATTTATCTATTTATACTCTCTTAGATGGCGGTATAGTGTAGTGATAATAGGTTTAGTCCCTTATTTTAATTCTATAGCATGTTGAAACCCTCTATCTGGTGTAGTCCTAGAGGCATGTCAATGAAAACTACACAATGCTTATTTAGAACTTTTTGAATATCAACGTGATGTATACCTTCCTTTCCTTATGGGGATTTCATGGGAAGAATCAAACAATTTATTGTCCATGTTACTTAGCCTTTACAAAAGATTCTCTCCATTCTCTTGGTCATCACCGCCTATGGAGATCCATTTGAGATTCTCCTAAGGACAATCTTTTTTCCATTTTCTTTGAAGTTAAGTTCCATAGTTTGATAATTCTATGAATACTCTCCTAGATAGTACAACCATTTTACTCCTAAAATCGTATCAATATCTCCCTAGCCAATCATATAAAAGTCATCACATACTTTGTGGTCTCTCAGAGTGATATTAGTTGCTTAATTACTCTGTTGCATAGAATGGTGGATCCATCAACTACTACAACATTGAAAACTTCATATTCTTCTACCTTCAATCATCTCTTCATCACCAAACCTTCATTAATAAAGTTGTAAGTGGCCCCACTATCAATGAGAGCAATCATCCTTTGTCCTACTAGCACTCCACATACGTTGAAGGGAAGATAGTTGGGGCTCTAGAGAGCAACAAGTATACTTCCCCATGTGGCTATGTGCTCTTCAACAATATGATTGATAGTCTCTTCAAATACCTATGGGTAATCATTTGACTTGAATCTTTAACTAACACAGCTTCTATGTATTGTATTAGACCTTTACCCAAGCATCTATGTCCATGAGTCCACAACTCTCTACAAAAGAAGCACAGATTCTTTGTCCTAAGTTCATTCTTCTACTCATCCATATGGCTCAATTTTGGGGGTACTGACTTAGGTTGAGGGATGCTCTTATAAGGAGGCTTCTATTGCAACATCGGAGGTGTACTCTTGGAGTAGGATTTTCTTATAGTCACCAAATCCTGCAAACTTAGAGCTCTTTTGATAGCCTCTTGTAGGGAGTTTAGATCAAATGCTCTTATCAAACCCTTGAGTGATTTGGAGAAACCTTCTACAAATAGAACTATGAATCTTCCTTTCTATCATATCTAGAACCATTATTGACAGCCTCTAAAATTCTATCACATAATGCTCAACTATACCCTCTTGCCTCTAGTGTGCTAGCTCCCTGAAATAAATCTTTGGATCCTTCTTGTCAAAGCTTTCCATCAATCTTTGACTAAAATCATCCATAGTAGTGATTGTACTATGTCCTTAGGTTGTCATGTCATGGTACCACCATTCATGAGCCACACCCTCAAGGTATAAAATAACGAAGTTAATGGCTTCTTCTTCAAACATGGGGTTTGAGGAGAGATATGTATCCAACTTCTACAAATACGCCCTGCTAAACAATCGCCTAATCCATCATACGTGGGTATATCAATCTTTCCTAGTTGATGTTGAATGCACTTACAGGAATGTTGCTCACACCTTCTCCTCCTATGTTTATTTCTTGTCATCATCTCATAATACTCAACAAAAGAAATGTCTTGACAAATGGCAAGATCCAAAGCATTATATTCTATTTGATGCTTCACCATTTATTCATGTGGATGTATAAGTTGTTCTTCTTCTCGGAGTCCCGTCTCATTTCTTTCTGTTAGGGTTTCAAGCAGATCCGAAGCAAATATGAACTAACAATTATATGCAAATTTAAATAAAAAGGATAAAGAAATAAAACAGGACACAGATAACACAGAGATTTAACATGGTTCACCCAGAATGGGTTACGTCCACCATACACAGCCGTCCAATCTTGCTTATTATCCAGCAAAAATAGTACATTAACCTTACAATGCCTTAAGCATCCCAGCCGCTTATAACATGCGTTTTTAGGGCAACAAACAAAGTCGGCCTTTTTAGGGTTTTATTACAATGTCGGTTTTCATCAACAAAAAAACGGCAAAAAAAATTTCTCAGGGGCTCCCGCCCCCGAACCCCCTACGAGGATATGTGCTGAGTGTACAGTACTTTGCTGATCAGTCACCACATTTCAACAATCTCCCACTTGGAGACTAATCAGGCTCCACACCGAACACTTTCTATAAATTTGGCTTTGAATGTCTCCAACATAGGGTTAATCGAATTCATTGAATTACTTAATCCTGCTCCATCTGGAGTAGACTTCCTAATAGGTTCTTGTTGATTCATCTATTTCAAATTCCTTACTATCTTTGTCATAGACTCCCTCAAGGTAGATTGAAATTCTCTAGCCAACTCTCTATTTTCAGCCTTGAAGACATCCCTAAAGTGGGCTTTTTCATTTATATCACCCATAGATACCTCTTTTCTCCTTTCCCTTCACAAATGCTTGATTTCCCTATCACTTGTTTGTATGAACCTACATCACCACATGCTCATAGGTTGGCAAGAAAGGCACTTTGATATCATTGTAGTGTCCCAAAAAAAACCAATAAAACCAAGTTTGCAATGTAAACAAACCTTCACCAAATTATATCCAAATAAAAAATAGCATCCATAATTAGCTAGACAAACACATAGATTTGCACAAATTGGATCAAACTCTAACAACTTATATGGACTAAGATCTAGTTTCTACAACAAATATAACTGTTATGACAATCATTACAACAAATACAATTCTGCTTAAAATAATGCTCAAATGACCAATTGAACTTTCCTAAAACTCCTTGAAGCTCCAATGCACTCCTTGAGTGAGAATGCCCTCAAGAAGAAATGCTCCTCATATAAATAGATGCATGCAACTCAAAGTGGGTGATCTCAATGCCCATACTGAGGAAATAAAATAAAATTAACTTTCTACCTACCACTCAACATAATTGTTGGCTAAAATAAGACTATAACCACCCTAATCCACTTGTCATAAAGTTTGTTATAATTTGCCTCGAGGGTTACAAAGACTCCATTCAAAACACCACATCCTAATTCGAGGATTATCAATATTAATTTTAATATTTAAATAGCAATTGCACCTTGGTGTGCAATGGGTATGTCGGAGAGGTATAGAATGTGAATTAGGAAAAAATTTAGTCTATTATTTGCATACATTTGTGGTGTACATGAATTCAATTGGTAAAGAGATATAAAAGGTCAAGAGAGAGAGATATATAAGGGTAGAGAGATATGAAGAGATAGAGATGGAGAGACAAGAGAAATAGGTATAGAGGTTTAAGAGGAGGGAGAGAGATAGGGAAAGGGGTGGATGGATAGAGAATCTCCTTGAGATTTGGTCTATCGAGCAAAGAGTCTGAGTTGTATATCAAAATCTTCTAAGTTGTTGTTTTAGAGTCGATTAAAAATAGAGATTTTGCCTAAGTGAAATGTTACTGTTCACTCATTGCTCACCCAACCCCCAAATTACTAACTTTAAAAAAATTGAAAAAAATATAACTAAAAGCACATTAATAAATTTCACATATACCAATAGCCACCCACTTTATCCCCAGTAGTTAAAAATTTTGGACTTAATTGGAGGAGTTCTCCAACTATTGGTACCCATAGTGCACAACTAGCCATTTGTTCATAAGTATTGGCCATTTGTGGTTGCAGTGCATGGTTATTGAGGCATCTTTAAGTAGGTATCCAACGACACTTTGAAATAACCACTTTTTGACCTTTGCACGCATAACAGATCCCACAGTATGCATCTTACTACCCAAAAGCTAGAACAATAGCTATAAGCATTTAACTCGCATACGAGGACAACCAAAAAAATTATCAAAATCTGATGTACTCTTTAAGATCTATGGGTGTGCAAAGTTAGCTACAACAGCTACTGATACAATTCCCCTAAGTAATTTAAACTTGTAAATGAATATCACTTGATTCTGATATACAACGACATCTTTAAGTAGGTATCCAACGACACTTTGAAATGACCACTTTTTGACCTTTGCACGCATAACAGATCTCATAGTGTGCATCTTACGACCCAAAAGCTAGAACAATAGCTATAAGCATTTAAGTCGCATATGAGGACAACCAAAAAAATTATCAAAATCTGATGTACTCTTTAAGATCTGTGGGTGTGCAAAGCTTGCTACAACGACTACTGATACAATTCCCCTAAATCTCACATGGAAGATCAATTTAAACTTGTAAATGAACATCACTTGATTCTGAAATAATTAATAAGGTTTTTCATAGCATCTAGGAAAGAAGATTATTAAGAAAAAGGAGAAGAGAAATCATTCAGAACAAAATAAATTAAAGAGAAAAGGCGGGGAGCTTGCCGTTATTATGGAAGCAAACTTTGATTTCCAGAAATAGTGGAGAAAAAAGTGAGTACTAACGAGTAAGGCAAAGACCCTTCAAATTTAAATTGATCTCATTACACCACTGCAATTCTACTAGAATTTTTTACAAGAATACCACTATCTATCCATGGGACCGTCGGATAGACAGTACTGATCAAACGTGCCTCTTGTTTCAGACAAATACAATGTGACTCTGAGTTCTTGGAGTCCAAGAGAATAATGGAATATAGCCTATTATTGGGTCTTCATTTACGAGCCCCTCAATATCCTACAATATTTTCAGTTAGGAAGTCTGTGTTACAGAGTGCTATTGATTTTATGGCAATTCCTAATGGTAATCAATTTGCTTTCTCTGTGAACAATTTAGTATATAATATCCATATTTAGTCATTTCTATGGTTAAGGACTATTCCACATCCAAGTTTAAATAAGAAAACATTAAACTAAGTTGTCGCCTATAATGCAATGTAATGATTTTGGATGAAGGATATCTATATAACTTTCGTAAAACATCATTGAAGCAAAGAATACAGAACGTAAAACTGAATACATGGTAAGGAAAACATGATTAAATGTTCCTTTGTTTCTGTTCGTTGTGAAACAAGTTGAACCAGTAATAGTTTAAGCCAATCTACAGGCAATGATGCCAAAGGATGGCCCAATTGGCCTTTTGATGGCCTTTTGATTTGAGGTGATTGTGATGGTCTGATCAAATCAAACAAGGATGCTCTCAATCATTAATCAATGCAACATGAAGTAGCGATCATTAAATATTGTTAAAGTATTGTGCTTTAGAAAATAGTTTTAATTCTCTTAAGGAGCTGCATTTTGTTGAGCGTGTTCTTTGCAAGTGTGTTGAGTTAGTGGTAAGCTTGGTTGCATGGCAGAAAATTTAACTTTAATTACATCCAATGGTCTACATATAACCATATTAAAATTTACACATTGATTGTATCTAGTGCAAGCAACCACGAAAGAAATGTATATGAAGGCGCTTCTTGTTGTGGGGTGGGAAAGAGTGAAGGGCGTCTGAAATCAAATTTGATTTGAGGTGATTGTGATGGTCTGATCAAATCAAACAAGGATGCTCTCAATCATTAATCAGTGCAACATGAAGTAGCGATCATTGTGCTTTAGAAAATAGTTTTAATTCTCTGAAGGAGCTGCATTTTGCTGAGCGTGTTCTTTGTAAGTGCGTTGAGTTAGTGGTAAGCTTGGTTGCATGGTAGAAAATTGAACTTTAATTACATCCCTGTAACCATATTAAAATTTACACATTGATTATATCTAGTGCAAGCAAACACGAAAGAAATGTATATGAAGGCGCTTCTTCTTGTGGAGTGGGAAAGAGTGAAGGACGTCTGAAATCAAATTTAGAGAAGTCAAATCCATTGATTTTTATGTGTTGAATTATATCGCCAGCGTTTCTTGTCCGTCCAAGTGGCAAAATACCAACTTCCAGACGAAAACTAATGGCAGAGCATTTTCCTCGAAGGAGGTATGAGAATGTAGGCAGCTTTTATGCCTTGACCCACACAGAATAGCCTTCAATCCTATTTAAGATTTCAACATTTGTTTGCAGGTAGAAGAAATCTATTTTCCTGTGATGGCAAATAAATTGGGGGAAGAGGAGTTTATGGGAGAGCTCTGCAATCACTTTCGTCTTTGATACGGAAGCACACGGACGGACTGGTGATCCGCACCAACCAAAAACATTTCTCTATTTGTTTTCTTCAATTTTGTTGTGTTTGGTGGTCTCACTGGCATCTCTCCGTCAAAATGATATAACTCATGTACTAAATTGATAACAAGCATAGTGTGTGATGTGTTTGATTAGTTTGAGGAGGTAAGATCACTAGGCAGGGGAGTGTGTGCAGTATTTCAAGGGAATTTCTTGATCAACATCACTGGTAATTGCATACCTCATGTGGAGTAAAGGTCAGAGATTTACAGACATATTTCAGTATGTGAAAGCACCTCGAGGTATCACAAATCCCAACATAGCCTTTCTTAGTCAGTTATCATGATACCATAAGAGAATGCATGCTACGCCCTTAAGCCCAAAATCTCTGCTAAGGATATACAGAACGGCTCCTTATTTTTCATATGCACCTCTACATTTGGTTGCAAAATCAGTCATTCATCCTGGTACACATGCATTGGATTCTAGAATGCTTGAATTGTACAAATGTCAACTACAATTTATGTTGGAGTGGAAACAGTCGCAACCCTTTCATGAAAAGGAAGGCAGAGACTGCTGCTTTGCAACTTGTAAGGCATTGAAGGCAACAGGGGACCGTTTCAAATCGAGTGTGAAAGTACAGAAATTCTTCAATTTTTAAAAGAAACTGATCATCCCAGCCCGTGCCAAAATGGGAGCTTGAAAACAAAGTTTGGACATCCATCTGAGTGTAACGGATAAGGGAATTATGTCAGGTTTTGTATTTGCAACTACTCTGGTAGACATGTCTGCAAAATGTGGAATCATGGACATGGTACTTAATCTGTTTGACAGTAATGCCTCATCGAATTGTAGTCTCATGGTTCACTGTGGTTAGAAGATATGTACAGCATGAATTTGTTAAAGCAGGTTTACTTTCTAGCTGATGCGATCGAAGTAGACATGGAAGGTACATGTTTGGTAGAAATAGATTCGTTGGAAAGGCATTAAAAACTTTCAAACAAGTTTTACGACCATTCAGTTCCAGTCCAAAACTTGAAACAGTGAAATAAGAGGTGAAGCGAACCGCCACAGGGAAATCAAAGAGCATATCAAACAACGAAGAATTTAGAGTCACATCTATTCTTTTTGCATATATATGTGTTAATCAAATAGGAGGAGAAAGGTAGTGGAAAGCAGAATCAGCCTGAGAAGTGTGTGTAGCTGCAGAGAGAGAGAGGAAAAAGGCCAATGGAAAGGCAAAAGAGATCGTCTTGCATCAGTCTTCTGGCAGATGCAAAGAAAGGTGTGTTAACTTTGCAGATCTTGAAAAAGAATGCAAATTTGTTGGGGATGGAAGAGATGAAAGATGATCGATTCAGAGAGATGATTGAAGCGGCTGATCTCAAAGGCAACAGATTTCTTGACCAAAATGAGTTCTGTGATCTCATGCTCACACTCAGCCCTTTTTTAATGACAGGTGCACAAATGGGTAGAAAATGCCCTCATTCAAGAACTTGAGGGATTTGTACAGTAAAAATGAGACAAAGAAGAAGAGGAGGGAGCTTGTGAATGCTTGCAGTTTTCAACGCAGACTAGAGTGGACAAAAATCTATTTTGCTGTCACATCGCTTACAGAGGCATAGATGATGGCAGATATGGCAGGGTAAGATTAATATGCACCGACAGAAATGAATCGATGGTTGTTGACAGTGCAATCGTCTTGCTCTCTCTCTCTCTCTATGATGACCATTGATGGACGCAATCTCATCTAGGGAACGCCTTCAGCATAATAAAAGAAAATGAGTGCCCTCAAATCAGCAATTAAATATCAAATTTCTCTACTTCAAGAAAATGGGCTAATATAACCTCCGATAATTGGATAAAAAATAATTAGGAGGGGGTTATTGGCCCCTTCACTACATGATTTTGACTGTTTCTCAATTGCTTGCAATGATGCAAATTCTAGTTTGTTACCAAATATTTGACATAACTTCTTGGCATCATGTCTGTGTCACCATGAGATTTCTGAATAAGAATCATTGATATCGGGGCATCTCACATTACCCATATTACCGCCTCTTTGGTACAAGCCTAATTGTGCTAATCTTGTAACTTGCTATGCAATGTAGTTAACATCCTTCATGGTGTAGACCTCCGCTATTTATCCAGCTATGTTGTTGGTTTGCGTTCAGCAGTTAACCAAATTTTATCTTTCACCAGGTTATATAAAAATTAACCATAATTTGATAAAGTAAGGTTCCTTTTTAACTTTCTGTGTTCCTTTATATCTCTTCCTTTTTTCATTAAAACCTACAAGGTTTGACTCGGTTCACACTGGTAACTACCCAGGCTTGTCCATTCAGCCCAAGCATGTATGAGATGTACCTGGGCCGAGTTCTTTCACTCATGCAATCTTACTTATAATAGGAGTTTCAATAGAACCAAGCCTCCCTAGTGCAGTACAAATATCTTGGCTTAAGCAGTTGGGTCAGACTTGTCTGAAGACTCCCTTTAAAGTACACAACTGAATTTCTACACTCACTAAATTTTATTCATTAAATATTTTCTTAAATACACGAGTCCCAAACACAGCTGCTACCCAAATGCCACATTCAGTTTCGTCACTTTACTCAAAATGACTCAATTCTTCACTTTGCATTGTCAACTAATAACTCATCAATGTTTATGCTAAATAATCCTAGCCTGCACAGCGATAAAAGGAGATGATGTTACTAGACCAAATTGCCTCACAAGCCTTAATCTCTCTCATGTATAATTGGTCATTCATGGACATTAATATAATTTATTTATTTTTCTGACAATTGAGAGCTACCAGAATCTTGCATTATTGCATCCAATGGGAGTTCCATATAACCAATCCTCTCCAATCTTACACAAGTACCAAGCTTGGCAGATGAAGGTGTAGGCCTTTTAACCTCTTAGTATTTTGTAAACTGAAAGGCCCCCAAATTCTAAATGGAGGGGATGTAGAATCTTGGCAATTACAATCTACTGTCAATGAAACTAATTGGTTAGCAGGTAAGCTGGATGGTTTCTCCTCCATACACATATGAAGGAATGGCAATAAACTTGACAAAGTACCAAGCTTGGCAGATGAAGGTGTGGGCCTTTTAACCTCTAAGCTTCTCAGATGGTGTAGGCCTTTTAAACTATAAGTATTTTGTAAACAAATTCTGAAAGGCCCCTTTCAATATTTCAAAGACAAAGGCTCTTGCTAGTAAAAAATGCCTCCAACTCTCCCCCACCCCCATCATAATTAATTTCCATATCTATTCACCACCCCATAATCTTTCATGATTATTGATTTTGGACCTTGGTCGAAAAACATTTCAAAAAAGGGCCATATTTAATGTGATCTGAGTCACTCATTGTTAAGTGAGGCCAAGGATTTACCTTCCCTCAGTGATTTACATTGCAATCTATTCTAAGTTTGAAAGGAATGCATAATTATCTTCCAGCATTGGCTGTTGTGGATTTCCATTTCACATGTAAGGTCAAATCTAATTTTACTGGGTGTAATTTTTGGCACTACAAACCTGAGGAACCAATCTTTCTGCTTGAATTGTTATTTGTCTTTCAGGTATAACTTTTAAATTGACATTGATGATAATAGCGAAAGGTGGAAGAAAGGGATTTTCTTAATTTTTAATTGCATTCTGTTCATATGATAATATCAAGCTTTTATGGGTTTCTTTGTTTTCCTGTAAAAAGGATCAGAAGGGCTCTTCTTCTTTCCCACTCTTTCTCATCGTGTGGTGTTCTCCTTTCCTCTCCCTCTCTGTCTCAACCCTCCTTTCATTGTGGCTGTGCTATGAGGAGATAAAATTCCAAAGTGTGGTTTTTCAATGCTCTTTTGCTAAAGGTCAATAATGAAGTTTATATGGTTTTCCCTCCTCTTTTTCCAAAGATCAATGAGGCAGTTAATTTCCTTGTTCCTCATAAATGTATAGATTTATCTTCCTAGCATCACACACCTAGTTCAAAAATGTGAACTCTAGACTGTTGTCGATGAACGATTGGTACAAAGATGAAGAAAATTGGCAACTAAGTCATCTCAAGTCTTGCATGGACACCATGGCCAAAGCTCTCAATATCCCACTTCCTGATGCTCTTCTTTTCCAGGAAGATGATTAGAGTATGAAGACACTCAGGTTCTGCTCCTGCTGAATTGATTGATATAGATCAAGCAGTTAAGAGCTATGGTTTGGCCCTTGACTCTCTCTAGTTAATATGTATGTTCAAAAATTCAAAAAGAGGACTATTTGTGTTTGATGGGATTATTTTGATCGCCTGTAGGAATATGTAGAGTGTAAATGACTTCCTGTTGCATTCTGTTTTAACTCTCTGGATATTCCTGTCTTTTCTTTACAGATTGATTTCATCTGATGTGTTTAACAAAAAAATTAGAGTTTTTGCTCTTTTGTGGCTGACTGCATAAAATTAGCACAAGGCCTTCGCAGTTTTCCCCCGGTCTCAATGTTATACCTATGACATTGTAGCTTCTAATATATAGCTATGGCAAGCTGTATTGAACAATTGGGATCCTTTGCTGCTTCTGTTTATTTTGAAGACAAATAGCCTGTGTATGGGCAGTTGGCAATATGATGAGTAGATACTGAACTTCTCAAGAGAAGATTGGGAATAAATTTGCTGAAACCTGTTTTTAATCTCGGTTTCATGTGTATACTGTATAGCATGAAAGGATGGCTTGCTTTGAAAAAGAGAGGTCTTAATGTATTTTGACGCCTCAACCTGCATTTTCCTTGCCAAATAGACAAATTGATCTAAAAAAGTATTTGGGTCACTCAATTATTCAAAAGCATAGCTTACAAAATTTTCCATGAAATAACTTTATTTTAACACAAGAAAAAGGCCATATAAAAGGTAAAGTCCACGGTCATTCTGTCGGTTACATCTTATAGCTAGAATGCCCCAGGAAACAAAATGGACTTATTTCAGGTTCTTTGAGTAGGGGCTCTTTTCTTTTACTTTATAAATAAATAGTTGTGAGATGCTCGGGAAAACTCACCAAGACACTATAGTGAACCCTAGAGTCCAACTGACACAGCTTAGGAAACTCGCCCCTCAATAATATAATACCTAAAAATTAGAGCAGACCCGATTAATTTTTTATAGAATCGGCGGAAAAATTTTTAAATTGCTATATTACTTGAAGTACTATTTATTATACAGGAGATGAGTACCAATGCAGCTGCTGCTCTATTTTAAACAATTTAAAAACATTAATTTGTGGACCATCTCCACCACAAAAATATGTTAGCCGAATTAAATATTCACAAAATTAAACTTTATCTCTTAGTATCTTACACAACTTATGCCATGGACCTGCCAAAAGGCTCAGAATTACACTATAGAGTACAATAATATTCTGTTATGAGAAATTTCCATTTATGAAGATTACAAAATCAGAGGACTATTTTTCTCTCATTTATTGTGTGAGTTATTTTCTTAACTATCATTGTGCTGCAGAAAGATTTATTGTAGTGCAGGTGATAATGGCACTGTTCTTAGGCTGGGCATTCAACTAGGCAGTTGGTTATCATTAGCCAACCCTCACCTACACTATCCTCACCTTCTCCAGGCCCTCTCCCATGATTAGACATTACTGTGCAGGACTCAAAAAGTTCACCAACAATTGCACTAATACATTGGCCACCCTGCAGAAAAACTGTGATTGCAAGAGTCATGGTATATGTGACTAATTACAATGATTGAGAATATCATAAAAAATACAACAAGAACAAAGACAACAATGAATTGGGTGTGTTTGCCGATAGTTGTCCTCAAAGACATCTATTATGAAGAAAAATACGCAAATCCAAAGTTCTGTGAAATTATAATGTTACATTCTTTTACCACTTGTAGTGATCAAAATGTATGGTTAATCTCCCAGAACTGAGAATTGAAAATAATCTATTACATGATTATAATGCAACATAAACACACAGGCCAACATTGTCTCTTCTATGTCCTTTTGATCTTTGAAAAGGTTCCCGTTTCCGAAAAGTAGGTACTCTGTGTGCCACTTCCAAGGTAGACTCCATGTGCCTGTGGATTTGTTAGTTCAATTCCCTGCAACACAAAAAAGACAAATCTTATCAACATTATGCCACAATAACAATGAAACACTCACTCCTGACTTCAAGATACAACTGTGTAACAACTGTGTAGATAAAATCCAATCAAAATACAGAATCAAATAGCTTCTAGCAATCATAGTCACACAAGTGAGAAAGAGACCAGCAAAGATATAGCAGAGGATACATGCAGTGGTAACTCATTTGGCCTCAAAATTGTACTCCATATTGAATTTGACTACAAACCTGAACAGGCGTGAATGCCAGACTTGATGTTAAACCTGAAGTTGCACCGCTGCTTCCATAATTCTTCTCCTTAAATCTGTAATGTCACATCATGCATCAATCTAGGCTACGGAACAACAAAATAACCAAAAACAATGATAACCTTGGTTACACTATCCCATAAATAATCACTTATACAACCAAAGAAGAGTGATTACTATTTCATTCATGAAAGAGTGCATATGACACAATAGAGGCTATGTTCCATAGTGTTTCCAGGACAGGGATAACAGAAAATGCAGGGATGCATTATGGGGTAGCAAAGGACGGAATGGATGTCAATTCAAAAATAGGAAAAATTTTAAAATATAGGAATTCAACTATTCATATGACAAGGCAGTCATCATATTCATTATATAACTTTATTACATAATATTAAAGCTGAGCTGTGAATTCACATAAGTTGACACACAAATTAACAAAATTTCATTGCTATCTTTAGAGTTTTACTGAAAGGCATAACCACAAAATGGCAAGATGTATAAATTATTAAAATCTGAAAACAATATACTCCATATCCAGGACACATTTCTCAATTGGGCATTTTAAGTTGGTAAATGTGCCTCTCTCTCTCTCTCTCTCTCTCTCTCTCACACACACACACACACACAATTTTGTTTGAAGTAAGGTTTTTAATGCTTAGACAACTGACAACCACGGTATACTGTAATTTGGTAATGCAATATCATTGAAATTAAGATCCCTAGAGCACTCCATTACTGATGACCCAATGAGGCATAGCAGCGCAACTTCAGATCTATACAAAGCCACTTTAACCACGCACAAATTACAGCTGCATATGAACTCAAAAATCTGGTATACAATACAGAGGGAAACATTATAACCATTGGGGAGAGATGTTCTTGCCTGCATACAGAGGGATGTATTTTGGGACAACAAAGGATGGGATGGATGTCAATTCAAAAATAGGTAAATTTTTAAAATATAAAAATTCAACTATTCATATGACAAGGCAGTCATCATATTCATTATATAACTTTATTACATAATATTAAAGCTGAGCTTTGAATTCACATAAGTTGGCATACAAATTAACAAAATTTCATTGCTATCTTTTGAGTTTTACTTTTCATTGCTAATGTGCATATACAACAAAGGACTGAAAGGCATAACTACAAAATGGTAGATGCATAAAATATTAAAATCTTGAGGAGTTAGCCTAGTCAGGGACAGTGGTTGGAGGAGTTAGCCTATTTTTGGACCCTTGTAGGCTAAAATGGTATGGATAAGGGGGTCAGTGATGCAATATCTTGAGGAGTGGTCTGTCTATTTGTTCTAGTTCAGTGTTGAGTTCAGTTCTGGTCTTCGTTTAATCAGTTTCTATCATTATATGAGGATTTCCTAATTTTTAGGGGAAAACTGCTAAAAATAGACATGGTCCTATTTTCATTGGCATGGCAAACTGTGGCCACAGCTTCTGACAGATTCAGTTTCTAAGCAATAATGAGGGAGATATGAATTTTTAAGTGATTCCCACAAGCAATTAATGTTTTAATGAAATAATAAAATAAAACCACGAAGTGCATCACTCAAATTTATTTAAGTGAAAATTTAATATCTCCTAAGTTGGGCGTTGCTTTTAGGGTTAAGTTGGGAACGCTAGAAGCAAGTTATGATTTTTAAAAACCTAATTGCTAAAAATCGTACTTTTTGGGTATTTAGGCAGCCAAGATGAAATTAAACCTCATTCATTGATATTGCGCATTTGACATTTCTTTTGAGCACTTGGCTATGGCGGCTAGGGTTTGGACCTGTTTTGGAGAGCGTGCATTCTTCAGAATTCAGTAGCTTTGAGATTGTGAAAGATCAATCGAATTGTTGCAGTTTGGTTGGCTTCATTCGGAAGTCAAATTGAATTAATTTGGGGCAGATTTGGCTTCTTACAAGGCAGATTTGTTGTAGGTTTCCTATTTACTGTTTTTCTGTTAATTTTTCTGTGGTTTGGAGGTTTCTTTTCCCAAACACATAGCTTGCTCATTTATTGGCGCCATCTTCCACAGTTTGGGTGCCCTTAGTATTAAATAAGAGCAGATCTGAATTGTTTCAGAATAAAAAATCAGAACTTTGTAAGTTGTTGATTGAATTCTTTTAATTCAATAAATTGGCTAAGGACCTGCGGGTATGCTTCTAAATTCTCCAGTTTATTGCTTCGGTTGATTAGTTTCATTATTCTTTCAATGTGTTGAGAATTAAAGAAACCCTTCTACAACTTCTGTCTATTTCTGAAAGACCATCTCTAATTTTAAAACACAAAAAAAAAGGAATAATAAATTACAGCAGGTTGAAGTATTGAACCAACAAGGGTTCATCACATTTCTCAATTGAGAATTTTCTTTAGTTAGTAACCCTCTCTCTCTCTCTCTCTCTCTCTCTCTCTCTCACACACACACACACACTTTTGTTTGAAGTGAGGTTTTTAATGCTTAGACAACTGACAACCACAGTATACTGTAATTTGGTAATGCAATATCATTGAAATTAAGATCCCTATAGCACTCCATTACTGATGACTCAATGAGCCATAGCAGCGCAGCTCAGATCCATACAAAGACACTTTAACCACACACAAATTACAGCTGTATATGAACTCAAAATCTGGTATACAATACAGAGGGAAACATTATAACCATTGGGGAGAGATGTTCTTGCCTGCATACAGAAGGATGCATTTTGGGACAGCAAAGGACGGGATGGATGTCAATTCAAAAATAGGTAAATTTTTAAAACATAAGTAATTAACTATTCATATGACAAGGCAGTCATCATATTCATTATATAACTTTATTACATAATATTAGAGCTGAGCTGAGAATTCACATAAGTTGACATAAAAATTAACAAAATTTCATTGCTATCTTTTGAGTTTTACTTTTCATTGCTAATGTGCATATACAACAAAGGACTGAAAGGCATAACTACAAAATGGCGGGCATTTTCTTAAGTTAGTATCCCTCTCCCTCTCCCTCTCTCTCTCTCTCTCTCTCTCTCTCTCTCTATGTTTGAAGTAAGGTTTTTAATGCTTAGACAACTGACAAACACAGTATACTGTAATTTGGTAAAGCAATATCAATTATATCATTGAAATTTAGATCCCTGTAGCATTCCATTACTGATGACTCAATAAGGCATAACAGTGCAACTCAGATCTATACAAAGCCACTTTAACCACACACAAATTATAGCTGTATATGAACTCAAAATCTGGTATACAATACAGAGGGAAACATTATAACCGTTGGGGAGAGATGTTCTTGCCTGTGGCCCAGATCCGAAGGGCAGATTCTCAGTTGCCTCAGGTTATCAGGAATTGGACAGGCAGATTTATGGGCGAACTGGTGTTCCTTGATAGAAATAGGTGTGGAACAAGTTCCTTTGCCTAAATGCATTTTTTTCTCATGGCTGGTTGTGCAAAATAGATGCCTCACTTGGGAGAATTTACATAAAAGAGAATTTCAAGGTCCTATACATGTTCTGTGCAATAACAGTGACGAATGCTCCTTGCATTTATTTTTGAAGTGTCCCTTTTCTAAGGAGATTTAGCAATTTTGGTGGGGGGCTTGGAATCAGGCTTGTAGTCATGTCTCTTTTTTAGTTGAATTCTGGGGTCATCTGTGGAATGCCCCAGCTAAAAATTATATTCTTCATATTGCTTGGAGTAGTGGGCCCACTTTGATTATTTGACAAATATGACTAGAGAAATTGCAAGATTTTCCAAGATACAGAAATGCAAGTTCATCAACTTTAGATGAGAATTATTAGTGTTCTTCAAAAGACAACTAATAGGCAAAATGTGATTTGCCTGCTCCCGTGGATCCAAGGAATTTGGTTGTAGTGCAAAAATTGGGTCTGGTTGAATGTGGCAAGAGATTCTCCTTGCCTAAGCAGGGTTGGAATGCCAAAAGGAAGATCCATTGGGATGGTTGTTGGTCGCTCCATCCTCATGGAGTGTTGAAAATTAATACTGATGTTTTTCAAGAGGAAATCCTAGACATGTTGGGATTGGTGGTATCAGTAGAGACAATTTGAGGGTTATCCTGTTCTACTTTTCTATGTATAAAGGACAACAAACTAACAACTTTATGGAAGCTTTACCTATTCTTTTTGCTTTGAAAAGGGGTTGTGCCTATTTGTATTTGATATGTTGAACAAGCAGCAGTGGGGTAGAGTGAATTGGCAATTGGCCTTGGTAATCAATCAGATTTCTAACCTTAGTGATTCTTTGGACTCTGTTACCTTTTGTCACATTTCCCAAGAGTGGAACAAGGTGGCAGATTGCTTGGCGAAATGGGTTTCTAAGCAGATGGGGATGTGGAGTGCTGAGAATTGGGGACACTTGTCCATGGAGTATTCCTGGATGATAGAAGATTTAGTTATGGAAAAAAGTGAGGTTATTTGGGGACCTTTAGAGGACTTTGACTGGCGGGTTGTCTTCTTTCCTGGTTTATGGCCCCTTGCTGGGCTTGTTGGTTTCTTCTGATTTGTACCGATTGCTTCTGATGAGTAAATTTTTACCCCTCTTTTTAAAAAATGAACATTGTAATCTGGTTTATGGAACTTTTTCTGCCATATTGTAGAATTTATTGGTTTCATCTTTCAGCCATGATGGCCTCATGTTCACAAGCATTATTAGTACTAGTAGTATTATGGCTGTGACAGGAATAACAGTTTAAGCCAGGTTGTGGTGTATGTGTTGAAATAGTAGCTAGCTCGGATACCTATCTATTGTATTTTAACTAGGTTACCGGGTTCGCCTCTGGGCCCCCCTGGTACGGGTCCGGGTTCGATCGGGTCCATGGTACGGGTCCAGTTCGAACTGGGTTCGACCAGGGTTCGAAAAACCCAAAGTGGGTTCGACCAGTCGAACCTGGGGTCGAACCCGAGCGGACCCAATCGAACCCGAGCGGCTGGGCGGCCCGTAAAGTCAAAAAACAATGCAAATTTTTATTTTTTTTCAATTCCGCCTTGTAAAAAGTGAAAGTTATAACCTAAAATTGACTTCTAAAACATTTTATTGACTCATTTCACCTCATTTGTGTTGCAAACAAAAGTTTTATGAGAGCAGGTTGAAGAAAGGGTGAACAAAATTTGGCTTCCAAGATCAAAGAGGAGTTGAAGATTGATTTTTGAAGCTTCAACAAGTGTTGCAGCATCATTTCCATACATTTTCAAGCTTCCATTGGCTACAAGAAGTAGGTTTTTAAACATTTTTTTCCAACTATTTTTGTTTCACAAATTGTCAAACATGAAACTTGAAATTTTTTTTCATTATTTAGTTTTTGTTTTTGAATATGTTTATATTATTTCTTGCCATAGGAACTAGAATTGCATCTACATCTTCCTCCATTGGCAATGAACAAATAATTGCAAAACAAAGAAATAATCCAAATTCTCCCTTATGGAAATATGTGGACATTATAAAACAACTTCTGGGAGGTGGGGGATTCCGTTGGAAATGCCATGGATGTAATATTGAACGTAATAGTTCATATTATCAGGTGGTAGGCCATTTGTGTGAAATAAAAGGAAGAGGCATCAAAAAATGCCCTGGAAAAAATGGTAAACCTATAACAGATGAGACAGTGATGAAATATATTAGGGAGCATGAGGCGGCAGAAAAGAGGGAAGCCCGTCGATTGAACCAAACCGCATCAAAGAAAACAAAGGGAATGCAAGGCCCTTCTAATCCCAGTATTGTAGTAGAAGACCACGCCTTCTTTGCCACAAATGAACCTCAAAGTGAACCACCCTTGACACGTAAAAGAACAAAGGGGCCTTTAGAAACCGCATTCCAAAATGAGAGTAGAGACAATGCTGACCAAGATATAGTAAGGTGCATTTATGCAAATGGGTTGTCATTCAATGTTGTTCGCTCCCCATATTGGAAGCAAATGATAAAAAGTGTTAATGAGGCACCAAGAGGGTATAAGAGCCCTGGTTATGAGAAGGTACGTCGAACATTATTGGAGAAAGAGGTGAAGAGGGTTGAAGATGCATTGAAACCCATAAGGGATTCATGGGTTGAGACAGGTGTAACAATTGTTTCAAATGGGTGGAAAGATGCTAAAAACCGTCCCTTGATCAATGTCATAGCGGTGTCCCCTAAAAGGGCAATGTTTTTGAGAGTTGTGGATTGTGAGGGCCAAATAAAAGATGGCCAATTTATTGCAGAAATTCTCATCTCTGCCATTGAGTCTGTGGGACCCCGCAATGTCGCCCAAGTCATAACGGACAATGCAAAAAATTGTAGAGCTGTTGGTTTGTTGGTTGAGCAATGCTATGATCACATCTTTTGGACACCTTGTGCAGTACATTCACTCAATCTTATGCTACAAAGGATTGGGCAAAACATAAAATGGATCAGAGATGTGTATGCAAAGGTTGAGGACATCCAGATGTTCATCACAAACCACATGTCTCAAGGGATTTTTAGAACCTACTCGAATTTGGAGCTATTGAAGGTAAGTGAAATAGTAATTTAATTTTACATTTTCTGATTTTTTTTTATTTCAATGTTCATAATATCATTGTGTAAGCTATATTGTGTATTCTTCTTTAAAGTTTGGCTTTATTTTTTAATCATTTGGCATCAATTTGTGTTACAGGTTGCTGAGACCCGTTTTGCATCAAACACAATCGTCTTAAGACGACTTGTGAAAGTTAGAGTGGCACTATGCAATATGGTGATCAGCACCAATTGGGCTGTATGGAAGCAAAGTAGCACTGAGAGGGCAGAAAAAATTAGGGATAGAATATTGAATGAGAAATGGTGGGATCTTGTTACATATCTCCTAAGTATCACTGAGCCCATCATGAGCATGATTCGCTATACAGACATGGATAGGCCTTGCATAGGTCAGATTTATGATGGCATTGACTCAATGCTTGAAAAAATAAAGGTCACTATAAATGAAAAAGAGAATGATCCTCAGGAGAAATTCTTCAAAGAACTGGAAGTAATTATTGTAGAAAGGTGGAATAAGATGACCACTCCTTTGCACCTTCTTGCCTATGCCTTGACACCTACGTACTATAGCAATCAGTTTCTTGATAAACCAAGAAGGATTCCACCATGGAGAGATCTAGAAGTATCTGATGGGTACAAGGCAGCATTTCTTAGACTATATCCCTATGATGATTTGCAAGATGTTGCTACAAATGAGTTCATAGAATTCACAAATGGGAATGGTCTAAGTGTTGATGCACTTCGTCATAGATCCACGAAGGATGCTCATAGCTGGTGGTACTTCCATGGCACATGCTTCCAACACCTACAACCCCTCGCTATAAAAGTTTTATCACAAGTAAGTTTAATTAATTAAAATTTTAAATTTACAAGTTTTAGTTTATTTATAGTTTACTTTGTCTTCATAGGTTGCTAGTAATTTTATTTTTATTAATGTATAACTTTAATTGTTTACTTTGTCTTCATAGGTTGCTAGTTCATTTGCTTCAGAAAGAAATTGGAGCACATACTCTTTCATCCACTCAGTAAAGTGCAATAGGCTGCTATCAAAAAGAGCGGAGAATTTAGTTTATGTGCATTCCAACCTACGTCTTCTTTCACACAAACAACATGACTACACACAAGGGGAAACAAAGATGTGGGATATAGAGCCAGAGCATACTGATTTGGATGCTCCTGCTTCTCAGCTTCTTGCATTGACACTTGATGACTCGGAAATTGAGCCAACTTATAGTGTAAGTGCAAGTGGCATTGGCTCATCTAATGTCAATGTCAATGAGGAGGAGGAGGAGGAGGAGGAGGATGAATTAAATGATCCATTTGATAATTAAACTTTAAGTTTATATTGTTGAAAGTTGAAACAATGATACTTGAATATTTTGTCATTTTGATATTAAACTTGATGTATATGATGCTATTATGGTATGATCATGATGCTATGATTACAAGTTTATGTTTGTTTTGTTGTTTATATGATGCTATGTGACATGCAAATTTTAATTCATGCTTATAGGCTTCATAAATATCAAAATATATATATATATATATATAATTTACAAGTATTTGTACTAACGAACCCAAACCCCTTTTCAAAATTTTGCCGTACTGGCATACCGAGTTCTTCGAACCCGAACCGGTGCCCGAACCCGAACCGGTAACTTAGTATTTTAATGTTGTCAATGACAATTAAAATACACATGTATTATCTATTATGTAAATCGAATTTTGGGCTGGACCCAATCATGTAGCGTGGAGAAAATTAATTGTAACTTGTAACGTGGTGACACTAAATATGTTATTGGGCTGGACACAAATGTAACGTGGAAGGCAATTACATATGTTATTGGGCTGGACCCAAATGTAACGTGGGAGGCAATTACAATGACAATATAATATAATTCGATAATCAATGTAAGCCGACTTGAGGGTTGGCGCTAAGATGGATATAAATATAACAGCAAATGAAGCCATTAGTCAATCATCATTATCAAATGCTATCTGCTCTCCTAGCAGCGATCCTTCCTCATGCGAACTTGTATAAGGCGATTGTGCAAACTCTTCAAGGTTGATTGAGGCGAAGTTGTCAAAGATCTTCATAAGGTCTCTTGTGCGAATCTGATCTAGACATCTGCTGCTTCTCCTAATCATCTGCTATTAATGAAGGGCTGCATTCGTCACCGATATCTTGAACAGCAACTTGAGATAAGTCATTGCCTTGTAAATTGTCTACATTTGAGATAATACATATCATATTTAAAGGCTGGGGGTTTTTCACCTCCAAGAGGGAGGTTTTCCCAGGGTATTGGTGTCTTGTGTCTTGTGTTTTATTGCTGTTACTGTTTATTCACAGTCTGATTATAATCTAATTGTTTAAATTAACATCTAATTGCTTAAAATTAACAGTATGGACATAGCTTTAATAAGGGAATCAACATTTCATTGTTCCATTCCTTAATAATAATGTGGTTGGATTATAGAACACTGTAAAACATCCCCAAATTGGTCACAAATTCATTTCAGAACATTTGAAAGAGTTTTTCTATAACTGAGACTGCTCTCTGGGGACAGCTGACAGCAGTTTTGGGGCCACTTCTGGATAGGCGGGTATAGGGGAAAGTCGGGGGACATTTCTGATGCACCCCTGGGTCCCTAAAAAGTGAAACATCACAGGGGCAGGGTGTTGTGACCATTTCACACATCGCCCCATCGCAAATGGGGACCCCCTCTTTTTGCTCGTTTTTCCCTTGTCTTTCGTTTCGTTTTTAGGATTTTGTTAGTCAGTTAGTTGTCTGGATTTAGGGTCAAGCCTTAGGGTTTTTAGTTTTGTCTTTTCGGGCCAAAATCCAGTCGTTTTTGAGAGCTTTTGAGCTTCCTTTTCTAGGATGCAAATTTTGAATGCAATGAATTCGCCAGAATGGTTTAATGTTCAATTGGAATGTTGATGCAGAGCTTAAATTTGTCTAAGTGTTGAGAGAGAAGTGTGAATTTTTGTCCGATTGAATATTTTGACTAAATTTTGACTTTTTTTTTTATCTTTGATCCTGGGCATTGGAAATGATTTGTTTTTGCCTTGTGAAGTGTTAAAATGTGAAAAATCATGTTATTTTGGCCTGCAGGAGCAAAATCGCTCCTGTCCCTCAGTAAAGGACGGGAGCTCATTTCCAAATATCTCACTATTCCTGCAGAGTCAAGACGAATTTCAAATTGGAAGTGATGGAGAACGGCGAGATCTTTCCATTGAATATAAATTTAAGATTTTCATGAGCACCGAAACGCCTCCAGGAGGAAAATCGCTCCTGTCCCTCAGTGAAGGACCGGAGCTACAAATCAAATTTTGCCTTGTCCTTGCGAGATTTCGTTGACTTGATGATTTGAAGAGGTCCAAAGGAAGATGCTTTACCAAATGAATATAATTTGAAGTGCTAACACAAAGGAGAATGGTCCAGAATGCAAAGTTCGCTCCTGTCCCTCTCCAAGGGACCAGGGCGAAGTACCTTATAGCCCCCGTCCCTCTCCCAGGGACCAGAGCGATGTCCTTCATTGGGCAAAATCCAGGCAAAAATCAAGACAAGTTTACGTCCAAAGGCAAGGAAGAGCGTGAGATGAACTCATTGAATACAAATTGAAGATTTTTAAACGTCCACAAGGGTCCCAAAAGGCCTAGTTCGCTCCTGTCCCTCTCCAAGGGACCAGAGCGATTTTTGTTATAATTGATTTTCTTGCCAAGTTGCAGACGATATCAAGGCATGGATGAATGGGGTAGAGCATGACGAGTCCATTGAATATAAATTTGGGACCTGATAAAGTGGAATGAAGGCCACAAGGGATGGATCGCTCCTGTCCCTCTCCAAGGGACCAGGGCGATACAGTGGTTCAAGGCCGTTCCTCCAAGTTCAAGACCTTCTAAGACAAGGAACGAGGGTGGCAAGGACATTTCAAGACATCTTCATCGAGCACAAGCACTTAAAGGTCATCACAATGAAGAGATTTACACTCTAAGACCCAGATCGCTCCTGTCCCTTAGGAAGGGACCAGAGCGATATCTCTATAATGGCGTAAATTTCAAAAGGCAAACAAGTTTCGAGCAACCAAGAGGGTCGAAAGGACATCATTTCACGTAATGAAGATGATTGCAAGTTGGTAAAAACAAGAACAAGCACATAATGATGAACTTCGCTCCTGTCCCTCAGGAAGGGACCAGGGCGATGTTGGATATATTGGCCACTTCATGCAAGATTTACGTAAGGTCAAAGTTTTGCGAGATTGGAGAAGGTCCATGGCATGATTAGAGGGTGATACAAAAGGATTTTGAAAGTAAAATGATCATCAAATTAAACATAGAGACCATATCGCTCCTGTCCCTCTCCAAGGGACCAGGGCGATTTGCTTTGGATTCTTCGTTTTGTTTCGAGTTCATGCCAAGTCAAATACTCCACAAGATCATACAAGGTTCGAGACATCGTTTGAAGATCACATGCAAGAGTCTTGAACGTCCAAACATCGTCAAACATGCTAAAAAGCTCACATCGCTCCTGTCCTTTGGACAAGGACCAAGGCGATCCCATCAAAAGCACTCATAATCCTTCACAGTCAAGGCAAGGCGAGGATGAACAAGGTAAAGGACGGCGTTTGGAAGACATCACAACGAAGATTGAAGTTTAAAGTTGCTAAGATTATGGAGAAAGACATGGATCGCTCCTGTCCCTCTCCAAGGGACAAGGGCGATGATCCCTCTAAATGTCCAAACACCACATGCAAACAAATGGAACGAGCATAGAAGGAACGAACAAAGATGTTATTCGCTCTACAATGAAGGATCGAAGATCAAAAATGCGAGGTCTACGTGAAAACATGGAGATCGCTCCTGTCCTTTGGGCAAGGACCAGGGCGATGAACACCCAAAGGCACTTATGCGCACATGCAAGGCAATCAAATTCGAAGGACCCATCAAAATGATTGATATTGAACGTGGAAAGGAAGGAGATGAACGTTGAAAACATGACAAAATCATGGATCGCTCCTGTCCCTCTCCAAGGGACCAGGGCGATGAGGTACGTCCCTTTCGTTTTCACAATTTTGGCGCCAAATAAACATTTCAAATTTTCCTTAAATGCTAAGTTCGATAAAATTGAAAATCCTATTTAAATTAGCATTTAATATGGCGTTGATCATTTATTAATTATTTTGCCTTTATTAAAAAATCGAAATTTATAAATTAAAACGAAAGGCATTTAATTAATCATTAATTAATTAATAAATAAATCGAATTGGAGCGCTCATATATGGAGGTCGGCCCTGCTATTTAATTAAAGAATCATTTTAAAAAATTGTTCTATCTCCAAGTCGGCCTAAGGGATGAACTGAGGTGCAAGCGCTATATATAGGGGGGTGAAAACTATTATTTTCACATCATTATTTTATCCTTCTACATGCGAATTGAGGAAAACGAAGATAGTGCGAAGTGTGGGGTGCGAATTCCATTCAAATCCAAGGTGGCGCTATTACATCAAAGGTGGTGCGATACTTCATTTGAGCGAATTTGAAGACCACACCAGAGGCGATATTTGAAGATCACGTTCAATCCAAAGGTGGCGAAGTTGATCTTTTGAGGATAACTTTGAAGATCATTTATACCTCAATTTGGCCTAGGCGAATTTTGTCTTTTTGCATTCTAGAGTTAGCTCTCTATTGAGGTATGGCGATTTGATTTTTATTGTTTTATTTGTTGATCGTCATATTTTAAATTTTAAAGTTTTGAATTTTGAATCTCTTAGCTCAATCATCGTTGTTTTTTAGGAAATGATAACTCTAGAGACTTATCATGACGTTTCCTAAAAAATTCTCTCTCTAATCTATGTTATTTATTGCAAAATCTAGTCCTTACAATGAAATGTTGTGTAGGTATGGCGACCCCGAAGGCGGGAGCATCCACCAGTCGCTCAGCTCTCATGAAAGAAGATCAGAGGACCGAAGAAGTGGAGACCAAGATCGTGTCGAAGTGGAGCAACATTGGAGATACAAACTTGGGGAACTTTAGCACGAAGAAGTTTCGAGAGGTCCCTTACATTGGCAAGCCATCACCTGTCGCCCGGAGAATAATAGAGAGTGGCATCATCAAGGCGGCCGGTTTTTCTCCAGCTATTCAGTGCCACGAGTTGATGATCGAGTGTGCCCGTCACTACAATCCACAGTCCAGGACAATTGTGTCCAATGAGGGAAACACTTTGGCGTACCTTTCAGAGGAAGCTATAAGTGAAGCTTTCCATCTTCCAGAGCACAGGGACATGATATATAAGAGCATTGAAGGAGCCAGATCAGTGTACGATGATGATCCAGATGCTTGCCTAAGCATAATCAACAAGAACTGGCTACTCAAGAGTCGTCCCCGTCTAAGCAAGGTACCGAACACACCGCACCGGATTGATTTCCAGGAGGAATACAGAGATTTGATTACTATGCTCAACCGAGTTACAGGAGCACCTCATGCCTTCTATTTTGAGAAGTGGATGTTTTACTTCATCCAGGTGATTGTTCAAGGAAAGGGTACGATACATTGGGCTAGGATAATTAGCCATTGCTTAGACGTACAGTTGAGGAGACTCAGGGCTACTAAGTCCTTCCACATGAGTTCATACGTCATCTATGCTTTGATCAGGAGTGTTGAGTACGCAGGACTACCTCACAGAGGAGTGATTGGAAGAGGACCCGGTGAGGTCAGAGCTTGTGAATCCTATACCTACTTGCATCATCCGCCAGGGAAAAACTACAAGTTAGTTAATGATACTTTCACGATGAACATCACAAGGACGTTGCAAGGTGGGATTCACAATAGATTATCTCAGGATGCCCAGGAATTCATCAAGAGGTACGGTGCTTGGTTCATTCAGTTTCCCAAATTCACTTACATTAGAGTGCATAGATGTCCTTTACCTCCATACATGTTGCCGAGGTATCCGACAGACAGAATTGTGTTACTTGAGGTAACAAGGCAGTTGGCAGCATATGTGAAGGCATTCAGACACAGACATCAGAATGGAGTTCAGGTACCTATTATTTTGGGTAATTCAGTTGAGGTATGTCCTAATGTCTTAGCCATGGATGACGCAGAGAAGGAGTTAGCCTTGTATTCTTTTTCATCTTTTGCTTGGAGAAATAGCTTTGATCCACATGGACATTTAGAGGAGACGGTCGGTAGAAGATTTAGACATGAGCATCAAATTGAGGATTTTATGATGAACCTCCTAGATGATCTTGAAGTGAAACGAAAGATACATTCTAGATTGCCTTTGGATTTCATCAGGAAATGCAGGATTTACAGAGTGGCCGACCAAGCTCAGGACAATGGCAGGCATATCCAGTCTTCCTATGATAGAGAAAGCAAAACAATAAGGTTGGATTGGAATGAGCCCGAGGTCGTGGATTTAGATGCTTTGATGGCACCAGTCTTGTCTTGTACTCGCAGATGGGTAGACGTTCAGCATCAGAAGTTGAGAGAACAAGGCATAGCTATGTCTTTCACTTTGGAAGAAAAATCAGCCGAAGGTGGAGCCAGTGTGAGTGAAGGCAATCCTAATCCTAGGAATTCAGGTGAAGGTAACCTTCGATGTGCCAGTGAGGGCAATCTCCATCCGAGAGGTTCGAAGAGAAAGGAAAGGTCAGAAAAGAAAGAGTCTTCCAAGAGAAAGCAAGGGGCCAACAAAGATCAAGCACCAGGTACTTCTTCTAGATCAGAGAATAGAACAATTCAAGTAGAAGAGTCCATGGAGTCTATGGTACAGAATGACAGGCAGAAGGAAGGACAGGCACGGCATGTTTCATCAGATGGATCTCTCCAAGACTATGATTTAGATGAAGATAATGAAATGACATCTCCTCCCAGACAAGAAGAAATAGTACATAAAGAGATTCAAGTTCAAGAGACAAGATCGAATATCCCAGATTGGTTGAAGGAAAGATTGACTAAGGTGATCGTAGTAGAGGACGAGGACAATGCAATTGATTTAGAGAGCCTTGTTGGACGCTCACATGAAGTAACAGAAAAGAAGAAGGCTACCAAGATGTCCAAGATGATTTGAGATGAGACTGGATCCAGAAAACTGCAGATAGCTACACCGGCAGCAGACAAATATGAGGGTGAGATCCTAGCAGAGGAATATGATATACAGACTTTTGAGTTAGGACCATCCACAGCAGAGCAGACTTTAGATGATGCCACCGACACATTTGAGGCATTGAAGGACAAGCTTAGAGAAGAAGTGGAAAAGAATAGAAAGCTTGAGAGAGAGGTCGGTGCATGGAGGACATATTTCAGTCACATCAATGAACCTTTGGGACGTCAGGATCCAGTTAGATCACCAGTGCAGGCATTGCCCCTTCAATCGATCAATGAAGCAGAGAGATTCAGGAACCTGGTCCAGCGTACATGTAGTTGGATGGATAGATCTCATACAGTGGCCATAGAGTTTGTTACAAGGATGACGAAGATTATTCATCAGGCTATCCAAGTTCTTGAGATAATCCACAGATTGATGGTAACAGTAGCTGCATTTGCCCATACCAAGGACGTTATCATCCCTGTCTTGAAAGTAATAAGACATACATCCAGAAGAATTTTAGCACAGGAGAGGATCTTGGAAGGTGATTCTCACAGTTTATTTCAGTGGTCAACCTTACTCCATATAAAGAGTGTTCTCTTCGAGGACATCAATGTTAGATGTGGTCAAGTTGAGGAGGTGATCAATCCGATCCAGGACAGAGTATTTGAGGTACTTCGTACCATTCTTGGCAGAAGGATCGAGGTCGAGACAGATGTGGATATGCAAGAATTTGAGGATAGAATCAAGATCATCTTTCGCAAGGACGCAGATGTTACAGATGAACAGTATGATCAGATGTATGCCACCATGCTCCTGATTGATAGAACGAAGGAACTTGAACCTACTTGGGACGCAGCTCTTCTAGATGCATTCGATCAGGTCATCCACTTAGAAGAGAGTATCAAGAATCTTCCCGAGATTCCAATCACAGAAATCGAAGGAATCGTGACAAAATTCATTGCATATGCTAAGAAAGAGAATTGGAAAGGGAATAAGATTCTAGATGAAAGGTTGTTACAGATGACATGACATCTTATTTCTCATTGGTTGATACCTCCTAGGTTTTTGTGCCAAATTTAATATTTGGCTATGTATTTAATATTGTTCAGTAAAAAGGAGGTCATTTGTAACAAACCCTAATTAGGGTTTAGGTGTCATGATCTTGTCCGTTGATTTACTTTCAATCTGGACCTTTCATTGTAACTGGGGATGCTATTTATACCCCCATTTTTCATTTCAATATATAATAGTGTAATAGAATAATAGTCAGATAATAGTCAATAGTTGATGTAAGAGAGATTAGAGTTAGAAGCAATTTTATTTTGTAGCAAGATTGAGTCTTGAAGAGAGAAATTCGAGCAATTGTTGTACATGATGACTTGGAAATCAATAAAATATTGAAGTTATGGTGTTTTGTTGCAAATTTCTTGAGTTATCTTCATGGTTGTTTGATACACTTGAATCGTGCTCAATCGAAGTAGTTTGTTAATTTGAAAGACTAAGTGTGAGATTTGATATTTGGTAGGATTCGTAATCCAAACCACTAGCTTCTTGCTGATTGTAGGAACGCCTTGTGTGGTCGACTGGAGAACATTTTGAGTCCTTAATCTTCAATTATCATTGTGTCTTGGATATGTACCTTCGTAGTAGTGTCCTTGATCTTTGATGCATTGAATACCATTATATTACCTTAGAAGATCGCACTAATTTCAATTGAGTTGTTATCTTATGGCAAAATTGAAGTTGGTTGAGTCTTGCCAAATCTCGTCTATACTAAGTCATTCATAGGGTTAGGCTAGATTAGACCTCTTTAAACCCTATCTTTTTGCTATTTTTTGAAAGTTCCTTTTAGTTTAGTAAAATCTTCGAGCTTTAGAATGCGTAAGACCCCTTGGAGGAAACAGCAAATCACATCATACCACTAAAAAAGCTTGTCCACACGTAGAGACCCTACTAAAAGAACCTTGGAGTCTACCTAACTGATCCTTTACGCGAATCTTCAGCAGTTAGAGACTATTTTCTCAAGAGAGGATAAGATGCCTATTGGTATTTTATTCTGTGTATGATTGTGTACAAAATACACGTCAACACAGGGACGACCAGAAAAACCCCAGGAACACATCCCTGTGCATGATAAGATATAAGTCTATAACTTCTATTTAAGATTTTAAATACAGCTCATTCAAAAAACATGAAGCAGGAATGAATGTTTTGAGTGCATGTCTAAAAACCTTTTGGCCACTTTAGCTGAAAACTTGTTTTGCCCAACTGATACTCGTAGTTTCCCACTTCCAGCCTGCCCTAGCATACCATATCCTTCTCCCAAACCATCTCCTGTTGTTCAAAAGGAAAGAAAATACCATAACTATAAGCAAAAACATTCTCTTATTAAGGTCGAAGAGTAGCTAATAGTTCAAATGCAAAGCTATGAATAATATCATTTACATGCAAATTATAAATCATATCTCAAAAATAAATCAACCCTTGCAAGAATTTAAACTGATTGTAAATTAAGAAAATAAAAGAGAATCCTTGTGTGCATTTTCATACAAAGGCATTCTAATGTCTTACCTAAAGAGCTTTCTTCAGGTATACCAAATTGCATCCTATTTGCAAGCTTTCGCATGTCTGTTACAGCATATCTGGGATGCAATAAGAATTAATAATTCTCATTTTACACCAATATTTTCCTCATCAAATAGTTAGAAAAAACTTGGCTGCTTAATGCTTGCTAATAGATTTAAGATACCTTTCTTTAAATTTACGCAGCCTTCGCCCACCTCGCTTCTTCTTGGGTTCAGAGTCTGGAACTGGCAGAGGCTTAGGTTGTTTTGCAGGAGGTGGTTCCTGCCACTTCTCAATTTTCTTACGTATTTCCTCTCGTAGATTTCGACCAGCTTTTCCAGTGAGGTCAGCTCTTGATGAATCTACTCGAGCTGCGAGTGTGGACTTTGCAGCCAATAATCGACATGCACGTATTCTTAAAGAAGGTGGCGTGCTTTGGAAAATCTCTGTTTGTTCAAGATAACCTACACGGAATTGAGAAGTTGCTGTGGAAAATCCTGCCAAATTCTTTTTCTTTGCACCTAGTAGTTGCACATTACAAGCAGGCATTTTAGCCAATGAAGAGAGACCTCCAGCTGTGCCCATCAGTTTTGCTGCTACTGCACTACCCACAATGGCAGACAAATTGGGGGCGATGTATCCCATCCTACTCTCCACAAAATCCAAAACCTTCTTTTTTGCCACATCAAGAGTAAGAGCTCTGTCACAAGCATCCAATGTTTTCTGAAGGTTTTCCTCTGACAGAGGCTTCCCACTAGTAGTAGATGCTGTGACAGAAACAACCATAATAATTGCAGAAGGTAAAAGACCCTCAAGATCAACCAGGGTTAGGTCAATCTCATTTCCAATTTTCTTTACAACTCGGGCATAATCAATTGGATGGTGTACGAGAGATTCTAACTCAGGAAACTTCAACCTGTAACGGTCCCGAATGAAGTTGTGAATGATAACAATTTCGTTCTCAATATCAACTGACAAAGCATTACAATCAACAATCAGCTGATACTCTGGTTCATCTTCTAACACTATCCCACTACTTGGAATATCATATCCCTTTTGCAAAGCTTCTTCAATTTTCTGAAAATCAAAAAACATCAACCATGATTAGTTTTGCATGAACAGATATCCACAGACCAAAGGTTTAAATAATTGATTTCCACAAAGCTGCAACCAGAGATTTTGTAGAGCCCTTCTATAAAATTTCATATTTTTGTAATTGGTTTACTTGAAACTAAATGCATAGCAATATTTTTCTTGAGGCATTATTGTGAATATATTAGATGAAAAGATAGAATTATAGATATTTGGTGGTCCCCTGGAGGGAGATGAAAGGCCACCTCATCTTCCTCGGAGCCTGTGCATGCAACTTGGTTGTTCTGCTTCGTGTTCCTTTGGCCACATTTGCTTGTTGTCTTGTTTTTGCTTGGCTGGTTTTTCGTTTGCCTTTATTGTTTTATTGCCTTGGTTGGTGTTCATCCCTCGTATGTGTGTGTTGTTTTTATCTTGTATGAGTTTAGTCCTGGTTCTATCCTTATTCCCTTTGGCCTGGGGTTCGGCCACAAGACTCGGTACCTTAAGCTTGTCCCGCTCGTGGCACATTGATGGAAGGGCCTTGCAGGAGCTAAGGGAATTAATAATGATTCGATGGACGAAGATAAACCCCCAGAACAGACTGAGAATAATAATAATCTTCAAAAACCATCATACAAGGCTGTGCTCTCAGCAGACGACAGTAAAACAGTGTGCCCTTCCTCTGCGGTGTTTCATGGAAGATTCCTGCGAATCTCCGATCGGGAATATGGAGGACTATTGGGGGTCGAAGGACATGGAGATAGAGATGGAGGGAACGTCGAAGGTGGAGATCCTGGAGGAGAAAGTAACGGTAAGACTCCCCCCTCTGGCCCTATTGTCCTCGTGCTCACCCCAAATGATGATATGGTTAAGGCTATTAGAAGTGAACAGACTAGATTAAAAAATGTGGCAATTTTCTTTGTCTGTATGGATGGAAATTCTTTGCCATCAAGAAAAAATTTTGATGATTGGATTTGTATTGTTTGGGGGAAAAAATAAGGTATATATATGAATTTTTCTAGAATGATGCATAAAGGATTATTTGTTCTCATTTTGAAGAATCACAGTATGCAAGAACGTGTTCTTAAGAAAGATTATTGGAATGTGGGTCAGTCGTTGTTTAGGGCTTTTCCGTGGTCCCCTAATGGTAACTTGGAGCAAGTTATTGCTAGGTCCTCCCCTAACTGGTTAGAGATTCATGGAGTCACAACTGAATATTGGCCCTTTCTGCTGCAATTGTTAAAACCCTTGGGGAATGTGTTACAAGTTGAAGAATCGAGGGTGACTCTCCCTCACTTGAATGCTAGAGTCCTAATTGCTCTTGACCCGGCTACCATTATCCCAGATAAAGTCTCTGTGAACTTTGAGGACACTCTGGTCTGGGATTTGGAAATTTTAGGTAACTTGAATGCTTGTTTCCATTGTAAAAGAAATGGACACACTAGAAAGGAGTGCCTGCTGTTGAAAAATGTAAATAATAGGGCTTTCGAGGTCATGAAGCCCTCGAATGCTCCTGAACCTAATAAGCCCAATTCTGTAAATAATGTTAATTCTGACTCTTCTAATGATGAAGTTTGTACAATGACTGCTAATAGTCGAGACATTTCTAATGATAAACAGAGTGATAGGTCTTTGGGTGAGTGGGGATGGTCTATTTTTGGGGAGAATCTTAAAATCTCCTTAGGTAATCCCCTCTTTGAGAAGGAGTTGAAGGTTATCCCGGCCTCTAAAAAGAAAGATAATGGACCTCAAGTCTTTCCCCAATTGAAGGAATCAAGCAATTATGATGTCAGAGTTAAGAATGCACAACAATTAGTTCTAGAATCTATTCAGCCTAAGGCTAGTGAGATCAGAAGAATGAGTGAACCTCCCCATCATATGGATTGCTTCTTTACATCTGGAAAGGAGATAATATTAAGTACCCCCAATTATCAAAAGGATGGGACTGATGTCGTTGATGGAGGAAAACCTCTTCAGAGAAGAAGAGGAAGTTGATGGATAGAAAATCCTTGTTTAGTTCAGATTCAGACAAATAGCCTCCTAAGAAAGGAGGTGAGATCCCCCCATGTTTTAACAGGCTATGCTTGAACCAAAAAACCCCCCAATCTGAATCTTAAAATGATGATAAACATTGCAAGCTGGAATAGGACAGGCTTAGAGATGAGTGCCAGGAAACATTTGTTAGAGATTGGTGTAGGAAGCTAAAATATAAAGATGTTATATGCCTTCAAGAAATTAAGGTGGTTGGCTTTCAGGCATCAAACACCATGAATTTTATCTGGAATCGGACTTCTTGTTTCATTACTGATCATCAGAGAGGTAAGGGTGGAGTGGCATTATTGGTGAGCCCCAAATGGAAGGATAAAATTGTGTCTTCAGGATGCTCTCCATGTAATAGAGTTTGTTGGGTTACTATACAATATTTAGACAAGCATTTTGGTATATGTGCTATATATGCCCCAAATGATTACAGCAAACAAGCTACCTTATGGGACTGGTTGGCCTCTTTGCTTCCCAAGACACATTGGAGCCTAATTGGGGATTTTAATATGCTCAAAAACAGAGATGATAAACTGGGAGGTATGATAACTAGCTGGAAAAGTAAATGAGCAATTTTTCTAGGCTAAAGTCAAAAGGAAACTCAATTTAGTAGACCCACTGGAGAATAAGAAAAGTATCCTATCTAGGATATGGTAGACTTGGTGTAACAACCAATCCAACAGGCTTAGAATCTATCATAGGCTCGACAGAATCTATGTTGATTCCCTTGCTTTCACATTCCAGCACCCTATTGGTGAAAGCCCAATCAATGTTGCATTGGTGGCTATATCTGATCATTCCCCCATTTCAGCATGTATTAATTTGGACTCTAGACACACCGAGATTAGGAGAAGAAAGAATAAGAATTTATTTAAGCTGAATACCTCACTTCTACATGATGAAGATAATCTGAGTGCTCTGAGGATGGCTGCTTGCCTCTCTAAATTCTGTAATGAGGACAAGAGCCCTATTGAGAGGTTGAATTCCTTAACTCAAGTATGGAGGAAGATATTTCAGCTAGTGGGAGAAAAGAAAGCTTTTGACACAAACAGATTAGAAGATGCCTTACAAACTAGGTTAAACGCTATTGAGCAGAAGTTGCAGGTTGAGGGGCAAAATCTTGAGCTAGAAAAGGAGCTTGTTGATGTGATAATGAGGCTTCGAAAGATGCAGAACTATAAATTCCAGGGGCAAAAAGTAAGAGCTAAAATGACTTGGCTGAAAGAAGGTGATTAGGGAACGAACTATTTCTTTAACCTTATCAGAAGCAAGCAGAAAAGGGAGCGGATCGAAGAAATGCAGATTAATGGGGCTCTATCCAAATATCCCAATGATATTATAAAAGCATTTAGTGAATTCTACAGGGGTCTTTTTACGTCAGAACATTGTAGGGATAATGATGCCTTATTAGTGAAATGTCTGCACCTGATTCCCAAAAAATTATCAGAAGAGGATATTGAGAACCTTGAAAAGGAGATCAGCATACAAGAGATTGATGATAGTATTATGTATATGGCAAATAACAAATCTCCCGGTCTTGATGGATTGCCTGCAGAATTTTAAAAGAAGAATTTAATGTGGATTAGCTTGGAAATACTAGAACTCTATCAAGCTGCCTACACTCAGGGTTCTTTGGGGAAGGACATTAATATGGGTATTATTAAACCACTTCCTAACGACGGGGATAGGACTCTAGTCAAAAATTGGAGACCAATTACACTCCTTAACTTGTTCTATAAGATTATTGCAAAAAATTTGGCTAGAAGATTATCTGGAATCTTGGGGAAGATTATCTCTCTGACTCAGACTGGCTTCATAAAAGGCAGATATATTTTGGAAAACCTGATTACCAGTTGGGAGGCCATGAATTGGGCTAGGGAGGATGGGCAAAATGTGGCAATGATCTTGTTAGATTTTGAGAAAGCTTATGACAGGATTGAATGGCCATTTGTGATGGGAATGCTACAAGCCTTTGGTTTTCCTCCATTCTTTTGTAATTGGATAAGAATTCATTTTAAGGACTCCTCCACAGTGATTGATGTCAACAGGGTGATCTCTGAACCAATTAAGCTCCAACGTTCTATCAAAAAAGGGTGTCCTATTGCCCCAGCTCTCTTTGATATTGCTACAGATGCCTTGTATTATATCCTGAGAAGCTATGAATTTGGCCCTCCAAAGAAAGGAATCAGGATTCCTAATGGGGAAAATCTTATCAATGCTCAATTTGCCGATGATACAGCCCTGTTTGTGGAACTTTCAGTAAAGAATTTTGAAAATGTCTTGGATAGACTTCAGCTCTTTTGTGATGCTTCTGGTTCCAAGATTGCCCCCCACAAATCTACTGTAATTGGGCAGAATGCTGCCCCTCCTGGGTGGATTACTGACAACTGACAAGGGGTGGATTTGGTCTGGCCCCTCTAAAATTGTTAGATATTTGGTGATCCCCTTTGCTATTTCCCCTTCCACAAAGGATATGTGGGAATGGATCTTTGCCAAGATAGAAAAGAAACATATAAAATGGCAGACACACCTTCTCTCTATTGCAGGCAGATCCCAAGTTGTTCAGAAGGTATTATCTTCACATGCTATGTATTTCTCCTCCACATGGCTATTCTCCAACTACTAGGTGAACAAGTTGGCTAAAATATTGAGGGATTTTCTTTGGTTTGATGGTAAAGGATCTAGAAAGAGACATTGTGTCTCCTGGGAATGGTGTTGTACCACTAAGAAACTTGGAGGACTAGGTCTCAGACACCTTAAAGCTCATGGGATTGCTCTTGCCTCAAAGTGGGTTTTCATTGCATTGAGGGGGGATCAACCATGGAAAGTGCTGATCAGGAATAATATTAAACTTTCAAAACCTAAGGGTGGCAAAACATGGAATGATTTGTCAATATGGGATATTTTGTTGGGGGAATTTCCAGTGAAAACTTTTGACTGTAATTTTTTCTTCATTGTGGAAAGCTTGGACTCATATGAGGACTTTTTTGGGCTCGAGAGGGGCTGTTGGAGGCCCTCCTGCATATTCAGTTGTGGATAGATCCTTATGGTGGGGGCTTCAACTAAATAATATGCCCTTGGCTTTGACTCAGAGCTGTTCTGCAAAAATTTGGCTTTCTTTGGGCATAATCTCTATTAGTGATTTGTTAATTGGGGGAAGACTTGGGTCCTGGACAGAATTATGCAATAAATATGGTATTCCTCCTACTCACAAAAAGACCTACACTCTGATTCTGAAGGCTTTTGGATCAGCCTTTCCAGGTGGAACCCTGTTGGGGGAGGATTTTGTGGATCAGTTGGTTTGGAAAGATGGGACAAAATTGATGGATGTCTCTGTTAAAGCTCTATATGGGATGATGAAGGAACTGTGATAGCATTATTAAATGGACGAATAGGTGCTGGAGCCTTGACTGGCCGGACCCCAAATGGCATAAAATCTTTTCTTTTTTGTGGCACTCCCCAACTGAACCAAAAAAAACCTGTCTGAGGTGGCTTATTCTGCTTAATAAAATTGCTGTTGGTGATGTTCTGAGTTCTATTGGTATTACCCCTTTGGTCTGCCCTGTCTGTCAGGTGCCTGAGTATGTGGTGCATCTTTTCTTTGAATGCAAGTTTGCCTTGGCTGTGTCGTCTCTGTTTCTTGGCTCTCCCATCCATTGGAACTCCCGGCCTGGTCTATCTTGGATTGAAATCTTAGCTGGTTATGTGGATTATTTTGATGCTAATTTGAACAAATTTTGGTCTGTATTGTATTGTGAGATTCTATGGTTTTTGTGGAAAAGGAGGAACGAAGAGGTCTTTCAGGGCCAAGTGGGGAGCCTTGCTGAGTTTAATGATAAACTCACCTTTATTATGATCATGATGCAGGTGTCAGCTGTCTTGGAAATCCTAAAAAGCAGATTTATGATATTGGCACAGGAAGGAGTGCTGCTAATTTACAGGGCTGATATCAAATCTGCCCATTTCTTCAGCAAATACAAGGACATGCTGGACCAGAAGGAACTGGAGCTTTTGAACCAAGTGCTCAAGGAGAAGGGCATTGAAAAGAAAGACATTGAAGCTGTAAATGATGCCATGCAAGAAAAGGAAATCCCTAGGTGGGAAATCCCTAGGTGGGATGTTGTAGCAGATCCTAATATTGAACCTCCTCTGGGTGCTTATGACTGTGATCAGGCAGATGTCAATAATAATATTATTGGGCCATGGGACTGATGTCCTGTACTATCATGTTGTTATGTTTTGAACTCTTGTTGTTCTACAATTTTGTTCATGTACTCACGTAGCTATGGCTGGCTGTAGTTATTTTTTATTATGTGTGCTTCATAGGATACTCATTTGGATAGATGTAGTCAGTGATATATTGATCAGACAAGACAGTTATATCATATTTGATGTATTTTGGTGAACTATCTCTAACATAAAAAAAATATATTAGATGAAAATAAACCACTTTTTCTGTGGAAGATAAAGATCTATCTTTGGATTTGATTCACTTCCTCTTTTCTGCTCCTGGATGATTAGGAGTTTTATTTAATTTATTCTGGCCAAAGAAATGTATGACAATATGACAAACCTTTTAAAAAAACACTAAAAAGCAAATATAACAGGAAGTGACTGGATCAAAGACAAAGATAATTATATTCCATAGCTGTGTCAATATGCATAAAACTTTGTTTATTAATATTTTATTTTCTTATATTCTATATTTCTTTAACACATACTTGCATAATATCAATATAACGTTGCGTCTTCTGTAGCTTTGAAACACTATCCAGATCATCATAATTAAGAGTTTCAATATCAGCCATCTCATCATCAACATCTTCGGCCTCCTCCCCTGCATCATCATTCTCATGGTCCTGCCAGTGCACAACTTAATTAGAAACTTTTGAAACTTCAAAACAAGCATTACTATTATTCAGAGCTGACATGGAAAATATGATCTTGTGTCGATGTCCAATAAATAAACAGTATCTGTATTTACTAATTTATCTGAAGCAAAACTTATGAAAGTTCAAATAGATTTACACTAAGTGGCACATCATTGTCGGATAAGTCTTCAAGATCAGCCAAAAATGAATCTGCAAGAGTGGCCTGCACGATAGACAATCTGAGCTTAGATAACAATCTAGATTATACACAACACAATATAGCTTCTATTAAAGCAAAAATAAATACATAAAAAAGCTTTTCAAGAAGCAATCATAAAGAATATCGGGTTACGGAAGAAATCACAAAAGATATTTCATGCTTCTGCTGCTTTTTGAGTTATTTGTCACCAATGCACGGTGGATCTAGCCGGTTTCCAAAGTTATTCAGATATTGGTATCCACATCTTTTAGGGGCACTAAAGAATTAAGCAATTAACAGGAACCAGATAGTAGCATTTTATTTTTGCAAACTTTTTTGCAGGTGCAATATGCTTGAAGCTAAAGGAAAAATAATTCCTCAAGTCAGAAATTACTATGCTCGAATTGGAATTTTGAAATTCATGCCATATTTTTATTTTTCCAGATTGGAAGGTTAACGTCAGCTAGGAGTTGGCATCTCAATGAACAATTATGCCGGGTCTCGGGATCCTTAACCCTATGCATTTTACTTTTACACATTAATAAAGTTTAAACCATCCAAACGTGATAAAAGATGTTGAAGGAGTATAAAATGAGGAACTGAGATACATTTGAACCATCACATGATTACAGTGCCGACCCTATACAATGATGTCATTCCAGAGAATCTTGAGCATATTGCTAAGTTTAAATCTGGTATTTCTATCCAGACTATGATGTTCTGTTTATACATATCAGACAAAACAATCTTTGGGGTGTTTTCAGCAGCAATTGACTTATAGTTGCCAATATGTTTCAAAAAATCAGATTGAAGTAGGTGCAGCTTATGAGTTTGTTAATCTACATGCTGAATATTGTCCATCTGAAGCTGGGTTTGGCAGCGAGTGTCCTTTCAATATCTTCAGAGTTACTGTAAATGTTCAAGCCATATATGGTTATTCCAACCCCGTGTTTTTAGGTTACCTAGAATTTATCAATAACACATTACATTACAAAAATTAAATTCATTGAAAATACTTTCATGCAATTTCAAACGGGTTTGGATTCCAACTTCATGTGATTTAACACTAGCACTTGCACCAGAAGGGGTGCAAGAATTATGGCGATAGAAAAATATATGTATGTTAATATGTTAGAAAGAACAATTCGATTTGTGCATATAATACATTATTTTGAAATGTATTTAAGAACAATTCTAAGTGGTGTTAGAATTGGCAGGAGTTAGGTTAGTGGTAAAGGTGAACCAAAAGAACTTATCCTTGCATTTATTGCAAAAGATTGCAATATAATCATGAATTAGATTGATTTTAAATTTTGATAAGGATGTACAACTTTTAGAACTCTGTAAAAGTATAATATGTCATAAATTTAGAGAATGAAAAAAAAATTCTACTCTCCATGGAAATATTCAAATAGACAAATTCTTAAAATCCCAAAGAATCTTTGAATATGGGACATGCAAAATATATAATTATAATAATATAGAAAATGAAAAACATTTTCTCCTTCCCATCAACCATTGGTGAAAATAATCATCACAATAGAAATTTATGGCAGTATAATAAACAAGTATATGCTTTTCTCTTTGCATAAAATTGTTCAGATGAGATTAGATTCAAATGAATTCAAAGACCATTGTTACTTATAGTATCACTGCAACATCCACAATCTCAGGGTGAGAAAGTATAAGTGCTTCTAGTTCAGCAGAGTAACTTGTATCAGTAATAAAATTATAATATTTTGGTTAAAGCTAAAAAAAATAATTCGTTGAATCCATAGAAAATTTGCAAGACAAGCTGGAAACTAAGAAGTTGAATCTTTCAAAAAAATGAAGCTATACCATATTTAATCATCTCTTTCAGCATGTCTACTAAAAAGATGTAGTCTTCATCATCAATGTAATAGAGATCACCTGTTCGTAGCCAGTCATCTTTGTCTACAACAGAAACGGTAGGTTCTGAAGTAGCCTGAAATTGGATGAGATAGTATTGTCTTTGGATTAATTGAACATTAGTGTTACTCTTACACTTTATGAGAACCACTCACTATAATAAAGCTATTAAATGTCACTCCATAAAGTAACTTACACTCAATTCAAAACCATGAGTGTAATTAAAATCTGATCTTGTGATAAAGAACCACACTTTAGTAGGACAAACACATTAAAAATATATGAAAGGAGATTGTATATGGTCAAAATAATCGGGTAAAGTTGGAAGTAATAAACGAGAACCACATCCCCAAATAGAGTACATGCCTTCCACATTTTGAATTGCATGTCTTCTAGGTAGCAACTGTAAGTTATCTCACAATAGCAAATAATATCTTTAGATCTACTTTTGTTTTGTTGTGAATATATGGAAGCAGCAACCGTAGGGAGATTGGTTAGACTCGAGCGTAAAGAATCTGTCTTATTTACAAGTTCATAAAGCCATGCTTATAGCTTATGAAGGACTATATGGATCAAGGGATATTACTGCATCTTGGCTGTGTATACCTTACTCATTTAAATCCTACAAGTCTATATAAACTTTCAAGAAATTAGTTGATGTCTCTTTGAGATGGTTGATGTTTAGAAATTTGATGCTCTCTATGGTGGAAATAGGAATTTTTTTGCCAACAATATATATAGTGCATAGTCACTGTATCAATCCTTCAGGCTTCAATGGAGTATAGTTGATGTCATGGCCTTTTCTATAGTGCAACCCAAAGCTTTCTCTGGAGCCAACTCTCTAAGTCTTGTTCAACAGCATGGCTTATGCTTAGTGGTTAGTTTGTAATTCCAAATCGGATGTTTTTGCCTATTTATATAAATAGACCTCACTCATCGATCAGAAGAAATGAATGTGAAAGTAAATTGATACATTATGCCTTTCCAAAGATGCTCAAGGTATGTTATAATTTATACCAATGTTGAACAACATTCACTAGGAATGTCAGTGAATGTTTTACCTGAAGCTTTTCTCAGTTGCTTGTGAGATAGTTTTTTATGAACTAAATAGCTTGGATGATAAGCTAGGTGTTGGGGATGGAGATGGCTTGTGACAGATCTACATGAATATTATTAACGATAGTAAATATGGATAGGTGTCTAAAGGCTGCAAAAGGAAAACCCCAGGGATTTAGCACTTAAAGGGTGCATCTGTTTACAAAAAGACATGATTGACTGGTATATTTGAAGTTTCTCTTGCTATGGTTGAGGGCTGTATCCTTTTGGAAAGCATGGCCAATGTGGGATGTAAATAAATTTCTATGAATAAATGATACCGTTAGGTTTTTTAAAGAGAAACAAAGTTTATAAATTTTACTCATTTATACATCATTATTTAAGAAAAGGGTTTAATTAAAGGAGTTCATTATAACAATGTTTCCATTAACATCAGAAACTAGTAAAGACCAATTGGAAGCTAGAGTAATAAAAATATAAACTTCACAAATTTCCTTGACAATTTGAGGGTGCAAAATCTCGTCATTATTACTTGCAATACCCATTTTAATATTAGTAGAGGTATCAACTAAATTACCAGTCACATCTTCATTCAGCATAGGGCAAACCAACCTCATACAACAAAGGTGCATCTCTTCAATGCTAGGATTTACCAAGAAAAATAAATCCTCTGTTCCATAATAAAAAATAAAAACACCCTCAACAGGCAACACCTTTGGCAAAATACTCCAAGCACTGGATTTACGAAGCCAAAGAAATTTGGAAGTCAGTGCAAAATAATAATACCAAGAAGATAAAACATTCAAACCCTAAAATTGAAGTCGTCTATAATTTTAATCTGGCACGGGGCAAGGAATGTTTTAGCCGCCTGAAAGTCGTTTTTCCTCGTGTGTGCAAATAACAACAGAATTGTTTTAGAATCAAATAAAACACAAAAAAAAAAAAAAACATCCCGTTGCATTCAGATTCCAAACAATACAACTCACTCAAACCATGGTAAGTGACTTACCTCAAGATCCAGCACAAAAATGATGCCCATGAGAACAAATTGGCAGAGTTTGCAAGAAAAAAAAATGAAAGCATACCATACCAGATATTTTTTAAATGAGACAAACGGAAACCAATCCTTCAATATATTGACAATAAATCAGATTTTAGGGCTATTGAAATCTGATATGATTCGAAGATCAAATAAAATTTGTAGAGATAAATGTATTAAAAACGATTAGACGTGAGTGGTTGTAAGTTATCAGACTTGACGAAAGGAATGTTTATACTGCCTGAAAGTTTAATTTTTTCGGCTTAAAATTAGATGACGTCAAATAAGAAAACATTATTGACAACCCATCCAAGCTCCAGATAATCGTTCAGAGACATCCAATCGAAGCAAAAAAAGATGGTCTATACCCAAAGGATTTAAGGGAAAATTTACAGAATTGAAGAGAAAATGGGAACTCACCATTTTCGGCAATGGGACTACAACTAGTTTGTTATTACTGTTGAGCAAATTGTAGGTCGGCAAGAGCAGAGCAGGAGTATGAATTCGCGAGTGTCGAACTTGTGACCTCCCTTCAGCGTGTAATGTGAATACATTTTTCACAAAGTTTTATATGCTGATATTAGAAAGTTATTTATTAATGTCCGGTGTTCGCTTCTTAGCTTAAAAGGTGAAAAAAAAATTTTAAATATGTTTATTTCAATTTTATTTTTGTTAGTAGTTAGTTTGTATTTGTAATAAAATAGATTAATGTAGAATTTTCAAATATATGTATTCAAAAGTGTGAATTTTATTTAAAATTATTTTATGAAATTATTAGTGTATGCGGGAAAAGCGGTTCAATGAAACTTAAATTGTGAAAATATTCAAAGACTTGCCCACACACCCATGGGACTCTTAGTGCAAGTTATGGAGCCATGAGGAATAGCTCAACTTCCCAAGGAGTGTTCCATGGTTCTCTATCTCACAAGGTCCCTCAAGCCAATGTCTTTTCTCTCAGATCACTGAGCAAAGTGACTTAGGGATGACAAAGGCAAAAATGAGGGATGCTTTAGATCAAATTTAGTATGAATGCATCCTATTTATGCATGATTCTAACAAATGAAATAAACTAGATGATAAGATGACAAGGTTAGTAAAAATAATATTCTAACATGATATACTAGTTATATGTTTTAACCTAGGATGATAGAAATACTCTAAAATGGTTATTAGATTTATTTCTATTACAAAAAGAGGTTAAATGCTTGCTAAAATTAAGTATAAGTATGATGCTAAAGACTTGGATCCTAAAATGGAGGGATGAGGGCTCTATTTATAGGAAAAACATGGCAATGGATGGTCAGGATTGAATGATCTAATCAAGGGTCAGGATTGAAAGTTATCAATCTAGGCTTGCAATTCTCACCAATGAAATGGTGAGAATTGTCAACATAAGACTGCTTGAGAGGAGAAGTAAGAAGCATTAAATGCTTGAGAAGACCTCATGGTTACCTTAGGGGGTAAAGGTTAAGGTTAAGTTAGGGTTATCCAATGGATAAAGGGTTATCCAATGGATAAAGGTTTTACCCAAAGGATAAACTCTTGTGCAAGGGTTAAAGGGATAATCGTGGTCAAAGCAATGAATGCTTGATGAGACCCCTGGGTTAGATGAGGGTTGAGCTAGGCAAAAAGTCTCTAACCATGCCACTAAGGGTTAGTTAACCATTAATGGTTTGAAAGACTTTGGGGACAAATTTGTAAGAGTCCTTCCAAATTTGGGGATATTCAACAAGTTAGCTCGTTGAAGGCATAAAGGCTTTAATGCTTTTGGAAGACTTTAACTTGTTGAAAGCATAAAGGCTTTAATGCTTTTGGAAGACTTTCCTCCAAATTTGAGAAGTGACCTCCTCAAATTTAGGGAAATGGGATAATTGATGGGTTTAGGTTAATTGATTAGGATTAGAAGGGTTCTAGAAGAATTTAGGAAGAGGGTTAGGAGGCAAGTGGGAGATGTAGGAAAATGCAAGTGGGTGAGGGATAATAGGATTTAATTAAAATAAATTGTTTTATTTTAATTTGGTTGTAAGTGGGGAATTTAAATAAATTAGATTTATTTATTTGGGATGAACTATTTAATTAAATGTAAATTTAATTAAAAGTAGAGAGAAGGGATTTTATTAAATAAAATGATTTATTTAATTAAATGATATAAAAGGCTTAAGTGAATTTAAATAAATAGATTGAATAATTTATTTAATTTAAATAGAGGAATGTGGGTGATTTAATTAAATTAGATTTAACTAAATAGAGGAATGAGAATAAAATGAACATTAAATATTCATTTAAGAATATGGTCATTTTATACGTCTACAGTTAGAATGGCTTTTCATGGCGGTCATTTAGGATTTCAGATTGGCAGACATGGTCGTGTGAATCAGTTGTGGAGTCGTGGTTGCAGCTTTCAAAGAGGAAGAATGTTGGCATGGTGCTCCCTGCTAGGGTTTGGGAGGATCAACAACTTAATCAGCAAAGCAAACCAGCTCTTGGTCATTTGAATAGCAATGGAAGAGAAACAACCTCTCCATCCAAATGGGGCTTTGCCAGAATCTTATTTTGATAAGGTTTGAACTACAAGCATATAGAAAGGAAAACGTGGCAACTAAAAGAAAACCCAATCCCAACTAAGGAAGATCAAGTTAGTATTTAAACCAAGCATAATGGAATAATCTATTTAAATATTGATAATATGGAATGGAAGGAGTTTATTTCGAGCCTAAAAGAGTGAGCCTTCTTTTTGAAATTGGTGGGAGAATGGCCTATTTTACAAGGGTCGGTAAATGGTGTGATGAAAACTAGGGAAAAAAATTATATTGAAAACACTTTTGAATGGCTTTTATCTAGTCATATGTGAGAATGCAAGAGAAAAAAAAATGGATCTTGAATAGTAGCCCCTTTTTAATGTGGGGGATGGGTTTCTTTATTAAAGACTGGCACCAAACTTCAACCCATTGGAGGCAACCATTGAGTAAGTTCCAATATGGATATGTCTTTACAATCTCCCTCAAGGATATTGGGAGATGGAAACCCTAAAACTCATCAAAAACAAATTGGGTCAATTCATAAAGGTTGATGAAGCGGTGGAGACAAAGGATCACAACATATGCACAAGAATGTGCATTTTGTGGTGCTCTTTTTTCCCTCTTCCAATAGCAATAGAAACTTGGTCAAATGAAGGTATTTGGAGGCAACAAATATAAGTGGAAGAATTAATGGAAAACTACAAGATCTGTAAAGAGGATTGTCATTCTACAAAAGAATGTATCAAAAATAAGAAACAAAAAGAGCAAGAGAGTGAGATTCTAGTTAACAAAATTACATCTTTGGCCAATGAAAAAGAGTCAAATAAAGGGGAGAAGCTTCATGCTAACAGAGTTGAAGGTGGTCATTGTAACACATGGTGAGAGAATGCAGATACTCTCATATCAAAGGATCCATTAGGAATCAAGGAAGTAATACAGGCCATTGTGGAGAATGGCATAAGCTTAGAGGGTTGGATTGTTGGAAATTGATCAAGGAAAACATCACAATCAATGGTAAATGTGGATGGATCTGAATTGAAGGAGTCAAATACCGACCTTCTTTTTTTCAATAGGGCCCATATGAATCCAAAGTGTCTAGAAACTTCAATAAAGGCCCATTACTACCACGTTGATACTAGAGACTCGAACCCCAACAACAAGGGAGATGGTGGGGACATGGATACTAAGGAGGAGATTAGAACAGAGGAAAGTGTAGGTAATGGTGGGAGCCCTAGTAAAATGGCTCATCAAGTAGTTTATTAGAGGAAGGATATGAGAAACTCCTTTGTCATGATAAGGGAATTCAATAGTTTTCCCCCAACCCTCACCAATGTGTGCAAGCAATAAATGAAGAGGTGCTCATGATTACACTAGTCAGGGCAAGGAATGGAGGATAGTATGCAAGCCTCAAATGAAGAAGATATCTTAAACATGGATGACAAGGAAGACATATTGGAAAAGAGGATTGTGTGTCAGACTCTATCTACTATAATAAGATCGAAGTGGGAGAGAGGAAATCAAGCAGAAGGAAATCTAATAAATTCATGTTAGAATTGGTAGGAAGCGCAAAAGGATAGAGGAAACTTAAATTTGGGAAGGGTTTTGCACTTCTGAAAGAGCAATGAAAACCTTGTCCTAGATTGTCAAAGGCTACAATGCCTCTAATAAAAGGTGACTGATAAAGTGGTGTCTTAATCAATCGTGACCTAATATAGTTCTGCTCGAAGAACTAGGCTAGACAAAGAAGAAGCTAAATAAATTTTGAGAAGTTGGAAATACTAGCAAGGAATTTTTATGGAGGCCTCTAAGGCTATAGGGAGTTCGGGTTTCCTTTCAAACCCCCAGTTAATCAGAGTGGAGGAAGTGGTTCAAAACAAAAATTGGTAGTTGATTAAATTATGGTTTGAGGCAATTAAGGGTGAAGTGTTATTTTCTTAATGTTTATGGACCTTCAAGGACAGGTTAGAAAAGAGCAACTTGGGACCAGTTATAACAAGTCATTCAAATAGTAAAGGACTCGATGGCAATCATGGGAGGTGATTTTGATGCTATGGTCGGCCTAGAGAATAAGAAAGGAGGAAAAGGGTGCATTGGAATTGTTCAATCAAACTTTCAAAATTCATCATCAACAATGGTTTTTTGGAAGTTAGACCTGCAAATGGTTCATTCACATGGATGAACAGAAAACAAGGTTTTTTTTAATATTGCAGAAAGGCTTGACAAGTTTTTTTTTACTAGTAACCGAGCATCTAACCCCTAGTATATGAACCCTCCATCCTCCTTTTTTTCAAGGTCAGATCATTTGCCCATTTCTCTCATCATCCAAAATGATGCAGTTCCACTCACATGCCGTTTTAAATTTTAAGCAATGTGGCTGAGGGATGAGGGTGTCAGAGAAATCATGGACTCTTGGTGGAGAAACTCACCACATATAGAAGGGAACAAGGCATATATTTTCTTCAAGAAACTCCAATTTTTAAAGTTGAGACTCAAAGAGTGGAATTGTGTTCACTTCAAAAACATCTTTGTAGAAAAGCTCAAATTAGAAAAGGAACTTAAGGAGCTGAATAAAGTGGTGATTAGGAAGGGCATGTTAGAATCAGACCTCCACAAAGAAAAGTCATTGAAGCAACATTATTATGGAATTGTAGCAAGGGAAGATATCTTTTGGAATCATAAGTCACGAGAGTGCTAGTTGAAAGACGGTGATAGAAACACCCAAAAAAAACATAACTCGGTGAAAGCACAAAGAACTTATAATAGGATATATGAAATTAAGAATGTTGTTGGTATCACTCTCATAGATAGAGAAGAAATTAATTCAGAGGCAATCCATTTTTTTTGAGATCTTCTTAAATACAAATGCTAATAGAAACGCAAAGGCCAGTGAAGAGGTGTTGGCAGTGATTCCTAAAATCATCACTGACCAATAGAATGCTATGCTATAGAATCTAGTCCAAATGGAAGAGGTTCATGTGATTGTTTTCTCCATGGAAGGGGATCGTGCCCCTAGGCCTGATGGCTTTTTGCCTTCCTTTTTCCAATTTTTTTGGGAGACTATCAAGTTTGACCTATGGGGGGTTGTGGAGGAATCAAGAGCAAAGCCATATTTATCTAAAGATCTAAATAGCACTTCCCTTGTCCCAAAAGAATCGATGGTGCAGAAGTTTGAGGATTTCAGGTCGATTTCCTCATATAATACAATATACAAAGTCATAGCAAGAGTGATGACAAATAGGTTGAAAAAAATATTGTATCATAATTTTAGAAGAACAAAGTGGGCTCATTCCAAAGAGATTGATTGTTGAGGGGATTATTATTGCACATGAAGCACTACACTCCATAAAGAAAGAAAAAACTAACTGTATGCTAGTAAAATTGGATATCTAAAAGGCTTTTTCAAATCAAGTTGATGGATCCTTTCTTTTGAGAGTTATAGAGTGTTTTGGATTCAAACCAAGGTGGGTCTCTTGGATCAAAAGTTGCATCAACACTCCCAGGTTTTCCATTTTGTTAAATGGCAATCCACAAGGCTTTTTCTTGCTTCAAGGGGTTTGATACAGGGTGACATCTAGTCACCATTATTTTTCATCATTATGGTTGTAGTGTTGGGAAGACTAATATGAAAGGCAAGGGTTGAAGGGAGTTGGAAAGGGTCAAACATTGCACTAGGAATGGAAGCTACACCTCACCAACAATTTGCAGATGACATACTATTAATGGGGGAGTCAACCTTTAGGGAAGCACATAGTATGAAATCAACACTAGAGAAATATTGCAACTACTCAAGACAAAAGATCAACTAGAATAAATCAAAAAGAAAATCTTCAATACCAGTCATGACAAGCAATGTAAGATAGCCAAAATTATTGGTATTAAACCTGGTAAATTACTAGGTAGGTTTTTGGGAGTCCCTCTCTTCTCAAGCACTTACTGCTTGAATCTTTGGAACAAACTAGTTGAGAGCTGCATTGGACGTATGGAAGGCTAGAAGAGTAAATTGTTGGCACCTATAGGTATAATTCTTATGCGCAAATCAGTGATTTCTACCATTCCTATTTACTCAATAACGTGCCTAAAAAATCCACCCAACATCATTAATCCTGGTGGAACAAAAGATGAGGAAATTCTTCTGGAATGGGAATCAAGATCATGATAAAATTATATTATTAGCATGGGAAAAAATTGCAAACCAAAAGAGGTGGGAGGAGCTAGAATCAAAAGATGAAATATTATGAATAAGGATATGGGAGCCAAACTGATCTAGAATCTATACAACAATCCAGAATAGAAATACATGAAGATTTTGAAGAAAAATATCTAGATATGCAAAGCAGAGAGTGAATCCTTACCATCAAAAATCCCTTAAAAGGATCAACAATTTGGAATTTTATGTCGCCTTGTAGGATCGTGATCACAAACCACATAACTTGGCAACTTGGTGACAAGAAAGTAACAAATTTTTGGGATGATTCCTGGGAGGGCTTTCGGGTCCAAGAGGAAAATTCAAGGTTAAGGGATCTAAAAATAATTGTGAAAGAAGGATGGGGTAAGAAAGCAGCAGACTTCATGGAAAAGAGGATGCAACATGCTCGAGAGGTTTGGAAATGGAATGATACTAATGAGTTGAACCTAAATCATGAGTAGGATAAACTTTTTAGAGTAATCGTATCTGAAAGAAAAGTTCTTCTTACAAACTCTTAAGATGAGCTAATATGGTGTGGCTCTAAACAAGAAAAATACTTAGTGAAAAATGGGTACAAGTTGCTAGAAGAAAAATTTGCAGAAGAAGAATTTGGATGATTCAATTATGTTGGAGTAGACATTGTCTCCCCAAAGAAGGCCCCTTTAATTGGTTGGCTCTGAGAGGGTGGATACTCATAGGAGAACATTTAAAAAAGATCGGCTTCTCAATTATGTTCGAATGCATGATGTACAAAGGCAATGATGAAACACTAAATCACCTACTGTTGCATTGTGATTTTGCCACTAATTGTTAGATATTTATACTTTAAAAACTAGAATGGAAAATACCTTCTCCAACAACTTTGAAGGAGATGTTTGAAGGTTGGAGGACTAAATGTAAAAAATCTACCTTCTCAAGTGTTTGGCAAGTTAGTCTATTATCTCTAATTAGGGAAGTGTAAAAAGAAAGGAATAGAAAATCTTCCAAGAGAAGGAATAATCATTGTCTCGTGTACTCATCCATAGAGAAAATTTTATTTCAAAATTGGTGAGCTCAACTGCATCAACAACAAACCTGATTAAGCAATCTTTCAGATATTCTAATATATTCATTCAATTGAATTAGTCACTGATTAAATACATGCCTATTAATGGGCCTCGTTGGGTTAATCCAAGTTGTAAAAATGCAAAAATGGTGGAATGGTTCAAACCTGAAGAGGGTTGGATCAAAAAACATATTTTTGGGGCATCAAAAGGCAAATTAGGACCATCAACAGCTAGATGTGTTGCTCGTGATTAGTCAGGCAACGTTCTACTATGGAGTTCTCAAAGGCTCGAAGATGGGACGAATAACGAAGCTAAAGCAAGGTCATCTTTTCTCACCATAAACATGGCGAGAAAAATGTTGACTTAAAAAATCCACTTTGAGGGTGGTTCACAAATAATCACAAAATGCCATAATTAATAGGGACATGTCTAGAAATTAAAAATAATAATCAAGTTAATTAGAATGAAATTAAACAACTTTCAAAACTTTAAAATCATTCACACATTGCATGAAGGGAATGAATTGGTGAATGTGTTGTCCAAGTGAAGGTAGTAGGAGAATTGCAAAGGCCAAAGGGCTAGATTGCATATGCATAAGTTCCCCAAGGATGAGTGAATATTTTCTTGTCCTGGTCCTCTGGCGCAATCCTTATTTGGTTGTAGCCATTGAAACCATCCAAGAATGAGAATACTTCTTGCCTACTAGAGAGTCTAAGACATGATCATTTAAAGGAAGATAAAAAATGATCCTTGTTGTTGAATTAAACTCTTTGTAGTCCACATAAACTCTCTTTTTCCATCCTTTATTGGGAAATAACAAGAGGTGAAACCCATTGACTGTCGCAGATGGGGTACATACAAATCCAACATTCAATAACTTATGTAGCTCTATTTTGACTATTTCCTTGATAGTTAGATTCATCCTCCTCTAAGGTTATTTGATTGGTCTACACTCATCTTTAATATATATCCTATATGTACAAAGATTCAAATCAAGCCCCTTCATGTCACTATAATCCCAGGAAAAAGTTGTTATGTGTTCTTGGAGCAGAAAATTTAACTGTATTTGTTGTTGCTAATCAAACTTGTTGCTGATATCGAGGTGTTTACCTGGACTGATCTCAACCTAAGTGGTGAGAAGACTCATTCATGCATGTGATACCTAGATTACTAGTGTAAGGAAACATTTGATGAAGCATACATGTAGAAGATAAGTAATTCTTTGACGATGGTGTAGGAAGTAAAGAATGCAGAGGATAAGAAGAGCAAGGTAAGAAAGATGGATTTTCTTCATCTCTCTTGCAGTCATTTTGATATGGCAAATTGGACTACATCTTCATCTTGTAAATGGAGTATCGGGCTTCTGTCTATTACATTAGATTTTTCAAGGTATTTTCCTCATTATCCTTAAGGTCAGGCCATATTGTCTAATCAACATCTTGATGTGGTTGGGCTAGTGGATATAAAACAAATTTCTTAGTAGCATTGCCATTTGAAATTATCATTTCATCTAATATGCATCATGTGAAAGCATCTACAATAGCAAGCCAAGGTCTACCTAAGATGAGCAAGCACCCACCAAGTTGGCCTTCAGTTGTAGGATCATGACATCTGCATGATACTTCCAATAATATAATGTTACAACTATATCTTCCATAATCCCTTTTGGTGCTACTATCAACTATCAACTACTTACAATATTGTAGGTGTAGGCCTTAAATATAACAATTACAAACTTTGCATTATTTCTCTAGTCATTATATTAATCATCGCCCCTAGCTCAATCAATGTATTTGGTATTAGCATTTCACTAATGGTGACGTTAACCACAAGTCTACCAGGATCAGTATACTTAGGAACTATGACCCTTTACATTTTTTGTAAGATATCTCTTTTACAATTATTTCTTCCTTGCTTAAAGAAACGAAGCCTATTCAAGTATCTTTCTTCCTAGCTTGGAATGCATGGATTGTTACTTAAAGGATATATCCTTGGTGTTGAAGATGTGTATCCTAATTTATATCTTTCTTAATACATTAACATATTGTCATGTTGACCTTTTAAGAGGGATCATACATCATGGCCTCCTTGTAGCATATTTTATAATTTAAGTTGTTGATTTTCTTGCATAATATATTGCTTGGTTGTCCTTATTGCATGTCTTATATGGGGTGTACGTTCTTGAAACTAGATCCAACTCTTATACGAGATGTTTCGTTCTTAAAACCAGACACATCATTTTTTTATTGCATGTCTTATATAGGTTGTTGCATGCTTGAAACTAGACCAAAGTCTTAGACGAGATGCTTAACTTCTGAAACCAGATGATATTTTAGCAAGATGAGTGGAACTAGCATAACACAACTCGCTAGCCCATAGAATCCATGTTTCTTCTCTCTCTCTCTCTCTCTCTCTCTCTCTCTCTCTCTCTCTCTCTCTCTCTCTCTCTCTCTCTCTCTCTCTCATGAACCCATAGCATAACACACTTTGCTAGTGTTGGATCATGGTTTATTATGCTTTCAATTGGTGTATGTCCTTGTTCTTTATATAAGTCCACTTGTTCTCTTGCAATAAAATGTCGAGAATGATATTAGCGATTGAGACATTTTGATTATCGAGGTTTCTTCAACTAGTTGTCTCAAAACTTTGTGTTATAGTACTAATGTTGTTTTCTTTTGTTTATATTTGAAGGTTACTTGCATGGGTTGATAAGATCCTATGCTTGGGGGCTTGGCCATCCCTTAGTATTATCCTATCCCTGGTTTGTCTTTCTCTTAGATGCTCTATTTCTTCATATCTACTTTACTGAGAATATGATTGTAAGATCATACTCAGCTAAAGTGGGGGCTAACTGTAGCATCATAGATTGTACACCTTTATTAGAGTATCCAATTTCACACCCTCCTAGCACCTATTTTAGTATTTCCCTTTCCTCTATGCATTACAAGACTTCCTTAGGAATTTAATTAAACCTAAGTCCTTTCTTATCAATTTACATATCATAAAATTGGGCCCTTGATCCTAGGTGTGTTGGAATAAATGAACACTGAGAGGGGGGGTGAATCAATGTTTCTAGCAAATTTTAACTTTCTTGACCAGTCCTTCAAACCATTTAATGCAAATGAACAAGAGAGATAAGCATAAGCAAAGCACATGCAAAAATACCACCATAACACCAAGATTTTTTACGTGGAAAACCCAGTTAAGGAAAAAACCACGGTGGGAACCTACCCACAATGAGATAATACCATGTTAAAAGTATGTGAAAATTTTACATAGGAATGCACATGCATTCAGGCACACTACCTAGAGCTCAATGCTCAAATTACATTAAGGGATACAACCCCGGAAGGCTCACTGCCTTACAAAGGAATTACAAAAGGTAACAACAAGATTGAACTATAAATTAACATCTACAAATGCCTGGAATAGTTTCGGTTTAAGCACAAAATACAACTATCTCAATGCTTTGTTCTATTGATATGCTTTAGTCCAGAGCAAAGATCCTTCAATGGCGTACGTTGAACTACACACAATCTCACATACACAACACTTGCATACTCTCTCATATCCAAAATGAACTTTCCAATCTCTTATATATCCGCAACATGAATTTAGCTCACCAACAAGTCGGCTTCAAGAATACTTGCAAAATATGAAACGTGTAAGATGTGTTGGCTGAATCCGTTCACCAATGCATATATGCGGACCCAAAAGAATTGACTACACACTTCCCACATGTTGGCTAAGAAACCTTGAACACAAAATCAATCACCAAAATCATTCTAATAATTCTGCAAAACACGTTACATCACTAGTCGGCCAAATAGCACTGTTCTTCCTGAAGTGTCGAATATCGGATCTTCAATATTGCACAAAAGACAACACCAGAGGCTAAGATTCTAGAATAAGCTACTCTAGACATCCAACCAACTACTTGTATCACCGCAAAGCAAAATGTGCAACCAAAGTGAAGTTCTACTCAAAATACTCCCATACTGTCAAATAATATGTTCCACCTTCTAGACTTAAGCAAAATTGAATTTCATACTTCTGGTAGGATGAATCTATACAAACCGGAAGGAATCTCTGAGCAGGGTTGCCATCAATGACAACTCTTATACACTCATCTACACTTATTCAGTGTCTCTTGCCAACAAAGTGTGCCCCTTTTTATTATTTTATCCTAATTTAATCTTAATCTTACCCTAATTTCAACTTTCAAAGCACATCTCACATATCTATATATTATAGTTTGAGTCACCAAGCCGACATTAGAACCTCGTTATCTCACATTCCTCAAAAGTCAAAAAAAAATTGTCAAGACTAGGACGCCCTACCATCCCGATCCCGCACTTTTTTCGTTGAATTTTAGGAGGATAATAAGATAGTCCTACCCTATCCAAATCTAGCTATATGCAAAATAATATCAAATCTAAGTTGATCTAAAGGTTATTTAAATTATGAAATCCCTATATAAGGTATCCCTCTCAATTCATTTTCATCATCTTATCTTATGCTAACATTATCATCCAATTCAAGAGTAATTATTCTTCCTTAATAGCATATTTGATTCAAGGAGCATCAAACTACATCAACACATCTTCCATTTATGTTTAGTCTATGATTTTATCATTGATTTTATGTGATTTATCATGTTATTGCATCAACACATGGAGGTCTTATCCTAAGAATATTGCATCACCTATTGAAGGTATAATCATCTGCATTTAAGCATTTCAATTCCTTGCCCTCAAAAGACAAGTTTTCCAATTCAATTAAAGTTTAATTTTTATTTCAACTAGGGTTAAATTCCAAACTCAGGGTTTGACCTAAGGCCTACTCCTATCCACAACCCCTTTTTTAATCTTATGTGCAACTATAGGTACCCGACGAAGTCGTAAGACCTCAGACAACATCATGATCCTGATACAAATCTAATCCTAAAATTTGGATATGATTTTCTAGGACCAAGGTGTTGGGGCACCCTAGTCCTCAAGATTTTGCACCAATTTTTAGGGGTTGATTCTAGACAGTCTCAAATTCTATATTTTTTTAGAACAACTCATACTTAGAAGAGTTAGGTGTTATAGTGCCCTAGTCTTGCCATATTAGTATCAAATTTTAGTCACAAATGCACAGTTAGATTTGATGCTTAGTTTTGTGTTTGTTACAACATTTCTAATTATCTATCAGTCTTTTACAATAACTTAAGTGTTTAGTTTCTTCATACCTTAGCCATGATTTTACACCACTTCAACATTTCTCGATAATTCATTCACTTTCCATAGCAATAAAGGAATAGAAACCCTATAAGTGTCAGTTGACTCACTTTTACAAGAGTTAGTCAAATTTGATCACTCCTCTAGGTGGTTTTGCAGTCCAATGTTGGTATAAAGTGGATCTTGGTCTTATGTTCTACCCGGTTCCATTTTCATACTATACATTTTGGTGAACCCAACATATCTCATGCTTACTTCTGATAGTTTATACACTCGTAGATTCATTTAAAATAAAAGTACAAAAAAAACTTGTTTTATGCATTTTGTGTGTTTACATGCTTTATTACATTTGATTATTTCATTACAATAGTTAGCATTTATTTTCAAAAATGTCAAATTACTCTTTGCAAGACTGTTGTGCCCTTGATAATCCATTTGCTTATGATGACTATCCTTTCAAAGAAGTATGTAGTAGAGAAGAACTTGAGGAGGCTCTTGATGGTTTCCCTTATCCTAGGCCCTCATCTTCTCAACCATCATTTTGCTAAAGGATAACCAACATAATGCATATACCATTTAGTAGTGATGACCTTGAGATGTTGGTAGAAACTCTTGATGACTTCACCTTTACCTCTAAATCATCCTCTAAATCTCCACAAACTCACAAGGATATTATCATGCATGAAAATTTGCTTTATGAACCTTTACCTTCTATCAATCCTATTTATGAACAAGCTTTTGTGATTATAGAAGTTGATGTGTTTGACAATCCTCTTTATGAACAAGCTTTTTTCATTATAGAAGTTGATGTGTTTGACAATCCTCTTTATCAAGATTTACCTCCTAGAGATGAGGCCCTAATGAACCATGATAATTCATCCCTTTTATATTCTCTTGTTCATGAGGATAATTTGGTACAAGAAGAGATTATTAACACTTCTTTTGCAACTCTTCCTCTTAGGGATGAGGTTTTGAAATTTGATGTTGATCTTTCTCCTTAAAATGGCCTCTCCCATGAGAGTATGTTAGATCAAGAGGATGATATCATAAAAACATTCCTCAATGTCACTTTACCTTCCATACAAGGTCCCTCTCCAAGAGATGAAGCATTAATGGGTAGTGTTAACCCTTCTCCCCACTTTTGTCATGCCCATAAAGATGTTCATGATGTTCTCTTTTATGCATATGGTGACAATTTAGCTATTTATCTCCTCCGTAGCTATGATATACCCTCTCCCAAATTTGGTCCTACAAATGAGGAAATATTGGTGCAAGAAGAGGTTATGAGCACTTCTTTCAAAGATATCCCTCCTAAGGATGAATCTTTTGAGAGTGATGTTCATCTTTCTCCTAAAATTTACCTCTCCCATGAGGATCATTTGGTGCAAGCAGATGATATTGTAGCTACCTTTCCCAGTGATACCATACCCTCTTTTCATTTTAATGAATTTCCCACTAGAGATGAAGCACTAGTGAGTTATGTTTGTCCTTCTCCTAAAACTTGTCTTACCCATAAAGGTACCTTGGAGAAAGAGGATGAAATCATTGGAAATTTACTTGATGCTCTCCCTTCTAAAGATGCATCATTAGATAACAAAGAGCTTAATCAAGTCAACAACATTCATGTTTCTGGTTATGAGAATCCTAACCCCAATAAACCTCCCAATATCCTTAAATTTTCAAAATACATATGTGTAAGAGGTGGTTTGGAAAGACAACTAGAACAAAAATATGGTTCTAAAATAAATCACTCATTTAATGCCTCTGTCAAAAAGAAATATCCCAATGTTTTTCTCACTTCCTTTCCTCCCCCCCCCTCATCCTAAGAAATATGTTGATAAGGAACCTAATCTTGTTGAGAAACTCCATGATATCTTAGCTAAAATCTCCCTTTGGGACTTGATTCAAACTTCACCTTCATACCATAAGTTGATTCAAGATGCCTTACAAAAGGTGGTTCCTCATTCTTCTTCTAGACCATATTATATTACATTCTCACAAGATGAATTGCCTTCTATAGAGGTTAAAAATAGAAATGATCCCCTTACAATCACTCCTTGCATTTATGAACAACAAATAAGAGGTACCTTAATTGATAATGGGTTAGCACTTAACATTTGTTGTGTTGACTTTTTTTGAATAAAGGGGTAAAAACTTTATTGAAGTTTAGAAACAAAGATTACATAGAAATCAAGGAACCCCAAGCTCCGAAAGAAAAAAAAACACCAACATCATAACCACCCATATCCCCCACAAATATCCTCTCTAAATCTTGGCAATAAATAGGAGATAGATTCCCCCAACCCTCAACCTTCCAGTCACCATCATGCTCAAAATCCCACTTAGCCAAACAGTCAACAACCCTATTCCACTCATGTGGGATGTGGACAAAAGACACCTACTCCATCCTTGAACTAGTTTGCAAAATCTGTTGGACAACCAAGGCAAGTTGCTAGTTCACATCTGTCACCTTCTGTTCAATCAACAAATTAACAATAATTTATGAGTCTGATTCACAAATAACCTTATGCCACCCTAGAGAATAGGCATGTTCAAGGGCATAAATAATAGCAAGTCCCTCCATAAAATTATTGGTTTGTTGCCCTTTATGAATAGAAAATAAAAAGATAACCTTACCCCACCAGTCTTTGCCCACACCACCAATCACAGCTGGTCTAGGATTACCACGCAAAGAGCCATCAGAATTAATCTTCAAGAGATCCTTAGGAGGAGGCAACCATCTACCCTCCCTTTGAACCTTCTTCTTCGCACATCTACCTCTTATGACACAAGCAGACACCAAAGACAAACCTTGAATACCCAATGTACCCACAATTTTAGCATCCCCTCTATCCAGAGGAAACATCACCTCACACTTTGCTTCCACCGTCTCCTAGACCATTCCCACAACTCTGTGCCAAACTTGTGGGACCAAAAGCTTTTCTCCTTGAAAAATCCTATGATTCCTCTCCAACCAGATATGCCAAAGTATGAAAGTAGGCCAAATACACCATACAATCTAGAGAAAAGAAGTCAAGGTAGGAGGTGTTGTGAGTGTGAAGTAGGATACCTACAACTGCAACACAAACACTCAATAGATCATTACGAGCATAGTTAGAAAATTGAAATCAAATGAAAGATGAACCATGGCAAAGCAACATATTTCCTCCTAAGAGATGCGAGTGTGGATTTTCTCTCCGATCTAGATGAGCAATCCCAGTGACTTGACTACACCAAGATGGAGGATTTAAAATGATATGATATGCAAGCTAGATGAATGCATGATTAAGCTAGATTGATCCAAGAAGCTAATTGTTCTAATGATATGCATTGATTATGCTAAATGATGATGCAATTAAGATAGATGAGAGATTGATTATGCTATATGATTAAGCAATTATGCTAGAAGATGATCAAATTAAGCTAGATCTAAGATGCAATAAATGATAACAATGCTAAACTAGAATGCTAGAAATGATATGCCTATAATAACAATGCTTGAGATGGGATCCTTTGTGCTCCAAGATGGGGGATATTTATAGGATTTCCAAGGGCAGGAGTCAACGGTCAAGATTGAGTCTGAAGATATCAAGGGTCAAATTGGAGGAGGTTGGAGAAGAGATTGGAGGGAGGGACACTTGTCATCTTTGTGGTGACAAGTGTCGAGGAATCTTGCTCACAAGAGGGCAAGTGTCCAAGGGAGGAGACATGTGGCATAAGTGCCATGTGTCTCAAAAGGATAATATCCAACCCATAGGAGGTTAGGATAAGGAAGTTAGGATGTGCAAGAGGATAGGGTTAGTTAAAACCCAGGATTAGGTGGAATGAGTTAGGTTAGGGGGTGGTTAGGTTAGGTGGTTAGAAGTTAGGAGGCATGTGGGAAATTTGAATTTAAAAATTCAAATAATAGGAAAAGGCTAATTAACTTTCAACAACTCGTAAATTGATTTGTTTTAATTATTTAGTGGATTAGAAGAAATGAATTAAATGGGGGGAGGATTAATCAATTTAGATTAATTAATCAAAGGGACCATTGAAATGAACTTATTAAATAAATCCTTAGATTTATTAATAAGCAGGTGAATGGGGAATTTAATCAAATTGCTAATGAATTTAATTAAATTGGGAAGGGGGATTAATTAAATAATTGCTTATTTAATTAATTATCTTCAGACCATTTTTAGGTGTATACATTTTGCCCCTCTTTGAAGTGAGGTGTGATGATGCATCGGTTCAAAGAATAATCTCAATTTGATGATGTTGATGTGATATTGGTTTGATAAGATGCCCCAGACATTGATTGATAAATTGCGATACGATGATGCCCCCTCGGGAGATCAATTGAGATGATGGACCGTTCAAGTGTTTGAATCTTTGCGAAATTGATTTCCTGATTAGAAATGATTTGATATTTGCAATGTTGATTGATGAAAGTGTGAGTTCTTCGATCACTATGATGTGATGATTGATAGAGTTTGATTGAATTGACAAGATTGATTAGATTGATGAGACTGAGATCCAGTCTAATTTCATGAATGACACTTCATGTATAAGACAAAGATGATCAAAGCGTCTGGTTTCAGGAATGATATATCCTGTATAAGACTTGATCAAAACGTCTGGTTCCAGGAAAGATACATCCTATATAAGACATGATAGAATGGATCAGAGGAGATGGATTGATATAATTGATAAGATTGATTGGACAAAGAACTAACATTTTGTTGATATCATGGTGCAGGGAGATTCAGATATGCTGATGTTGGCACATTCAAGGGAATAGCATTAGATCGCTTTGGGTCGACAACATCTGGAGATAGATGAGTCATCATTTTGATTGTGTATACACCTATGATGATACATGGATGATTCCTGTGATAGATTTGGCCTTGGATAAGATAATATTGTGTGATCCTATGCAAGAATGAAATGAAAGCTAAATGCAAATGCAAATGAAATGCTGCGATCACACTAGTCACTGGGTTATTGCTCTTTGTCATCATTGAGCTTTTTTTAAATGTGGGAAGTGAGTGCAAACATCGATGGTATAATTGAACCATGATGACCTGAGCACTAGTTTCCTAGATTTTGATATTGCAAGTTAGCACAAGCTTCAAGGTATAATTGAACCAAGATGACTTGAGTGTTGCTTGTGTAAAACAGGCAGTATTAACCATTTCTATATGCAAATCATAAATGTCTTCAATGATACTCCGATGATCATGTCCTGAGACAAATTTGCACATATTAATGATTAATTTATAAACATCAGACAAGAAAAATATCATTTTCCTTCCTTGTTCCTTCCTTGTTCCTCTAGTCAAAGACATCCTGGAGTCACTCAGAAATCACAATGGCGAAAATCAAGATAGATAAGTTGAACCAAAGTGTTCAAATCAGTAGTCCAAAGATATAATCCATTGATAAGTGTGTGATGTGCTTGGACTGACATGTGATAGTTTGAGGGTTGATAAATTGATCATGTGTTCAACGTTAGATGTGCCTCAGTTTTCGCTTGACAAGAGTTGTCTAACTATTGTTCTATGTATTTGATTAAGCTCAAAACGATGAAATTTTTTGCCCCCAGCTAGGTTCAGGATTTTGCTCCCAGTAGAGAAACAAACTTATTATGATAAACCTAATGATCCAAACCATGGTGAGAAATCACCTGCGTATGTACAAAGGCTTATTATGGATATGAACAACATTGATTGAAATGAATGAAAAGCTAACAAATAGCGCATGTTTTTAGGTTTTCACCATCTATTTTTATTGCACTTTTTCTCATATTTGATTTTTAGTTTTTTTCTCTGTTTTCATTGTTTTTGTATTTTCTGATTTTCCACTGTTTTTTATTTTTTTGCTTTTTCATTGTTTTTTATTTTTCTGCTTTTTCACTGTTTTTGATTTTTCTGTTTTTTCACTGTTTTTTATTTTTCTGCTTTTTCACTGTTTTTGATTTTCTGCTTTTTCACTGTTTTGGATTTTTCTTCTTTTTCAGACAAAATTTCTTCAGATGCATGCTATTGATGGGTTCTTCAAGTTGATCCTCGTCGGGTGTTGATAGTTGATATGCTCCTGACCCAAATACTATTGTGATCACAAACGAACCCAACCAATTTGATTCAAACTTCCCTTTATTTTCTCGATCTGCCTAGTTGCGTGGATTTTCCTTTAGTACTAGTTCTCCAACTTGAAAGGATCGTGGTTTGACCTTGTGATTATAACTTTGTCACATTCTTTGTTGATACACCTTTAAATGATCAAAGGCATTTTGTCTTCGTTCATGGATCAATTCTAACTCTTGTAGTCTAGATACTTGTTGTTCTTCATCTGGGATAAGGCCTTTTAAGGATACACATAGGGAAGGTATCTCTATTTCTATTGGCAGTATTTCTTATGATCCATAGATAAGAGAGAAAGGTGTGGCGCTTGTTGGTGTGCAGATACTGGTATGGTAGGCCCATAGAGCATGGTTCAATTGAATATGTCAATCTCTGTCAACATCATTTACTGTCTTTTTGAGGATTTTCAGAATAGTTTTGTTTGATTCTTCAACTTGTCCATTCCTTTGGGGATAACAGGGTGTGGATAATCTGTATTGGATCTTGAATTTCTCATATAGCTCTTGTACATCTTGATTCTTGAACGATCGCCCATTATCAATGATAATGGTCATGGGTATGCCATAGCGACATATGATGTAGTTAAAGATAAATGCAACAATTTGTTCTCTTGTAATATATGTGAGAGGTACCGCCTCAATCCATTTTGTGAAATATTTTGTAGCTACAAAGATGAATTTGTGACCATTGAATGAAGGAGGATGTATCTTTCCCACTTGATCAAGACCCCATTGGCAGAAAGGCAAAGAGGTTTCCAAAGCATGAAGCTCTTGTGCTGGTGCATGAATTAAATTTCCATGCATCTAACATTGTTTGCATGTTTTAGCTATTTGAAAAGAATCTCCTTCCATAGTTGGCCAATAATAGCCCAAGCATATGAGTTTCTTTGAAAGGGTAAGACCACTTGAATGAGTGCCACAAATGCCATTATGGACTTCATTTAAGGCCTTCTCAAATTCTTCTTGCTCGAGACATCTTAAGAGAGTACCATCCAGACCTAGTTTAAAAAGGGTATTTGTGACAAGAGTATAATGGGAGGATTGGCGAATAAAGTTTCTCTTTTGGTTCTTTGACAAGTCAGGAGGGAGGGTATTATATTTCAAGTATGTATAAGTTTGGCCATAGCAGGAGGAATCATGCCCAACAAGGTGACAGATAATTTGGGAATTAGGACAACTATGTGCAGGGTAAAACAATTCTTCCACTAGGAATTCATAACGCCCTTGATTTTCCTATGTCTGAAGTAGAGAAGCAAGTGTTTCCATGACATTTGTTGCTTTGTTGTCATTCCTCAGAATCTACTCAAAAGTTATTTCGACAAAGTATTTCTTGACATCATCAACCATCTTCTTATAAGGCATTATCTTTTCATCCTTTGTTTGATAATCATCATTGATTTGATTGATGACGAGTTGAGAGTCTCCAAAGACTTGTAGTTGTGTAATGTTTCACTCTATGGCCATCTTTATTCCTGTGACCAAAGCTTCATATTCTATTGTGTTATTGGTACATGGAAAGATTAATTTGTATGCCTTTGGAATTGTATGACCTTGTGGTGTGATAAATAGAATGCCTGCTCCTGATCCATGTTGTGTATATGAACCATCAAAGTACAATTGCCATGTCTTTGTGGTGACTATTAGGATATTAGCATCTAGAAATTCAATGTGTAAGGACGATCATCTTGAAGCGGTGCCTTTGCTAGTTGGTCTACAATAACTTGTCCCTTGATAGCTTTTCTATCCACATACTCAATATGAAACTCACTCAGGATCATGATCCATTTTTCTAATCTTCCTGTTAATGTCACCTTGTTGAGAAAATACTTCAATGGATCGATTTTAGCAATTAGCTTGATGGAGTGATATATTAGACAGTGTCTCAATTTTTGAGAAGCAAACACTACCGCCAAGCATGCTTTTTCTGTTGATGAATAGTTGAGCTCGTATCCTACTAATGTTCTGCTGATGTAGTAGATAACTCATTCTTTTCCTTCATTATCATGTTGTGTGAGTAAAACTCCTAATGATACTTCAGTGGCTGATACATATAGTAACAACGACTTTCCTTGAATTGGTGACATTAGGACTGGTGATTGCATGAGATATTCTTTGATTTTGTTGAATGCTTCTTCACATTGGTGGTCCCACTTGAAATTAACATTTTTGTGCAATAGATGAGTAAATGGTTGACATTTATCTGCTAGCTGAGCAACAAATCTGCTAACTGACTGTAGTCTTCCTTGTAGTGATTTGAGTTGACTAATATTCCTCGGAGATGTCATTTCTATGATTGCTTTGACCTTGGCTAGATCTACTTCGATACCCATAGCAGAAACAATGTATCCCAATAGCTTACCTGAAGTAACACCAAAGGCACATTTCTTGGGATTGAGTTGTTGCTTGTACTGTTCTAATCGGTCAAAGATATTTTCTAGTATTCCTATATGTTCCTCTCTGGTAAATGATTTTGCCAATATGTCATCAACATAGTCTTTTCCATAAATGTATGCATCATGTCATGGAATATAGTTGTCATGGCTCTTTGATATGTAGCACCTGCATTCTTTAATCCAAAAGACATGACGTTCCAACAAAAAGTACCCCATGGACATGTGAAAGCTGTCTTTTCTTGATCTTCTGGAGCTATTTAATCTGATTATATCTTGAGAAACTGTCCATTAGGGAAAACATGGAATGTCCAGTGGTTAAATCCACAATGATGTTAATATTAGGCAAAGGAAAGTCATCCTTTGGACATGCATTATTGAGATCTCTGAAGTCTGTGCATACTCTGATACTTTTATCCGGTTTGGAAATAGGAACTATGTTTTATACCCATTGAGGTTACGCTACAAGTCTGATGAATCCTAGCCTCCAGTAATTCCTTTAGTTATGCTTTGACAAAAAGAGCGATATGAGGATGCATCTTCCTTAATTTCCGTTTAACTGGTTTGGCTCCTAGACTGCCATTTAAGTGATGCATAATAAGATCTAGATCTAGGGTTGGCATGTCTGCATATGACCAAGCAAAATTGATTTGGCATTGTTTGAGGAATTTCATATGTTTCTACATTTCTTGTTCTGATAGAGAGGTTGTTGGATGTAGAATGTTTGGTTGCTCTGTTGTCCCAATGTTAATTGCTTTTGTTGGTTCGATCAATATGGATGACCTTTCTTGATAGTACTCAGGTAAAGTGTCAAATCTCCCATCTTTTGGTGCCTCAAGGAGGTTTTCACCATTAGATGCACTATTTCTTTTTACTTTTTCTCGGTCTAATGTTGCCAATAAATGGTGGTTCGATCAATATGGATGACCTTTCTTGATAGAACTCAGGTAAAGTGTCAAATCTCCCATCTTTCGATGCCTGAAAGAGGTTTTCACTATTAGATGCGTCCTTTCTTTTTACTTTTTCTTGGTCTAATGTTGCCAATAAATGGTTTTCAGCATTAGACTTGATATGATTTTCTTTATTTTTACTTTTGCGACTGAGAGATTTGGCACCCACTTGACTGGAAGATGCGTTTTTGAAATTCCTGGTGAAAGTTGTTGCGGGTTCGATTGCATCAAGCTATAAGGATATGGCATGGTCATTAGGAAAGGTATCAATGGTAGTATGTCTTTCATTTTCCCAGTCAATAAGTTTAGGAGGGATTAGAGGTAAGGGGTCCTCAAGTTGAGATGCTTCGAAGGTATTAAGGGTCATGATAGAGATGTCAAAGTTTTCGATATGTATTTCAATGTCTAGAACGATACTCTCGTCAGAATGACCTCTTGCAAGTAGCTCTTGATCATCCCCGATTAAGTTCAAGTCAACCGAATATGATTCTAATTCAAGTGGGCTAGTTCCTAATGTTTGCCTCGCATACGCATGAACTACATCGACACCTACATCTTTTTCAAAGAAAGTTTCTTCAACTAATTATTCAGAATGATAGGAATCCCATTCCCATTCATTAGAATTTGTCTCACTTGCAGCTCGCAATCTGCAGATTTGTTCATATAGTGTTTGATTTGTTTCTTCTATTTTTCTTTCTATATCTTTTCTTCTCTCATATTCAGCTTCCTTTGGGCTGATATTGAGTTCTTTCAACCTTGCTATCAACTCTCTTTGATTTGTACCAACTTCTTGTCTATTTTGATTAGGAGTTAACTCTACTTGGGAAGTGCCTTTATTTTGTTTTTCCTATTGATTAGAAGATTTCTTCTTTTTCCATTTTATGTTTGTTTGTTCTTGTTGTTTGGCAGATGTTTCTTCCCTTTCAATTGCAAGTTGTTCTTGTCTGTTATCATGTTCATCTTTTTGTTGTCTAGAAGATGTGTTCTCTTGTAGAGTAACTTGTCCATACCCTAGGCCTGATTTGTCTGTAGCCTGCTGAGTATGAGTTTGGATAGGTTCTGAGATACCTTCTTTTCTTTTTCCTATAGGACCCGTTCCAGTGTATCCCATTTTCTGAAGGATGTTAAATCCCTTTCCATATTTTTCTGTGGGTATTCTGACATTGTTGATCTTTTGTTGGACTTCTTCATCCTTGTATAGTCATTGTAGCACATCTTTGTCTTATGTTTCCTCTGATAAGGTCCCGACACTAACAAATGCTCCATCAAATATTAGAAGATGTTTCACAATTGGTTATTGTTTAGATTTTGATGGTTTTCCATAGGATTTAGGAGAAAGTGGTAACTATGATAGTGAATATCCTTTGTTCCCTTTATCTCTTAGCTGCATTTGTTTTTCCATACTTGACAAAATTGAGGCAAATGATTTTTCCTTGGATTGTGTGTTTGAAGATGATACCTCCCTATTATGAGGAATAATGACCTCTTGAGCCAGTTTTAGATTACTACAGTACTGGAATGGATTTAAATCTGCTGAGATCATGATTTCCTGCCCATTGTATTGAAATTTAAGGCACTAATGATATGTTGATGGAATAACTTGTATGTCATGTATCCATGGTCTTCCCAAGAGTATGTTATATGATAAATCTAGGTCTATAACTTGGCATGTCGTGTCTTTCTACAAAGGTCCCACTCTGATGGGTAATACCACAATTCCTTTGGAGGAACGCTCTTCTTCATCATATACTTTGATTGTGATCTTTTTAATGGGATCAGTTGCATCTTCAGAATAACCTAGAGCATGAACAAGACTTAATGAGCAAATATTTAGGCCAGCTCCCCCATCTATTAGGACATGTTTAACGCGTGTCTTATGAATGAGGACTTCAATATGTAAGGGAGCTTTATGGGGATGTTGCAAGGACATGTCATCTTCTTCGGTGAATGATAAGCAATAAGGGGTTGTAAGGTGTCCCACCATGGTTTGGAATTGATCTACATCAAGATCTTTGGACACTATCGTATCTACTAATGATCTTTCATGAATTTCTTTGTGTGCAGGTGAAAGCCTTAAAAGTTCTAAGATGGATATTTGCACGGGAGTTTTTTGTAGTTGATCCACTAGACTGTATCGTTTTAAAGTGGATGACGTGCTAGTTGTAAGACCCGACAAAACAACTTCGGCTTTGCTTCTTGTGATAGCATGAGTAGGTTCTTGATGTTGTTTCTCTTTAACAACAATCACATTTACCACATTGTCATATGCATGAGCATAGTTCACCTTTGCTTTCCCCTTACCATTATGTGTTGTTGATGATTCACCCTTCTCATAGTTAGGAAGCAGAGTTTTGAAAGTTGTATGAGATTTGTTTGTTGTATGTCCATCCACATTTATCACTCCATTATCAATCAAATATTGGATGACATGTTTCAACCGTTGACAATTATCTGTGTGGTGTCCCTTGTTCAAATAAAAATCGCAATAATGGTTGTTGTTCCACCAAGAGGGTTTCACTTGAGGTTCGAAGTTTCTTCCTTGTGGCAAAGTAATCAACTTGTTTGTGAGAAGCATTTTTAATGCTGACCCAAGTGGTTCACCAATGTTTGTAAATTTCCTTCGAACGAAATTGTTGAAAGTTGATTTTGGTGATTGTTGTTTTGTTGAGCCGCTGCCAAGTGATTGGATAAATTGAAAACCGGTTGCTTTGGTTTTACATTGTTGTTATCCACTATCCCATCGTTGACGATATTTCAATTTTTATTCCAAAATTTGGGCTTATCATTGTTGTTGTTGATAGTATTGTTGTTAGGAGGATTAACTCCTTCTTTGTATAGCTTCAACTAACCCTTCTTTACCATAGCTTCCTCCATTCTGATTCCATTATCAATCATCTTTTCAAAATTTTGATGACATTGAAATTTTTAGATTATAACTCATTTGTTCGTTTAGGTTGTCGATGAATATGTCCATTTTCTCATATTTTGGCATCGTACGAGGATATCGTGAAGCTAACCATCTCCATCTCTGTAGAAACATCATGAAGGGTTCTCCACTCTTTTGTTTAGTATTACATAGGTCTAGCATTGTGACCTCATGTTGTATGTTGTAAGAGTATTGTGAAACAAACTTATCCACCAATTTTGTGAATGATCTAATTTCAGGTGGAAGTTTGGAGAACCATTCCATAGCTAGTCCACATAAGCTCTTTGGAAATAATTTCATCAGGTATGTATCCTCATGTGCAAACTCCATACTCATCTTGCAAAATTCTCATTTATGATCCTGGGGATTAGTGCTTCCATTATATTTATCATATCTAGGAGTTTCACAACCTGTAGGAAATGGTATCATGTTTAGATTTATGTCAAATGGGTAAGGACAGATCTCTTGAAGTGAGTATCTTCTAACAGTTCCTCTCTGTATATCTTGAACTAACAGTTCCTCTCTGTATATCTTGAATTTGTGTTTGTATTTGTTGTGTAAGAGTTGTGAGAGAATTATCAACATGATTTATTCTTGTATAACCATCAGTGTTCATTCTAGTATGATCTTGATCTCTTCTTATATCATCCCGACTCTTTCTTGTGTCCTCATTAGATTTGGCCTTGTTGAGAATTTCTACGTCATCCCTTTTGGGAATGGAAGTTTCTTCATTAGTTCTTGTGTTATCAGGAATTGATGTGTCATCCTTTTTGTGACCGAAAATATCCTCATGTCGTGCATTGTCATGAAAAGGGTCACTTCTCCTTTGTCCTAAATTGCTCACATCAAAATCTTGGGGGAGTGTAGCACTAGATTTTGCTAACATTAGGAAGTATTTTTCTTTTTCTCCCTACAATATTTTCTCCATAAATTTATCAAATTTAGGATCTTGTTTGATTTTTCTGATATGTTGATCTATTATATCTTCTTCTTGTATTTTGCTTTGGTATGCCATGTTCCTATGATCTTCAGCCATTTCAAATGTTTCTATTTTCGTTTCTGCTATCTTACGTCTCTACGCTCTAGTTAAAACGAGAATACACATGTATCAAAATTTGTGCAAGGATTCGATTGTCTAAAAGGTGTTTCGATAAGTGACCGACTATCAATGTAGATATGAGAGAGTGATATGACACAAAAAGATAATTCAAGTATTTGTAAGTTTGTAAGTTTTTCAATCTTCGGTTGGAGTTAAATGATGATGATTTTGATAAGACCAAGTCCAATAGGAATGATATATCCTACGATATGGGTCGAGGTTATCCTGTTCAAACGTTGTAGTTTCGTGATAGAGGATGATAGATCCTGATGGGAAACTATATTTTGACTGATTAGTTTATCAAAGAAGGTGATGATGCACTTTGAGATGTTAGATCTTGAACCTATTGAAGATGAATACTTGAAAATCTTGGGGTGTCTAGTTCTAGAATCCATTTTGACAGAAGATTACTTAACTGAGCGAACCAAGAAGACAACTTAAGCATAAAATGACATATATCAAGTGTATACGCTCACTATGAATTGACCAAATAAACATGATAGATCTGGAAAAAGAAATGCAATAAGACAACTCTAGACTAACAGAGATAACCTCGTACGACAGATTAAAGACTCCCAGATGACAATTTAGACAGTCCCATACAACAAACTAGGAATCCCGTACGACAATTTAGAGAACACCATACGATAACTGATAACAAAGAACTTCTGCTAATATGACTTGTACGATAATATAGACCGAACATAACGATGAACTAGCTTTATCGTATGACAAACTAGGAAACTCGTACGACTTAGGATAGAGCAGAGACAATTTTTTGACTTCGACAGATTTTTGACCAATGATGTTTGATATTTTGGTTATGTTTTCCAGTTTTAGATGTTTCAGTTTCAGTGCCAAGGATGAAAACACAACAAACACGCGATATGATAAGTGACCTCAAGAACAACATGCTAAATCCTAAGGAAGTTGGCTGAGAGAGAAAACCTTTGCTTGCAAACTTAGGTACACACCGAATAGCTAATCAGAATACGACCGTTGAGTCTCACACAATGGATTTTGAATGTCGTATTATCCAACTTCAAACGCTAATGGGGGCATGATATGGAAAGTGTCTTGGGAGAGTTACTATCTCTCTTGCACAAAGATTATCCCCCTTTCAGAGGTGAATAGGGTAGCTTCTATCTTAAGGTTCATAGTAAGGATTTCCATTTGGAATTACCCCTTGCAGTCGTGCAAGCGCGATTGAGGCCTATAGCCCAACAAGGTACCAAAACAAGAAGTAGTCACGCAAGCGTGATTGAGACTGCAAGGCCCTACTAGATGTTTGATATGAGAGATCTCAAAAGAGAAAACTCAAATAATCCCATCCTCCAAGACTTTAATCCCGAGAGACCTATTTTTTAGAGTGAGTCGGAAAGCTTAGGTCTAGATGTACTCACTTGGGTCATTCTCATAGGGTGATTACTTTATCCCACTGTGATAGGTCCACTAAAGGTATTCAAATCTCAAACATAGAAGCGCTTCAAGGGTCGAGATTTTTGATTGTCCATACAGACAAGAGCATACTCTCCTACATTTTAGACAACTTCTCAAGCATAGAAAACAAGATTGTTCATTTACCAATAGTAAATTAAGTGTGCATAGAAAACTTTAAGAAGACACAAAGTTTGGTTGAGTTTCCTTAAGCAACTTGCAAAACCAATACATTAGTAATCATGTTGTTTTGAGTAATTGATTATTTGACCTGCGTAATCTTGGACAAACATTCTACAGAAAACCAGTTAGGCTGCTAGAAAACTCACAAACAAACCAGGGTTAGCATTAGTAATAGCCGAATTTAAGCATAAAAAACCCTAAAATTAACTTTGTTTATGAAAAGGCAGAAACAGAAAATCGTACGATTTTTCTCACCTAGTAGTACGAGTATTCCCACATACCCATACATGTGCACAAAGAAACTTGTATGATACTGCAAAGGAACTCGTACGCGATTCTGAAGATAGTGCAGCCAGAGATCCATGAGATTGAAGATTTTGAAGATTTTGAAGATGCAAGAGGTCAAGAAATAAGATTTTTGGCTCCACGGTGGGCGCCAAAATGTTGTGAGTGTGAAGTAGGATACCTACAACTGCAACACAAACACTCAATAGATTATTACAAGCATGGTTAGCAAATTGAAATCAAATGAAAGATAAACCATGACAAAGCGACCTATCACCTCCTAAGAGATGCGAGTGTGGATTTTCTCTTAGATCTAGATGAGCAATTCCAGTGACTTGACTACACCAAGATAGAGGATTTAAAATGATATGATGTGCAAGCTAGATGAATGCATGATTAAGCTAGATTGATCCAAGAAGCTAATTATGCTAATGATATGCATTGATTATGTTAAATGATGATGCAATTAAGCTAGATGAGAGATTGATTATGCTATATGATTAAGCAATTATGCTAGAAGATGATCAAATTAAGCTAGATCTAAGATGCAATAAATGATAACAATGCTAAACTAGAATGCTAGAAATGATATGCCTATAATAACAATGCTTGAGATGGGATCCTTTGTGCTCCAAGATGGGGGATATTTATAGGATTTACAAGGGTGGGAGTGAGGTGGTAGGAATCAACGGTCAAGATTGAGTCTGAAGATATCAAGGGTCAAATTGGAGGAGGTTGGAGAATAAATTGGAGGGAGGGACACTTGTCATCTTCGTGGTGACAAGTGTCAAGGAATGTTTCTCACAAGAGGGCAAGTGTCCAAGGGAGGAGACATGTGGCATAAGTTCCATGTGTCTCAAGAGGAGAATATCCAACCCATAGGAGGTTAGGATGTGCAAGAGGATAGGGTTAGTTAAAACCCAGGATTAGGTGGAATGGGTTAGGTTAGGGGGTGATTAGGTTAGATGGTTAGAAGTTAGGAGGAATGTGAGAAATTTGAATTTAAAAATTCAAATATTAGGAAAAGGCTAATTAACTTTCAATAACTCATAAATTGATTTGTTTTAATTAATTAGTGGATTAGAAGAAATGAATTAAATGGGGGGAGGATTAATCAATTTAGATTAATTAATAAAAGGGACCATTGAAATGAACTTATTAAATAAATCCTTAGATTTATTAATAAGCAGGTGAATGGGGAATTTAATCAAATTGCTAATGAATTTAATTAAATTGGGAAGGGGGATTAATTAAATAATTGCTTATTTAATTAATTATCTTTAGACCATTTTTAGGTGTATATAGAAGGTTTACCCAAGCCATTTCAAAATTCCACCAAGGATGAAGCGTGGACACAAGGGTGTTCCAAACATCCCAACAAAAATGTCAGAGTTGAAGGGAAAAAGGGCACCTAAAAAACAAGTGTGAAGAATCCTCCTCACCATTATCGCACAGAACACAAATAGAAGGGCCTTGAAAGCCATGCTTTTGAATATTATCCCAATTTAAACATATGTTTAAGGCCAAAGTCCACACAAAGCAATTGCACTTTGGCCAAAAGAATTTGTTCCAAACATATTTCCACCAATGAATCTCTGCCCCATTCAACTAGTGAGAAAACAATTTCTGATACCCACTAGCAACAATAAAAGTGCCCTTAGGATTCAGGAGCCAAGCAAGTTTATCCTTCTCCTTGAGGGAGCTATAATACCCATTAGATAAAATATCATACAACTCATCGCATTCCTCCTCAATACCAACCACATGCCAATCACTAGGGGCCTTCCATCTTGCCACCTTCAACTGCCCATTCTGCTAGAAAGAGTTGAAGTCACTCACTCTTGACCAGCCAACCTCCATCTAATGTTGGCATAAATTTACCAAATTAGGATACTGAGAAATAATGGGAGGGAAGACATCCCAGGAATCTGACCAGAAAAGTGCTTCCTCTCCCTTCTTACAAATCCAGAATAAACCTTCCTTAATCAAAGTGGCTCCTCTCTTTAGCATGCTCCATATCATTGAACCCTTCCCAACTAGAGGGTATCTTGGGATATCTTCCTTCAGAATCCTCGAAAGATACTTGTGAGCCAAAATCCTGGCCTGCACCTGATCTTGTTCCACACACCTCCTCCAATACAACTTTGCAGCCAACGCCAACCCAGACAGAGTTGGTTGCCTTAATCCAAGCCCCCCAAATTGCTATGAACTACACACTATATCCCACCTTACCAAGCTCCACTTTGATGAAGACAAGTTGCCTTCCCCTAAGAATTGCCTTGCAAAAGAATCCAACTCCTTGACAAATCCCATGGGGGCCATCGGGATCAGACATCTATAAATGGGAAGAGCCTGCACCACCGACTTGAGTAACTGAATCTGCCCGACGAAAGATTACCACCTGAGAGTTCAATGATTCACCTTCATACGAAACTTGTTAAGGATGTACTGCCAATATGTTAGACAGTGTAGACACTCAAAATTGTCATGTCTAATTAAATAAATATTTTATTTATTTAATTATCTAAGCCTAATTCTTCTATTAATTAAATAAATCTTTATTTATTTAATTAATTCATTTATCCTCTTCTAGCCTTATTTCTCATTTAAATAAATACATTTATTTATTTAAATTATCCCTTTCCTAAATTAAATAAATATTTTATTTATTTAATTGTCCTACTTCTTCTATTAATTAAATAAATCTTTATTTATTTAATTAATTCATTATCTTTTTCTACACATGACACATGTCATTCATCTCTTAATTCATACACTACCTACCTCTTTCATTATTTTGGTATTTCTTATACCTACCCTCTAATCCTAGCCGACCTCTCTTTTTACACCTCTCAATCTTAACCCTCCATTTCTCATTGTGTCTTCTATTTAAGGAGATGCTTTCTTCATTGTCTAACCCTAATGACTAATGACTGATTTTGGAGTACTTGGCTACACTACGATCCTACTTGCAACCACATTCCGTTCTTTGTTGAGCTCTTGTGCATATAAAAATCTGAGAGCAAATATATCAAGCAAGATCAATGGAGATAGGAAGAATGGAGATAAAAACCCTATTGGACATGTGATGGTATAATCTTTGTGATTTTGAGTTATTTTGCATTGTCTTAGGTTATCTCCATATGTTATGGTGGATCTTTGTTCATTGTTAGGCTAGGGTTTAGTGGTTGGATTCATTTTAGCCTTTCAATATTGTTATTATTGTTATCCATTTTCACCATATACATTTTGTTATCCTAGATCTAGATCTCACATATAACATATTGCTAGGACGTCCGTGGATTCATGAAATGAGGGCAGTCCCATCAACATACCATCAATGCATAAAGTTCCCTCACAATGGAGTCGAGGTAACGGTCAATGGTGATCCAAATCCATTCATATATTGTAATAACTTGAGATCACATACTGAGACTATCATTCCCAGCAATCGTGAGGCTACTCCTTCTTCAGCATATATTGATCCTGAGTCATTAAAGCCCTCGACATCCAAACAAGGTGAACTTAGAGCCAAGTTAAGGCATGGGAGAATACACTTTGAATCAAACAATGTTTTTACGACAAGTCATGACCTCTCCCAAGGAATATGGGAGGCCACATCCTAACAAGCAAATCTCCATCATGATACTCAAATGGGATCCTACCATCTTTCAAAAATGGGGTGAACTAGAAGAAGAAAATTTATATAAAATGCTCTATAAGGACATTGAAGAGGACACACATGATCAGATTATTATACCCTATGAGAACTATGGCAAAGGCTTCAAAATTCTGCAAAGATTCGGGTATGATGGAAAAAGCCCTCTCGGACTACGCAAAGAAGGTGTCATGGAGCCCTTACAACCTGAGCTAACTACAAGAAGGGAACGCTCCAAGGGGCTTGGTTTTCTGAATCCCAGACTACATAATAAAAGAACAAAAGAGGTATGGCGAATTAAAGTTGCCGAAGTTCAACAAGAGGATTACTATTCCACAGACTCCAATGAGTGGGAATGGGGTTCAAACAAATCCTCCAGTGACTATGAGCTCACTGAAACATTCAGAGAGCCAGATGAACCCATAGAGGAGGAGGAATTTTACAAAAAGTTCAGAGTTGGTCAAGAACCAACCCATAAAGATCCCGCACAAGCTTCGTTTCAAGGTCCTAGGTCAAAATCACATAGGATGAGGACACCTGTCCCAGAAGGCTCTACTAGTGATGACAATTTGGATTCGCTCACGATCGAAACTGATGAGGAGAGTGCCATCGATGACCTCGACGATTACCGTGACATACCTGAATATAACCACATCTTCACTATTAGTCCTGCAAACCCTGAAAGCACTAAAGACCTTCCCCTTGTTCATCCCAACTCATTGACTGGGATCATGAAGGACCAGCACAATTTGATACATTTCAAAATGACGAAGCTATTATCGACTACCTTGGCATTCGAGATGATCTTCCCCCTGGAGACCACAAAGCAGGATACGCCATAGAGCTCAACAACATAGCATACTTTGGTGAGGGTGTCGGGCCTTCTAGTCGCAAAAATGTGAAAATAAAAACAAAACAAGGGTCTTATGGTGAAAACCACACTGTGGCACTATCTGACCCCAAAAAAGTAAAAAGAAAGGACGATTCTGAGGGTGAAAACCTCTCTGAGGCGCCCGAAGATGGAAGGCTCGACATTCTCCCAGCATCATACGAGGAAAAATCATCCATGTTGGTAGAGGAGACTATAAAGACAAACATTGGTACAGCAGAGGTTCCACACAACATATTTTTGGCTCAATCATTGACAGAGGCCGAGAGAGCACAATTCATAAGCTTCTTTAAGGGACGACAAATCAACTTCGCATGGTCTTACGCGGATATGCCTGGGCTAGACCCGGATTTGGTGATGCATCATTTAACAGTCAAACCGGGGGCAAAACCAGTAAAGCAGAAATTAAGGAAAATGCATCCACAAGTGGCATTGCTAGTCAAGGCAGAGCTAGAGAAATTATTGGATGTCGGATTCATACGCCCAATTGATTATCCTGAATGGATTTCCAATTTAGTACCTGTCAGCAAACCGGATCGCAGCATCCGAATATGTACAGACTTCAGAGATATCAACAAGGCTTGTCCAAAGGACGATTTCCCATTACCAAACATTGACTTGATCGTTGATCTCACAGCAGGCCATGAAATGTTATCTTTAATGGACAGATTTTCTGGATATAATCAGATCAGGATTGCACCTGAAGATCAACATAAAACATCATTCACTTGTCCATGGGGAACCTTCTGTTGGAATGTCATGCCCTTTGGGTTGAAAAATGCAGGTGCCACTTATCAAAGAGCGATGACCACTATCTTTCATGATCTCATGCACATAACCGTGGAAGATTATGTTGACGATCTTTTGGGAAAATCAATAGACAGAGACACACACTTGGACATCCTTTTAGTTGTCTTTGATCGGCTAGGAAAATACAAGGTAAGATTAAATCCTAAGAAATGTGTCTTTGGAGTAACCTCCGGGAAGCTCCTAGAATTCATTGTGTCTAAAAGAGGAATAAAAGCTGATCCAGCAAAAGTCAAGGCTATCTTGGACATGCCGCCACCCAAGAATATCAGTCAACTTTGATCTTTACAAGGGAGACTCCAATCCATACGAAGATTCATAGCACAACTTGCAGATAAGTGTAACCCTTTCCAGCACCTGCTACACAAAAACATCAAGTTCAAATGGGATGAAAACTGTCAACAGGCTTTTCAGGTGCTCAAAGACTATCTTTTGAACCCGCCAGTTTTGATGCCACCAATTCCAGATCAACCATTGCTACTTTACATATCAGCTACTCCGACAGCACTGGGGGCACTCCTAGCATAGCAAATACCTGACGGCAAGGAAAAAACAGTCTACTATATCAGTCGCACATTGGTGGGATATGAGCTAAACTACACACCAATCGAGCGTGCATGTCTCGCTGTGGTCTTTGCTTCACAAAAATTACGACATTATATGCTCACTCACAAGACTAAGTTGATTGCCAAAATTGATCCACTAAAATATCTTCTCAACAAAGCTACACTTACTGGGCGGCTGGCCAAGTGGGTAATGATTTTGAGTGAATTCGACATTGAATACGTAGACATAAAAGCTATAAAAGGACAAGCAATTGCAGATCAACTGGCAGATGCTCCCATGATAGATGATGCTCCTCTACAGTCAGAATTTCCAGATGAATCCATTCTAACAATATCACCTGCAAAGCCATGGCAATTATATTTTGACGGCTCATACACACAGCACGGGGCAGGAGCGGGTATACTCTTTATAACTCCCCAAGGCGATTCTATACCAAATTCATACCGCTTATCATTTCCTTGCACTAACAATATAGCAGAATACGAGGCATTAACAACTGGGTTAAGAATTGCAGTTCAATGGAAGATCCAAGAACTTCGTGTTTTTGGGGATTCTCAACTTGTCATCCATCAAGCAATTGATGATTATCAAACAAAAGATGAAAAGCTAATGCCTTACAAACAACTGGTAGATGATCTGAAATAGCACTTTGCAAAGATAGAGTTTGAGTAGATACCAAGAGAACAGAATCGCGCTGCTGATGCCATGGCTACAATTGCTTCGCTCATTGATCTACCACAAAATGAGACCTGCTATGAGTTCCTGGTAGACAACCTGCTGATTCCGTCATATGAGATCACTCCTACGGAAATGATATGTGTTGTTGGTCCTGATTCCCAGTTATATGGTCCCATATTCACATACCTTCGCGACAATATCTTACCTCCCGATCTATCGAACAATCAACGCCGCACTTTCATTCGCCAATCCTCTCGATACATCATTTTAGCAGATATCCTATACCGACGAGGTCTAGATGGCACCCTTCTTAGATGTTTAGAAAGTGACGAAGCTCAGATTGCGTTACGAGAAGTGCATGAAGGGATATGTGGTCCGCATACTAGTGGTCCTACCTTGGCCAACAAACTCATCAGGACTGGATACTACTGGCCTACTATGGAAAAAGATGCATACCAGTTTGTCAAGAAGTGTAAGCAGTGTCAAATTCATGGAGACCTCATACATGCACCAGCACAGGAACTACAACCACTTGCATCTCCTTGGCCCTTTTATCAGTGGGGACTCGATCTCATAGGCAAGATTCACCCTCCTTCTTCTAATGGTCATAAATTCATTATCACAGCCACAGAGTATTTTACAAAATGGATTGAAGTCGTGCCTCTCACACAAGTCACTGGGAAACAAATCGCTACCTTCATCCTGAACTACATCATTTGCCGATACGGGATTCCTACTTCCATTATTACTGATAACGGGCGTCCCTTCAAAAATCAGGATGTTCGTGAACTCTGTGAGCGCTTCCATATCTCCCATCGTTTCTCCACACCATATTACCCCCAAGGTAATGGCCAAGCTGAGGCATCTAATAAAACAATTCTCAAAATCCTTAAAAAGACAGTCGACAACGCTGGCCGTAACTGGCATATCCAACTCAATCCTGCACTCTGGGCCTATCCCACAAGTGTCCGCACACCTACAGGAGCTACACCCTACTCACTTGTCTACGGCTCTGAAGCCATCTTACCTATTGAGGTCGAGCTACCTTCTTTACGGGTCTCCTTGAGAAACATAATCAACGATGAAGACTACAGGGTCTCTTGCTTACAAGAACTAGAACTGCTGGAGGAACGAAGGCACACTGCTTTTAATCATCTCAAGGCTTACCAACAACGAATGAGTCGCAGTTACAATCACAAAGTTAAGCCTCGCACATTTGAGGTAGGTGACTTAGTCCTCAGAGAGAACCCCAAGAATCAACAAGACAGAGATAAGAAGGGCAAGTTTGAACCAAACTGGCTTGGTCCTTACATCATTACAGCGGTATATGGATCTGGGGCATATCAACTCTCAACTACAGAAGGTGAACCTTTGGAGGATCCTATCAATAGCATGCACCTTCGCAGGTTCTACACATAAGCTCTTCGGAACATCCTAATTCAAAAATACAAAAAAAATAAAAAAATTCAAAAATACAAAAAAATTATAAAACAAAAAAATCGTTACATGGTGAAAACCTGGCAAACAGGCGCCTTGTGACAACAAAAAAATTTGAAAAATCGAAAAAGTAAAGAGAAATAATTTCGTCCAATGGTGAAAACCACTTCGGTGGCGCCCTGGGCAAGTACCATGGTGAAAACTGGGTCACCAGCGCCATGCGTAGAGACTTTGCTCCTCCCTCCTTCAGGATTCTCTTTCATCCTTTCACTTTGCACACACTCACAACCTATTCACTCACAATAAACTTACCCATTCCCATCATGGCTTGTTATTGATCTACCTAAGATTGGTTAGCCATCCATAACCCCCCCTTTTTCACTCCCTTTCCATCCATAATAAATCAGATCCTATCTGTGACTACGACCAATCCTACGTCTAGTGATGGGTGTGGAACTGAGAACATCACATGTTTTGAGGAGTACAGTTTCTTCTAGCTTCCTTCAACTCTATCCGCACACAATCCGCAATAAAGCAACATCTGCATCGCCAGTCCGCAATAAAGTTCCATCTTCTCCACAATAAAGTATCAGTTTCATGGATTCAGTCAGTTTCAGATGAGACACAACAGCAACAATGGGCTTCAACAAAATCAAATCTTTCAACAGACTCAGACAACATATGGTTCAGTGCTATCTATCCTTTTTGTGAAAGTAAACATTGTGACCACAATCAAATAAGACTTGTACAAGTGACAAGAGACACTAAACTTGAGGACTACAGTGGATGTTGGTGTCGAGTCTTGGTTTTCTTTTGATTTCATCTTTTTTGGTGACATGTCTTTTAGCTTTTCCGGGATGTCTTTGACTAGAGATTCTATCTCCAGGATGTCTTTGACTAGAAAGGCGAGGATGGGGTATCGTCACCTATTTGCATTTGCTGTCTGTGGATTGTCTCTTAGTAATGCTATGACTTGTCCAAGGATATGAGGACACTGTGAGTCTAGTATGAACTGGGGCATTCCTTGTTTGTGACTGTCTTATCTCCATGCAAACGGGTACAATGACTTTCTGGGTCAAACATATGCCTCGATTGTCATAACCTACTTGCCATAATAAAGCTCAATGATGATAACGCACAAGAAGCTCTTTCACTTTCATATCTTCTGTCTTTCATCCCCCCTTTCTTGATTGACTTCCATCATCCTTCTCGAGTCCGCGTAGCCCGCTATCACATGACTGAGTATAATGACACACCAAAAACATTTGCATTTCATATAGTTACACCTGCATCACCACATATAAGCATTTCATACATACATATAGATATCACAATTGCATCACATCCTGCATACAACACATGTTAGCACATCTCACATTTCCATTATGTAAATAATCATTTGCATTATCATATTCATTTGCATTACATACATTCACATTTGCATCAAGCATCACATATACAACATAAAAAGAACAAAAATATATTGCATTGCATCATATAAGCATCCGTATCATAAAACATGCATCACATAAGAACATCTCATCACATAAGGTACACATGCATATAGCTGCCGCAAAAATGGATCATCTCTCATATATAATCAAAAGTGTCATGATACAATGATGTCAAAAGAATCATATGGCTACAAAATCACCCGTAGGTGTCTACAATACAAAAATGGTACATATACTGATACAAAGGGGAGCCCTCTATGACTGTGATGAACTCCCTCCCTCGGAGCCGCCTGGTCTTGACGGAGTCTGAGCTCTAGATGGTCCCGCTCCAGGATCCCCCTACCTATCTGGTGGTGGTGGAGGACCCATGACCCCACCGCTGGATGCCTGCCTCCTACGACTCCCTCCCGTAGCCGTCGCTGTGCGCGACGATCTATGGAAGCTCCTCGCCCGCTGATCCGCTGGCACGACACCATAGTACAAATCCCTCTAGTAGGCGATCTCCTCTCCGGCTCGCAGCACATATGCGTAGCCTGCCCCTGCATCCTCTGCTGCCCGCCTCCCTGCCCTCAGAGCTGTCTCGGCCTCAGTATATCGCTGGATGGCCTGGTCTCTCTCCCGCTCTGTGTCCCTGAGCCTGATCCTGAGGTGATCTCTCTCCCGCACCAAATCTGCAATCTCGTCTGCCTGGCCCTGGCAGATCTCTCTCAGCTCTAACAGCTCATCCTCCTCAGGATCTCCACCCTCAGCCTCTGCTTGTGGCTCCTCCTCTGCAGGTGCCTGTACCTGTGCCTCTCCCTGTACTTGTCTAGGTGCCTGAATAGGTACCTGTCTCTGCACCTGCTCCTGTCCCTGCACCTGTCTAGGTCCCTATGCTCTAGGACCCTGTGCTGCTGGTACCTGTAGGGGCAATCCACCCTGACCTCTCACCACCTGGGCTGCTCTCTCCTGTCCTCCCTCCCTCCGAGGTGCCACACGCCTCTCCCCCACTACTCCCCTCCGCCTCCGTCGGCCCCTACCTCCATCTCCTCCACCATCATCATCATCATCCCCTCCCACCTCTCCCTCCAGCAGCTCTCCCGGATCTGTCAACCTGGGAAATGGATGCTCTGCCCAATATGCAGAATACTCTGCGTCCATCCCTGCATCCTCTACCTCCGGCCACATGTCCCACGGTAATGGCATCATCTCGACCAGCTGTGTCACGACCTGATCATATGATAGAAGTGGTCCGAACTGTACCTGATCTCTGACTGTACGGGCATACATGCCCGAGCCTCACGACATCCTCTGGATCCGGCCGAACTGTCTGCATACCCTGTCAACAAGCTGCCTCTCCAGAATATAGGGCATCCGCCCAATAAGATACCTACTCCTGAATGCATAGGGTAGCTCCACTGCGTCGTCATCCCACTCCTCGCACCCCAGGTACGGCCTCTAGATAACCATATCAATGTCATCTATGACGCGTCTCCAATGCTCCAATCGACCAATCCGAGGCTGTGATGTAATCATATCGTATAAATGCACAAAACTCCGTCCATGCCCTCTGCCTCTGAAGTGGATAGGTCATGTGATAGGAAGGTGCTCATATGCCCACACCTGTAGGAGAGTCACTCCGCAGCCCAAGCCCACTGATCCGTGGTAAACAAACTGATGTAGCTCATAGTATAAATGTGCCAGGACACATGGCCCCCATGCATATCTGGTGTGCTCTGTCATCAGTGTCTCCAATGCTCCTCCCCAGCCAACTGCCAATCCCCGTGTAGTCCTGTCTGGACATAAGAAACCACTGATGGCTCCTCCAATAACAGCCGGCAACGCTAGCCCTGTCGCGGTCATGGTATCCCATGCCACGTGACCTGCTCTCATCTCCAACCCGGGATCCTGAAATACTCGTCTCAGTGCCTCTCTGTCTCCGTCTCGATCGTATGGAATCAACTCTCCATCGATCGGAATATGCAAAATCCTGTAGACATCCTCCAGCGTCACTGTCATCTCCCCCATATACAAATGGAACGTGCAAGTCTCGGAGTGCCATCTCTCCGCCAGTGCAGTCAGCAAACCCATGTTCGCCCGAAACTCGGGCACATATAGCACATGTGTGAGACCCATCTCCTCAATCGCAATCATATCCTGAATCGACAACTCTGGTCGCAACCTCTGAGTCGATGGGAATCTCTCCCGTGACTCCAGCATAGGCAGATACTCCTGCAGTCAAAACAATCAATCATGTCAGTTATCGTGGCATTCACTATTTATCACAAAATGCTACTTGCTATCTAAATGCATATAGCTATCTATCCTAGTGACACTCACTGTTCATCACAAAGTGTTGCTATCTATCCTAGTAGTACTCCCTGTTCATCACAAAGTACTACGTGTGTGACATTCCCTGTTCATCACAAAGTGTTACTCACATTCGCACTCCCTGTTCATCACAAAGTGCTGCCTATCTTGGTGCTCCCTGTTCATCACAAAGTGCCTTGATCTATCCTAGTCTTCCTAGGGGACCTGCTTGAGTGTATCCTCTCAGCAGCTTATCCAATTGATAGCGTATGTTCATCACAGAACTGCCGATTTGACCTAAACAAGACTCAAACTATGCATTTTGACACACAAACGCGCTTTAAACTCACAAACGCGCTTATAGACTGCACAAACACGCTTCTGCAACACAGACGCGCTTTCTGAACACATACGTGCCTATAACATTCACAAACGCGGCCAGGGAACACAGACGTCCCTACATGACATAAACGCCCCTACAATTCTCAAACGCGTCCGCATTCAGCACAAACGCGGTCCCAGGCATAGACGCGCCTGGACCCGACACAGACGCGCCTGTTGGACACAGACGCGCCTGGCACTGACACAGACGCGGTTGCGCGTTTTTGCATTTTTTAACTATCCTATTCCTAGCGCATTTATTGCTACCTAGCATGCATTAATGACAAAACTTGAAATGCATGAAAGTACGAGGAGGTTTTGCGGTACTTACCGGCTCTCCTGCATCTGCTGGCCTCTGAAATCGGCGAACGCAGTCGAATCTATGAACGAAAGCCATCGCTGCTGACTGCTGCTGCTCTATTTTCGCTCTGCACTTTGCTCTCGTGGATGTGTAGATGACAATGAGGATGTATTTTCCCCCGTGGTCTATCTTATAGACTACCCCTAGCCTTCGTTTCCCGAGTCAGTCTTCGTTATCCCGTGACTTTGTCACTTTATTCGGTCAACCCATTCTAGCCTTTCTTTCTTATCGAGAGATTGTCTGCAATCTTTTCAGACATTTTCATCCAATCTCTCGAGGGGGCATATCATTCCCATCTTGGGGCAACTCTGTATCAGTTCATCTTATCTTCTTTGAAACAACGCGACAAGCCGCATTGTCTCAAAGAGGGGCAAAATGTAGACACTCAAAATTGTCATGTCTAATTAAATAAATATTTTATTTATTTAATTATCTAAGCCTAATTCTTCTATTAATTAAATAAATTTTTATTTATTTAATTAATTCATTTATCCTCTTCTAGCCTTATTTCTCATTTAAATAAATACATTTATTTATTTAAATTATCCCTTTCCTAAATTAAATAAATATTTTATTTATTTAATTGTCCTACTTCTTCTATTAATTAAATAAATCTTTATTTATTTAATTAATTCATTATCTTTTTCTACACATGACACATGTCATTCATCTCTTAATTCATACACTACCTACCTCTTTCATTATTTTGGTATTTCTTATACCTACCCTCTAATCCTAGCCGACCTCTCTTTTTACACCTCTCAATCTTAACCCTCCATTTCTCATTGTGTCTTCTATTTAAGGAGATGCTTTCTTCATTGTCTAACCCTATGACTAATGACTGATTTTGGAGTACTTGGCTACACTACGATCCTACTTGCAACCACATTCCGTTCTTTGTTGAGCTCTTGTGCATATAAAAATCTGAGAGCAAATATATCAAGCAAGATCAATGGAGATAGGAAGAATGGAGATAAAAACCCTATTGGACATGTGATGGTATAATCTTTGTGATTTTGAGTTATTTTGCATTGTCTTAGGTTATCTCCATATGTTATGGTGGATCTTTGTTCATTGTTAGGCTAGGGTTTAGTGGTTGGATTCATTTTAGCCTTTCAATATTGTTATTATTGTTATCCATTTTCACCATATACAGATAGATCTGCTACCGAGAGTAAACTAAGAGGGGGGGGTGAATCAGTTTACTATCAGAAATCAGAACTATTGCAGATTAAAACCTTTAAACCAGAACATAAAGAAACCAACACAATGATAGATAAAACATGAAGGCACAATACACCCAACACCAATATTTTGACATGGAAAACTTCGTAAAGGGAAAAACCATAGTGGGAAACCCTACCCATAATCAGATAATACTTTTGCAGCAATATGTGAAATAATTATTGTAGACACCTAAAATTGTCCAGTCTAATTAAATAAATATTTTATTTATTTAATTATTTGAACCTAATTCTTCTATTAATTAAATAAATCTTTATTTATTTAATTAATTCATTTATCCTCTTCTAGCCTTATTTCTCATTTAAATAAATACATTTATTTATTTAAATTATCATTTTCCTAAATTAAATAAATATCTTATTTATTTAATTGATCCCACTTCTTCTATTAATTAAATAAATCTTTATTTATTTAATTAATTCATTAGCATTTTCTACACATGACACATGTCATTCATCTCTTAATTCCTACACTACCTACCCCTCTCATTATTCTATTATTTCTTTTACCTACCCTCTAATCTTAGCCGACCTCCTTTTACACCTCTCAATCTTATCCCTCCATTTCATATTGTGTCTTCTATTTAAGAAGATGCTTCCTTCATTATCAAACCCTAATGAATCATCTTAAGGACTTGACTACACTACGATTCTACTTGCAACCACATTCCGTTCTTTGTTGAGCTCTTGTGCACATAAAATCTGAGAGCAAATATATCAAGCAAGATCAATGGAGATAAGAAAAATGGAGATCAAAACCCTATTGGACATGTGATGGTATAATCTTTGTGATTTCATGTGATTTGCATTGTCTTAGGTAATCTTCATATGTTATGGTGGATCTTTGTTGATTGTTAGGCTAGGGTTTTGTGGTTGAATCTATTTAGCCTTTCAATATTGTTATTATTGTTATCCATTTACAACATATACATTTTGGCACGCCCGGTGGGACTCTTGTCCCTTTTACATTAACATCTTTGTTGTAGATTTTGTGTTTGAAGTTGCATATCTGACATTTTCGACAACATTTTCGACATTCCCGCGTCTGCGCACTTCGGATCGCGTCTTTGATTTTCTAGCACTTTTATGGTATCTGGAATTGCGTCTGTGTTTTCGACAAATTTTATTTTGTAGGTTTCAGAAAGGGGCGTCTGTGTTTCAGAAACACGTATGTGTTATTTATACCAGCGTCTGTGTCGGAAAGGAGCGTCTGTGATTTTTAGGCGCGTCTGTGCATCACATAATCGTGTCTGTGTTTTCGACAAATTTTATTTTGCAGGTTTCAGAAAGGGGCGTCTGTGTTTCGGAAACGTGTCTGTGTTATTTATACCCGCGTCTGTGTCGGAAAGGAGCGTCTGTGATTTTTAGGTGCGTCTGTGCATCACAGAACCGCGTCTGTGTTATCCAGACGCGTCTGTGTTGAGGGTAACAGCGTCTGTGTATTTACTGTTTCGGAATTTTGAAGTTTTCATTGATTCAATTTTTGGATTTTGTACTTAGGGTTTCAGATCTGGTTTATTTTCGGACTAACACTTTCAGATCTAGCTAACTAAATTGGTGCAGCTTGTCTTGGAAGCAAAAACGTTTTGTTGAAGGCCCCTATGTCACAAAGTCTTTTGGGTTTTTAAAATATACCTAACTTGTGTGTTTGCAGGAAGGGGTGATTATGTCAAACAACCCAAACTACTAACAACTTTTGTTGCAGGTTCTTAGCTAGGGTTTTGAATTTTTATTGTGTGCCTTGTTTTCATAGACTAGCAAACACTTCCATTGGTGCACTAAAATTGAATCATTGTCTTTTGTGTCTTGAGCAATAGGCTCTTTTTGTTTAATCTTTAGAGGGCCTGTCTTCCCGTGTGGTCATTAGGACTACTAGTGAGAAGAGGACGACCCAAGTGGTAGTGAGGAAAACCCACCTCATGCAAACCACTATAATCAAATGTATTCATGGTGAAAACTATGGATAACGTATGCTGATTAGTTCATACCGACACTATGTCTCCCCATAAACCCGTTTGATCAAATTTATTTGATCATTTGTAGGGCGTAACCCCTACCAGCTGGGAGCCTTCTGTATTTACAGAGCTGAAAGTGCCGCATGTATGGCCACACGAGCGGATGCCCTTACTAGCACCATTTTGTTTTAGAGGCCCAAATCCTTCTAGTTGTTGGGGCAGGAGGTCGGACCTCTGGTAGCGGCCCACACACATACGGTTCTTAGTAGAGATACAAAGTTCGCCATGGGGAGTTTTCATGGGGACTGATGCTTGGCTGACCCGAGAAGTGAGTGCCGAGGGTGGAGCCAGTGAGGTCAAGCATCTAAGTATCCGCTCTGAATAGCGTAGCCTTGGGGGTAAAACCCCATGTGGGATCAACAACTATTGTCTTGGCCAGCCATAAGAATTGTGCTTGACTTATGTTAAACATTCAAAACATTCAAAACCAAACAGCAAAACATTGTGTCTTTTGTGTCTTCAAGTGTATGCAAAACATTTTTACATCAAACAACACACTTTTCTTGGAGTCATTGTCAGTCTAAACACTTGCAAACATTGGGTCCTCATCAACATTGTGTCCTCTTGTCACGAAATACAATCAAACAGTCAGATTTGGTCACAACAAAACAACTTCACAGATTGAAAAAAATTGCACAAATTTTACAGAAACGCGTCTATGTCTGTTTTAACCGCGTCTGGGTCATATAAGCGCGTCTGTGAAGGGCAGAATAGCGTCTGTGTTTATAACAACGTCTGTGTTGAATATAGGCACGTCTGTGTCGGGTAATCGCGTCTGTGCAGTATACAGTCGCGTCTGTGTCCAGAATTGAAAAACTGTTACAGTCCAGCAAACATAAATAGGAAAATCTCAGAAGCGCGTCCGTGTTAAACAGAGTAGCGTCTGTGTCAGGAAAACGCGTTTGTGAAGTATACAGTCGCGTTTGTGTCCAGAATTGAGAAACTGTTACAGTCCAGCAAGCAAACACAGTCAGTTTCAGAAATCTTGAGCTTCCTAGGTCATCTCTCTAAGGTTTCATTTAGCATTCAACCTGTCCTTGGGTCTCACAAAGTCCATCATTGCTTTACACCTTACATTACATTCACATTTGTCTAAACTTGAGTCAAAAGGTCACTTGCTTGTCCTCATCATACTTTGTCAACACACTACATACAACAACACTTTGCTAGGTGGTCCCTCATCAAGGTTTCTTACCTTTGGGTCTCATTTGGTCTTACTTAGGGTCAAGGTCAGCTTACCTCATCAAGAGAAACTATCCTCTCTTTGGAAGTCACACCTACTCTACTACATACATACTTGGTCTTACGCTTTGGACATTGCAAGTACACTTCAGACTCATTTACATTTCATCCAACTCTTGGTCTTCCATACTTTTTCCATTTTCATCTAGTCTCACACATCTTGGTTAATACCTAGTTCATGGTTGAAACCCGTCTTCAAAAATCTAGGAGAGAAACTAAAGAAGCTCAAGAGTCCACAAACATGAGTTCTTATGAGTATGACAATGATTTATTTTTCAATACTGATCACACTACATTACCTGACATGGAGGCTTATAGAAACATTCCAAATGTTGAGAACATGGACACTCTAAACAACAATGCTACACACAATGACAATTTGGACAACTTATCAATACATTCAGCAGATGTGGAAGAATCCATTATGAATCCCCATTTCAATCAATTGGTTGAGGAAATAATGAGGAGGGATAGACAATACTTCTTACACATGATGGCACAAAGTGGAGCCAAGATACCTCATGATTTTGACATGTCTCAAATAATGGAACATAGACCTTTGCAACAACCTCACTCCAACATGGATCAAAGGAGACCTAATAGTGGAGGAAATAGAGGACCACACATGGTACCTGAATCACCATCAGCTCTGCTTCAAAAACCAGAGGTCCCACATACACATGGTCAAACATATGATACTCACCTTCGCAGACCATTATGGAAGTCTTATGGAGAAAAATATGCTCAATCACATATCAATGCTAAGGATCAACCACCAAAGCAATGGGATATTCCAAGGCATGCTCAAAATTTGGACACAAGGAAACCTCATGTCAAATTTGGGGGCAATACAATAGAACATGACATGCCTGTAGAGTATGGTATACATGCACAAAATAGATATGGTGTTCCTCAACATGAATCCATACCAAGTGGTCCATATATGCAGCATCATTACAGACCTCCTCCATATGAACATGTGTATGATCAATATCATCCATATATGCAACATGCTCCTCCTCCAATGGGTGCCTCAAGCATGGGGTATGGTCCAAGAAGTCGATCTCCACCTAAAAGCAATTTGGAACAACAAATCAAGGACTTACAAAAGAAAATGGAGGACATAAATACACCGAAGCCAACATACACAATGAGAGACATATGTCCTTATCCATTTGACAAGAGCATTCCAATGCCTCCATTTCCTACACACTTTGTGACGCCTAAATTTGACAAGTATAGAGGAAAAGGGGATCCTAAGGCACACATAAGACAATTTTTCACAGCTTGCATTGAGGTAGCAGCAGAAGAGACATATTTGATGAGATTATTCCCACAAAGCTTAGGTGATCAAGCTATGGAATGGTTCTCCCAACTTCCACCTGGAATTAAGTCATGGGGTGACTTAGCAGAGACATTTATTCAACATTTCTCCTATAACATAGAGACAAACATATCAATCACTACTTTGTGCAACACTAAGCAAAAAGAGAGGGAATCTTTTGCATCATTTTTACAAAGATGGAGAAATCTAGCCAGCAGATGCTCTTGTGAAATTCCACAAAAACAAATGGTAGAGATGTTCACCCAAAATGTTAATAAAGACATTGGCTATGATCTAAGGAAAGCTTGTTTGTCCACCTTCAAGGACGTCATTGAAAAAGGTTTAGCAACAGAGAAGGTCTTAATTGAGCAAGGAGTCATTAAGATATTCAAGGAAAACAAAGATGACTTTAAAGGAAAAGACAAGCCAAGATTTTGGAATAAAAACAAGAACACAGTCAATGATGGTGTTGTTGATGCCAACACAGTGTGACCCAAATTCATCTTTTCGGGATCAAGTTCTACAAACAATCAAGTGAATACTCAAACAACTTCCAGGTCACGAAGAAAGTACACTCCATTGGGAGAACCACTTGAGTCAGTCTTCAAAAAGCTGGTGGCAAACAAAGTGATCACAGTTCCAGATTTTCCTCCATATGAACCAAAGGTTAAACCAAATTGGTGGAATGATGATGAGTATTGTGAATTTCATAAAAGCAAGGGACATAAGACAGGAAATTGTCATCGACTGAAGAACATTGTGCAAGATCTCATTGATAGAGGTGACATTGAGATTGAGGGACACTCATCCAATCAAGAACATGAGATGTTTAAGGAACCATTCCCAAAGCACGACAATGGAAAAGCTAAAGTCACAGATGATCAAGCCAACTATACTAGAGCACCTTAAAACTATGATTCAACTATCAATCATATCTCGATGGACAATCATATCTCTACTATTACCATCAAGAACAAAAACCCTGAGAATCCTCCTCAGCGACCCAAGATTGTCCTAAGAGGTGTTGGATCTTCTTCCGAGCCTACCTCTGAATGTCATGTTACAACTCGTCGAGGTAAAATTACTTTGCCAGGTGCTTCAAATAAAAACACCGCTTCTTCATCTACCAAACCTGAGTATGACCTTGTAGAACAGTTAGGGAAGACACCCACACTCATCTCCATCCTTGAGCTCTTACGCATATCCCCCGCTCATAAAGCTATTCTTGACAAAATCTTGAGAGACACCGCCGTTCCTACTGATCTGAACGTGGACCAGTTTCAAGCCATGGTGGGATACCTTTCCATTCCACATTCCCTTACATTCACAGAAGCCGATGACGCCTCCGTAAGTCAGCCACATAATGCACCATTACATATTGAAGCCTTCATACACAAACATCGAATAAAACGAGTCCTGATAGATGGAGAAACTGGTCTAAATATCTGCACATTGAGCACCATTAAACAATTGGGATATTCCGATAAAGCTGTGAATTCAAAAAATCAAATCACCATCAAGGCATACGATGATGAAGAACGCTCATCCAAGGGCACAGTCACCTTACCTCTAAGAACTGGGCCAGTTACAAAGGATGTGGTTTGTCAAGTCCTGGATTTAGATCTCACTTATAATATATTGCTAGGATGTCCTTGGATTCATGAAATGAGGGCAGTCCCATCGACATATCACCAATGCATTAAGTTTCCTCACAATGGAGTCGAGGTAATAGTTAACGACAATCCTAATCCGTTCATATATTGCAATAACTTGAGATCACATACTGAGACCATCATTCCCAGTAATCGTGAAGCTGTTCCTTCTTCGGCATACATTGACCCTGAGTCGTTAAAACCTTCGACATCAAAACAAGGTGAACTTAAAGGCAAATTTCAGGACAAAGGCATGGGAGAATACACTTTAAATCAGACCATGTATTTATGACAAGTCATGAACTCTCCAAAAGAATATGGAAGGCCACATCCTAAAAAGTAAATATCCATCATGGTATTCAAATGGGATCCTACTACCTTTCAAAGATGGGGCGAACTGGAAGAGGAAGGTTTATACAAAATGCTCTACAAAGACATTGAAGATGACACACAAGATCAGATCAATATACCCTGTGAGAAATATGGCAAAGGCTTCAAGATTCTACAAAAATTTGGGTATGATGGAAAAAGCCCTCTCGGGTTATGAAAAGAAGGCGTTATGGAGCCCTTACAACCTGAATTGACTGTAAAAAGGGAACGCTCGAAGGGACTTGGTTTTCTGACTTCCAAGATCCACACTAAAAGGATAGAAGAAGCATCACAAATCAAAATTGCCAAAATTCAACAAGAGGATCACTATTCCACAGACTCCAACGAATGGGAATGGGGTTCAGACAAATCCTCTAGTGACTATGAGCTCACCGAGACATTCAGAGAGCCAGATGAACCCATAGAAGAGGAGGAGTTTTATAACAAATTCAGAGTTGGTCAAGAAACAACCCATGAGGAGTCTACATAGTCCCTGTCTCAAGGTTCTAGGTTGAAATCACATAGGATGAGAACACCTGTTCCAGAATGCGCTACTAGTGATGATAATTTGGATTCGTTCGCGATCAAGACTGATGAGGAGAGTGCCATCGATGACCTCGATAATTACCTTGACATACCCGAATATAACCACATCTTCACTCTTAGCTCCGCTAACTTCGAAGACATTAACGGCCTTCCCCTTGCTCATCACCAACTCATTGACTGGGATAATGAAGAACCTCCACAGTTGGATACATTCCAAAACGATGAAGCTTTTATTGATTATCTAGGCATACGAAACGATCTTCCCCCTGGAGACCACAAAGCGGGATACACCATAGAACTCAATAGCATGGCATATTTTGGTGAGGGTGTCGGACCTTCCAGTCGCAAAAATGTGAAAATAAGAACAAATCAAGGGTCTTATGGCGAAAACCACACTGTGGCGCTATCTGATTCCAAAAAAGTAAAAAGAAAGGACGTATCTGAGGGTGAAAACCTCTCTGAGGCGCCCGAAGATGGAAGGCTCGACATTGTCCCAGCATCATATGAGGAAAAATCATCCATGTTGGTAGAGGAGACTATCAAAACAAATATCGGTACAGAAGAGGTTCCACACAACATATTCCTAGCTCAATCACTGACAAAGTCTGAAAGGTCAAAATTCATAAGTTTCTTCAAAGAGCAACAAATCAACTTCGTCTGGTCATACGCTGATATGCCTGGATTGGATCCAGATTTGGTAATGCATCATCTGACAGTTAAACCGGGGGCAAAACCAGTAAAACAGAAATTGAGAAAAATGCATCCACAAGTGGCATTACTAGTCAAAGTAGAGCTTGAGAAATTACTCGATGTCGGATTCATACGTCCAATTGATTATCCTGAATGGATCTCTAATTTGGTACCTGTCAGTAAACCAGACCGCAACATCAGAATTTGCACAGATTTCAGAGACATTAACAAAGCTTGTCCAAAGGATGACTTCCCATTACCAAACATTGACTTGATTGTTGATCTCATAGCAGGTCATGAAATGCTATCATTAATGGATGGATTCTCTGGCTATAATCAGATAAGAATTGCACTTGAGGATCAACATAAAACAGCATTTACTTGTCCGTGGGGAACTTTCTGCTGGAATGTCATGCCTTTCGGGTTAAAAAATGCAGGTGCTACATATCAAAGAGCTATGACTACTATCTTTCATGATCTCATGCATGTAACTGTGGAAGATTATGTTGACGACCTCCTGGTCAAATCAATAGACATAAATACACATTTGGACATACTTTCAATTGCCTTTGATCGGTTGGAAAAATACAAAGTAAGATTAAACCTTAAGAAATGTGTCTTTGGAGTAACCTCTGGGAAGCTCCTAGGATTCATTGTGTCCAAAAGAGGAATTGAAGCGGATCTAGCAAAAGTCAAAGCTATCTTAGAAATGCAACCACCCAAAAATATCAGTCAACTTCGATCCTTACAAGGGAGACTCCAGTCCATTCGAAGATTCATAGCACAACTGGCAGATAAGTGTAATCCTTTTCAGCACCTGCTACATAAAAACATCAAATTCAAATGGGATGACAACTGTCAACAGGCTTTCCAAACGCTCAAAGACTATCTTCTAAATCCACCGATTCTGATGCCACCAATTCCAGATCAACCACTGCTACTATACATATCAGCTACTCCAACGACACTGGGGGCACTCTTAGCACAACAAATTGTTGGGGGCAAGGAAAAAGTAGTATACTATATCAGTCGCACATTGGTGGGATACGAGCTAAACTACACACCAATTGAGCGCGCATGTCTTGCTGTGGTCTTTGCTTCACAGAAATTACGACATTACATGGTCACTCATAAAACTAAGTTGGTTGCAAGAATTGATCCATTAAAATACCTTCTCAATAAGGCAACGCTTACTGGGCGACTGGCCAAATGGGTAATGATACTGAGTGAATTCGACATCGAGTATGTGGACAAAAAAGCAATAAAAGGACAAGCCATCGCGGATCAATTAGCAGATGCCCCCATGATTGATGATGTTCCTCTAAATTCAGAATTTCCAGATGAATCCATTTTAACAATATCACATACAAAGCCATGGCAACTATATTTTGACGGCTCATACACACAACATGGGGCAGGAGCTGACATCCTCTTTATAACTCCTCAAGGGGATTCTATACCCAAATCATACCACTTATCATTTCCTTGCACTAACAATATAGCGGAATATGAGGCATTAACAACAGGATTACGAATTGCAGTTCAATGGAAGATCCAGGAACTTCGTGTTTTTGGAGATTCCCAACTTGTTATCCGTCAAGCAACTAGTGATTATCAAACAAAAGATGAAAAGTTAATGCCTTATAAACAAATGGTGGATGATCTGAAACAACACTTTACAAGGATGGACTTTGAGCAGATACCAAGAGAGCAGAATCGCGCCGCAGATGCCATGGCTACAATTGCTTCATTGATTGATTTACCTCCAAACGAGACCCGTTATGAGTTCTTGGTGGATAACCTTTTGGTCCCTTCATATGAGATAATCCCTACTGAGATGATATGTGTTGTCGGTCCCGAATCCCAGTTATATGGTTCCATCTTCACATACCTACGAGACAATACTTTACCTCCTGATCTATCAAATAACCAACGTCGTACTTTCATTCGCCAATCCTCTCGATATGTCATTTTAGCTGATATCCTATACCGGCGAGGTCTAGATGGCACTCTTCTTAGATGTTTAGAAAGTGACGAAGCTCAGATTGCGTTACGTGAAGTGCATGAAGGGATATGTGGTCCACATGCTAGTGGTCCTACCTTGGCCAAGAAACTTATCAGGACTGGATATTACTGGCCCAATATGGAGAAAGACTCATATCAGTTTGTCAAGAAATGTAAGCAATGTCAAATTCATGGAGATCTCATACATGCGCCAGCACAAGAACTTCAACCACTTGCGTCTCCTTGGCCCTTTTGTCAGTGGGGACTCGATCTCATAGGCAAGATTCACCCTCCTTCTTCCAATGGTCATAAATTCATTATCACTGCCACAGAGTATTTTACAAAATGGATTGAAGTCGTGCCTCTCACACAAGTTACTGGAAAACAGATTGCTACATTCATCCTTAACTATATCATTTGCCGATATGGTATTCCTGTTTCCATTATCACTGATAACGGGCGTCCCTTCAAAAATCAGGATGTTCGCGAACTCTGTGATCGCTTCCATATTTCTCATCGTTTCTCCACACCATATTACCCCCAAGGTAATGGCCAAGCTGAGGCGTCTAATAAAACAATCCTTAAAATCCTCAAAAAGACAGTCGACGATGCTGGCCGTAATTGGCATATCCAATTTAATCCTGCACTTTGGGCCTACCGCACAAACGTCCGTACACCTACAGGAGCTACACCCTATTCACTGGTATATGGTTCTGAAGCCATCTTGCCTATTGAGGTTGAGTTACCCTCTTTACGGGTCTCTTTGCGAAACATCATCACTGATGAAGATTACAGAGTCTCTCGCTTACAAGAACTAGAACTGCTGGATGAATGGAGACAAACTGCTTTTAATCATCTCAAGGCTTACCAACAACGAATGAGTCGCAGCTACAATCACAAGGTCAAGCCTCGCACATTTGAGGTAGGTGACTTGGTTCTCAGAGAAAACCCCAAGAATCAGCAAGACAGAGAGAAGAAGGGCAAGTTCGAACCAAACTGGCTTGGTCCTTACATCATCACAGCAGTGTATGGCTCTGGGGCATATCAGCTCTCAACTACAGAAAGTGAACCTTTGGAGGATCCTATCAACAGCATGCACCTTCGCAGGTTCTACACATAGCTCGTCGGAATATCCTAATTCAAAAATACAAAAAAAATTATAAAACAAAAAAATCGTTACTTGGTGAAAACCTGGCAAACAGGGGCCTTGTGACACAAAAAACATTGAAAAATCAAAAAAAGTAAAGAGAAATAATTTCGTCCAACGGTGAAAACCACTTCGGTGGTGCCCTGGCAAGTACCATGGTGAAAACTGGGTCACCAGCGCCATGCGTAGAGACATTGCTCCTCCCTCCTTCAGGATTCTCTTTCATCATTTCACTTTGCACACACTCACAACCTATTCATCCATAATAAACTTACCCATTCCCATCATGGCTTGTTATTGATCTACCTAAGATTGGTTAGCCATTCATAATAAACATTCCTTTTCATCCCTTTCCATCCATAATAAACCAGATCCTATCTATGGCTAAGGCAAATCCTACGTCTAGTGATGGGTGTGGAACTGAGAACATCACATGTTTCGAGGAGTACAGTTTCTTCCAATTTTCTTCAATCTATCCGCGCACAATTCACAATAAAGAAACATTTGCATCACGGATCCGCAATAAAGTATCAGTTTCATGGATTCAGTCAGTTTTAGATGAGACACATCAGCAATAATGGGCTTCAACAAATCAAATCTTTCAACAGACTCAGACAACATTATGGTTCAGTGCTATTTATCCTTTCTGTGAAAGTAAACATTGTGACCACAATCAAATAAGACTTATACAAGTGACAAGAGACACCAAACTTGAGGACTACAGTGGATGTTGGTGTCGAGTCTTGGTTTTCTTTTGATTTCATCTTTTTTGGTGACATGTCTTTTAGCTTTTCCGGGATGTCTCTGACTAGAGATTCTATCTCCAGGATGTCTTTGACTAGAAAGGCGAGGATGGGGTATCATCACCTATTTGTATTTGCTGTCTGTGGATTGTCTCTTAGTAATGCTATGACTTGTCCAAGGATATGAGGACACTATGAGTCTAGTGTGAACTAGGGCATTCCTTGTTTGTGACTGTCTTACCTCCATGCAAACAGGTACAATGACTTTCTGGGTCGAACATATGCCTCGATTGTCATAACCTAATTGCCATAATAAAGCTCAATGATGATAACGCACAAGAAGCTCTTTCACTTTCATATCTTCTATCTTCCATCCCCCTTTCTTGATTGACTTCCATCATCCTTCTTGAGTCCGCGTAGCCCGCTATCACATGACTGAGTATAATGACACACCAAAAACATTTGCATTCCATGAAGCTGCACCTCCATTACCACATATAAGCATTTCATACATACATATAGATATCACAACTGCATCACATCCTGCACACAATACCTGTTAACACAATTTACATTGGCATTATCATATTCATATGCATTACATACATTTACATTTGTATTGGCATAACATTTTAAAACATAAAAGAACAAAAATATTGCATTACATACATATTTGCATCCATCACATAGAAACATACATCATTAAACATCTCATCACATAGGTACACATGCATATAGCTGCCGCAAAAATGAATCATCTCATATATATGTATAAAGTGTCATGATACAATGATGTCAAAAAAATCATATGGCTACAATCACCCGCAGGTGTCTACAATACAAAAGAATGGTACAACACTGATACAATGGGAGCCCTCTAAGGCTATGATGAACTCCCTCCCTCGAAGTCGCCAGACCTCGATGGAATCTGAGCCCCTGAAGGACCCGCCCCAGGATCATCCCGCCTGCCCCCTCTATCTGGTGGTGGTGGAGGACCCATGACCCCACCACTCGATGCCTGCCTCCTCCGACTCCCTCCCATAGCTGTCGCTGTACGCGACGGTCTATGGAAGCTCCTCACCCGCTGATCTGTCGACACTGCACCGTAGTAGAGGTCTCTCCAGTATCCAATCTCCTCTCCTGCCCGCAGGACATATGCATAGCCTGCCCTTGTGTCCTCCGCCGCCTGCCTCCCTGCCCTCAGCGCTGTCTCAGCCTCTGTGTAGCGCTGAATTGCCTAATCTCTCTCCCGCTTAGTATCCCTGAGCCTCGTCCTGAGTCGGTCTCTCTCCCTCTCCAACTCCTGTATCTCATCTGCCTGGCCCTGGCAGATCTCCCTGAGCTCAATCAGCTCATCCTCCTCTGGATCCCCACCCTCTGCCTCTGCCTGTGGCTCCTCCTCTGCGGGTGCCTGTCCCTGTACCTGTACCCGTACTGGCACCTGTCCTTGTCTCTGTACCTGCCTGGGACCCTGTGCTGCTGGTACCTGTAGGGGCAATCCACCGCGACCCCTCACCACCCGAGCCTGCCTCTCCTCCCCACCCTCCCTCCGAGGTGCAACTCGCCTCTCTCCCACTACTCCCCTCCGCCTCCGTCGACCTCTACCCCCATCACCTCCACCATCATCATCATCATCCCCACCTCTATCTCCATCCAATAGCTCCCCTGGATCTGTCAATCGTGGGAATGGATGCTCTGCCCAATACGCTGTATACTCTGCATCCATCCCGACATCCTCAATCTCAGGCCACATGTCCCAAGGAAGAGGTATCATCTCTATCAGCTGTGTCACTGCCTGATCATACGACAGCAAGGGCCCAAACTATGCCTGATCTCTAACTATACGAGCATACATGCCTGAGCCCCAGGGCATCCTCTGAATCCGGCCAAACTATCGGCCAACCCTGTCCACCAGCTGCCTCTCCAGTATATAAGGTGTCCGCCCAATCAGGTACCTGCTCCGGAAGGTGTAGGGCAGCTCCACTGCGTCATCCTCCCACTCCTCGCATCCTAGATACGGTCTCCAGATGACTACATCAATGTCATCTATCACTCGCCACCAATGCTCTAACCTGCCAATCCGCGGCTGTGAGGTGATCATGTCGTACAAATGAACAAAGCTGCGTCCATGTCCCCTGCCTCGGAAGTGTATCGGCCTCGTCACTGGCAGATGCTCATAGGCCCAAACCTGTAGTAGTGTCACCCCGCAGCCCAATCCAACTGACCCATGGTATACAAACTGGTGAAGCTCATAATATAAGTGGGCCAACACACATGGTCCCCAAGCATATCTGGTGTGCTGCGTCACCAGTGTCTCCAATGCTCCGCCCCAGCCCACTGCCAATCCCCGTGTCGCCCTATCCGGACACAAGAACCCACTAATCACTCCTCCGATCACAGCTGGCAATGCTAACCCTGTGGCTGTCATGGTGTCCCATGCCACATGACCAGCCCTCATCTCTAGGCCGGGATCCTAGAACACCCGTCTCAATGCCTCTCTGTCACCATCTCGATCATATGGAATCAAATCTCCATCAATCGGTATATGTAGAATCCTGTAGACATCCTCAAGGGTGACTATCATCTCACCCATCGACAAATGGAAAGTGCATGTCTCAGAATGCCATCTCTCGGCAAGTGCAGTCAACAGTCCCATGTTTGCCCGAAACTCAGGCACATACAGAATATGTCTCAAACCCATAGCCTCAATAGCAGCTCTGTCCTCGAAGGTCAACTCAGGTCGCAATCTCTGCGTCGACGGGAATCTCTCCCGTGACTCCAGCATAGGCAAGTACTCCTGCAGTCAAGCAACTCAATCATGTCAGTTATAGTGGCATTCACTGTTTATCACAAAATGCTACTCACTATCTAAATGCATATTGCTATCTATTCTAGTGACACTCACTGTTCATCACAAAGTGTTGCTATTTATCCTAGTGGTACTCCCTGTTCATCACAAAGTACTACGTGTGTGACACTCACTGTTCATCACAAAGTGCTGCTCATATTTCAGTACTCCCTGTTCATCACAAAGTATTCTATCTTGGTACTCACTGTTCATCACAAAGTGCCTTGATCTATCCTAGTCTTCCTAGAGGACCTGCTTGAGCGTATCCTCTCAGCAGCTTATCCAATCGACAACGTATGTTCATCACAGAACTGCCGATTTGACCTAGAAGACCAAACTTGCATTTTTTAACACAAACGCGCTTGACTGACACAAATGCGCCTACAGACTGCACAAGCGCGCCTAAAAAACACAGACGCGCCTGTAGAACATAGACGTGCCTAGGCTGTGCATAAACACGACTATACATCGCAGATGCCCTTGCACATCGCAGATGCGCCCGCATTTGGCGCAAACGCGGTTCCAGACACAGACGTGCCTGACACCGACATAGACGCGCCTGTCGGACACAGACGCGCCTGGCACCGACGCAGACGCAGTTGCACGATTTTAGACTTTTCTGTACCCTATTCCTAAGCGCATTTATTGCTTTAACTAGCATGCATTAATGACAAAATTAAATGCGTCAAAGTACGAGGAGGTTTGGTGGTACTTACCGGCTCTCCTGCCTCTGCTGGCCTCTGGAATCGGCGAACACGGTCTAATCTATGCATGAAAGCCATCGCTGCTGACTGCTCCTGCTCTTTTCTTGCTCTGCACTTTGATCTCGTGATGGTGTAGATGACAATGAGGATGTCTTTTGCCCATGGTCTATCTTATAGCCTACCCTAGCCTTAGCCTTCATTTCCCGAGTCAGTCTTCCTCATCCCGTGACTCTGTCACTTTGTCTGGTCAATCCATTCTAGCCTTTCTTTCTAATCGAGAGATTGTCTGCAATCTTTTCAGACATTTTCATCCAATCTCTCGAGGGGGCATATCATTCCCATCCTGGGGCAACTCTATATCAGTTCATCTTATCTTCTTTGAAACAACGCGACAAGCCACATTGTCTCAAAGAGGGGCAAAATGTAGACACCTAAATTGTCCAGTCTAATTAAATAAATATTTTATTTATTTAATTATTTGAACCTAATTCTTCTATTAATTAAATAAATCTTTATTTATTTAATCAATTCATTTATCCTCTTCTAGCCTTATTTCTCATTTAAATAAATACATTTATTTATTTAAATTATCATTTTCCTAAATTAAATAAATATCTTATTTATTTAATTGATCCCACTTCTTCTATTAATTAAATAAATCTTTATTTATTTAATTAATTCATTAGCCTTTTCTACACATGACACATGTCATTCATCTCTTAATTCCTACACTACCTACCCCTCTCATTATTCTATTATTTCTTTTACCTACCCTCTAATCTTAGCCGACCTCCTTTTACACCTCTCAATCTTATCCCTCCATTTCATATTGTGTCTTCTATTTAAGAAGATGCTTCCTTCATTATCAAACCCTAATGAATCATCTTAAGGACTTGACTACACTACGATTCTACTTGCAACCACATTCCGTTCTTTGTTGAGCTCTTGTGCACATAAAATCTGAGAGCAAATATATCAAGCAAGATCAATGGAGATAAGAAAAATGGAGATCAAAACCCTATTGGACATGTGATGGTATAATCTTTGTGATTTCATGTGATTTGCATTGTCTTAGGTAATCTTCATATGTTATGGTGGATCTTCGTTGATTGTTAGGCTAGGGTTTTGTGGTTGAATCTATTTAGCCTTTCAATATTGTTATTATTGTTATCCATTTACACCATATACAATTATAATGGGGATTGCACTTGCAATCAGGCCAACAACCTAGAGCTCATTGCTCATCACAAAAGATAAGTCTCATTGACTTACAAAAGCATCAGAATACAATCCAAAAAGAATGAACTATGAAAGTAGCATCTCCTAATGCTTGATACAGTTTCGGTTAAGCACAGATGTCTGACCTACAACACCAAAACCTTTCACTGAATGATATAACAATGTTTGCATGTAAACCTTCCTCTGATAATGTTGACCTAGCCATCGATCCCAAAAACCATATCCAATTACATGAATAAGTCACCTATAAATACAAATCATCAACCCTATTTATAAGGTCGGTTAAACCATAAACCCATAAACCCATAATTACAAAAATTACATTACACGATATCACCAGACCAATATTATGATTTGCATTACATAGAATGGACCTAAAATAAATTCCCAAACAATTATATCCATCGGAAATCACGCTAAGACCAATCACCAACACGTTTCTCCAACTAGTAGAAACCCTCAATGCAATAACATAGAAAGTCTTACCAGATCCAAATAGGACCACCATAACAACACACCAACCAATGCAAATCCACCAAACAATTAGGACATGATCAAGAAGCACCTTCAGCATGCTTGAAACTGTTTCCATAAGCCGGACCAAAATCATCTAACCAAATTATCAAATATCGCTAACTGGTAAAGCTAACTGGTACTAGGAAATACCAATCGGGAACATAAGCGATAGCTACCAGAGCACAAAATCATGAACCAATAGAATATGGCAAGCATATAACCATCCTGAAAAAGTATCCAAAAACTGAAACTAGGGATCTGATCATACCGGATCAGAATCTCAACCAAAACCAAGATAAACACCAAGTCTAACCGAGATAGGTCCAATCGGGATAGTAGAACCATATCCAACTAGGATACAGTGTTGACATCAATGACAACACTTAAACAAATCCAGCATATTGCCAACAATATCCCCCTTTGGCATTGATGGCAACACTGAATATGAAAAACATCCAAGTGCCAAGGAATGCTAACAGTCTCCCAAAGAAGATTGATAGGAAGTATATCTCCCTCCAAGATAAACATGAATACCATCTCCTCAAAGATTAGTTGTTTTTCACATGAGCACCATCTCCCCCTTTGACATCAATGACAAAGGACGGATACCAAACCAAAAAGAAAAAATGAACCAAATGGCTGACTACTCCCCTTGAGCAACACCATCATCTCATCAACCTAGATCAGAAAATATGTCTGATAGGATCACTGGATTGATGCATTCCTGCATCTCCAAGTCTCTTCCGGAGGGGTGGTAACCCCAAATTGATCTCTGAGATATTCAAAAGTATCTTTAGGCAATGGTTTTGTTAGAATATATGCAATATGTTCCTTAGTAGGCACATAAACCAATCTGAATTCCTTTTCTTCAACCTTTTCTTTCAAGAAATTATACCTTATAGAAATATATTTTGATTTGGAATGAAATACCAGATTTTTTGACATATCAATAGCAGTAGTATTATCACAGTGAATACCAATAGGCTCATCATAACTTACCCTTATATCTTTCAACATTTGTTTCATCCATAATATCTGAGTACAGTTAGTTGCAGCAGCTACATATTCTACTTCAACAATAAATAATGAAGTAAATGATTGTTTCCTGCTAAGCCATGAAACTGACTTCTTTCCAAGAAAGAATGCACCACCTATAGTGCTCTTCCGGTCATCCACATCTCCTACCCAATCAAAGTTAGTATATGCACATAGCCTGAAATCATCATCTTTTGGATACCATAACCCATAGTCTGTTGTACCTGCTAGATATCTGAATATCCTCTTGACAACAATATCGTGAGTTTCTCTAGGATCAGACTGAAATCTAGAAGCAATACAAACATCATTCATTATATCAGGTCTAGTCTGAGTTAAGTACAAGAATCCACCAATCATTGATTTGTATCTGCTTGGATTAATTCTAGGAGATTCATCATCCTTAGACAATTTGCAACTGATTATCAGAGAAGTACCGACAGGTTTAGAATTTTCAAGTCCAAATTTCTCAAGCAATTCCTTCACATACTTAGTTTGACAAATGAAAATACCTTTATCAGTTTGAGTGATCTGCAAACCTAAGAAAAATTTCATCTCACCAATCATAGACATTTCAAATTCATTCTTCATATTATTTGCAAATTTCATGCATAAACTTTCTTCTCCACCAAAAATGATATCATCTACAAAGACTTCAATGATCAGTATGTCATCATGTTCAATCTTATAATATAGATTACTATCAACATTACCTTTACTAATACCGAGCTTTGAAAGATATTTATCTAATCTAGCATACCATGCTCTAGGGGCTTGTTTCAAACTATATAAATCTTTCTTCAATCTGCAAACCATGTCATTGTCCTCTGATAAAGAAAATCCATCAAGTTTCTCAATGTAGACTTCCTCTTCAAGATCTCCTTTCAGAAATGCACATTTGACATCCATCTGATATACCTTGTAGTTCTTGTGTGCATCATAGGCAAGACATAGTCTTACCACTTCAATTCTTGCAACCGAAGCATAAGTCTCATCATAATCAACTCCTTCTTCCCGTGAATAACCTTTGCAAACCAATATAGCTTTATTTCTCACAACCCGACCTTCCTCATTTAATTTATTTCTAAAAACCCATTTATTTCCAATAATATTCTTATCTTTAGGTCTAAGAACTAATTCCCATGTCTTATTCTTTTCTATTTGATCTAATTCCTCTTCCATTGCTTTCATCCAATTTTCATCTTTACTTGCTTCAATAAAAGATGTCGGTTAAATTTGAGAAATTAAACATACCTCTTTAGTAGCTAACCTTCTTCCAGTCATCACACCTTTCCTTTTATCTCCAATGATCTGATCTTCAAAATGATTTAGTTTCACATACCTGGGAGTCTTTGAATTTTCTTGATTTACTTACTCTTTTTGTTTTTCAACAGTCATTGTTGAATTTTCTGATGTTGCCGTAGTCTCTAGTTCAATTCTCTGAACAGGTTCTTGCACTACCGGTTCTGGTCTGACAAATTCATCTTTCAGTCCATAGTCATATGATGTGATCTGATTATTGCCTTGCTCATCCACCTTAACATTTATGGTCTCCATTATCCTATTCAATCTTTTGTTATAACATCTATATGCTTTACTCTTAGTAGAATAACCCAAAAATATTCCTTCATCACTTCTAGGATCAAATTTTCCTAATGCATCATCTCTCCTGATACAACATTTACTTCCAAAAATTCTGAAATATCTGACTGTAGGAGTATGACCAAACCACAATTCATAAGGAGTCTTACCAGTATAACCTTTTATGTGTACACCATTGAAAGTGTATACAACGGTATTGGTAGCTTCTCTCCAATAGATATTAGGCAATTTAGCTTCAATCATCATTTTCCTTGCAACATCCAATATGGTTCTATTCTTTCTTTCCACTAATATGTTCTATTGTGGGGTTCTAGGTGTCGAAAGTTGTCTTCTGATTCCATGCTTCTCACAAAAGTCATTTAACTCACTGGATGTAAACTCATCGCCTTGATATGATCTTAAGCATTTTATCTTCAATCATGTTTTTGTCTCAACCATAGCTTTGAAAAATTTGAATTTCTCAAGAGCTTCAGATTTTTCTTTCAAAAATGCAACCCACATCATTCTAGAATAGTCATCAATAAGTAACATAAAATATCTATCACCTTGGAAAGATTTAGTCCTTGTTGGTCCACACAAATCAATATGAATAAGATCAAGAATTTCATTAGATTTATCATGTATGCTTCTGAAAGAAGTTCTAACTTGCTTATCCATTTGACATTCTCTACATATCGGATTATGAGGTTTAACAATCCTGGGCAAATCTGTGACAAATTGTCTTGAGCTGATCTTGACTATGCAATCAAAATTTACATGACACATCCTCTTATTCCATAACAAAATTTCATCAACCTGAGTAATCAAGCAATCCTTCCCATCGGAGTTTAGATGAAAGACGTTTCCTTTGGTCTGAGTTCCAGATGCAATCTCCAATCCAGATCTATTGATAATCTTGCATTTACCATCCTTAAATTGCAAATAAAATCCTCTATCCACCATTTGACCTACACTTAAAAGATTATGCTTTAAGCCTTCAACAAAATAAACATTATCAGTATTAGTCTTACCATCCAAGGATATTGATCCTTTGCCTTTGATCCTACATGCTTTGTTGTCTCCAATTCTGACTAGTCCACCATCAAATTCTCGCAGAGTTAAGAACTTCCTCTTGTCACCAGTCATATGATGTGAGCATCCATTATCTATAACCCATTCATCCTTTTCTTTAATTTTAGCAAGTAAAGCCATCTCCTTAGTATGAGTAGCTTCAATGACAGATTCCAAAGAATCATCCTTGATTCCTAGCAACTCTCTCTAGACATCTAGAAGCAAAATGACCAATCTTATTGCATGAAAAACATTCGAAAGGGACTTTTCCTTCATACTTACTTCTAGAGGGTCCTTTAGGGATTCTTCTAGCAATTAGAGCTTCCAACTCTTCAAGTTCTGTGTCTTCTCTCTCAATATCTTACAAATATTTAGCATACAATTCCTTCCAATCTATCTTCTTCTTACCAGAGGCAGATGCTTTAAATGCAATCTCTGTTTTAGTAGCACTCTGATCTCCAAGTTCCTCAAGCTCAAAAGCAATCAATTCCCAAGTAATATGTCTCTAGTAACAGGGCTACTTGACATTGTCCAGAGTTCATTAATTGCAGTAGCCTTCAACTTGTAATCCAGAGGTAAAACTCTCATAATCTTTGACACGACCTCATCCTCACTAACTGATCTGTTGTAGTATTTGATTCCCATGACAATTTCATTCACTCTATCCATGAAATAATTAATCTTCTCATCTTCTTCCATCTTCAAAGTTTCATATCTTACCCATTTTCCTTCAAGTTTTGCAATCTTTACTGCTTGGTCGCCTTCACAAAGAGTTTCAAGCTTTATCCAAATCTACTTTGCATTCTCCAACTCTATGACATTCAATATCTTTTCATCAAATAGGGCACTCAACAATGCTTCTTTCGCTCTAACTTCATTTTCAACTATTTTCTGTTCATTAGTAGGTGTCTGTGTTCCAGAATTAGGATCATGAGGTATATACCCTTTCTCCACTATCTCCCAAACTTCAGCTCCAAGACATCTTAGATGAATCTTAATTCGCTCCTTCCATATCTTGTAATTTGTGCCATCAAATCTAGGACTCTCCTTTCGGTAGGGATTAAATGTGGAACTAGATGCAGATGTCATCGGATCTCCTCAAGCGGTTAAGATTCTACATAGAGGACCTTTCTCTGATACCAATTGTTAGACAAATCTGATACCAGGAGTAAACTGAGAGGGGGGGGGGGGGGTGAATCAGTTTACTATCAGAAATCAGAACTATTGCAGATTAAAACCTTTAAACTGGAGCACAAAGAAACCAACATAATGAAAGATAAAACATGAAGGCACAATACACACAACACCAATATTTTGACATGGAAAACCCGGTAAAGGGAAAAACCATGGTGGGAAACCCTAATCAAATAATACTTTTGCAACAGTATGTGAAATAATTATAATGGGGATTTCACTTGCAATTAAGCCAACAACCTAGAGCTCACTACTCATCACAAAAGAGAAGTCTCGCTGAATTACAAAATCATCAGACTACAATCCAAAAAGAATGAACTGTGAAAGTAGCATCTCCTAATGCTTGATGCAGTTCTGGTTAAGCACAGATGTCTGCCTTGCAACACCAAAACCTTTCACTAAATGACATAACAATGTTTGCACATAAACCTTCCTCTGATAATGCAGACATAACCATCGATCCCAAAAACCATATCCAATTACATGAATAAGTCACCTATAAATACAGATCATCAACCTTATTGATAAGGTCGACTAAACCCTAAACCCATAGTTACAAAAATTACATTACACGATATCACTGGACCAATATTATGATTTATATTACATAGAATGGACCTAAAACAAATTCCCAAACAATTATATCCGTTGAAAATCATGCTAAGACAAATCACCAACACGTTTCTCCAACCGCTAGAAACCCTCAGTGCAATAACACAGAAAGTCTAACTGGATCCAAATAGGACCACCATAACAACACGCCAGCCAATGCAAAGGCACCAAATAATTATGACACGATCAAGAAGCACCTTCAACATGCTTGAAACCGTTTCCACAAGTCAGACCAAAATCATCTAACCAAATCATTAAATATCGCTAACTGATAAAGCTAACCGATGCCAGGAAACACCAAACGAGAACATAAGCGATAGCTAATGAAGCACCAAATCATGAACCAATAGAATATGGCAAGCATATAACCTTCCTGAATAAGTATCCAAAAACTGAAACCAGGGATCTGATCATACCAGATCAGAATCTCAGCCAAAACCAAGATAAACACCAAGTCTAACCAGGATAGGTCCAACCGGGATAGTAGAACCATATCCGGATATAGTGTTGACATCAATGACACCACTTAACCAAATCCAACATATTGCCAACACAAGATTCCCTAGGAAGATTACCTAAAGAGATAGGAATACCAAGGTACTTCAAGGGGAGAGAACCAATCTGGAACCTCAAAATATGAGCAATTCTCAATTGAATAGGTCCTGGTGTATTGAAGAAGAAGAATATGGAAGATTTATCTTCATTAATCAACTGACCAAAAGCTACAAGATAGACATCCAAAACCTTACGCAAATTTGTAGCTTCTCTTATTTTAGCCATTCCCATCAATGTAGTATCATCCTCAAACTGAAGGTGGGACTGCAGGGGCATACCATCTCCCCATCTCCACTCATGAATAAGACCAATCTCCACACCACTCTTCATCATTCTCCCCAACCCTTCTGCAAGTAGAATAAACAAATAAGGGGAGAGAGGGTCCCCCTGCCGCAGGCCCCTAGAAGCACCGAAAAGTTCAGTGAGCTCGCCATTGATCAAACATAAAAAGAGGTAGAAGTGATGCAACTCATAACCCATTGGATCTAGTCTACAACAAATCCAAAGGCACCAAGAACTTTCCAAAGAAAGGACATCGAACTCTATCATAGGCCTTTGCCATATCTAGCTTGATGAACATAGCTTTATCCTTGGAAGTAACCATTGAATGGATAGTTTTTGTAGCAATGACCTCCCCATCCAAAATTTGTCGACCCTCCACAAAACCACTCTAATCCTCAAAAAATAGATACTTAAGTTATTTTTTCAGTCTTTTAGTTATCAACTTGGAGATAACTTTATAAATGACATTGCAAAGAGATATAGGGCGGAAATGACTTAACCAATCAACACCTTCACACTTGGGAATACGCAAAAGGAAAGTAGAGTTCAAGGCACATAGCATCTGTTTCTTCTTATGGGACTCTCGGACCACCTCTAATAAGTCCATCTTGATAATATCTCATAACTCAGAAAAATTCAATAGGGAAACCATCAGGGCCAGGAGCATTCCCTTTCTTCATGTGGAAAAAAATCCTCTCCAGCTCATCAAGTGAGATATTGCCCATAAGATGCTCATTCATCTCCCTAGTAACCAATAGAGGGATGCAAGAAAGGACTCAGGCTTCCTCCTTTGAACTCCCCCGAGAATCCTCCCTAAACAAAGAAGCAAGGTACTTAAAAATCTCTCTAGAGATATCATGTAAGGAAGCAAACTATTCACCCCTATCATTAACATGAATAGGGATAGAATTTCCATGTCTCTTGACTTTCACAGAATGAAAGAAGAAAGCAGTATTTTTATCACCTTCTTGCAGCCACTCAATCCACACCCTCTATTTCAAGTAAATTTCCTCATGAAGCTCACATTCTTCCAGATTCTTCATCGCCTTAGCTTCCTCTCTGCTTAGATCCTTCGACAAGCCAAACTCTCTTATCTCCCTAGTAATGTCATCCAACTCCGATTGGACAACAACTTTAGCATGGAAAATGTTGCCAAAACATTGGCAATTTCAACATTTAAGTTGATACTTAACATATTGCAGCAATTTGGCGAAGGTGTACATAGTCATGCCAAAGGCGGGTCTTCCATTCCTCCACCACGCAACAACATAGTCATGCAAAGAGGGGTCTCGCAACCACATAAGTTGAAACTTGAAGGAAGGAGACCGAGAGATGTGAGTAGAGGAGGCAAAAAACTTAATCGGCCAGTGGTTTGACCCTCACCAGTCCAAGATCTCTGAGCTAGTAGACCATCCACCACCAACCCAAAAGCAGGAGACCATAAAGCAATCAAGCCTCTCCGCAATACAATTCTCCCCAATCCTTCGATTGGTCCACATAAACTAACCATTGTTGGGTTTAATGTCCACAAGGTTTAAAGACAAAATGTTATCACACATTAGAATGGCAGAAGGCTCCAACCGCATAATATCCCCTCGCTTCTCTGCCAGCTCCAAGATAACATTAAAAATCTCCAGCCATAATCTACAGGTGGAAGGGAACCATACTACGGATAAAAGTGATATGGGACCACAAGATCTGCTTGCCTTGTAAGTCAGTAGGCACATAGATATTGAAGAAGATAATAGATTCCCTAGTCTCTAGACTAGAAACAATCATCGATATGGACAATTTAGAGGACATCCACCAATGAGGGCACATCTTTAAAGGGTCCCATAGACAAGCCACCCCTTGATGCACCATTAGCCCCAATACACTGATAATCTCCTCTCCCCCACAACTTCGGTACCAAACCAATCATACTTTCAACAGATAAGTTGGTCTCCTACAGAAACAAAACATCAAGAGAATGACTTCTCACCAAATCACGAACAAATTTTTGATGAGGGCCACTGTTCAAGCCCCTTACATTCAAGGAGAGGACTGTCATTTTAGGGGATTCAAAAAATGAGAATCCAGAGTCTTCACTGACCCTGAATCACCCAAAGTTTCCCCCATCAATTTAATCTTTTCCGAATCCTTCTTTCTACCAATCTTGGATGTCTTCTCAATTGCCCCTTTTTTCATGTCCTTCTAAAGAAAGCCCAATTGGAGAGAAGCTTTATTGCCCTTTACCACATCTAGACCTATTTTTGGCCTCAGAAGGGGATTTTTCGCATCATCCATCTTCCCCTCAGCAATAGGAATCAATTTCTCTTGAACCACCTTATGGGTATCCATTTCCATATGCAAAACACCAGTATCATGTGAATCCATGATAACATTTGAAATAACCCCCTCCTGCCCTGAAGCCAGAACACTCTGATCTAAACTCAACATGCTCAAATTTACCTCCTACTGACTGAGATCATCCAATGCTTCAAATCTATTAAAAGTATCCTCTTCCTGTCTCTCCTTCAAGGTTCTCTTTTGACCCCGATTCTTATTACAAGCCTTGACTGGTACACAACCATTAGCCCCAACTACCTCACCAAAAATGGGGGCCTTACCTTTATCAATTCTTGGTAGATTGTGGGGATGCTGAGGAGGTTAAAAGTCAACAGGTTTAGACCTTGGACATCTTCACTGTAAATAGCCATATTCATGAGATAAACGACACCTAAAGGGAAAGGGTTTCATAATCTAGTTGTTGTACCCAAGAATAAGGACCCGCATATATATCCATAGAAACTGGAAATGGTTTACTTAAATAAATTTCAACACAAATGCGGGCAAATGTCATTACCTTTTTACTCCGAGTTTGCTGAGAGGACCCAATTGGTTTCCTCAACAGTGAAGCCACCATATGTAAGATATCATCTCGCTAGCATTCAACCAAAAATCTAGGGAGCCGAACCCACAACAAAACTCAATTTGATAGCTCCTTATAGGGGTTGAAACCCGTGTTCCATGGTTTCATAAATAATCTAGTTTGATTAAGAAAGTAGGGGTCACCTTTAAATGATTTATTTTGATTTGTCATACAAGTGAAGGTTACCATGAAGTAGTTATTTGCCAATAACATAATATCCATTTCTCCCTTTTTCGCCCAAGTCTGTTGAGCCCATGTTTCTAGAAATTGCAGAGAAACCCTCATTCCTAGAAACTTGCACAATAAAGAATGTTGTGAATAATATGCAACGTCTTCAACAATCCACTCCGACTGAATGATTAGCTTCGACCTCTCCTTACATTGTTCTAGGCATCCATTGATCTTTGAGATCCGGGAGCCACCAGTTGGACTCCTCCCATCAATCCCTGAATAAAAAACAAATAGGTTGTTATAAAACACCTTCTCAGACTATAAAGAGGATTTAGCTCCAACCGCAGATAAAAAATCCATTACAGGCAGGCAGAGTCCCCGACGTCTCACCTTGAGCCATTGAAGCAGGTCGATCTGAGGCATCCATGCAAAATAAAACCCCAAACGAAAGCAAATATACACAACACTCAACACACTTACACCTCACAACCAACCACCAAGCCCCACCACATGAAATATACACCTCACTATGTGATAAAACTTGAAAGAAAGACAAAAACAACATTAGAACACTGTCCAACATTGCACCTCCTCCATTCGCATCCTGCCATGCTCTGCCCCACACACCAAACAAGAGAGAAAGGGAAAAAACCCTGTCTCAACCCCCCCATAGTTCCTAAACTCCCTCTCTCACCACAACCACAACAAACTTCTAGCAAGCGGGCTATGACATGGGTGCCCTAGCACGCCTCCAAAATTTCACACACGACATTCTCTTTCAACACTTGTTGTGTTGACTTATTAGATAAGATAAATTGGGATTATTATTATATTCAACCTAATCCTCTTTGTGTTTGTAGCTTTGATAATATTCCTAGAGAGTCACTTGGTATAGTCATATCACCTATCAAAGTAGGTCTCTCGATGTTACCTACTCCTATTCATACCATGGCCAACCAATTTAATTATAACCTTCTTCTAGATAGATCATATATTCATGCTATACAATAGTTCCTTCTACCCTTCATCATACAATCAAATTCATATATAACATTGAACTTCACACAATCAAGGTTGATCCTAATCCTTATGATTTTATTCATGATGAAGTAGGATGAATTTCTCCCTTTAATACAGTGATTCCTTCAACAACACAATTGCATATCAATGATGCTTCCCTAGTAAGGAATTGGGGTACATTAGACTTTACACCTTCCTTCAAGCGATATAAGTGTTGGAAACCAATAACACTGAGAGGGGGGGGGGGGGGGGGTGATTTAGTGTTATATCGGAATGATAAGTTTTAGCCTTATTAAAACATGCATACACCAACCGATATACCGGTACATACAGAATTGAAAGAAGTAAAGCAACCAATAAGCCAACCACATAAATGAGAACCATAACACATAGATTTATACGTGGAAAACCTCAAAGAGAAAAAACCACGGTGGGATTTGTGACCCACAATATCAATCCACTGGCCATATGAAGAGATATTAAAAAATATGAGGGGCCTACACTTGCAGGAAGGCTTATAGCCTAGAGCACACTGCTCAATCACAAAAGGAGCCTCACTGACTACAAAAAATTCTAGACTACAATCCAGAGAAGTGTGAACTGCTAAGATAGCATCTTCTATGCCAGAATACAGTTTTGGTTTAAGTTCTGTATGTTCCGGTCTGAAACCCTAAACCCTTTACCGGAATAACCCTTACATAAATTTCCTCACATACATAATCTCTCTGATATATTTCGCATCATATTACATTCACATATTCATCATCCTCTCTCATTTCTATATATCAAGATGATCTATCAAAATGACCTATATACCCTATACAATTTTTCATGCCTTATGCCGGCTTACAAAGATATATACAATATCAATTTACATGTCGGCCAGATAACATAAATGTATAAACATTAAAATCAATTGCCGATGCCAGATCCAAGATATGTCGGCCTCCAATACCGATAACCTTTACTAAACCATGTCGGCCTGCATTGCCAGTGACCAAAGAAATCCTTCTGACCTGTCGATGTCGGTGTTAGTTCCGGTGAAGTATCTATGAAGTGTCTGTCGATACACCATAGAACAAAAACATGAAGCCATAAAACAATACCATGTTGCCATCAATGACAACATAGTGAAACCAACCAATTGAGTGTCAATTGCCAACAATAAGATCCCTCAATCTAAGAATGAAGCCTTGAAGGATCCTTGTGTGTCATTTATCCAAACTTCTTCTAAATCAATTCCCACCTCTCTTTCTAACACATGTCTTGATCATGATGGGGGCTCTTTATAATTTAACACTAAGAATGAACCTTCTCAGGACAAACATTTTAACATCTACACATGGACATATTGGACATGATTTAGGATGTGTACAACAAATTTTTGATGGTCAGGCAAAATCTACATCACACTTTTCCAAAGAACGTCTAGGTTTCCAAAGTCCTTTGTCAGCATCCTATCCCCCATTGTCTAATATATCTATGTCTTTTTAGAACTTCTCATCACAAAAAGAGACTATTTGGTATGAGATTTTTAAAGCCAACTTGATTAGTCTCCCTTTAAAAAGTCAAAGAAATAATTGTAAGAAAAATCAACACAATCCTTCTTTTTGCAAATATCATCAAATCCATGGCCATTCCACTAATGAATGTCATGATTTAGTGGATATAATTCAACAAATTATTGTAACTGGTACCATTCAAATACTAGATGATAATGAATCAGACTCTTGTCTTATTCCTTCTATATAACATTAGAATTTATATTATGTTGCTCCTCCCTATGTGACATTTATAGCTTATTTATCAAGGGCGCATTGTCATTCATGGTGGTACAATTTCAGATGCAATCATACTTAGGTAGTAACATAATAGGATTATTATTCTTGTCTCCACTCTTGGGGGGAAATAATAGCTTTTCAATCATTCATTCTTTCTAAGGATTCACTTTTTTGTTGAGGTGCATCTTTTCATATTTTTTTGTCATTTCTTGCTAGTGCATGTGTGTTCTTGTTTTAAGACCTATTATTCTTGAAATGGTTTGTATTTTATGAATAATCTATCCTTAGCAAAATTGTGCAATCCTTCACTAAGAATGCACATTTTCATAAACACTGAAGAAGGTGTGTATTTTTAGTCCCCTTCCCCTTTCCAAGGTGTCATCTTTATTAAGGACCTCCTCTACTCTTGGAGGTAGGTATCTTTATGCAAATATCTCTTCCTTCTTTGCCAATCATGCATCCCTCAAAAGGATCCCTTTACATTTGTTGCAAGATATCTTTTTTACAATTATCTCTTCCTTACTCAAAGAAATGAAGCCTATTCATGCATCTTTCTTCCTAGCTTGGAATGCATGCATTGTTAATTAACAAATATCTCCTTGGTGTTGAAGGTGCATATCCTTATTTCTATCTTCCTTAAGACATCAACATATTTTCATGTTGACATCTTAAGGGGAGACATATATCATGGCCTCCTTGTAGCATATTTTTTAATTTTAGTTGTGGATTTCCTTACATAATGCCTTGTTTGGTTGTCCTTATTGCATATCTTATACATGATGTACGTTCACAAAACTAGACCTAACTCTTATACGAGATGTTTCATTCCCAAAACCAAGCACATCATTTTTCAATTGCATGTCTTATGTAGGTTGTTGCATGCTGGAAACCAGACCAAAGTCTTAGACGAGATGCTTAACTCTTGAAACCATATGACATTTTAGCAAGATGAGTGGAAATAGCATAACATAACTTTCTAGACTATTTTGACTCTTGCACATGGATAACCTAGCATAACACAACTTGCTAGCTTGTGGAATCCATGTTCTCTCTCTCTCTCTCTCTCTCTCTCTCTCTCTCTCTCCCATGAACCCATAACACAACACACTTTGCTAGTGTTGTATCATGGTTAATTATGCTTTCAATTGGTGTATGTCCTTGTTCTTTCTATATGTCCACTTGTGCTCTTGCAATAACATGTCAAGAATGATATTAGTAGTCGATACATTTAGATTATCAAGGTCTCTTAAACTAGTTAAATTGGAACTTTTTGTTTTAGTACTAATATTGTTTTCTTTTGTTCATATTTGAAGGTTACTTGCATGGATTGATACGATCCTATTCTTGGGGGCTTGGCCATCCCTTAGCATATCCTATCCTTGGTTTGTCTTGCTCTCAGATGCACTATTTCTGTAGTAGGTGAAAATTAGGGTTTCACCATTATATTTAGTAAAACCAATAATTTTCCTTAAAGGACTATTTACATTGAAAGAGGGATGGACCTAATAGATCTAGGCTTAGTACCTCTAGGGAAATAGCTCTAAAATTCTGATCAAGTTCCACTTCTATTATGGTTTTTATTCCCTTTTACTAGATTGAATTGTGAAAATGTTGAAATTAGGGTAAACAAGTGAATATTGAAGAGATTGAGCATAAACAGTGATCTACAATCATCCTACGGAGACACAAACATGGATTTGGTCCAAGGAATATGATTCAGATCTGCTCCCCAAAATTCAACCTGAGTTGTCGAGACCATGGTGGTAGTCGCCTTGGTCCTCCTAACTTATCGTCGTCCAAAAGGGAACTTATTTGTCTCTGTAAATCCTATTGTTTCTCTGGAATGCAGCTTCGTACATAATCCTGCACATAGTGAAAAGGGGAAAAAGGTTGGGAATAGGGGTTTGGCTAAGTCAAACCCCAGTTTAGGAATTAAACTTGAATTAAGTAATGTAAATATTGAAATAAATACTAGAAAGATATACCTCAAATCTGCAATTGTTGATGATAATGCTTTGTTCTTTGAATGCAATCACATATGTTGTAGGAAATGGCATGAACATGACAAAACCCTAATCACACACACATGCTTGCATATGAATGATGTAATTTTGTTCCACAATGATTGAATGAGGAATATGTACCCTTGAAGATCCTAGAAAATGCTTGGTGATGAATGCTTTTATGGATACAAGAATGTTAGGATATGTCAACTTATGATGCTTAGATGAAATTAGGTTGATCAAATGTCTTTATATATGGGTATCTAGGTAAATTATTGATTATCCCGACCTCCAATGGTCATGAGGAGCCATGAAGATAAATTTTCATCGGAGAGATAGGACCCATGCCCCAATTCAAATTTGGGCCCCATTGAGAGGGACTAGGGTGTTGGGTGCCATGGTCCTTCTGCAAAAGGGACCAAAATGAAGCCTTAGGGAGATAGTTATTCCACTAGGGAATCCATCAGTGGGTGTTCATGGCACCAAAACTAGAGAATGGGCACAAAATGGACCTAGAAAGGTGATGAGGATAGGATAAACTAAAGTAGGGGTACAAACATGAGTTGTAATTTGTCCTGGTGACAATTTACGAAGCTACATTTAGCCCTCACTTTAATAGGAGTATGAGCCTATGCAAATACTGATGGTAAAGTAGATGAAGAGATGAAGGAGATGAGCAATTAGGAGCACAATCACAAGGAGTATAAGACATCACTAATTTTGAGGAACTAAGCTCCCAATCTTAGGATCTTAACTCACTCAATTGAATATAAGGGCACACAAAACAAGATGAAAACAAAAAGACAAACAAAGAAAATCAAAGATAAAAAGACACAACACACAAAAAGCTAAAAACTGAAAAAACAAGACCTCAAGTCAACTAGCCAGAGAGACCTAGTTATCAAAATGTCTTAGCCACTAATATCACTCTTGAAAATGTCATCTCAAGAACACAAGTGATCACATAAAAAGAGCAAGAGCACGCATCATCCATGAACTACAACTAGCAAAGCTATGAGCTCATGAGAAGAAAGAAAGAAAGCATGGATACACATTCTAGATGTGTTTTTTCTAGGTGATCCATGAGAAGAATAATGACAAAGGACATGGATACACATTCTAGATGTGTTTTTCTAGGTGATCCATGTTGGGGAGGATTGTAGGAATAGTCTAGCTGCATTTTGATAGTTCCACTCATCCTCGTGCATGTGAGCAAGTGATGTCTAGTTTCAGGTGTGTTATCCCCAATTTGGACATATGAAATAATTGGGTAACCCTTCAAATTTTTGGCCCATTTGTGGTTCATTTTCTCTATACACGTACTTTGAGATGACTTTGTCATCTTTCCCGTCGTTGTTGTTTTCATTTTCCAAGTTATCCACCTTTTTAAGTTCTAGGTGTCAATCGGGTTTATGAACCCGATTTACACCATTTTGGCCTCTAGGTGCAAATCGAGTTCATAAACCTGACCTCCCTTCATGCCTTTCTTTTTGTATATAGGTACAAGTCAGGTTTGTGAACTAACAATGCACCTTTTCATAATAATAAGTGCAAATAAGGTTCATGAACCTGACTTGCACCTATTAATGACACTTTGATTGGTTTTAATGCTCCCTTTTGCCAATTCAATTAGGAGTCTTTTATCTTTTTTTTACTCTTTTAGGCTTATCATTTTGCCCAAAGGTGACTTTGTGGAGCATCTTTTTCCTCCAATTTTGCAAGCTATCTTTTGTCTTTTCGCCAGTGAATTCTTTTCCATTATATTTCCATTGTTTTGCTTTCCCTTTTGATCACTTTTTATACATTGGTGCATTCGGGTGTAAAAACCCTAGCTGCATTTTTTGTAGCTTGTAATGGTATTCAAATTTTATGAATCCTAGTCACATGTCTTCCCCCAATCTTTGGTGGTATTCGGGTTGGTGAACCTGAATCATACCAATGTGTGGTGCTATTTGGGTTCATCAACCCAAATACCCCTTTTGCCTTAACCTTTGTTTCATGGCGCTATGATTGCACGCCTCAACACCAACTTTTGGTGTTGTTTAGGTTTACCGGTCCGAACAACACCATATAAATGGTGTTGCTCAGATCTATAAACCTAAGCAACACCTTGTTTTTCCTTTATGTTGAACTCATAATAGGGTTCATTTTTGTAAACCCAGACCACACCAGCTATTGGTGGTGTTCAGGTTTACAAACTTGAACCCCACCTTTCCTTAGTTCTTTCATTTTATGGTGTATGTCGGGCCTACAAGCCCAACCTACATCATGGATTCATCTTTTTGTGTATGGTGGGACTATAGGTCCAACCTACACCATTTTATCTTAGCCTCAAGTGTAGTTCGGACTTGTTGGTCCGCCCTACACTTGTTTCAACCATTCTCCTCTTTGGTGTATTTCGGGCCTATAGGTTCAACCTAAAGTAGTTTTACTTTATGCACTTTTTAGGTGTATTTCAAATCTATAGGTTTGATATACTCCAATCACATGTTTTTCCCCAGGTGTAGTTCGAACCTATAGGTTTGAACTACACTTAGCCTTTTTTCCAAGTGTAGTTCGGGTCTATGAACTCAAACTACACCTTTAAGCCACACTTAGCCTTAGGTGTAAATCGAGCCTATGAACTTGAACTACACCAATTGCACTCACATGTAAATAGGGTTCATAGGCCCTATTTACACTTGTTCTACCATGATGCAATGAAGGTTTTTGTAACCCTAATGTTACCAAATGCAACACTTGCTTGATCTTGTTCAGTTAAAATAATCAAGATGGTTGATGATTGCTCTTCTCAAGTACTGATGATTTCTCTATACTACAATGCCATTCCTATACAGATGACAAAACCATCTCTAAGCAAGAAGACAATGGAATTCAAAAAGTAAGATTTGTATCTGGTTTTCCCACCTTTATCGGTGTATTCAAATATTGATCATATAAGGGATACTGAAATAGGTCATGTAGACCTAGCAAAATTTATCAAGAGGATTGACAAGCCACCCTCATACTATAAGATGGATCCTACCATCAATAGTGGTATTCATATGATCTCAACATTCCCAATGTCTGCTCAGGATCCTAAATTTGTTATGGCAGCTACAAATCATTTTGATCTTGTTAGCAGGAGCGTGAAGGATATAAGTGGAAAGAAACTAATCAGGCTTGATCAAGACTTCTTCGACGCTATCTTCAAGTGTTTGAGCATTGAAAAGTATTCTGATATCACCATGCAGTCAGCACAACCTTACTATGATAGGAATTCAGATAAGTGTAGAAAAAATATGAATGACAATTGGTTAAAGACCTCAAGACCTACAATTGCCAGGTGGCCAAAAACCTTTCCTAGAAGTGATCTCATTGAAGAGGTCAATGAATTGGTTACTCTCCTGAGTAGGGTGAAAGGGATTCCTACTTCAAATACCTATTATGAATGAATGTATCAATACATCCATGTCATTAGTTAAAAATAAGGAGAAGATATTTTGGGGCAAGCAAATAAGCGATGCCATATGTAAGCAACTCACTAAGGTACCAACTACCCTCAAGTTCAACATGACATCTTATTCGATGTATGCAATAGCTTCTATGAGACATTTCCTAGGTTTGTCTACATTAGGAGACATCTAAGGTAATTGATTGTGTATGAATACTATTCCCAATTGGTTTTAAAGAACAATTTACATCATTTTCGAAGGGTGAATGATGCCTTCTTTGGCTATCACGTGTGCATGCTTAACAACGATTTATACAACAAAAGAGTCTTAGATCATGCATGGGAAGTAGTGAATGATTATTGTTGTTTGTTCCTACAGTTCCCTACCTTCACCTATCTCAGGGTGGGATGCTTTAGTGTTGAACCTTTTATGCTCCCAAGGTATCCATTAGATAAAAAATTTGTTGTCACAGGGATTTGCACCGGAGAGCTAAGATTGATGCTCAACAATCTCATGAAACATGGGAACATCCTTGAGCCTGTGGGTTGCTCATTATGAGGATGAACCTCTAAATTATGGGTTGGCTCCCCTTTTGATATCCTCAAACTAATGAATTTCGCTTGGGAAAAAAGGATAGAAGAATGCTTTGGGAATGCAAATCTACTCTACTCAAGAGGTGATGCACCAAAGACTCTAAGAAGCCTAATAAACTACTCAAACTCACAATCAGCTGATATAAAGATCTAATTCTACTCACAACTCAAATAAAACATGCAATGTATTAACATTTCATAGAAAGGCTCTGAATTTATCACCTGTTTGAAGGAAAACACTAGTTTCTCACAGCTCCAACTTGAAAAAATTAGAAAAGCACAAACTACAACATGCACTAACAATGTTGTTCTCACATAATCTGTGTTTGAATAAATGGAATTAAGAGGATTTGAATACAGATCTCATAAAATAACCCAATTTATTCATTCAAAGAAGTAGACAAGAATCATAGAGAAGGAACAACTGTAAATCTTTTATTAATCCGAAAGAAATTGGTAATACAAACTGAAAAAATGCTCCTAAAACTGAGTTACAATGCTTCTTAAGCTTGAAAGATCTTTTCAAAAGCCACAATACAATCCAAGAGAAAGAAAAGGACTAGATAAAATAGTAGAAGAATAAGAGACTTATAGAAAAAGTCTCCAACATTTAAAATTTGAAATTCTAATTTTCTCTAACTTGATGACTCCTTTGAGTTGACTAAAGGTGTGATGACTACTCCTTGTCCTTAAAATCAGGTGACTAACTGATTAGGAAATTGAAAATTGGTTGCTTGGGTGGGTGACTTTGAAAATCCCACAAAATCAGGGCCAAAACTAGAGTTTACTTGCTGTTTTTTCTCAAAAACTGTCCTTGGTTATGAGTCACCCTTGGGGGCTCTCAAAACAATGGTTAGATTGCTGATTTTGTCTCATAATCCTCCTCAAAACATGGGATCTGTCTTTGGTCGCCCCTCTCTTCTTAGATTTGAATTTTGCATTTAGATGCATTGATGACTAACTTTTGAGTCCTTTAGATAGTTGCACTCTATTCAATGTCCTTATTGATTTCTTATGTTGTCTATGAGAATGTATTTTGTCTCACTGTGATCACTGTACTTCAACCTTTGGCACAGATCTTTGCTCTTTCATCGGTGAATGCTTCACTGTGAAACCCTATCTTGGGACTTTATTCATTGTCTTGTCTCAGGGTTGTCTCAGTTACAATCTTTATGCACCTTTTACTGCTAAACACTATCTTTTATCCTCATGAATACTCTTGTTCTTACCTTTAACAAAACTCTTTACACAGTCTCTTTCATATGAAAAGACCGTGACTCTGTTGTGAGGTTCTTGTGACATTGGGGACTGCTTTTTATGACAGTGAACTGTCATTTCATGATGTTGATCTCAGTTCCCATATTTCTATACCACTCTACATCTTACTATCCTCCTTCAGACCTTATTGTGCATCATCCTTGTGTTTGCCACCATTGTCTTGCTATGACTGATCCTCTTGAAGAATGCTTGCTCTAACCCTATTTCTAGGTCACTTTTATTTCACCATACAAGCTCACCTTACTGTCACTGTCTTAGGAGACTGCATCTTTGTGAATAAATGTCATTCTCAAGGTACTCAGCCTTTCATAACCTCTGTGATGAATGACCTTTGGCTATTGATATGCTGCTACAGGAAATCAGTCCATTTGTGTTTTTAAAACCCTTGTCTTTCTTATTGAAAGGCTTCATTAATCCTCTTAACTGCTAATGATCCTTCTGGTGACTGCTAGTAGAGGTTATGTATACTTTGTGGATGTACTTCTATGAATATGTGTGTGTGGTTCATATACCTTATATCATTACTGTCTCAGGATAGTATGTTCCCCTTTATTCAACCTCATGACTGTCATACTTCTATATGCTCTGTGATTTCTGCTAATGGTACTGCCATGAACTCATTTGGCATTGTCTTTATGAGTGAAGGGGTTGCTGTCATTTACAATGGAGAATACTATCAACCATTATCTATGTATAGAAGGTTGCTTTTGTCATTATGTCTCATTGTATTGACATGAAGTTGGGCTGTGTTTGAAGGCTTCCTTGTCATTTTACCAGTTAGATATGCATTCTCCACCCATTATGACTTGACAATATGACTAGTGTCTTGTATGCTGCAATACTGGATATGCACTAACTAATGTCTATATTGATTGTCCATAGACTATCATACATATTACCTCAATGATTAATTATGGAAGGCTATAACCCCTTCCATGGTTGTTCACTATCTTCTAGCTTTTATCACTCATCGACACCCCTTGACTTAGACATATCAAGGCCTTAGTGACTTTCTGTGGGTCTGTTTACTGTCATAAGATTGTTAGACTGCACTTTTGATGCCTTATGGTTATAGTGACACAAATTATGTGACCTCACTGCTTACTATCTCAGACCTTAGTAATTGTTCTTTGGCTCTTTAGACTGGTAAATAATGTTGTTACTGTCCTTGTGATAGTCAAAATCTCTAGATTCTTATCCTCTTGACAATGAACTGATCCTAAATCTTAATGTGGACAGTAGTAATCATGTCTCACGCTCATCATTAGTGACCTTCCTATTTGGATATGTCTCGAGTATTTTAGTGCACTGCTAAAATATTATCCTCCATGACTGTATTCATTGCTATGTGGCTATATTGGTCTTCATTTACCCTCTTCATAGCACTATTTTGGTAGTGGATTGTCAAAATTGCTCTTATCATGCCTACTAGCCCCTCTTGTATCTTTGTTAGACATTTTTCCAATTGAAAGACAACATCTTCATTAATATTCCAGTCATGCCTATTAATTGATGAGACTGTCATATGGGACTGTGATTGTCTTTTGGCTGCTTTTGACTGAGAGAAGGCTTTGTGTCTCTGCTTTCTATGTGCAATGTTCTCATTGTGATTTGCATGAACTGATCATCTGTTTGATGATGAATGTATATTACTCCTTGAGCTACTCACACGGGAGTTTGACTATCTTTTGGACCGCATTAAAGGTTCAGGAAGAGTATGAATTTGTCTTGCTCATATGGTTAGTGATTGATCTTGTATCAGTCTCAAATCCTAAAGTATTAGCAGACTCTTCATTTTATTGTGCCTAGCCCTGTAACCTTGACTGCAATCTTCATACCATATAGCTATTTTATGTCTTATGCTTTGACAGTCCCACATTGGTGATTTCTACCATACAATCTTTACACTGTCATTTTGAAGCTCTTTCATATGACTGCTCCAAAATTTATGACTGTATTTTCCTGAGATGTTATATGATCCATGCAACCTCTGTTTTTTAAATAATTTTCCTTTGTCGTCATGGTGAATGTACCTTTCATTTCAGTGACTACATGTGCAGGGTTCATTCTACTAAGCTACTCCAAACTTACTTTTGGTTAATGGCTAGGGGTTCTATATCTCGAACAAGAATGACTTTGTTTCTTTAGAACATGAATTTTTTCCGAATATCACAAAGACCTCATACCCACACAAAACCAATGCAAACCACATGACCACTAAAACTTCTTTGTATGCACACGTAATTGAAAAAATCCAAACATAGATCAAATGGAAATGAAATAGATAATCATTTTTAATATGAGCATGACTGATCTCTAAGCTGAAACCGAGACTTTCAAAAGGAAACAAAGAAACCTTAGTTCTTTCTTCCACGTGCTCATGGATGTGTGGCTCTTGAATGGATAAATCCTTATCATCATTAAGCTCCAACATAGCTTCTACATGTGCCCAAACCTATTAATGCATCTGCTTCCACATACAAATCCAGAAAATATTACTCCTTGTCTTTTAATACTTAGAGGAATAATGAATGAACAACACCATTCATGATAACAAAACAAACATATCCATGCAACTAAAACTCCTTGAAGGCCATCTGGAAAGAAAATGACACCTTGGCACCATGAAAATGTGCTAAAATCTAGGGTTTCCTGGAAGGAAGTCCATGTTCTCCCTCAAACCAATCATAGTAGCCAGTAACTTGAGTAGAACTAGAGTTGATTTTTTTTTTTATATGTATTAAAAAAAACTCCCTCCAAATTCCTCAAACACCTTTTGACCCTATTCCATGTGGATATTTATTTTCTTTAAATAAAAAAATTCTAGGGCTTTTGGACTTTATAAAGACTACCAAGGGTATTTTAACATAAATCTTTCCCTCTTTAAACATCTAAAACTCTCTAATGCTCTTTTATCAAATTCAAAAATTATCTAGCTATTTTGCCTTGAAGGGTGAAAAATAGAAAACAATTGTCTTAATGGAATTGTCTTGTCAAATGGTGGTAGTCCATGAAGCACAATCTAATTCACATAAGATAGGTTTGAAGTTTTCATTGACTATTGATAGATATTCTATCAACTCAATCTTCAAACCAAGGGTGATAAAAGAAGATATGAGAAGAGTAACTATGAAATTCTTCAAGGCAAGGAGAGACTTTGATTATAGAGGAATGAGGAATAGATTTAAGAAAGCATATGTCCATGCCCACTGCATTTAAGACATATAGATTGATTGTAGTACCGAGCACGATATTAGGAAACTTGACTATTGCCAGCTCATAGTGGAGAAGATTTGTGAACTTGACCCTGCTAATATCCCAAATGATTTTGAAGATGACGGTAATGTTCTAGATCTTACCTTTGTATAATAGAAAGTTTCTTCAATATGCTTACCACTCATTCAATGGTCACAAAAAGAGGTAACATCCATCATAGATAGATTCTAGTGTATTCTTGCAAATACTAATGTTTGGCTTTCTAGCAAGAGAAATTCAGTTGAAACCTTTCTCTACTGGTTCTGATGATGACACTATTGGACTTTTTGGTAAGAGGTTAGAGATTATAACAAAGAATAAACAAGATTATGTAACTCCCCAGAAGGCTCCAAAGTTGAAATTCATAGTTGGAGCTAACAAAGGAAAAGTCCAAGGAGAACCATCTATTTCAAGTTTTCAAGAGGCAAAAACTTATGGAGTATAAGGTGAGCATTTGGATGGTGGACCTCCTAATTTAGAGCCTATTTGTGTAGATCGACTTGAAGGCGAAGAGAAGGATAATACATGATGATGAATATGATGAAGAGGGACTACCACAATCTTTCGAGACTTCTCAACCGGATATGTCCCATGAGTCCCTTCCATAGGTATATCTTTCTTCCTCAACCATGGTTCATGCTTCTGTTTCTACCATTGAATCATAACCTTTCAGATCTACTATAACTTATATTACTCCCAGTATAGTTGTTCATGTTCCTTCCACTAGTACTAGCGAGTCTTCCTTGGACACCCCTCATGACAATTTTGAGAATGTTTTCTCTACCTTTCCAAATTTATTTGAAGTTTCAGCCACCATGCTAGATGACTTTGATAAATTCATGACAAAGACTGGTCCTAGACCTAATGAGTCATCTCTTGAGAATCCTCCCATCATTGTTACTACAACTTCACCTATTGTGGCTACTACTTCTTAGAAACAAGCAAATCTATCTCAAGCTTTAGTCACAAATGTTGATGATGATTCTTCCTTACCATCATGGTTGTTCTTCAATGCACTCTTAAGAGGAAGAATCAAGTTGTTCCTCTAGATGATTTTGATTTCAGTCAACTTATTTCCAACAAACCTAAGACTATCAAGAAAGCCAAGATGTTGTCAAGGATAAAGGTAGATAAAGATAAGAATAAATATGTAGAGATTGCCATTCCTCCTGCCGATAAGGATATTGATCAAATTTAGGACTTAGATTGTACTATTAGCAGGGTTGATCTGGGCAAACAAACTCATGACTTTGTCAAAGGAGATATTCAAACATCTTTATATGCTCTCATTGATAGATATGATGTGGACAAAATCAAGAAAGATAAACTTAAAGAACAGGTTGAACAACTCACTACTATTCTAATCAAGGTGACCAAGTCCTCTGAAGAAATTGAATCAATGACTTCATCACTAGATGAACAGGTCTTGAAGAGAGCCAAGAAAACATCTTCACGGAGCACAACAATAGGTGAATGGATGGATAGAATTCTTAGTCAAGGAACACAACTCATGAGTTTAGCTGTTACCATTGTCAATAATATTGACATGTGAAAACTAAGGTAGATAACACTATAGAATTCTTCTCCCAAGATTTGGAGTCACAAGAGAAAGACTTTGATACATGGTTGAAACTTGAAGATTTCAACTCAGATGTTCTTGTGGAAAATGTTGTCATACCTTCTCGAGATATGTATGTAGAACGATTAGCATTAGAGAATGAAATGAATACTTTGGAAGGGCTTATCAAAGACCCAAGCAAGGCTTAGAAGGAATGCATGTATAGAAATAAAGAGATTATTGACAAAGTATCATAAATTCCTTGCACTTTCATAGATAAAAATTAAAAAGATATAGATGGGGATATGGTCATCAAAGAATTTAGTTTGTTTCTAACCGTTGAAATTGAGAGAGAGGACTTCTCTTTGTCCTATATTGATGAGTTGTTTGATCTTCACTTCATTTTGGATTTTTTCTAGATTCTCTCTTAAAGAAGCATAAGAAATGATGTGTTCATTTGGGAGATTCTCTTACATGGGTCAAGGTCATCACCAGTCATACCCATGGACCCGATGAGGCTTAGATAAAAATTATTCTACAAAAGTTTGAAGAATTCCAGGAACGAGATCAACATGAAGATAAAGATACTTAGATCATTTTATGCTTTCTAAGTGACATTTTATAATTCCAATCAACACCTTAAGTGTCATTCTATGCACATGCACTAATACACACGTAGGACTGCACATGTCCTAAGTCAAATAGGTCTCTACTTTTGACTTGGTCACAATTAGTTGCAACTTTCCCTAATTTTGTGCATCATCCCTCTTCTATATATATGAGGGATATTTTTGTAATAAACATCTTTTGGTTAATACATCGAAACTCTGCAGAATTGAAAAGCTACCTAAACTTTGAGCTTATAGTGTATTCAAGAAGTTTAATCAAAGAAGAAAAGAAGTTGCATCCAATCTTTGTCTTGGGACTACTTTATTGTGTGAGGGAATGTTCTTATGTCATTATTTTCTACTTTATTTGAGATTATTGTTAGACAGTTCAAATAACCGGAAGACAACTGAGAGGGGGGGGGGGGGGCGTGAATCAGTTGTCTCAGATTACCGGAGCATTTAGCAATTAAAACTTTAATACCAAAACCCAAAACATTAATACTGGAATGCTTAAACCAAATACCAGAATAACAAATAAACCAATTAAGCATAAACAATAATCAGAGAATAAATACCATCCACATGACACCAAGATTTATACGTGGACAACCTGGTAAACGGAAAAACCACGATGGGAATCCTACCCATAGTCAAATAATACTTTTGCAGTTTGTACGTGAATTACAATTGAGGGGATTGCACTTGCAGGAAGGCCAACAACCTATAGCACATTTCTCATCACAAAAGGAGTCTCACTGATTACATAGAAATCCAAACTACAATCCAGAGAAATGATTGAACTGCAAAGATAGCATCTGCTATGCCTAAGTACAGTTCCAGTTAAGCTCAATACCGGAGGAGTAAATCCTCTTACATAAACCCAACTCGATCTCCAATGATCGACCAAATCCTCTGTTTGAATGATATTACATTATTCGCACATTACATATCCATATCCCATTTCATGATGATCTACAATGAGATCTTACATCATATATATACAAACCCTCGACCATAAACAATCAGGTCAACCACCAAACAATAAACCAATTACATAATTACAAAACATGTCGGCCTAAGACCAAACAAATAATATCCAACCCATAAGACATCCCAAAAACACATCGAGAGGTCCAATCCACACATTACATTCAACCGGTCCATAACCTAGATCAACCGGGACCCAATATAGGTCCACACGTTAAAGCAATGATCTCCATCAACCAAGTCTCGAACATGATCACCATCAACATCCTGAATCCATACCAAAAGGTGCACCAAAACCACTTATACATATCATCAAAGATCTTCAACAAATCTCTAATGGTGAAACCCTCATCGGAACCACAAACCAAGCTTCTGAGCAAATAGGATAGCATCCAATCACCAGATCAAAACCAACTGATTGAATATGAACATGAGTAGCATGAATAAGCCAATTCCATAACCAAATCATACCAGAGCATACCGAATCATGCCGGATCCAATCCAACTAGAAACTACACAATCTATTGGGACCAGAAGGGTGTCGGTAAAGCATCCAAAACAACTAGTGTTGACATCAATGACAAACCATCAATGCAACACATAATCAATTCCTCTAAATGACCAACAATCTCCCCCTTTGGCATTGATGGCAACACTAGATGTGAAAAGACATCTAAGTACCAAGAAATGCCAAACAAGTCTCCCCCAATGGAAGACAACCAACAATATCCCACATAAAGATATAACAATGGAGTTTTGAAATAAAGACCAAACTCCCCCTGTGAATGATATCTCTGTAAAGTTTTGTATTACACATATATCTCTCCCCATAATGTATACAACTCCTTAAGTTTTTCACATCAATATCTCTCCCCCTTTGACATCAATGCCAAAAATCTAACAAAAATATCAAAGCAAAAACATAAACCACTGAAACACAAGGCTAACTACTCCCCCTGAGCAGTACCTATAGCATGTCAAATTCATCTTATAAAATATCAATTAGAATCAAAGGGAAATCACGAATCCCTATCTAATCAAAGAATTCTAACAAATAGACAATGAAATAACACAATCAAGCAAAATAAGAACTATAAATGAAATCAATTAAAGACTCCCTATTCCATGACTGCGTATAACTTCCATTGCTCTTCTCTTCTCTGTGGTATGATGGCTCTCAGATATTGCGCTGGCAACCTGTAAGTGACACAAAGATTCAAAGTTCGTGATTCAGAGTAATTGTCCAAGATTGAGGATGATTGAAAATGGAGATTAAATGCTCAATTTATAGATTTTTGGATGAGATTGATTGAAAGGTGGAATAGATTGATCAAGAGGTGGAACTCAGGTGAGCTCACATGCTGATTGATAGTTGAACTGCTGACTTGGAGGTGAAACATAATAGATTGAATAGATTAAAGGAGTCAACTGATTGAGGAAAAGCTAACTGAAAGAAGAAAAAGAATGATCAGAGGAAATAAAGAAGATGACAAAGAGAACTAGAAGATGGAAATAGAGATTGGAGAGATAAATAGTTTAATTAATTAATTGATTGAATTAATTAATTTAGCATGTGCTTGCATTTTAACTAAGATTTTCAATTTAATCTTTGCATGAGGTTTTAATTCAAATATTTAGTTTATTTAATTCAATTTAGTATTTGAATATATTTAGAACTTGACTTTGATTTTCAATTTGGTTTTCGAAATCATGCACATGTATTTGAATTTGGAAGAAATTAGAAGAATTAATTAAATGAAATTAGAATTTGGGGATTTGGAAATGGAAGAATTAATTAGTTAATTAAATAATTTAAAGAAACTATTTAATTATTTAGAAATTGAATTTAATTAAATAATAAAGATTATTTAATTTAAAGGATAAAATCACAATTAATTAAATAATAAATATTTAATTAATATTTAGAAAAGGGTTATGATTAGATGATGATAGGATTGAGATAGATATTGAGAATTAATAATTTATTTAAACAATAAAGATTATTTAAATTGAGAAATTAATCATAATTAATTAAATAATAAATATTTAATTAACATTAGAAAATGGTTAAAATGATTAAATGCTGATAGAAATAGAAAATAGAATAATTAGTAAGATAGTAAGGAAATATGAAATTAGAAGAAATAGTTAATAAAATTAATTAAATAATTTATTTAATCAATTAGAGGAATAATTAGTAAATGATCAATGAGACATTTTTAGGTGTCTACAGTACCATACCCACATCAATGCCAGAATGAATGATATCTCTGATAATGCATATTGGACTGATGCAAAATAACATCAATCAGTTCTTTGTCGGAGGGGTAGAAACCCCTAACCTGTCTCTCAGGTACTCAAATGATTCTTTAGGCAAAGGTTTAGTGAAAATATCTGCAATCTGCTCTTTAGTGTTCACATAAACCAATCTGACTTCATTTTCTTCCACCTTCTCCTTCAAAAAGTTATACTTGATAGATATGTGCTTAGTCTTAAAATAAAATACCGGATTCTTTGATATGTCAATAGCAACAGAGTTATCACAGTGAATAACTATCAGTCCAGTGCAATGCACTTTGATATCCTTCAACATTTGCTTCATCTATATAACCTGTGTATAGTTAGTAGCAGCAACAACATACTCAGCTTCAACAATAGATAAAGAAGTACATGATTGTTTCTTGTTGATCCATGAAACCAACTTCTTTCCAAGAAAGAAAGCTCCATCGGAAGTACTTTTTCGGTCATCAACATCACCAACCCAATCAACATATGTATATGCACATAAAGTAAAGTCATCATCCCTAGGGTACCACAAACCATATTCAGATGTACCTTGCAAGTATCTAAAAATCCTTTTCACCGCACTCCCATGATTTTCTCTAGGATCACTCTAATATCTAGATGCAATACAAACAACATTCATTATGTTAGGCCTAGTCCGAGTCAAATAAAGCAGACCTCCAATCATAGATTTGTATCTTGTAGGATTTACCAGTGTAGAAACATCTTTCCTTGTCAATTTCTCACTTGTAACCATAGGAGTACTTACCAGTTTAGAATCTCCCATACTAAATTTCTTCAACAATCTTCTAGCATACTTAGTTTGACAGACGAAAATACCTTTATCAATCTGAGTAATCTGCAAACCTGAGAAAAATTTCATTTCCCCAATCATAGTCATTTCAAATTCTTTCTCCATATGTTTATAAAATTCCATGGACAACTTATCTTCGCCTCCAAAAATGATGTCATCAACAAATACTTCAATAATCAATATATCATCATCAGTGATCTTATACTATAAATTACTGCTAGCATTACCCTTAGTAAAACCAAGCTTCAAAAGATATTTATCCAACCTTGCATACCAAGCTCTAGGTGTTTGTTTCAATCCATATAAAACTTTCCATAACCTACAAACCCTGTTTTTATCATCAAAAAGTGAAAACCATTAGGTTGCTCAATATAAACTTCCTCATCAAGATCCCCATTAAAAAATGCACACTTAACATCCATTTGATAAACCTTGTAGTTTTTATGGGCAGCATAGGCAACAAATAATCTTATAGCTTCAATCCTAGCTATAGGTGCAAAAGTCTCTCCATAATCAATTCCTTCCTTTTGAGAATATCCTTTACAAACCAATCTAGCCTTATTCCTTACAGCTTGACCATCCTCATTCAATTTATTCCTAAAAACCTATTTAGTTCCAATAACAGTCTTATTTTTAGGTCAGGGAACTAAAGTCCATGTGTTATTCTTCTCAATATGATCTAATTATTCTTCCATAACTTTCAACCAACATTCATCTTTACATGCTTCAATTACTGATATCAGTTCAACTTGAGAAATTAAATATACCTCATTAGTTGCCATTCTTCTTCTTGTCATCACTCCATTAATCTTATCCCCAATGATCTGATCTTCTGAATGATTCAATCTCACATATCTAGGAGTCTTCTGACTCTCTGTTCCTCTTCTCGGTTCTTCAGTTACTGTTGAAATTCTTATAGTGCCGGAGTAACTGGTTCAACATTTTGTTTCGATAAAGGTGCTACCAGTTCAGATATAATCATTTCCACTGCCGGTTCTTGCTCATAAACTCTGATTTGACTTCTATTTAGCTCATCCACCTTGACATTAGCACTCTCCACAATTCTCTGCAATCTCTTGTTATAACATCTATATGCTTTGCTTTCATTAGAATAATCAAGAAATATTCCTTGATCACATCTAGGATCAAATTCGCCAATGATATCATCTCTCCTGATATAACATTTACTACCAAAGATTCTGAAATACTTAACTATAGGTGTATTGCCAAACTATAATTCATAAGGTGTCTTACCGGTTTCTCCTTTGATATGTACTCTGTTGAATGTATAAACCGTTGTGCTCACTGCTTCTCTCCAGTAGATACGTGGTAGACTATCTTCCATCACCATTGTTCTAGCAACATCCAAGATAGTTTTGTTCTTCCTTTCCACGACTCCATTCTGTTGAGGTGTCCCGGGAGCAGAAAATTGTCTCCTAATACAATGCTTCTCACAAAAGTTATTAAACTCACCGGATGTGAATTATCCACCATGATCTGACCTCAAACATTTAACCTTCAATCCTGTCTCAGTTTCCACTTTAGCCTTAAAGATTTTAAACTTTTCAAAAGCCTCAGATTTCTCCCTTAAAAAAGTAACCCACATCATTCTAGAATAATCATCAATGATTAGCATAAAATATCTATCACCTTGACAACTTTTAACTCTAGCAAGGCCACACAAATCAATATGAATAAGATCAAGAACATCATTAGATTTATCATGTATACTCCTAAAAGAGGTTCTGACCTATATACCCATTTGACATTCTTTACATACTAGATTATAAGGCTTCACAATCTTAATTGCCTTAGTTGAACTAATCTTTACAATGCAATCAAAATTCACATGACATAGCCTTATATGCCATAGCTTACTCTTATCAATTTGTGTAATCAAACATGTCTTCTCACCTGAATTCAAATGAAATATATTACCTTTAGTCTGTGTACCAGTTTCAATCTCCAAACCAGATTTGTTAATGATTTTGCATTTTCCATCCTTGAATTGTAATTGAAATCCCTTATCCACCAATTATCCTACACTCAAAAGATTATGATTGAAACCTTCAACAAAATAAATATTATCAGTATTGTTCTTAGCATCCAATGATATAGTTCCTTTTCTTTTGATCATACTTGCTTTGTCATCTCCAAATCTAACCAGGCCACCATCAAATTCTTGCAAAGATAGAAACTTCCTTTTATCTCCAGTCATATGATGTGAACATCCACTGTCAATTACCCATTCATCCTTGTCTTCAATTTTTGCAGCAAGTGCCTTCTCTTCAGGTACATTCTCTTCTAGTGCTGGAACATCTTCCTTGATAGCCAGGAACACCCATTCCTTCCCATTACCAGAACCACTAGTAGAGTCTTTTGTCGGCTCATCATCAGAGTCAGTCACACCTTCCTCATCCACTATGTAGCATGATTTATCTTTATTTTTCTTGTACTTATACTTGTTCTGATATCCAAGGTTAGGTTTAAAAGATCTTCTAACTCTCTCTTCAAATCTTGAATTCCTTTCAGGACATCTAGATATAAAATAGCCAATCTTATTACATGCAAAACATTTAAAAGGTGCTTTTCCTTCATACTTACTTCCTATTGGTCCTTTAGGTACTCTTCTAGAAAATAGTTCTTCAAGTTGCTCAAACTCATCATCTTGTCTCTTCGTATCATCCAATTCCTTTGCATATAAAGCTTTCCAATCTTGCTTACCGGTTGATGATGCATATGCATGAAAAGTAGGTTCAAACTTCACAGCTCCAGAAGGTCCAAATTCTTCAAGCTCAAAAGAAGATAATTTCCCAACCAAGGTATCTCTGTTGATAGAAGTATTAGCCATTGTTCTCAAATCTGGCCTTCATCTTGTAAGCCAGTGGTAGGGCTCTCAGAACTTTAGAAACAATTTCATCTTCACTTAGAGTTCCACCATAACAATAAATTCCCATAACAATCTCATTTACCCTTTCCATGAATGCATTAATCCTTTCATCTTCTTCCACCTTCAAGTTTTCATATCTCACCCGGTAACCATCAAGTTTAGCAATCTTCACAATAGGGTCACCTTCATTAATAGTCTCCAACTTATCCCATATAACCTTTGTAGATGATTTGTCAGTTAATCCCATTATTTCCTGATCAGAAAGTGCACACAAGAGGGCTTCTCTTGCTCTACAATCATTCTCAAGCTCCTTATCCAAGTTCATCAGAGGAGGGTTGGGAGATACCAAATTATGAGGTGTAACACCATTCTGTGTGATCTCCCAAATCCCCTTGCCAAGACATCTCAAATGAGTCTCCATCTGAATCTTCCATACTATGTAATTTGTTCCATCAAGCCTAGGAATATCTCTCCGAAAGATAGCTCCAGAAGAACTAGATGAACTTGAACTGTTAGTCGCCATAGGATCTTCCTCAAGTGGTTAAGCTTTCTGTAGAGAGGACCAAAGCTCTGATACCAATTGTTAGATAGTTCAAATAACCGAAAGACAACTGAGAGGGGGGGAGGGGGGGGGGGTGAATCAGTTGTCTCAGATTACTAGAACATTTAGCAATTAAAACTTTAATATCGGAACCCAAAACATTAATACCGGAATTCTTAAACCAAATACCGAAATAATAGATAAACCAATTAAGCATAAACAATTATCAGAGAATAAATACCATCCACAAGACACCAAGATTTATACGTGGAAAACTCAGTAAAGGGAAAAACCACAGTGGGAAGCCTACCCACAGTCAGATAATACTTCTGCAGTAAGTATGTGAATTATAATTGAGGGGCCTGCACTTGCAGGAAGGCCAACAACCTAGAGCACACTTCTCATCACAAAAGGAGTCTCACTGACTACATAGAAATCCATACTACAATCCAGAGAAATGATTGAACTGCAAAGATAATATCTCCTATGTCTGAGTATAGTTCTGGTTAAGCTCAATACTAGAGGACTAAATCCTCTTACATAAACCCAACTCTATCTCCAATTATCGACCAAATCCTTTGCCTAAATGATATTACATTATTCGTACATTGCATATTCATATCATATTCCATGATGATCTACAATGAGATCTTACATCATATATATACAAACCCTCGACTATAAACAATCAAGTCGGCCACTAGACAATAAACCAATTACATAATTACAAAACATGTCGGCCTAAGACCAAAAAAATAATATCCAACCCATAAGACATCCCAGAAACACATCAAGAGGTCCAATCCACACATTACACTAAGCCGGTCCATAACCTAGATCAACCGGGATCCAATATAGGTCCACACGCTAAAGCAATGATCTCCATGAACCAAGTCTCAAATATGATCACCATCAACATCCTGAATCCATACCAAAAGCTGCACCAACACCACTTATGCATATCATCAAAGATCTTCAACAAAGCTCTGCCAATGAAACCCTCGTTGGAACCACAAACCAAGCTTCGAAGCAAACAAGATAGCATTCGATCACTAGATCAAAACCAATTGATTGAATAGGAACATGAGTAGCATGAATAAGCCAATTCTATAACCAAATCATACTGGAGCATACTAGATCATGCCAGATCCAATCCAACCAGAAACCACATAATCTACTGGGACCAGAAGGGTGCCGGTAGAGCATCCAAAACATCTAGTGTTGACATCAATTACAAAACATCAATGCAACACATAATCAATTCCTCCAAATGGCCAACAATTATATCTTGCTTTGTGAAAATTATTTGAGTTGAAAGAGAAAAATTAAAATATTGTAGACTTTGTGTTATGATATCTTACTGAAAATTTATATTAAGTGGATAATAAGGTGAAGACTTTGTGCTTTTTTGAGTTATCTTATTAGAGTAGAAATATTTATGATATATTTGGAAGACTTTGTGATTACAATATATCAATATTTGGGTTATAGTGGTTGAGATTACTTGAGTGTTTAAAGGAGATTTTGAGCTCGTTTGTACACAAAAGGCCTGTCCCTTAAGTTATTTTTAGAGAAGGAAGCAATGAAATATTTTGCACTTTCATGGACACTTTGCTTCCATTTAGCGTAGATTTTTTAAGATTATTGCAAGTTAGGACTATTTTGTTGCTTTGTTCTAAATAGGGAATGGGAGAAATACTCGTTTTGAAAAAAGAGAACTAAGTAATTGTATCATCCTGAAATTAGTCTAAATTTAGAAGGTAGATTAAGAATTAGAGATTTTAGCAGAAAGGGGGAGCCTTCCATTATAAATAAGAGAGACCATATCTTGACTTTTGAGAGGTATTGTCTCACACACTATGGTGAAATCCACATTTTGTAAGCCTCCCCGAGTTTGCAAAATTTTCACCCAACAAGGTGTTAAGTATCCCATATAAGAGTTTGTTTTGTCTAGTTTTGAGCATGCAACAACCTATTTAAGACATGAAATGAAAATGCAAATACACGTTTGGTATCAGGAACATCTCGTGTAAGAGTTTGTTTGCTCTAGTTTCAAGAATGTGTAACATCATGTAAGACTAATATATGCTTGGTTTCAAGGACATCTTGTGTAAGTGTTTGTTTTCTATGGTTTCGAGAATGTGCACCCTGTATAAGACATAAATTTTGCATTTGGTTTCAGGCATGAAGAATATCATGTAAGAGTTTGTTTTCTTTTATTTTGAGAATGAACACCCTGTTTAAGACATGCAAAAATATAGTACAATATAGTATAAAGAGGGTGATATGTATGCCCCCTCTTAAGATGTCAACATAGGTCTATGTTGATTTCTTAAGGAAGCTAGAAACAAGAATACCCATCTTCAACACCAAGGAGATATCCTTTAGGCAACAATGTTCATAAATCCAAGCTAAAGAGGCAATACTCTTACAAGCAAGGATAAGATAGTTGAAAAAGAGATATCTTGCAACAAGTGTAAAGAGGATCCCTGGAGAAGAGATATTTAAAGACATCTACCTCCAAGAGGAGATGTTGAACAATCATAGCATCTTCTACCAAAAGAAGGGAAGGATCTTAACGAGATTGCCTACCTTCCTCCTATTTGTAGGTGAAGGGATTCTTGATGAAGGATAACACACTTTTGACCCAAAGTGAATTTTTTTTTATAATAGATGTGCATTGCCAAGTGTAAAGAGGTTATAGTCAAGGATACACACCTCTTCCACAAGACAGAATCCTTGAGAAAACAACAACTTCACACAAGGAATGACATCAAATCATAAGCAAACACCACTCAACAAAGGAAAAGTGGATCCTTAGAAAGGATAGGAGAGATCAATTCCCCCAAGTGTAAGGAGAATGAGAATAATTACACAAAATCTAAGGAGAGATTATACACAAGAGAGTGCACAATGTACTCACATGAAGGAATATTCCATGCAAGACAAGGGATTAAGATATGTAAAATGCAACTCTAAAGAAGAGGTAATATTCAAAGAGAGAAGGAAATAATTATATGAAGGATTAAAAACTCCCCTAAGGAGAGATTAATCATAAGAGACATACCATTCCATTCAAGAAAGGACATAAAAGCATGAAATATGCAACTCCTAAAGGGAAGAGTGAAACCTTAGATAGAGAGAAGAAATAGGACAATATTCTTGCCCCCCAAGCATAGAGGCAAGAATGAATTATGTTGCTGCCTCAAGATGATTTAATATTGAAAAAGTATCACCTTTTATAACAAAGCACCCCCAATTAAGTTAACTACTAGTTTCATAGGGTAAGTAGCAACACGAAGGGTGAATAGAGTGCTAAGGCACTACCTCTTCACCAAGAAAGAGTGATAATGTCCTAGACCTTTGGTACTATTTTGTGTGGGAGGGTTTATAGGGACTCTAATTCCATTTCAAATTTGCCAAGCCCTTGTCATCTAAAACCTTGTTTTGATATTATGTTATAGCCACTCCTATAAGATTATTTTAATTGAGAATAAGGAGTATTGTAATGAATCTCTTTGAAATTTGTAGTGTAAGTGTATTTAGAGGGAACAAAGGGAAAAGTAGAGGAAGAAGGAATATCTTGTGTAGGGAGATTTTCCTTTCTATTGTCATGCATATCCTCTTCTTTAGGCTGGGAAGGAAGATCCTTATCAACTAAGGCCTCATATTTACTTAATGTTGTGTGGAGAGATAGATCATGAATGAAATGCATAACATCATCTTCTCTACAAATATTTTGATGGTTAAGATAAGTTATAGGAGAATAAGGAGGACCTATAGAGATTGAAAAACCAATATTTTAAACTTGCCCCCCTTGCACTAGGGTATGTGTATGAGAAGAAGATGGTGACATGTTTCTCTTTAATTCTTGTTCTCCATTAGAGAGATCATTGATAGGAGTATTAGCTCTTTCTTCATTCACATTAGATACCCTAGGAGAGGTACAAGTATTAGGTTTTTCTACATATTTAATGCATTTTCCTAAAAATAGCACCATAAAACAACATGCATGATGGATAAAAGCTTTGAGATTTAATTGATTAATAGGAAGCAACTTGGAAATTCTAAAAATGCAATATGCCAATGTGCTATGAATGAAAAGAAGCACTGTGAAGTGAAAGAAACCATTATCCAACACATGATTATGATAAATATAAGTAAAAATCAATGTAATCATATGTGAAATGGCAAATCATATCTATCAAGTGCCATTATGAATATCTAAGATCAGATCTGAAAATAAAAGTTACAAATTATGTAACCCACAAATCAAATCTACCAAAATAAATTAGGGTTTTTATGAATTTAACCTCTAAATTTATTTAGTTTGATTAAAAATAAGGTCTATGAATGTAAATTTGAAAATTTAAATGATCACAAATTAGATTCGAGAACACAAATCAGAAATAAGGGTGTAAGGAGTCAAGTTCACCAAAATGTAATGGGTGAAAATTAGGGCTTCACTATTATATGTAGTAAAACCACTAATTTTGCTTAAAGGACCAATTACATTGAAAGAGGGATGGACTTAATAGATCTAGGCTTAGTTCCTCTAAGGAAAATTTTTTGAAATTCTAATCAAGTTCCACTTTTGTTAGGGTTTTTATTCCCTCTTTCTAAATAGAATTGTGAAAATGCTAAAATTAGGGTAGATGGGTGAATATTGAAAATATTGGGCATAAAAAGTGAGCTATAGTCATCGTACAAAGCCACAAACCTAGATTTGTTCTAAGGAATATGATTGGGATTCACTCCCTGAAATTCAGCTTGAGTTGTTGGGACCATGGTGTGGATGCCTTGATCCTCCTAACTTTTTGTCATCCAAAGGGGAACTTATTCGTCTTTGTAAATCTTGTTGTTTCTCTCGAACGTAGCTCTGTACCTGTTCTTGCACACATTGAAAAGGGGAAAAGGGTTGGGAATCAGGGTTTGCCTAAGTCAAACCCTAATTTAAGAATTAACCTTGAATGAAATAATGCAAATACTGAAATAATTATTAGAAAGATACACCTCAGATCTACAATTGCTGCTGATGATGATTTGTTCTTTGAATGTAATCACACATGTTGTCTGAAATGACATGAACATGAAAAAAACCTAATCACACACACATGCTTGCATCTAAATGATTTAATTTTTCTCCACAGTGATTGAATGAGGAATATGCAACCTTGAAGATCTTTGAAAATGCTTCATGATGAATGCTTTTATGGATGCAAGGATTCTAGGATATGTCAACTTATGATGCTTAGATGAAATTAGGTTGATCAAATGTCTTTATATAGGGTTATCTAAGTAAATTACTAATTAGGCCGACCTCCAACGGTCATGCGGAGTTAGGGAGCTAAATTCCCATTGGAGAGATAGGACCCATGCCCCAATTCAAATTTGGGCCCCAATGAGAGGTACCATGGTGCTGGGCGTCATGGTCCTTCTATAAAAGGGACCAAAATGAAGCCTCGAGGAGAGGGGTTCCCAACCAGGGAATCCATCAGTGGGTGTTCATGACACTAGAACTAGAGAATAGGCACAAAATAGACCTATAAAGATGATGAGGATAGGATACACTAAAGTAGGGGCACAAACATGAGGTGTAAATTGGCTTGATGACAATTTACGACACTACAATTTCTTCATTTTTACTTTACCAAGTATGATTGTAAGATCAAACTCTACTAAAGGGGGTTAAATGCAGTGTCATAAATTATACACCTTTATTAGCATGTCCAATTACACACTCTTCTAGCACCTATTTTAGTATTTCCCTTTCCTATATGCATTATAGGACTTCCTTAGAAATTTAATTAATAATTTAATTAAACCTAAGTCCTTTCTTATCAATTCACATATCATAAAATTGGGTCCTTGATCCTAGGTGTACCCCTTTTTATTATTTTATCTTGATTTAATCCTAATTTTACCATAATTTCAACTTTCAAAGCATATCCCGCATATCAATACATTATTATTTGAGCCATTGAGATGGAATCAACATTAGAACGCCATTATCTCACATTCCTCAAAACTTCAAAAAAATTTGTCAACACCAAGGTACCCTACCATTCCAGTTGTTGGTTCCCAAAATCACAGATTGGAAATCCTAGAGCTTTGCCAAATCTCCTACTGATTTCTCAATCAGCCTTGGCCAACGAACAAGAATGGTCAAAGACCAAATTCCTCTGCACTTTAGGCTCCACTAGACCTAGGCAGGTATACCTTAATCTCCAAAGCACAAAGAGACTTCTTTATAGTGAATTTAAACTTATCAATTTAGCTGTTTGGAAGAATGGCAAAATGTTTCCTGCAACTATGCTTTATTATGTGCTTTTAACTTGCTTTAATCTAAAAACTTGAATGTAATTAATAGTGAATGAATGCTTATAAAAGAATGTTGTTGGAACCTTAAGTAATTATGAAAGAACAATACTGATAGGAATAAGAAGTATGTTTCCCTAATGAGGACCTTATGCACAACAAATTTACTCACAAAAAACTAACAATAGACCAGTGCCTTATCTAACAATTTATATGTTACTTAGTGGACAAATATTTGTAATCAATTTTGGAGACAGTTTAAAAAACTACAAATATGCAAGACTATCACTACAATGGTTTCATTATGTGTTGCAAGAATAACAAAAATAATTATTTTTCCTACACAACAACATATGATGGCACACTACAACAAATCTTAATTAGATTTATCCAAAGAACTTGATTCATCAACACTATGTAACATAAAATGATCTGAAGATAAAGACAACGAATATTATATATTAATTTTGAAATAAAAAGATATACAGAAGCTACAGACTTACAGGGACTTCATGATGTCCTTGCTTGTACAAAAATAACTTCTCATTCCTACAGACTTGCCTTAACATAACACCATCAATCCCAACAAGCAGGGTCTCTGAAAGATGAAAAATTTTTTCCCCCACCTTTGTTATGTGTGAATTCCCTTTTATAAATATAAGTGATAGTTGCAGACAGTTTCATTCCCAAAGGACACACCCTTTGGTTTAAGAAATAATTACAAATGAAAACCCTAATAAACATACTAAATAAATGCTTTAATAATGTTCTTTTATTTTCTGCCTTGATAAAGTTCCTTGACTTGATCGTGCAAATCTTTAAATATTCATTGTCACCCAAAGTTCTCCTGCACATAAGATAAGCCAATCAAATTCCTTGATTAAAGAATTAATCATATTCTACCCTTGATTAGGGTTTGTCTTCGAAAAATTAATAACCTTTTCTTGCATGCAAATACTTAGTTAGAGTAATCAAAGTATTTCAACCCTTTTGGAAAATATTAATTTACCCTATTATAGATTTTCAAATAATAACATAAGGTAAAAGATATCATATCTAATATGATTCATAAAAGAACATACTTCCCTTATGAAAATGATATCCATGGACAAATATTTCAATAACACGATAAGAATACATTTTCACCTTTTACGACAACTTAAATTCTTTTGGAAATATTTTATCATATGAAATATATACTTGCAAAAAACCAATCAAACCATTATCCATATGATATAATTGATTTACCCTAATGCATATGTTCAATTTATTTACTTAGGGTAAATATATCTGATGAAAGAAAATATCAACCATTTGATAATCAAATGTTATTCATTATTGTCAAAAGGCATTTATAAATGTAGTTCCTCCTTATGACAAAATATTTCCTTTTCAAAAGGTAATTCAAAGATCATAATAACTTTAAATGTGAAAAATAATAACTTTTCCCTTTTCTATGGTATTTACATGAATGATAAAAATCATTATGAAAATATAATATTCTATTAAATTTCTTAGGTAAAAGATACTTCCTGTATATGCAAACTTAAGAAATATAATTCTCTGTTATAGTATCCCGCACAAAAAAGAAAAATCAAATACTTTGATAAATTATAAATTTCTAAGGATAGATTTTAGAAATAAAAACATTGACAACATATCCCCTATGAAATTTTTTTTTCCCCAAAGAATAATCTAACCCTTTGTTCATGTTAATATCATATCAAATAATCGACTGATTTTGAAAATAAATCTAAAAGCAATAATAATCACTTTTGATAGTCCTTTTGAAAATACAAAATATAAATATATAAAGTGAATAACATTTGGAATCATTTTGGTTTTAAATCAAAAGAAAAATCTTAAAGGTAAAAATGTTTACTAAAATAATTGCTTGGGAAGTATAAATCATTTTACCTTTTGAAACTAAAATCATAAAATGTCACTTTAATAAAATATTTAACTATAACTTTCAAAAAGTAAAAATAATGTCTTAATAATATTCTTGCAAAAACTCATAATTATTTTACCATTTGAAAAAATCAAAATGCAAAGTATTTAATTTAAAATACTTACCTAATGGCAAAATTAAATCATATTACCTTAAGCTCATCGGGGTAGCTATGCATTGTCGGGGAAGTACATTTTAAGTTGTGCCGATGCTCGATGACATTTTTCCCTTATGCAAAGCTCATCGGGGTAACTCTACTCATCGAGGTAGTGCATTTTAAGTTATGCTGATCTCCCGATAGGGTGATGAAAAATTAATTTAATAAATTGCTTCCATCAACCAAAACTGGGATGAAACTTGTTACAGGCGATTCCAAAGTAGTATCATTTTTTAACAATGCTGGCTTTTTGGAAAATCCATATAGTTCTGATGCTTCTGTGAATACCACTTTCAATTTATTGATTTGACTTCCACTAATTCCCCTTTTGGCACCATAGCGGCAAGAATGAAAAAAAAATAGGAGGTTGATTATTTTCAGAATTCTTTGTGATATTGCTGGAATTTCCACCTGTTCAGGCCGTCACTTTCAAATCTGGGTTATTTATGGGCTCACCGACACTTTGAAAACAATAAAAATATCATAAAAAAGGCCCTCCAAGGTGAGATATATGGTCGGGGCAATCATTTTAAGACTAAAAAAATCATTAATCACTCATACCCAGCTGCAAAATATGGTCCGAATTGCAAAAACGTGAATGAATTTTTTGCCGCTGTTGTTTATTATCTTCAACTAATCTTCCGCTCTCCTTGGGCGAGCGGCGACCCTTTCTACAGCCCAAGATTTCTTTCATAGCTCAACCTAGCTCTTTCTTTACTGGATCCCAAGTTTGTCAAGATATTTTCTGCATGCTTAAATGTCTCAATTTATCATGCACAAGGACAAAACCATTGTGGGGTATTTCAAATCTTCACACCCAATAATCCTCCACCTTCTTATAAAGTTTTAAATTATTTATTAAAAATGATTTAAAAATACATTCCGCAAAAGGGCTTTCTTCGTAAATAAAAAAAAGAAACTTTGATTTCCTTTTGCAATGTAGTTAAATCTTTTATTTAAAAGATTTAAATATAAGTTCCACCAAAGATGTTTTCATAGTATATATTCTTCCCCCATCTAATATCGGTATTTAATTCTTTTTGAAATAAACTCATTATTTCTTTTCCCTGCAGGTAACAAGACTATAATTCATGTTAGTTAAAAATATCATATAAACCTTTGTTACCTTGCAACATAAATAATTTAAATAAATAACATTATAATATTATTTGAAGCAAAAATATAATATCCAAAGCTAAACACTTCAAATTAATATTATACTTTTTAGGAAAATTAAAATAAATTGTAAATAAAATGGATTTCGTAAAAATATCAAACGAAATCATGAGGCTTCAATATTCTGCATGCCGTCATATAATGATATAGACAATTCATAGGCATGATCCAATCAATGTAATGTTCCTGCAAGAGAAAATTATTAATATCTGTTAGCCTCCCCTACATTTTTTCATTTTGAATGTTCATACTTGTGGGTTGCCTTATTGTGCCTTTATTTTTGTCGGGTCCTTTGTTCTCCTTCGTCTTTGAACCTAAGTCGTTGAACTCTTTCTAAAACAAGTTCAATAGGTTCAAGGTTCAAAGTGCGTTTTAGAAAAAAGTCATTAGCGGTCCTTATCTCCACTAAAGCAAGCGCGTTATTGTTATACATTTTGAACTTTGAACCCGTGAACCTTTTTCGGTTCAAGGTTCAAAATGTCTTTTGTAAGTCGCGGCTACATATTGTTGTATAACGAGCAGATGTCTATATGTTTTAAGTCAGTTTCCAAACTTGAAATTTGAACCAATTTTCAAACGGTTCAAATGGTTCAAATAGTTCAAGCGGTTCAATGGTTTAAGGCTCCTGCTTAATAATCTTTGTTGTTGCTCGTTCCCGGTATTGTTTTGTGTCGCTTGTTCATTGTTGTACTTCCTAAATGAACTTGAACCGTTGAACTCTTTGTGAAATGGTTCAAGGTTCATAAGTTTACTTCAACAAAACTGATTCTAAGGCTTTTGTTGATAATGAAAGTGGCGCGGCAAGAAGGAATATTCCCAATATTCAATAGTTTAAAATTCTAGATATGGAAAGTAATCATGAGTGCATCAACTATTTGTGTGGAAGTGATGGGTAATTAAGAAGGTGTCAGATTTTTAGTCATTTCATTGTTACTTTGCACGCTTAAGTGAATCATTATGAAGTGCGTGTGGCTTTCTTGATATTTTCCCATCTGTTCAAAAGGAATGTATGAATTCATTTCCATAGTTTGTAAGGGTTGCAATTGCTATACTTGAGAAAATTGGAGGTGCTGAAGGTAAAATCAGCTCTGATTTCCTGAGAAGGTTTCTAGTTTTCATGGTGGTAACGGGTAAGTTCAGATGATTCCTCCTACGCTGTGTTTCTTTAAGTTTCAAAGATTTATCAGTATAGGAAGAAAATCTTTAAATTGCTTGAGTAAAATTTTGCCTTGTTTTAGAATTTCTTGGTTAGAAGTATAGATAGGCAGTATGAGGCCGGTATTGCCGAAGCTTGGCCGGACCTCGTGTCTAGTGAGCATATTACCAAAGCTAGAAGATACTTCCTTGGCTCATTCTGATTTAGGAGAGTTCTTAGAGAGATCCAAGAACCCTCAAACTGGTTCAATGATGGAGAAAATAGTGAAAAGCGGTCTTGTTGAAGCTGTTGCATTTCCGCTTGTTGCACCATGTCCAGATTTGGTGATTGCTTGCATGAATAGGTATGATACGGAGAACAGATGCATCAGAACTAGTAATGGTAAGCTGCTAGTCAGTATCAACAGAGAAACAGTAATGGTGACAATGGGAATCCCACACAAGGAGTTATATGAGGATTGGACCATTGGGAACTCGTATGCCTATTTCTCAGAGAAGAAAAGTAAGTACAGGAGTGTGATTGCTAGGAATTGGTTCCTAAAAGTTCAGAAAGGAGGGTCACAACTGCCAAAACCCCTGACTAGAGAGCACTTCATCACAGAAGTGCGGGATATTGTGATACTTTTGAATAGGGTGAAGGGAAACTCACATTCTTTCTACTGGGAAGATTGGATGTACTTTTTCATTCAGGTATTGTTATCTGGTGACAGGTATCTTGATTGGGCTCAGGGAATTGCGGAAAGACTTCATGAAGGGTTGAGTAACTTTGTGGGAATGTCAGGTTTTTATATGTATTCTTATCTTTTCTACATACTAGCTTGTACAAGGGATTGGCCTAGTTTGCTTAATGAACCTTGGGTAGATGGGATGAAGGTGTATAATTATTATCCCCTGTTACAATAGCAAAGACATGTTGAGCAAATTGATAGATGGAATGATGTCTTCGTGAGAAGACTTTCTTTTGAGCTCCAAGGGGATGTGAACAGGAGAATGCCTGTTGAAGCAATGGAGTTCATGAGCATATACGGTAGCTTCTTTATTCAATTTCCCAGGTTCACTTACCTACGGGTAGGTGGTTTTGAGGGTCAACCATTCAAGCTGCCTAGGTATGCCTTCGACAACTATGTACTTATAGAGGTGAGGAGGTAGCTATCTTACATTGATAAGAGATTGGGGGCAAAGGGTGAGTCTGGAGTTGTATTCCCTGTTGAACTTGGATACTATAGCTGCAAATCCATATCTGACGCTCTGAACTTGGAATTGGAATTCAAGAGGATGAACCTGAAGCCATATGTGGCAAGACGTAAGTTTGATAGCAGAGGTTATGCCATTGAAAATCTAAATGTGGACAACCATTTTTGTCATGAACCTTAGTTGGAGGATTACTGGGAGAATTGCAGCGACAAATATGAGGTAAGAAAAAGACTGTGGTCAAGGTTCACTTTGCAAAAAATAATCACCATGAAGCTTCCAATCAATATATTTGGAGTATAGGAGGATACAGGGGAAGATATTTTAGACCCTGAGTTCGACACAGAGGTTCAAGGAAAGCCAATTCCAAAGAATGATTGGAATAGAAAGGAGGATGACAGTGTTCAAGCTAGAACTTTCAATGTTGTGAGAAGAACAGAGAGATGGTTGAGAAATCAAAAGTTAAATAAGGGATCGCTCATATCCTCATATGAACTAAGAGTTGATTCACACATTGTGACTCAATCTCCCATTTCTTCCACTAATGAAATTGTTAATGTTGCAAGTATTTCAAGGCCTATTGTTGAGAAAATACAACCTAGGAGATCAAAGAGGTCACCATCAGGTTCCACAGCCACTCGAGTAACTCGGTCCAGGAGTAAGAAAAAGAGTAGAGAGCCCATTTTGAAATAGACTGTTGTGGACCTAGACCCTAGGGAAGAGATAGAGGCAACAATGGATCAACAGGATTTGGATGAACTTGTGATGCAGGAAATGGACATGGGTAAAGAAGTGGAGAGCAAACAAGACCCCATGAACACCCTGGTTATTGTCAATTCACCGGATATACAGACAACTCCTCCACCTAAAGAGTCTGGGAACACACCACGATTGTTGGAAGCTGCTGTTGGAAAGAAATGAAGTGTAGTGCTGATTACAATCCCTATGGAAGACATGGTCAACAAATGTTTGGGAAAGGAATCAAAGCCGAAAAAACTCAAGACGTAGACAATTCTTGAAGTGGATGAAGCAACAAGTCACTGGACGACTGAGATAGCCAAACCAATTCCAAAAAGAGATGTAGAAAAAGCTACTGAGGAGGACTTTACAGTTGAAAAGATAGACCTGGGAGTTGCTTCGCATGCCGTAGATGTTAAGAATTTGGAGTCATCCACAAAAAGGATAATTTCTAGAACATGGAAATATGAGAAAGATAAAAGGGAATTGAAGCAAGTCATCACTCAGATGGCTGAGTATATCAATGCCATCCATAATCCAAATCCCCAACCTTTGTCACAAATACCAGTATCATTTGATCCCAAATCTCCGACCAATCAGAAAATGTTGGACCAAGTTCAAAGGAATAGAATAGTCACGAAGATGTTCAATAAATGGTTGGATCTTATAATGCAACAGGGATTAGACTACATCATCAATTTGGTGAAGGTTTATAAGGATGCCGAGACTGTGAGCAAGGAATTGGAGCTAGAGAATGTGGCTTGGGAGAAAGAAATGATCAAATGGGTGGCAGTTCTTGCGCAGATGAACGACATATAGAAATATGGAGTGATGAAGTTCTTAGCCAAAAAACCAGTAGAAAATTTGGATGATAATGTATTGTATGTATCAAAGAAGAATGTGGTGTGGTGTAACTCAATCATTAAATAGGGCCACGAAGAGTCCACTAAACTGCTTAGAGGATTGACAAACTTAATTGATATAATCCAGAAGGATCTCAAATGCATTGACATCCAGCTCATGAAATATGATGCTAAGACAATTGAAGCAACCGCAGATATGACCAAAATCTTTCAGGAAAGAATACAATTCATCCAGATGACAAAATCCTTGACCACAAATGACTTCTCAAAGGTGGCTAGGATCGAATCAATGCTCACAGTCTGTTCTGATCATTTGGAGGCACACAAGGCAAGGGTGGAACAAGTGAACATGGACAAGGAGGTGTGGAAGCAAATAATTCAGCACATCAGACTTCCTTATTTTCAGGTCATCCTGAACTTCTCGGTGACACACTTGGAATGGCATGGTTTTGTGGCAAAACATGACAGATCAATAACTTCTTCTGCCACAGTAGAATCATGATTAATCCAAGAATGAGCTGTTAGCCTCACAGTGGTTGTTGTTTTAGTTTTTCTTTCCTGTTTTAGCAAACGGTTTCTTTAACCTTTGGTTAAAGTAAAGTTTAAATTTGTTATGTAAAAACTATGAGCCCGGAGGCTAGGTTGGAAAGCTTGTTTATGTTAAGGTCCGAAAAACTGTGATTTTTTGAGCAGCAGACAATATCCATTTTTTCTATGAATTGCTTTAAGATTGGAATGACTGATTTATCAATAAAATGTTATGATGTGTAGTCTTTGAATCTATGTGTTTAAAGATTAGCAATATTTCTTGAGAAATTTGCTATGGGCATGATATCATTTTATGATCAGTTATTTCTATGTTTTTATGAATTCATGGTTACCATTAATTGTTAGCAGATTCATTGTGGATTGAGTTGTGCTGATCCCCCTTGTCCTGTGAGGCATGAGAGAGTATTGATTAGACATCAATACTGTTGTGCATTTCCTATGCTTGAATTTATAAAGTGAACATGTGTGTGAATCAGAGTCTGTGAGCTCTTATTTAATCTTCAGAATATCTTCTTTGTTTTAGTTTGAAGGCATTCTTTTGTGTTGATGGATGAATGCTAAAGCCTTTCCACGCTTTTTGGTAAAAAGTGTCAACATTTCATCTGTGTATTAAATTCATTGCAAATCATATGGGGAGCTTCCCTCTAATGCAGAGGATGGATTTTAATTAATTCATCCAACTGTTAGTAATTTGTTTCCTTTCATAAAGGGGCGTACAAGAGTTATATTTCCGTTCAGAGAGAACAAATATTACAATTTCAGGAAAGGGACAAATCTGTTTACCAACAATATCCAAATGCACTCATTTTGATAAAAATTCTAAAAATGTATACTTTAAATTCAAGAAAAGAGCATTTGAGTTAGCTTTATAAAACATATCAAATGACGTCGTTTGAATCCAAAATTTGAAACGAAGGTACTTGGATATACACAAAATGCAAAAGAATAATTAATTTGACATAATAATGTTTAGATGGAAAGAAATTATCGTTCAAAAAGGCATACTTGGTATGATTCCACATTTGCAACCACATACATACCTGAAAATCAACCAATTGACGTATGCATCGGAATAGGTTTTCAAGAGCTTGAAATGGAAAAATATACCTGAACATAGGTGTCTCACATGATTTCTCCAGTGAACTCGCTGTCCTGCATGAGATTTGGAACTCTAAATTTTTCAAAATTTAGGGTTCCATCAGTGGCTCTTTCTGGGGACGTATGCTCCTTGTGAGCATAGCGAGATTCTAGTTATCTATGGAAAAGAAGACCATTTGATATCATTCCCTTTTGTAGATCGCCATCTAAATTTAATTGGGTGGCCCTAGGCTTCCCAAAAATTTACATTATCCCCTTTCCTCTGTCAAATACCTGGTTCTGGTTATGTAACAATATGAACCTTCTAAATATATCATTTTCACTTGCTTCAATATTTATACTATTCATTGTATTCCTTTTCTCCATTTTATTATAATATTTCTCACATAGATATCTTTTTGATACTATTTGATTTGAAAATAAATAATTACACTCATATCCTTGATCACATTTGGCTCTTGGACTTTTAATTTTGCAACTATTTATCCAATGTATTTTATGCTCATTTGAAAACCCTAATATTTTGTCATATGCCTCCTCCTTTGAAAAAATTAAATCACTTTTACTATATGTAATCTTTTCCTGAGAGTAATTTTCATAGAAAATTTCAATATCATAAATTTGAATATCTTTTTCACCGTGCAATGCATTTTCTGTAATGCCCCGCCAGGAAACCCCGAAGGGATAAAGCTAAAACACAAGAATAGAGTGCAATTTTTTATTTTATTTTTTCTAAATTTAAACACAACATAATGATACAATGAGATATCCTAAGCTTAGATAACACAACGAAAGACTAAAATAGCACCTAAGGAGTTCCCAATGTGATTACTTAATTCAACACTTAACTCAACTCATGCTAATTAATCCAATTAAGTTGATTAACTTAATGACATGATAAAACTTTAAACAAGGACAAATTTGATCGGTGAGATAAAATTATAGATAACATGAGAAGTTCATCCATTAAGGTTAAAAATATAGATAACATGATTAAGTTCATCCATTACAGTTTTAACCATACATTACGTTCAAACTTTCATTAAAACATAAGTCATACATCTAATTTCATAACATACTTTAATTTCATTATAAACTAACAAATACTTTCCATTGCATAATCATCAACTGAATATATTCCATTATTCAAATCTACATTCTTTCATGATCCAAATTACTGCATTTAATAAGATGACTACATTCATGCATTTAAGATTAACTTTATCTAATCCATATTTTACGCTCTAACATAATACCATCCATAAATGCAAAATTAAAAGGAAACATCACATAACACCAAAATGATATCCGAGTTCACCCCTAGTGGGCTACATCTCCGGGTCTGCTCAACTGCAAGACCCCTCTGATAAATAATAGGGTGAAGAATACATACGGTTCACATCATTAACATCCTGCCATCAAGGTGTACATAAACCAATAATACATATGACCACATCGGTCCAATAATTACATGAATGATCCTTGAATAGGAAAAGGATCCAACTGAACATAATAAGAAGCAAATACAAAGATCAACTGGAGCATCCACGAAACTAAGTCTTCACAACCCATCATAAGAAAACCATGGTCTAACACGAATATCAGGTTCTCACAAGGGCATAAACAACAGGATGACTCCACAACAGTGCTCCTAACAAAGACAACACAAAGCGAACGTAAGGGACAAGTGTCATCACATAACTTGGTATGGTTACCCTGGCAAGTCTTCATAGGTTCCAACCCCATCTACTGGGTTACTCGAGCAACCTATTTCGAACCTCCGGCCCATCCAAGTCCCATGTGGACCCAACACATCCTTTCGTGAAGACAAGGTTGATGGTTTGTCATTTCAAGCCTTCTCACTGCACATCGAGTCTGTACTAGCACTCATCCCATATGTGAGGCACAATTATCTTACTTGGTGTTTTCAATAACTAAAATCTCTAATATGCTATTAGGTTATCACTTATTTAGACACACTTTCGATGGGTTACCCAACAACCACTTTGGGCGCGACCCCCAATCGAAAGCCACTTTCCCAAATGACACTAGACTATACTCAAATGAACTCCTAAACCAAGGAATACACAAGGTCAAGCATACAGAGTTCAATATGGTAGGAATACCCACTTGGTCAAACAAGGCTTCATACGAGGTGCACTGACTGATGGTACTCTAACTAGAAACCTGACCAGCTATGGTCAACCACGAATCAACATTCGACACCCGCATAAAGGACATGACCGTATATAACACCATCACAAGAAAACAGTCAAAGCTCGAGATCAAGGACATAAGTAGGTACCCAAATCAACATGTGACAATATCCAACAATCACAAACAAGGACTTGCCTTTTCTTAAGAAAATGCGAATACAGAAAATTAAACATGCATAGGCGTAAATCGGAAGAGACAATCTTTTTCCATATTGTTTAAACATTAAATTCGGTCCAGTTTTCTAATGGATCTAAGTTTGATTGTGTCTACCTTGTCTAGGTACAGGTCGGTCATGGTTTTCTAGCTCACTAAAGTTCGATTGCATCATACAATAATTTAAATAATTCATTGTGAGTTTCCAAACCAAAATCACATGATAATAATTATAATGTATGCATTATACACAATGATATGAAATCAAATATTCATTAATCAATTGAAATATGATATTTATTTATCAAAATAAAACATCTTTCTCATACTTGCTCGAAAACAATAATCTAATCACTTCTCTTGCGACACAATTACATACTTTCCAAAGGTGAAAATATACATTAAAAAGGAAATAAATGTTGATGATCATTTACCAGTTAAAATGGTACTTCCTTGCATACATATAAAAAAGACATACAAATTAAATATTAATTAACATATATAATTATTAATCGGCAATTAAAAAAAATAAAAAAATAAATAATAAAATTACAAATTAAATATTAATTAATATATATATATATTAATCCTCAATTAATAAAATATATATTAAATAATAATTAATAATAAAAACTATTTAAAAACTTTTAAATAACATAAAAATTTATAACTACAAAAAAACTTTTTAATAAAACAAATAACTTATTTTTTTTTGGTTTAAAAGGGGGTCCACGAGCCCCACCACGTGGTCTCCCCTTTTCTAAGGGAAGGCATGTGGGGACCATGACATGGTCTCCCCACAACCATGACTGTGTGGAGACCATGCCATGGCCTCCACGCCATGACTCTCCCCATGGCTTGGGGAAGCCACGACTCTTCCCAGCCATGGGTCTAGGCCATGGTTCCCCCCCAAAGCCCCAATAATATATATATATATATATATATATATATATATATATATATATATATATATATATATATATATATATATATATATATATATATATATATATATATATATATATATATATATATTGTGTTTAATTTATTAAAATTAATAAAACTAGTACCCTAGCCTATGGGCACTCTCAGACCAAAAATAATATATCATTTATTATTATTAATATTTTTTAACATAAGACAACACTCATAAATTTTCTGAGAACAAACTCTGGAAGTATTTTTCGGAATTAAACAAAAGATTAACATATATATATTCTTAAAATGAAAACACCAAAAAGCCCCAAATACTGAGACTGGTAAAATTTTAACTATGCTTCTTCCTCCGTTCTACCAAGCATAACAGAGATCTCATTTAAAAAATTGAATTTGAATACAATATCATTGGGATTTCAACACAATCTTATTGTAAATAGCCAATCTGATTTAAAAAAAAAAAACCAATTTTGAGCAACTCAAATTAAATCTGGATGTTTGGACAGAAAACAAGGAGGGTTTGAGTTGGAGATTAAACTACAACTCTTTCATTTTCCCCAAATAAATGAAATTTTTAACCTTCACAACTAGATTTCTACAAAATCCAAAACAATTTCTTTTAAACAAAGAAACCAATGAAATAAACCAGAGACCTACCTGATTCAACAATCTTGGAAGAGATTTGATGAAGAACCCAACCTGTAAGCTCAAGAAATCCTTCCTTCCCCAAAATGCCCAATTTTCTCCATCCAAAAATATTTTTCCAAAATTACTCTCCAAAAATAATCCCCTCCAATATTTTTCTAAAACCTAGGTTAAATGGAAGATTGTTGACCAAAATTCACTTTTTTGAATTAAAAAAAAAAACATTTTCTTTTAAATAAAATCCAAAAATCATTTTTTCAACAAATCAAATATTCTAAACTTGCTTTTCTAATAAAATTGATTTTCTTAAATAATTGAAATTAACCTTTCTATTTCCAAAATGCCAAAGAGGTTAAATTATTTCTATTTCGAATAAATTTAATCTTTCCTTTCAAAAAAATATAAACTGAATAAATTCATCATTTAAAATTAACCATTTAAATTGAACTTGCTACCAACTTGAATTAAGCAATTCTAATTAATGATTAATTGCATAAAGGGGACCTATTTAATTTAGTTCCTTAATTACTAATGCGTAAACACACATTAAAATCAAATTAAAAACTAAGGATTAAATACTCAATTTTACCACACGCAAAGCACACAACCCAAGAAAGCCAACCAGATACACGACCTGCATAAACAACCAAAAGGGAAAACTGACGGGCGACTGACGACGCTCACTTGAGCACGACAAGGGTAAATTGAGGGTCTTATGACCACCTAGTCCAATTTCTAAGGACCAAAGAGGTACACTCAAACTTGCGAATCCAGGTGGAGACGAACCTCGTACCTATGCGGTACTGTACCTACAATCTCCTGCAACCATGAACCATACATGCATACATCTATATATATAAAATGAAAGTGTTAGCCCGAGATTAATAACATGAATCAGGAGAACAATTTAACTTACATAAGAATCGATGCGAAGGCACATTAATAGGTATGCACAATAATCAAAACATCTGATTATAACATTATAACATATTGAACTAACCAAGGTCAAACCGAGATTAGAATCTGATTAGGGCAGGGGTACTACATTTTCGGACTATGCAACATTTCTCGGGTGAAAAATAATTGGTAAATATTTCTTATAACCTTTTGAAATATTTATCTCTCGAATCATAATATATGAATTGTGCTCCCCCAAACTTTCACAATTATCTTTTGTGCCATCGTGTATTTTTTTATTTTGTATTATATTCTCATACTCAAATGACATTATATTTTCTCTGCACATCAACTTTGGACAAATATCATTTTCACGAGTATTACCACATATTATTTTTTTATCTTCCATAATTTTATTAAATGGTGGTTTAAAAAAATTTAGGTCATCTTTAAAAGTACCTTTTTCCTCCTTTTCTTCACACAGTATTCTTGAATGTATATTGTTTTAAAAAATATTTTGTGAAAATAATTTATCCTTCTCTTTATGTGTTGCCTTATTGTTTCCAATAATTTCATTATGAAGTATCTCTAAACCATTTCCAGGCAAATTTCCTTCTAATTCTCCAAACAATGGAATTGAATATACATGCATAACTTTGTGGAAATTTTCTTGTGGTTCGTCACATAAGATATTATCTGGTGTACCATAGTGCAGGCTTTCACAAAATGTAATTTCCTGAAAGTCATCATCCGCCTTATCAACATGGTAACAATTCTTATTAGGGACATCTCTTGAAATCTTTTTCTGTACATAAACTGTATGCAAACCTGTTTCATCCTCATGGTCTGGACGGATCATATTCATTTCACAAAATGGATTAGAAATTGATTCATATCCAGAACATATTTTCTCATATTTTTCAGGAATATCACTATCCAAAAATTTTGGAACATTTGAAAAATCATTTGTAAACATATTTATTTCTTCAAATATCTTATCCTCCTGAGAGCTATTTGCCATTTCAATGAATACCTCCTGCATATGCATTGATTTATTAATCTTTTTATTCTGATGGATTGAGAAAAAATTTGAACCATTTTTTTCAACATATTTATGGTATTCAATATCTAATAAATTTGAAATTTCTTCCACACTAGGAGATTCCTCATTTTGATATTGCATGTTGTCTATTTCCATACAGGTCTCATCAATAATGGATTCTTCTTCAATCTGATCCAAACTTCCCTCTTCATTAGGGTTTTGTGTTCCCTCTATAGATTTCATCCTACATCCATTATCTTCTATAACTATTTCATCATGTAGATACCTGAGCAAACTATACAATTGAGATTCATACCCTAACTTATATATTTTATTTAATAACTCATAAAATAGAGTCTTGACATCTGAAGGTATCTTCTAATAAATATTGAACATCCTTATGAAGAAATCTACTGTAGATTCATCTTCTTGTTTTTTTATATTTAAAAATTCATCCAAGGGAGACACACAAAATTATGTTTCTATAGTGTATTCTTGGTCTTCCTCTAGCTCATAGCACATGCTTTCTTCTTCACCTGCATCATGAAACACATCAAGGAACCATTGCTCCAACTCCCTCCATGATGAGATGCTCGATGTAGGGAGTGATTCATAGGCTTCTCTTGCATTATCCTTCAATGTCCTGACGAATAATTTCATCACATAATCTTCTGCATAAATCTCATAATCCTTTACGAATGTATAAAATGAACCCAAATGATCAAGTGCTAATTCATCATATTCCCCATGGAATTTTGGTACAAGTTGTTAAAACTTAGGGAACAACTTGTTTGGGATACATTGAAATCTTATGAGATCCAATGGCCTGATGCCATCTGGAATAAATGGTTTTCTTTGAAACATTCTAAAACAAAATTTCTATTTCTTTCAAAAAGGAAACTTTTCATCTCCTTCTAGATCTTCTCCCTTAGTAGAGTCGCCGCCTCATGTGGAGGAAAATATTACTTACTGATCTCCTGGGTTCTTCCTTCCAGTAGAGCACACCTTAACAAAGATTCTGGAATTGAAATTCCGTAGACAACTCCCCAGCAGAGTTGCCAATTTGTTGTGTGACTCGGATGGGGAAAACAAAACTTATCAAATCTTTAATGAAAAAACACTAGAGCTTCTAGATGAATGCCAAACTATATATGAAAACTCTCCAGCAGAGTCGCCAATCCGTTGGTTCCCAAAACCACAGATTGAAATCCTAGAGCTTTGCCAAATCTCCTACTGATTTCTCAATCAGCCTTGGCCAACAAACAAGAATGGTCAAAGACCAAATTACTCTGCACTTTAGGCTCCACTAGACCTAGGCGAGTATACCTCAATCTCCAAAGCACAAAGAGACTTCTTTATAGTACTTATCAATTTAGTTGTTTGACATAATGGCAAAATGTTTCCTGCAACTATGCTTTATTATGTGCTTTTAACTTGATTTAATCTGAAAACTTGAATGTAATTAATAGTGAATGAATGCTTATAAAAGAATGTTGTTGTAACCTTAAGTAATTATGAAAGAACAATACTGATAGGAATAAGAAGTATGTTTCCCTGATGAGGACCTTATGCACACCAAATTTACTCACAAAAAACTAACAATAGACCAGTGCCTTATTTGACAATTTATATGTTACTTAGTGGACAAATATTTGTAATCAACTTTGGAGACAGTTTGAAAAACTCACAAATATGCAAGACTATCACTGCAATGGTTTCATTATGTGTTGCAAGAGTAACAAAAACAATTATGTTTCCTACACAATAACATATGATGGCACATTGCAACAAATCTTAATTAGATTTATCCAAAGAACTTGATTCATCAACACCATGTAACATAAAATGATTTGAAGATATAGATAGCGAATCTTATATATTAATTTTGAAATAAAAAGATATACAGAAGCTACAAACTCACAGGGACTTCATGATGTTCTTGCATACACAAAAATAACTTCTCATTCCTACAGACTTGCCTTAACATAACACCAGCGGTCCCAACAAGTAGGGTCTATGAAAGATGAAAAAAATTGTCCCCCATCTTTGTTCTCTGTGACTTCCCTTTTATAAACATAAGGGATAGTTGCAGACAGTTTCATTCCCAAAGGAAACACCCTTTGGTTTAAGAAATAATTACAAATGAAAACCTTAAAATACATACTAAATAAATGCTTTAATAATGTTCTTTTATTTTCTGCCTTGATAAAGTTCCTCAGTTTGATCGTGCAAATCTTTAAATATTTATTATCACCCAAAGATCTCTTGCACATAAGATAAGCCAATCAAATTCCTTGATTTAAGAATTAATCATATTCTACCCTTGATTAGGGTTTGCCTTCGAAAAATCAATAACCTTTTCTTGCATGTAAATACTTGGTTAGAGTAATCAAAGTATTTCAACCCTTTTGGAAAATATTAATTTACCCTAGTATAGATTTTCAAATAATAACATAAGGTAAAAGATATCATATCTAATATGATTCATAAATGAATATACTTCCCTTTTGAAAATGATATCCGTGGACAAATATTCCAATAATGCGATAAGAATACATTTTCACCTTATAGGGCAACTTCAATTCTTTTGGAAATATTTTATCTATGAAATATATACTTGCAAAAAACCAATCAAACCATTATCCATATGATATAAATGATTTACCCTAATGCATATGTTCAATTTATTTACTTAGGGTAAATATATTTGATGAAAGAAAATATCAACTATTTGATAATCAAATGTTATTAATTATTGTCAAAAGGCATTTATAAATGTAATTCTTCCTTATGACAAAATATTTCCTTTTCAAAAGATAATTCAAAGATCATAATAACTTTAAATGTGAAAAATAATAACTTTTCCCTTTTCTATGGTATTTACATGAATGATAAAAATCATTATGAAAATATAATATTTTATTAAATTTCTTAGGTAAAAGATACTTCCTGTATATGCAAACTTAAGAAATATAATTCTCTGTTATAGTATCTAGCATAAACAAGAAAAATCAAATACTTTGATAAATTATAAATTTCTAAGGATAGATTTTAGAAATAAAAACATTGACAACATATCCCCTATGAAAAATAATTTTCCCCAAAGAATAATCTAACCCTTTGTTCATGTTAATATCATATCAAATAATCGAGTGATTTTGAAAATAAATCTAAAAGCAATAATAATCACTTTTGATAGTCCTTTTGAAAATACAAAATATAAATATATAAAGTGAATAACATTTGAAATAATTTTGGTTTCAAATCAAAAGAAAAATCTTAAAGGTAAAAATGTTACTAAAATAATTGCTTGGGAAGTATAAATCATTTTACCTTTTGAAAATAAAATCATAAAATGTCACTTTAATAATATGTTTTGAAAATATTTAACGATAGCTTTTAAAAAGTGAAAATAATGTCTTAATAATATTCTTGCACAAACTCATAATTATTTTACCATTTGAAAAATCAAAATGCAAAGTATTTAATTTAAAATACTTACCTAATGGCAAAATTAAATCATATTACCTTAAGCTCTTCGGGGTAGCTATGCATTGTCGGGGAAGTACATTTTAAGTTGTGCCGATGCCCGATGATATTTTTCCCTTATTCAAAGCTCATCGAGGTAACTCTACTCATCGGGGTAGTGCATTTTAAGTTATGTCGATCTCCCGATAGGGTGATGAAAAAGTAATTTAATAAATTGCTTCCATCAACCAAAACTGGGATGAAACTTGTTACAGGCGATTTCAAAGTAGTATCATTATTTAACAATGCTAGCTCTTTGGAAAATCCATATAGTTCTAATGTTTCTATGAATACCACTTTCAATTTATTGATTTGACTTCCACTAATGCCTCTTTTGGCAACATAGCGGCAAGAATGAAAAAAAAATGGCCCGAACTGCAAAAACGTGAATGAATTTTTTGCTGTTGTTGTTTATTATCTTCAACTAATCTTTATGAGATAATTTTAATTCCCACAAGATTTCTTTCATAGCTCAACGTAACTCTTTCTTTACTGGATCCCAAGTTTGTCAAGATATATTCTGCATGCTTAAATGTATCAATTTATCATGCACACAGACAAAACCATTGTGGGGTATTTCAAATCTTCACACCCAATAATCCTCCAATCTTCCTTCTTATAAAGTTTTAAATCATTTATTAAAAATGATTTAAAAATACATTTTGCAAAAAGGCTTTCTTCGTCCAAAAAAAAAAGAAACTTTGATTTCCTTTTGCAATGTATTTAAATCTTTTATTTAAAAGATTTAAATATAAGTTCCACCAAAGATTTTTTCATAGTATATATTCTTCCCCCATCTAATATCGATATTTAATTCTTTTTGAAATAAACTCATTATTTCTTTTCCTTGCAGGTAACAAGACTATAATTCATGTTAGTTAAAAATATCATATAAACCTTTGTTACCTTGCAACATAAATAATTTAAATAAATAACATTATAATATTAATTTAAACAAAAATATAATATCCAAAGCTAAACACTTCAAATTAATATTATACTTTTTAGGAAAATTAAAATAAATTGTAAATAAAATGGATTTCGTAAAAATATCAAACAAAATCATGAGGCTTCAAGATTCTACATGCCGTCATATAATGATATAGATAATTGACAGGCATGATCTAATCAATGTAATGTTCCTGCAAGAGAAAATTATTAATATCCAAATGCACTCATTTTGATAAAAATTCTAAAAATGTATACTTTAAATTCAAGAAAAGAGCATTTGAGTTAGCTTTATAAAACATATCAAATGACATCATTTGAATCCGAAATTTGAACGAAGGTAGTTGGATATACACAAAATGCAAAAGAATAATTAATTTGACATAATAATGTTTAGATGAAAAGAAATTATGATTTGAAAAGGCGTACCTGGAATGATTCCACATTTGCAACTACATACATACCTGAAAAATCAACCACTTGACGTATGCATCGGAATAGGTTTTCAGGAGCTTGAAATGGAAAAATATACCTAAACATAGGTGTCTCACATGATTTCTCCAGTGAACTCGTTGTCTTGCATGAGATTTGGAACTCTAATTTTTTTAAAATTTATGGTTCCATCACCAGTCACACACTTTTTCCCCTGAATTTTGGGAGGATAATAAGACAGTCCTACCTTATCCAAATCTAGCTCCGTGCAAAAATATATCATATCTAAGTTGGCCTAAAGGTGATTTCAATTTTGAAATCCCTTTATAAGCATCCCTCTCAATTCATTTTCATCATCTTATCTTATGCTAACATTATCATCCAATTCAAGAGTAATTATTCTTCCTTAAGAGCAAATCTGATTCAAGGAGCAACCATCTAAATTAATGCATCTTCCATTTATGTTTTATCTATGATTTCATGATGAATTTTATGTGATTTATCATGTTATTGCATCAACACATGGAGGTCTTATCCTAAGAACATTGCATCATCTATTGAAGGTATAATCATCTACATTCAAGTATTTCAATTCCTTTCCCTCAAAAGGCAAGCTTTCCAATTCAATTTAATTTTAATTTCTATTTCAATTAGGGTTAATTCCAAACTTGGAGTTTGACCTAAGGAAAAACCCCTATCCACAACCCCCTTTCTTTCCTCTTATGTGTAGCTATAGGTACTTGAGGGAGATTAAAGACCTCATAGAAGATCAATACCCTAGTACAGACCCAATCCTACAATTTGGAACTGAATTTATGGGACCAAGGTGTTAGGGAATCCCTATCCTAGGACTAGGACACTGAGGTATCCTAATCCTCAAGATTATGCACCAGTTTTCAGAGGTGGATTCCAAACAATATTAATTTTTTCCTAAAATCAACTCATACTCAGAAGACCAAGGCTTTTTAGCGCCCTAGTCCTACTAGATTAGCATCAGATTTTAGTCACAAGTGCACAATCAAATTTCATGCTTTATTTTGTGTTTGTTACAACATTTCTAATTATCTGTTAGTCATTTACAACAACCTATGTGTTTACATTCTTCATACCTTATCCATAATTTTGCACCACTTCAACATATCTCCATAATTCATTCACTTTCCATAGCAACGAAGGAATAGAAACCCTAGAAGTGTCATTTGACTCTCTGTTATAAGAGTTAGTCAAATACGAACACTCATTTAGGTGATTTCGTATTCCAATGGTATGGAAATGGATCTTGGTCTTATGTTCAACCCAGTTCTATTTTCATACTATGCATTATGTAAGTTCTCTTACCGCTTTGTTGCTTCTGGATTTCATTGTGTGTATATTTTTTGCATCAATATTTTGGATCACACTTTGTGATCCATCATCACGATGAAAGAAAGTGTCAAAAGATGTAAAATTAATAAATTACAGACAAAGGCTTACTCAAGGGGGTATTTGGAGGGGGAGGTTTTGGGAAGATGCACAAGGAATGAGGAGGATAACAAACAAAAAACACAAGGCTAAAGAAAAATAAACAAAAAAGACTTATTAAACTAAGTTATAAAAGATATAAAAGTAGAAAAAAAGAAAGAAAATATATAAAAAGAAAAAGAAAAAAGTTATAAAACTAATAATGCAAAAGAAAATTAAAAGAGACTAAAAACAAAGAAAGACAAAAAGACAAAAGAAATCTATATATAGAAATAAGTATATATATATATAAATGTATATGTGTGTGTATGTATATGTATATGTTGCTCATATATATATATGTGTGTGTGTGTGTGTATGTATATGTATATAGATACATCCATATATATGTATATATACGTACACACATATGTGCATATGTATATATATGTGTGTGTATGTATATATGCATATATATGTATATACATATATATATATATATACATATATATACATATATATGTATGTATATATATACATATATATGTATATATATACATATATATGTATATATATATGTATATACATATATATATATATATGTATATATCTACATATATATATACATATATGTATATATATATATATGTATATATATACATATATATGTATATACATATATATATACATATATATATATATATATACATGTGTGTGTGTTTGTGTGTATAGGTGAAAAAAATCAAGGACAAACGAAAATGAGGTCTCGGGGGATCACGACGACCACAAGGGTCACCATGAGCATCTAGGATTACCACTCATATAAATAGGAGAGTTGGACAAGGACCACCTCATTTGTATTCATCACTTTCATTGTTCACAATGTAGAGTGAAGGAGAGCTTAAGAGAACAACAATAGAGCTATGGCGGAATAATTCCACCAATCTGAGCGAGTCTAACAATATGAGCAACTTGAGGAGTACAAAGAGCTAGTATGTGCACTATCCTCCTTTTGATTTCATGCATTTATTGCATCATAAACAATGCTAGAATGTAGATTTCCAAAAACGCGGCACTAGGAAAAAGGTTGAAAATGTGTGAATGTCAATTCTTAGCACATCTAGGGTCATTTGCAGTGCATTTATGTTAAAAACATGTTTAGGGTCTATAAAACTGCATCTGTGGTCCGTAAAAGTGTGTCTTTGTCAAAAACGTGTATAGGGTTCAATCCTATCGTGTATGCATCAAATGCTAGCGTGTTTTTGGTCTTTCTACATAAATGGCATAGACAAGTGTGTTTTTGGATTTTTGACATGTATATGTCAAATAGTGACACGTATAGGGCTAAAGTGTGTTTGTGCACAGTTAATGTGTGTTTATAGATTACTAGCGCATCTCTAATAAATATTAGCGTGTATATGGTAAAAAAAGTGGCAAAACAAGTTGTCACTGTGATAAATAGGAACAACAAGTAGGATAGATAGTCAGATTGATGAAATCTGACAATTGCCCGAACAAGATAGGTTGCAAAGAGACTGATGAAGCTGATAAAGTTGACGAAGTTATGAGATAGAGCTGACAAAGCTCAATTGAAGCTGACAAGATTTTGACACCGATTCAATTGCATTTTGTGATTGCAAGCTGATTTAGTCACATTGGATTCACACGAGAGATTCTCGCGGACCCAATGATTGAGACCATAATTGTTGGAGGATGACCACTTGATATTGATTGTGCTTGATTTATGGCATGGCACATTCATGCCATTTGAATCTCGGTCTATTGTCTGCACTAGCTGAGTAGTGGTATTGTGAGCACTACACTTTCCACTTCTTGATAAGGGCGATGTCTGTGACTTCGGAGGACATCTATCAGATTATGCATATCCCCATTCATGGAGAGATGGTTGTCTACAACTAGGATGATAATGATATAGATAATCTATGTCATGTCTTTGATTGTGAGGATTTGGAGGTCCATGATGAGCACATCAACTAGGATGAGATGTATGAGGTTAGCTTAGTGAGATCAACTCATGTTCTTGTCATTGATGGAGTCATCAACGGTTACATATGTCTAGATTGCATGACCCATGGAATGTACATTGGATGGGGAAAGCCCATGGAGATGATGCTTACAAAGGATACACAGTTCACTTAGGGGCCTTGCATGCTATCCCACCTATACCATAATCTTCATTAGTTTGTGTACCTCAAAGGTTGCGGGATATCAACATGAGTGACACTGATATAGATATGGGTCTTTGAGTATATTGTAGTGACCGGGCCCATTTTTCATAAAGGATGTAAAGAAAGACAACCATATGTCCATATGTACAACATGATTGTCTCCTAGCCTCGGCTCGGGAAGATGGATTACTAGAGGAGGGTTATTGATGATTTTGATACAGTTATTTGGAGGCCCTACCTATACTGCGAGTCGTATGAGGAGAATGAGAAAGAGTTGCATTATTGCTACTAGAACAAGTGCTTTATTTTCCACACAACATATATCATTGAGAGGCACCTACTAGATAGGGTGTCGAGACAATTAGATAGGGTGCAGGCACAACCACTAGGATCGACTAAGTTTGCTTAGACATGGTGGGAGATTTCCTGCTGGGGGCCATGTTCATCATATGAGGTAGTAGTGGTTGAGATTTAGGCACTTGCACCTGTCCCTTGAGATCTTAGATTGGATGTGGCAAATGCTAGAATAACTTTGAATTATGAGGTCTATTTCAGAGCACACCCCTTCCTGCAATTGGTAGGAGTGGGGGATCCCATGCTCTGATTGGAGGATGATACAAATGGAGAGAGGATAGCCATGCAACGAAGGAAAAGACAAAGAGGGAGCAAATCATAGGGTGATGATGAGGAAGAGGGAGGGAGAGGCGGATGACCATTGAGGCTACCACAGGGGAGAGGGGGACAGGGTCAATGATAGGTATAGGTACCAGGTGCACAAGTATAGATTCCAGATATACTAGTATAGGAATCAGTTCCACATGTATAAGTACAAGTGTAGAATCCTAGGTTGTACTACCTTACAATTTTATCCTCATTTGGGACCTCACCTTGGCGTTCTTATCCCGAGGACTGATCAGAGCCATCATTTTGCTCACACCATGCAAATAATTCATTTTTTTTGGAATGAATACTTTCTTACCCCATTTCCTACGTCCTTGATTGGTCAAGACCAGGGCGCTAGCGCTCTAGTCTTCAAGGGCCAAAGCACCCAACACTCTGGTCCTCCCAATCAGGACCCGTTTTGGGTCCCCTCAATGGTAACATCATTTGAGCAAGAATCCTAATCCCGTGTTGGCTCATGTTGGAAAATTAAATTGTTTTTCGACAAGCATATATAAAAGGAGATTTAACCCTCTCATTTTGATAACCACACAAGATATTCGTGCAATCAATTTGAGCAATCAAGCATTAAGTTAAAGTGAGAAAGCAATCCATCTTCTTTCAAGCATTGGAGAAGAAGTAAGGTCAAGATTCAAGCATTGGAGTTGACATTCATGTTCTATGTTTATGAAGACTTCATGAAACCCTAATTCCTTGTGGAGACAAACAAAACTCCATTAAAAGGTACACCATTAGTGGTTTCAGACATTATTCAACATTTCCATGACTGCAATTCAATTACATTTCATTTATATTTCATGGTTAATTCCAAAACCGTGGTTTTACCTAAGGAAAACCCCTAATCCCAACCTATTTCCCTTCTTTAGTGTGCATAGGAACAGGTTCAGAGCTACGATCTTTAAAATTGGCTTTATTTATAGAGATGAGTAGGTTGCCCTTTGGATAATGAAAAGTGCAAAGTACCAGAGTGATGGGTATTATGGTCTTGACATTTCAAGAGCTCCTTCTAGGAACATATCCAAACACTCTTACATTGCTCAAAATAGGTTCGTGGATCGATTTGATGAGTGTAGCTCATTGTTTATGCATTTTCACTTCAATTCCAACACATTTACCCTAATTTCAATATTTTCAAAATTTAACTTATAAGAGGACCCCCCCCCCCCGCCCAAAGTGAATCTAATAAGAATTATCAGTCCTATCCTTACTAACTTATGACTATATCTATTAGGTTCACACTTTTAATGTAATGGTCCTTGTCTAAATATTAGTGATTTCATGCATCTAATGGTTGAAACCCTAATATTTGGACCATTACAATAGGTATAGGTACAGGTTGCACTTCCCCATGTTGAGGGGGAGGGAGGACAGACTAGAGATGCTGGTGTTCAAGACTAGCTAGGACAAGGATGGGACTGAGAGGGTAGATTTGAGAATCCCAGAGGAGGAGATGGATGGATTTGGGTGGATCCAGATGATTTTGGGGCTTTGAGAGCCTGTATTAGGATTTTGGAGGACTAGGTGCAGCTAAAGGATAGTCATATTATATCTTTACTACAACAGATGTAGACGGTGACATTCGAGTGAGATGTGTCTATAGAGCGGTATAACCAAGCAGAGGCTACTAGAAAGAGTGATAGATCTACAAGCCAAGGAGATGTGGTCTCGAAGATGGATTGTGTGTTTAGAAAAAACATAGGAGATAACTTACTGGTAGAACCTATATGAGTTTGTAGTACCAGCTAGCTAGAGAGCTAATAGTTTTGTCATGATGTCAGAGGCCAAGAGCTAAGGGTGATGGTAGAGATCTAAAAGAGTAGGGGTTATGGGGCCACCAAGAGCAGGGACTTCCATAGGTTCAGGAGGGGCCTAACCTTCAAGAGCTCAACGTCCATATAGAACATTAGGGTCAGAGGGTGGGAGTTCCTCATAGCATCTTTTAGATCCATTTTGGTATTAGTGTTCAATTTTTGTATGATGATGTATACACATATGGGTGATTTTGTAGCCTTTTTTGAGATATTGACATCATTGTATCATGCCACTTATTATTAATTAATATATATGAGATGATACCTATTCCTAGTGGCTTTTCTATGCATGTCTATATGTGATGATGTGTGATGCTTACTTATGATGTTTTTATGCACATGATGATTCTATATGCATGTGATGCTTATGATTCTCTATCATGATGATGTAATTACATTACTATGTTTATGTACCCATTATGATAAGATGATTTATATGATGTAATTATACATGATGAGAAATATGATGTATGCTTACTAATGATGGAGGCATGATGCAATATGATTTATTTATGACTCTAAATGATGGTTCTTAGGCAATGCAATGATGGAATTATTATGATGCACTTATTTATGTGAGATATTTTTATATGGCATGATTTTTGTATACCCCTAGTATGATTATGGTGCATGTCCTATACTATGATGCAATTATGACATTATGTGATGGATGGATGCATTAATGATGATTATTTTCTAACCTATTGTATGTAGGATGTATATGCATGATTATGAGATAATGATGATATGAAAGACTTACTATGTGATGATGTAGGATGCGATGCATGAATTCATGTTTGGTGTGTCATTATAATCAATCAGATGATGCATGGATACATGGGATAAGGGAAATGGGAAAAATCAGGCGGCAAAAGATTGAAGATATGAAAGTGAAATGAGCTTCTTGTGCATTTATCATCATTGAGCTTATTATGGCAAATGTTTATGACCATCCAGATATAGGTTTGACCTAGATAATTCATGTATCATTTGCATGGAGATCAGACAGTCACAAACAAGGAATGCCCCTATTCACACTAAACCCATAATATCCTCATATCCTTATACAAGCCATAGTGTTACTAAGAAACAATCCACAAGCAACAAATAGGTGATCACGCCCCATTGTGGCCACTCTAGTTCATATATATCCTTGAGAAGCATAAGGAACATGACACTGCAAAAGATCAAATCAAAAGAAAAACCAAAGACTTAACACCAACACATACTAATATCTTCAAGTAACAGTTGTTTCTTGCCACATGTGTTAATATGTTTGATCTAGTCACAATGTTTTTGTAATGCCCCGCCAGGAACCCCAAAGGAAAACCACCAACTAAGGGTGAAATATTTTTTAAAAAAAGTATAAATCACATTAAGTGCATTAAATTACTACATTGCACAACAATAATACAAGCGGAAGACTTACACTAGAATTCCAAAAGGGTTACCAACGAAGAATTAAATTAAAAGTTAAATTCCACAATTACAATTAATCCAATCTACCATCATTTACTCATAGAACATAATAAGCCATATGCAATAACATATTACTCCATTTCAAGATTGAAAGGATACAATATAATTTCACTTCAATAAAGCATTTACACAAATCATATAGAAAGCTGATAAATAACATCCAAAACTTAGGATTATATTGACCATAAAAATACATGGCTTCCAATAATACATATAAAGATTACAACTTTACCAAATTACAAGGTTACATAAATTCATTGATACAATTGATCACATAGGTCTCCAAAGAACAATAATCTCCAACATGAGATAGAGCATGAGTCACGAACCACAGGAACCACTGCAAAGCCAATCCTCGCAAGAAAGTACGAACAAGAACATCCGATGGGAAGTGGCACTACCACCCGACCATGTAATCCCAAAATGGAATCACCTCACCGTGCTAGGAGATAGCAGAGGACACTAAAGCAAGCATAAACATGACATGGACAACTAAACCAAATGACTCCATGACAGAACAATACGAATCCACAATATTCTAGGTGACTCCACATCACAATACTCAAGTGACTCGACATCACAATACACTAGTGACTCGACATCACAATACACAAGTGATCCTAAAGAGAGAGTGTCATCGCATAGCTTATGATGGTTACCCTGGTAGGCCTCCATAGGTCTCGACCCCCATCTTGGGTTATCATGGTAACCTTTCTTGAACCTCCGCCTCCATCTAAGTCTCATGCGGACCCTACCAACCCTTCGTGAAGACAAGGTGGTCGGTTTGCCATTCCAAGCGTTCCCACTACATCTTGAGCCTATACGAGGACTCAACCACGTGCGAGGTACAATATCTTATATAATGTTATAAACTGCCCACCCCCTAATCCATTATTAGGTTATTACTTATTAATTGACTTTCGAGGGGTTATCCTGCCATCCACTTCGGGCGCGACCCCCACTCAAAATCCACTCTCTCATAGGACACTAAACAAACATGGTCACTCTACGAGGACCCTATGACAAAGCAAACAACCATAACACCACTATCCAAATACAAGTGGTCAAAACAAAGAGATACTAACTCTTGGTTAACTATAAGGAAAATACACTACATGGTTAAGACAACGAGGTCATCATACATCACTTGGTCAACAGATACCAAATACGCCACAACATGATGACTAACAAGACGAGAAATAACCACCAATAATACTCTTGCAAGAAAGCTAATTTCACTAAGTCCGCACTCAGACAATCTTTGAGAAAACAACACCATAAACACTTGCAAAATTCATGGATTGAAAATTAAATAAAAACACCCTATATTAATGCATCATGCAAAAACGTCATTCATTTCTATATATTTTTCAATTCAATATTCCAACTAGTAATAAAGTCCATATTAATTATTTACCCAAATAAAAATATGAATTATATTAAACACATTCTCTATTTCCCAAAATTAAACCCAATTTTGACAATTCGATTTAATTACCAAGCCTTGATTTATATATATATATATATATATATTTCCAAATAAATCTAATAAATTAATATTAAAACCAACATATAAAAATTAACTCATAAACTACCATATAAAATCACTTTTAAATTTCAATGCAAAATGATGAAATTGCGGTCACGTTGAACACGCACCACGAGGGGAAAAAGGCACATGAAGGGCAAGGCCCTACCCGCGGTAGTGCTGTTGCCAGAAGCAACAAACACTACTTGTCGGTAGTGCTGCTACCGACCGATAGTGCTGCTATCTGCGTAGCAGTCACTATTGACCGGTAGTGCTATTACCACGATAGTAAAACACTACCGTCCCATGTGGTGGGATTAGCCCGCCACGTGGACGGGGTTAGAAATTATTTTATATTTCTTTTTTTTTGAATTTTATTTAAAATAAAACATTCCTAGAACATTTACTGGTAAAAAGACCCAGTAACAGCATATTCAAATTTGGCATGAAATCTTTTGATAAGGAAATTTGAAAACTAATTCAACACAATAGCCCCCAAATACATAAAGATTTTGGGCAACATTAGATGAATTTACAAGAGATGAGAAGGATTTTGATAAATTTCTTCACTTCTTTAACACAGGAAGAATCCTTGCATTATGAAATGGGCAAATTAACAATTTTTGCCAACACAAACCCCAAATCTTGGGCAAATAGAAACTAGTAAACACACAGAAAACTAAATCTATTTATTTCTATACCAAATAGAAGAGATAAACCAAGAACTAGATTTTGCAAGAACATACAACACACAACAAAATAGAAACTTGAATCATTTCCTTTCAACATGCACACATTTGATTTGAATTCAACAAAATACAACAATAACTACTCTTCCTTTTTAATTCCAACATTAAACAAGAATCTTAAAAGAGATTTTACAATTTTTCAAACACACAGGAAGAAAACTCAAACATTCAAAATTTAATTGCAAAAACATGAAGAAGACTATCCAACCTTCAAAGCAATCCAGGAAGCAACTTGTGGAAGAGTTCCAATCTTGCCAACCAAATCCAAATCCAAGTTCCTCCTTCCAAATGAGTTTTCCAAATTTTGCATTCAAAAAATTTGCCTCTCCTCTTCCCGTGAACTCCCAGGAATAGATGGGAAAAATATATTTTCAACCTAACCTTTCTAGGTTAAAAGTTTTCTCCACCAATCAGAATAAATTATTTTAAAAGTAAAAGCAATCAGATTTACCTTTTTCATAAATAATTCTTTTCCAACCAAAATAAAATACAAAAGTCAAATGGAAAGGTAAAAGGGAAAAGCTTTTATTTATTTTATTTCATTTCTATTTTCATGATACTTTCTTTCTACGTAAGCATTTAAAATTTAAATGGCAAGGCAATTACTTATTTCTTTTCCCAATATATTAATACAACTTTAACACAATAAAATAAGCCAATTTAACCATTTAATTCTAGCAACTCATTTATTTAATTAAATCAATAAACTCAAGAGCATAATAATTAACTAATTATGCCAATGCAAAAATAGCATCATTCACTCCATTAAATGATTATTCAAATAAATAGAAATACACAAAACGAGGAATGATCAAACGACGACTCACAAGACGAAAACACTAAAGCACTTTGAGTTGCATACCAGTCAACGGAAAAGACGACCAACTGACAACACTCACATGAATGTAACTGTGGGTCAAGATAAGGTCTCACAACCATCTCCTCCACTCCCATCGGACAAATAAGGTACACTTAGACTTGTGGAACTAGGTGGAGTCGATACCTCGTACCTACCTGGTACTTGTACCTGCAATGTCCTGTACCAAAGAACCACACATGCATATAGACAAATATATATAAACATACATGACACACACATCGATGAAGGAGAATTGTGATGTTCCCTGTCACACCGGAGTGAGTGAAGGAAAATCATCCCCTCACATCCCATACACTTGCAAACACAAAACATATAATTAGCATATCACACATATGAAGTAAATGTGTCGGTCCATGTCAGTAATCCATAAAAATCTCATTAAACATAAGTACTGAAATACTGCATGAAAGCATACACTGCATAACCAGTTAAAGCATAAAATAACATTGCATAAAGTCTGAATCAATATACAATAATGCTCCATAGAACAGTCAACTAGAGTCAAACATAAGACCAAAAAGAGTCTAATCGAGGAGGGGTACTACAGTTTTTATCTTGATAAAGGAAAAATAGTGTTAAAGAACTCGTTAGAGTCAAATTTTGCCAAAAGATTAATTTGTTGAAATCCCAATACTGCTTGTGTCTCATTTGAAATCGACTTACTCCATGAAACCGATAGTTTATTGTGAAGAAAAGTGAAAAATTTATTGTGGATTGGCAATGTAAAATAATCTTTTAATGGGGATTGTGTGCGGAAAGAAGGAAGGAATGAAAAGACAATGCTACTCACAACATGCGATGCCAAAGATCCACTTCCATCCCTAGGTCTAAGATATGCCCCCATTTACAGATAGGGTCTGATTTATTATGGGTGAGGCAAAGGGTGAAAAAGGATTATCATGAATGGTGAACTGATCGTATGTAAATCAATAACAAGTCATGATGGGGATGGGAAATTTTATTATGGATTGACAAGATGTGAGAGTGTGCAAAGTGAAAGGGTGATACTGAGTCTTGAAGGAAGTGTTGACGACTGCTTTGACACACCCGCCAACAGTCAGGTAGCCAATGTGAACACTCACCACCTCTCCTAAAAAGTAACGATTTTCGAAAAAATCACTACTCCAAGGTCTCTATAGTCGGGTCTCGATGGTGATGGGAAGCCCAATGGTTGATGTGGTTATACCTATAAAGGGGCCTACTGGTTAGAACTAAATCTCACTGGTTATGGATAACTGCACTTCCTTTCTTTTTTTTTTCTTCTTTTTTTTGAAAACATTATAGGATATAGAGAACGACTTCTTTCTTCAATAACCTTTTAAGCAACTTTCAAACATTGAAGTTCGATAACTGGGCTGGGAGCCATGGTGGATAACATGAAACGCCTTGACTTCGGATTTTTCACTTGACAACCAGTTTATCTGCTATCTCACAAAACTTTTCTGATGTATCTTAATGTGACGTTAGTGCTGAGTTTATCAAGCTAGCCTTTTCCAAATTGAAAGTCAAAACTCACATCATATTTAAATGATTATATACCACTTTGAATGAGTATAGACAAAGGTTTCAAACTTAACCAAATGACAATGAAATCATAAATAGCAGAGAGTCGAAGTCTCTCAGAATTTTGGCAAGATGTTATACAAAGGATACCTACTTCCTTTTAGAATCTTTGAGAACAAAACATGTATACCCCGACTCAATAAACAAAAGAACAAACAAGTGAAGAAAACAGAAACAAAAGGGAAAACACACAACAAGGCCCAAAAACATGAAGCACAACCAAAAAAGAAAACAACTAACTACTATATACAACAAGTGAAGCTTTCTTGAGGATTTAATCGAAGTAGTGCTTGAGGAACTGACCATTGACGGGAAATGGTACCAGTTCTCTAGTCAGAGAGCTTAACCTAAAAGTATTCTCGCGTAAAATTTCAGCTATTTGATAAGGACCTAACCACAATCTTTCAAACTTGTGATGATCACCTTTCTTTTCCTTGGCCTTGTCCCATAACAGGACTAGGTTAGAAATCCAAAAAACTTTCACCTTAGCCCTTTTATCAAACCATCACTTAACAATGGCTTGGTGCTTGGCAAAGTGTTGTAGCGTATTAATCCTTTTTTCACCAAGTCATAATAAATTTAAAAGTTGAACTTCTACCTGATCCTCAATGTCAAGTTCTTTCATTAATTGGAGGACCGATATTTGCAAGTTGATTGGGAAAATAGGGGTCTGGCCATAGACAAGCTAATATGGAGAAGTTCCCAAGGTGGCTTTAACTCTGGTTCGATCAGCCCATAAGGCGTATCTCAATTGATTATGCCAATCCCTGGGGTTTTTCTCAAGTAGCTTCTTGATGACATCTAGGATGTTCTTGTTCGTAGATTCAGCTACCCCATTACCTTGCGGGTAATAGTTGGATGAAAATTTTAATATCACTTTATATTGGTATGACCATTGCATCAACAATGTAGAAGTAAAAGTAGGACCATTATCACATACCAGAGCGAATGACATACCAAACTTGGTGACGACATGTTCTTCAATAAATTTCAAGACCATGTTAGCAATAGCATTTCGGCATGCAATAGCTTCTGTCCACCAGGTACAATAATATGTTGCTGTAAGAATAAACTTATTTCCTGCAGATGAGTTAGGGTTAATAACACCTACGAAATCCAGTGCCCATTGAGCAAAAGGTCTCACCTCGAACACTGGTTGGAGAGGCATAGTGGGATTTCTTTCTCTAGAGGCTGCAGTTTGGCACGTATAGCAATGTCGAACATGCTCATGAGTATCCTTAAATATGCTAGGCCAATAATATCCAGCCTTCAAGATTTGATGTGCAGTGGCATCTGATAAGTTGTGTTGGCATTTCTGTTGTTTATGTTGTGATTGTCATTGATGGACACACACTTGTATTGAGATCCCCTTTATATGTATGAGCTTGTGCTCAACCGGTATTTGTTCCAACTGGTATGTTGTATACTAGTCTTTAGACTAGTGGTGATTTTGTAGAATGTGTTTCCCGGTCTGAAGCGGCATGTTGACCCCAAGCGGTTCGTAGATTCGAAGCGGTACGAGGGAGCAAAGAGGCACATCACATTCTTACTAGTCTTCATTTTTGTCAAACCGGCAACCGGTATTTGTATGAACTGGTAAGACTCTGTGATGAGTTACCAACTGACATTTTGTGATGAGTTACCAATCCACCGATTGTTTGACGGTGCCAACACATTGACGGTGCTTCTTGTGTCGTGTTACTGAGTATGTCTAGATTCATTAAACCTAGGAAATTGTAATGTAATCCTATTGGACCGACATGAAATTAGATTCCTTTAAAAGGACATCATGTCTAGGGTTTTAAGTTGTTGCTGAAAGGGTTAATGTCGAGCTGGGGTTTAAGGTGGAAGTTGAGAACGATCTTATCTGAGAAGATCAAGTTGTAACTATGAGAGAGAGAGAAGATTGAAGTAATGCTGGAATGCATTAGCTGTGAGCAATACTGGATCTAACCAAGCAGTTTGTGCTATTAGATAGATCAAACACTTGTTGATTACTCACATCTTTGACATGTGAATCTAAAATCCTCTAACAAGGTAGTCTTTAATCAGACTTATCTCCTAATAGAGATTGAGATTCCTAACAGGATCTGTTCTGGTGAAGAACATTGTAAGACCTTAACCGATCTGGTTTTTATTCTGCAGATAGTGACTTGTGAGTTCCATCTCACCATGGTTTTTCCCAGTTGGGTTTCCACATCAAATATCTTGTGTTATGGTTGTATTGCTTTTGTGGGTGAATGATTTATTCGCTTGTTGGTTTGCATGCGTGGTAACTGGTTTGACTGTTAGACTGCTTTACTAATTTATCTTTAGACTGTGTAAGTGTTTTAGTGCAGTGATTTTTGGCATACTAATTCACCCCCCCTCTTAGTATTCATCAATTGGTATCAGAGCCTACCTTTCTATAAGTTTAACCACTTGGAAAGAGATATGGGGGAATACACCATGAGGGAACTTACTCAATGGCTCACTAAGTCTGAGCAAGCCTATGATGATCTTATGGTCAAATACAAGGCATCTCAAGAAAAATGGAGAGAACATGTAGAAAAGCTGATGGAACTATCTGAAAGTAGTTCTGAAGATGAAGCTAACATGGAAGCCATGATTGCTGAAGTAAATAAACTGAATGATTCAAACTCCAATTTGAGAAAGGAGTTGGAAGGACTGACTATTAGGTTTAGTCAAGAGCTTGAGAACTGGAGAAAAGCTGAAGATTGGATAAAGGATAGAGATCATGAGATCTCTAAGTTGAAACAAGAGATCAGTGCACTGACTGCTTGCCTTCATGAGAGCAGAATGGAAGAAGAAGACATGCAAGGAGAAGTGAACATAGCCATCTCAGAAAATGCAAGTCTAATGGAGACAAACATTGCTATTTCCAAAGAACTCTTTGAGTCAAAGGAACTTGCTAAGTTTGGCAAAAGTACTGTCAAGCTAGAGCAAAAGCTTGAGTCATCTTGACTGGCAAAGAATACCAATGGTCTTGGTTTTTCTGGACATGAGGAAGGAGAATCCTCAGGAACAAATGCTGAAGCATCAAAGAAGCAACCGACACTCAAAGGAAAAGGTAAGCAAAAATTCAAACCTATTTGCTTTAACTGTCTTAAAGAAGGACACACTGCCAATGTATGTAGGAGCAAAGCCTACAATAATTTTCCTTATTTAATCAACAATGTACCTAGATCCAATAAGTTCAATGGTCATTGTTATGCATGCAACAAGTTTGGGCATAGAGCATTTGAATGTAGGTTTGTAATGGATAACACTAGAAGATATCCTCAGAGGACCCAAGGAACTGGTCCTGAATCTTTTATGAACCGCAAACACAACCGGTTTAATGTCTTCAATCATCAGTCAAGAAGTAGCGGCCATCAAGCGGCAACCGGATGGAGAGAAAGTTGTATGATCTATCATGGTCATGGTCACACTGCTGCAACATGCAGAAGGAAGAATGGAAACATGTACAATGGACCTTGGAGAGCACCTGGACTTGTTTGCTATCACTGTAACAAACTGGGTCACATTGCAAGATTCTGCAGAAGCAGAAAAAGTATATCTGATGATATACCAGTCACTCAGGAAGGAGAAATTGATGTTGAAAAAGTTCAAGGGGACATGAAGAAAACATGGAGGAAGAAACCAATAATGTCGGAAGAGGAATTGGTTTCTACACCTAGTGTGGAAATATCGGAACCAACAAACTAAGCCTTAAAGGCTTAGGGGGAGCAAACGACGAAATGCTTTCAAACCTCCGGTTGACACCAGTAAAAGACCTTAACCGATATGCGATACCTATCGCTTGGCAGAAGACCGAAAATGGTAAAAAGGCAAATTAGGGTTTACATCCTAATAGAGGAGCATTAATAATGGTAGGTGAGAGACATGTATAAATGCATTTTTCAAATCATTTCTCACTATCTATTTTTGAGCGAAGAAAAGTTTTCAAGTGCAGAGCGAAGAAAAGGCAATTTGAGCTTAGATTTCAAGAAATTGAATAACCTTTAAAGAGATTCAAATCCAGTTTGCAAGCGGTAGTAGAGAACACAAAGCGGTGATTTGGCATCCGATGAAGAGTGAAGTGAAGCAGACCCTAAATTTGTGTTTGAAAGGTATTTTTCGTGTTCTTGAAATACTCTTCAATGGCTTCCGCATCTCATACCAGTTCGAGTACATCAATTGAGTCAGAAAGTTTTATTCAGAGGAAGTCTAAATATAATGCTTTGTCACAAGTTCTGGCTAGAGTCATAGTCAAAGAAGGAATTTCTGATTATATTGATTGCAAAATTGAAGACCTAGGGTCTTTAGCTATTCATACTTAGTTAGGTCTACTTTGTGGCAAGGACAAAAAGATCAAACCGGAGTTCAATATCTTAGAGAAGAAGAAACTCCATAATGCAGTATATTTTCTGGAAGACTTCACAGAGGATCATCTTGAGTAGAGTCCATGGTGACAAGATGTACTTGGAGAGGACGCATGATATCATGCCTCAGGCAATTCATGCAGTCACCGGTTTCTGCAACATAGGGGAAGTGCCAGCCCTAAGAACGGTAAGCAAAATGGAAATGACCAAGTTCACTGGTTCAATGAGTGATTCACGAGGTATGTCAATTAATCCTATCAAGGATGATCTAGTGAAATACGCCTGCATGGTGATAGGCTACAAAACATTCTCAACTAGCAAGATTAATTCTATATCTGCTACAGCGGTAAATGCCACTTACTGAATGATTAAAGAGGATAAATCATTTGACCTATGCATCGGTATGTAGAGGCAACTCCTGTTAAATCTTAAGGCAATCAAATAGGAAAATTCATTGAGGTTTAAGTTTGGACAACTACTGGTAGGGTTGTTCTTTTATTTCCAAGGCTACTTTCCAGGTGTAGGAGATGTCCAGTGGTCCCCTGACCAACCGGTAACTAAGCAGATAAAGGAAAGTGTACAAGCCATTGGAACCGACTACCCTGAGGTATTGAACAAATATTTTGATGAGTTCAGAAGAAAGATGAGTCAGAGGGTAAGAATCTCAGGTGACATAGTGAAGAAATATGAAGATGACATTTGTTTCACTATTCAGGTGGACAAATGTTTAATGGAGGCCGTTGAGCCTAGAATGGAGGAGGTAGAGCTAATGGACTATGAAGTTATGTTTGACATGCTGGAAGGGTATGCCTCAACCCTTATTGCCTTGCCTCTTGATCCAAAGGCTAAGAGGACTGGAACCTACTTGGAGAGGATTGCATCGGTTGAAGAACCATCGGTGAAGAAGGGAAAAGAACCGGCAACTAAGAAAGCTAAAGCAGTGCCTGCAACATCGACACCGGCTACCACTGCAACTCCAAGAGTGACCAAGCGGTCACCGGCAAAGAAGAAACCGAAGGTAAAATTGGCAAAAGTCTTCGAAAGAAAGAGGAAAACTAAGGCAAATGAACCGGACTCCGAAGAAACCGAGTCTGATGAACAGCCAAAGAAGGCAAGACAGACAAAGAAGATGAAGAAGAATGAACCAACAACATCCGCACCGGTAAATATAGACATATCCTCATACAAACCTTTGACACATTGTCAAAGAATAGTAAAAAATATTAGGAGAACGTTACTTCATGATTTAGTAGACTATTATGATGAATTTAATAGTGAGGAAAAAGATGAAGTACTACAAGAAATCATTCTTTATTTATGTAAAAATGACCGGTCACTATCAAAGATTAAATCTCAGACACCGGATTCATTATTTAAAGCATTAGATAATAAATGGCACATTTCCATTGAAAAGGAACAGGAGATTAGGGAGAAAGTCTTTGCACAGTACTTCCCCGAACTCTCAAATTCAGAATTATTTGATGCCCTGGATCAAAATAAAGGTCTCTTCTTCACAAGGAGAAGAAGACTCTGGTTGTTGGAGGGGAGAGTTGATGATGTTGAAAAAGATACTCATCAGCATATGGCTCATGCTATCAGCTCTCACAAAGCATGAATGGCCAACCTCCAAGTGGAAAAGGAACCAGTTATTTCCAAACAGGATGAGGTCTTTGATGAGGAAGGAAACCTGGTGGAAGAACCAATCGACACCATCAATGTCAATGCTCTGGATGTAGAAGATGTCACTCAGGACATACCTTCTGAGGGAACTAAATAGGGGCAACAAGCAGATCAGGGTGGTGAATAGGCTGAGGACACACATCAAGTGGCAAAGGAACAGGAAGAGAAAAAGAAGAGGGATGAAGATGAGCAAAAGAAGAAAGAGGAAGAGAAGAGAAAAGAGGAAGAGGAGAAATGAGAAGATGAAGAAAATAAGAAGCAAGAAGATGATAGGAAGAAGAAAGAAGAAGAGGAAAAGGAAGAAAATAGAAAGAAGGAAGAGGAAGAGAAGAAGAAGGAAGAGGAAGAACAAAAGAAGAAGGAAGAGGAAGCAAAGAAGAAGGTAGAAGCAGAGCAGAAGCAGAAAGAAGAGGAAGACAAGAAGAAGATGGAAGAGGAAGAGAAGAAAAAGAGAGAAGAGAAAGAGAAAGAAGAGAAGGAGAGGAAAAAGAAGGAAGAAGTAGACAAGACAATTGAAGCAATGAAGAGCACACAGATGGAGACTCCTAAGGCAACTGGGAGCCAAGCCAAACCAGCTGCTATCTCGAGTCCTATTGACCTCCAATCTGCAAGTGAGTCTGAGCTTATGAAAAGCCTCAAGGTTGCCCAAGAGTGCCTTGAAGGCATTCGTAGGAAAAGGGAACAAGATATTATTCAGGCGGCTATAGACACACTTACCGGTTTAATCCCCGATACTAATCTTCTTGACACTGAATCATCACTAGCATAGCTCAAACTTCTATGTACTGTAGTGGATGATCAGGTGCAGAGTCTGGAAGAAGCAGTAGAGGCCAATGTAAAGAAAGAGCACCAAAAGGCTCTTAATGTTGCTCTAGTGAAGAAGTTGAATGAGCTTAGGACTGAACTGCTGAAAGATCAAAAGGACATAAGGAATGCCTTGGATGAGGGGAACTTGCTACTCAGCAAAATCTGTCAACCTCATTTGTTCTGTGATGATGGTGCTAGCCAAGAAGCAACAACTTCAAATGGACTTACAGTCCTACTTGAGCACATTCAAGACTCCTTATGATTCCTTTGCAGCATATGGGCAAACCGTTCACCGGTTCCAGATCCAGTCAGCCAAGATGGAGCAAGAGATCAGCACATGGTCTAGGGATTTGCAGGAGCTTCAACTGGTATTACTTCCATGACTGAAAATTCTTCAGAAGTGTTATCTGAACCTGTATGCCCTGACAGTCACACAGGAACTAAGCACAGTAGATGCCATGGAGGAACAGGTATCCCAGATGCAGACAGAGAAGGAAGTGGCAACCTCCCTACTTGAGTCTTGGTCCCTATCCATGAAACAATTTTTGTAGAACTATAAATCAGTTTTTGACAAGTATTATTCATTATTGTCATAAACATTTTATATATATATGGAAACAGGTTTTTTCAAGCGGTACTTTGTCATTGTTGGCAAAGGAGGAGAAGTATATCTGGTTTTTGGTTTTAAAATTTTGATCTTCTGACACAGGGGGAGAAGTATCTGTTTTGAAATTTTGATATATGCTGTGATATATGCTCTGATGATTATGCTCTGTATGCAAAATTGCCATACACTATGTTGTTTAAGGGATAGTGTATATGCTTAGGGGGAGCAATTTTGTTAATGACAAGTTTTTGTTGTAAAACACTTAGATGTCAAAATTTTATTTTTCTAAGTGTTGCCATCAATGCCAAAGGGGGAGATTGTTGGCATTTCTGTTGTTTATGTTGTGATTGTCATTGATGGACACAGACTTGTATTGAGATCCCCTTTATATGTATGAGCTTGTGCTCAATTGGTATTTGTTCCAACCGGTATGTTGTATACTAGTCTTTAGACTATTGGTGATTTTGTAGAATGTGTTTCCTGGTCTGAAGCGGCATGTCAACCCCAAGCGGTTTGTAGATTCCAAGCGGTACGAGGGAGCAAAGCGGCACAACACATTCTTACCAGTCTTCATTTTTGTCAAACCGGCAACCAGTATTTTGTATGAACCGGTAACACTCTGTGATGAGTTACCAACCGGAATTTTGTGATGAGTTACCAATCCACCGATTGTTTGACGGTGCCGACACATTGACGGTGCTTCTTGTGTCATGTTACTGAGTATGTCTAGATTCATTAAACCTAGGAAATTGTAATGTAATCCTATTGGACCGACATGAAATCAGATTCCTTTAAAACGACATCATGTCTAGGGTTTTAAGTTGTTGCTGAAAGGGTTAATGTCGAGCTGGGGTTTAAGGTGGAAGTTGAGAACGATCTTATCTGAGAAGATCAAGTTGTAACTGTGTGAGAGAGAGAGAAGACTGAAGTAATTCTGGAATGCATTAGCTATGAGAAATACTGGATCTAACCAAGCAGTTTGTGCTATTAGATAGATCAAACACTTGTTGATTACTCACATCTTTGACAAGTCTGTAGCCCTTAACTGGGTAGGCCTCAAAGCCTTTGTAAAATCCTCTAACAAGGTGGTTCACACATGTGAATCTAAAATCCTCTAATAAGGTAGTCTTTAATCAAACTTATCTCCTAACAGAGATTGAGATTCCTAACAGGATCTGTTCTGGTGAAGAACATTGTAAGACCTTAACCGGTCTGACCTTAACTAGTCTGCTTTCTATTCTGCAGATAGTGACTTGTGAGTTCCATCTCACCATGGTTTTTCCCAGTTGGGTTTCCACGTCAAATATCTTGTGTTATGGTTGTATTGCTTTTGTGGGTGAATGCTTTATTCGCTTTTTGGTTTGCATGTGTGGTAACCGGTTTGACTGTTAGACTGCTTTACCGGTTTATCTTTAGACTGTGTAAGTGTTTTAGTGCAGTGATTTTTGGCATACTAATTCACCCCCCCCTCTTAGTATTCATCAAGTTGATACTTTGTCATGTTTTTATCATCAAAACTCATAGGTTTTTGACATCTTTTGGGTTGCATTGTGGTAGTGAAGTATTGTGAATTGACTATATGTATTCCATGCGTTAAACTTGAACTTATGAAATCATGTTTGAACTTTGTCAGTCTATTCCTGTAGCCATGCCAATTTATTCTTGCAGCCAAGTGATTTGTTCCTGTTGCTATGTGGATTATTTGGGATAATGTCATATGTGAATTAATGAATGTATTAATTAAGTAAAATACGTATGCATGTCCTTGTATGTTGTTTTTGTTTTAGTGCAGATAATAAATGATGCTGCGGTGGATATTCTCCTTTCGCGCTTGAAGAAGGAAGAATCATGTATGAAATAACTGGAGATCAAATTGAAGAGGAGCTGAGCGAGTGCAAGGTATGGTATAACCAGAGTAGCCATACATCACTATGGGAATTTAACTCTAGTGGGCATTGAATTCACAAAATATCACTACGATGTGCAAAGACTGTGGCTCGGTTTAGATCCACGTTTCTTGCAGCCAAGCTCGAGTTATCTTCTTCATCTGTCAATCATCTGCCTCTTCTTCTAGGCATGATTTGAGTTGTCCATAGTAGTTGATCTTTGCTTTATAATAAGCTCTTCCTTTTTCTTAGAGGTTAGACATAATAGAAAGGAATAGAGCAGAGAATTTTGACAAGCATTCTGGAGTTTTTCTTTTAGAACATGTAATCATTTTCAGGAAGCAATGAATGAAAGATATGTTGTTCTGATCTGTTAAAAGTATTTTTCTGGAATCTTGATATCACTCATCCAATGGGGTCCACTTGGTGAGTGATCCTGTGTTTATGTTCATTGAAATTAGTTCTTCTTTAGCTACAGTAGAAGTTCATGCCTTACCTGTTCTGCAACCACTGGAAATAGATCCGCTGACTGTTCATGCAGCCAAGTCAGAACAGAGTGATTTCTGTTATTTACATTAGATCATTCCAACATTGTTTTTATAAGTTTTCATGTAGCCTTCTATGATTTCCATTCTTGTCTTTCCTTTCTGCATAATGTTAGCTACTGCAGCAATGCAAAATAGGCATTGAAGGAGCTTAGTGCATATATAGTGCAGACCCATTTCAAGTTTTATGTCCCTGGGTTGATAACTAAATGAACACTAGCCATGAAAATAGTAACTTTACTAGATGAATGTCCAAACTTCGAATTGAGATTTCAATTAGAGTTATTATTATTATAGTTGGAGTAGACATTTTTGGCATCGTTGTCGAGGATGGTGTCAAACTAAGAACCTTCCATGGTTATTATAGTTTCTAGTTAATTGTTTTTGAGATTCTTAATTGTTTGAAAATTTCGTGAATCTGCATGCATAGCAGAAGAAGAGACCCCAGAGGTAGATTTTTGCCCACTCATCCTAATCATGTAGAAGATAATTTCCCAGATATAAATCCTTTTGCTGAACTTTACCAAGCCCCACAAAATTTGAATCACCCTGAATCTGAATTTCCAGAAGGTAGTCTTCAGTTCCTTTTTGGTCCTCAAGAAGAAGAATTTCCTATAGTAACAACCCCCACAAGTCCAATGCAAGGGAACCTTCCTCCTGGTTGGAATAATCCACCACCACCACTAGGTCCAACATTTGAGTTTCCCATCTCTGATCAGCATGATAATGCTAACCTCAAGAATATTCTAGCATCTTCACTCCCTAAATTTTATGGATTGGTGATAGAGGATCCAGATACATTTTTGTTTGAGTTTGATGTTCTCTGTAGGAGTTTTGACTATACTATAGATGCCCATAGACTCAAAATTTTTCCTGCCACTTTGAAGGAGTCATCCTTAAGAAGGTTTATGAGCTTGGGTAGTAAAACAATCATCACATGGGATGAGATGAAATGGTTGTTTCTTGCAAAATACAAAGATTATTGTAGAGGTACTGATCATCATGGGGATGATATCTTTAGAATGACACAAACTGAGGATGAGAGTCTTGAAGATTATTTGGAAAAGTTTCTGTTTAGTGTCAAAAAGTCCAAGCATAGCACTCTCAATGAAGATTCCCTTAAATTGATATTTTTGAGGGGTGTCAGTGATGAATGCACTGATTCCTTAGATCTTATGAAAGGAGGTGACATTACACAATCCACTTGGGCTGAAATAGGACAAATTTGCAAGAAGTATTCCATATCTACTTCTAAGAAGAATAGGAGATTTAAGCCAAGGGCACCATTATCAGCATCTGGAATTGGAGTTTCTAGATTGGAACTTAGTCATCTATTAAAGGACTTCAAGGAGGACATTATAAACAATATGGCTACCCAGTTGGATACACTGGTAGCTAAGAAGAAGCATGAGGAAGCTGATGCATTCCTTACAAAATTCTATCCTCATTGTAAACAATGGAAGAAAGATTGCAGATGTAAGATGGTTGCAAATGTGGAGGTACCCGACTTCAAACCAATTCAAGGTGAGGATGAGCAAGTCTTCTATGTTGCTCAAAGAAGACCAAATTTTCAAAGACAAGGTATGCCACCCGATCCACTTTCTTTTTCTGGTTATAGTGGTAATTCTTATGCACCAGATAACCAATGGCAACCACAGTATTCTCAAATTTTTGGTAACTATCCACATTGGTATGGTTCACAAAGCCAAGGGCAGCAATTTGCTAATCAAATACCACAGTGGCAGTAGCCACATGGGAACTGGTATCCACCTCAGGGCCAAGGAAACCAGTTTCAAGGGAATTGGCAACCTACTTCTCAATAGAGGGGAAACCAATCATGGCCAAGCCAATCTTCTGGTTATCAGCCGCCTATTCAGCATCCACAACCTCTTGCTTTAATGCCTCCTCCTGCAGCTACGGTTGCACCGCCTAAACCAACACAGTTGCCTACTCAACTGTTGCCAAATCCAAATATCAAATCTCAGCAGCAACAACAACAAGCTTATTCAACTGATGTTAATCAATACCCAGCCTATTCTTTATCACTAGATTGCAATCACCTCCGATCTGGAACAACTTTACCTAATCCCTCTCATCCAGTTATCACTAAGGTACAGGAGGAGCAAGAAATCTCTAATCCAACAGATACAATACCCCAGAATCAAATATTACCACCATTTCCCCATAGATTGCAAGAAAAAGAAGTTCCCATTGAACAACATCAAAGCTTTGATATTATTGATCAACTGAAGCACATTTGTGTTAAAATTCCATTGTTGCAAGTAATAAAGGATGTTCCCATATATAGTAAGGCATTGAGAGAAGCATGTCTAAAGAAACCTGGCAGGAAGAAAAATGATCCACAAACAGTGCATGTTATGGGTCAATTGGTTGATATTATGCTGGGTAAAATTTCCATTCCAAAGTATTCTAATCCAGGTAGTCCTGTTGTGAGTATAGTCATTAATGGCAGTCAAATAAAAAATGTTTTGATTGATCTAGGGGCAGCCATTAATGTCATGACAAGGGAAGTAATGAAACATCTAGAGATCAATATTTTAAGGGCTACACCCACAGTTCTACAACTTGTTGATGGCTCTACAGTGAGACCTGACGGTATCATAGAGGATGTAGTAGTTATTCTAGATTCCTGGGAATATCCTACAGACTTTATGATTTTATCTCCAAAAACAACATTGGGAGGATATCCAGTCATTTTGGGTAGACTTTGGCTTGCGACAACTGATGCATATATTGGGTGTAGATCAGGGGATATGACTATTTTAGATGGGAGTTCTACAAAAACATTAGCCTTGTATTCTCCAGCACAACCCCAGCTTGAACATCAACAAGCCATTTGGCCTATCTTGGGAGAAGAATCTGAAGAAATTGACTCTATTAATCACCTTATGATGATTAATCGAGGACCACTCATGCAGTTATATGATGAGGAATCAACTCTTTATAAAATACTGATAAATGAATTTATAGAAGAGCAAAAATTGCAGGAATTGGTTCCGAATATTGCAGTTTGGACCTTCCTGCAGCCACTGATATCTTGCATACTCTGTTGCCGCAGGAATTATCTTTTTCTCATTTTTCTGATATCAGATTGATCTTACTATTAAGATAGAGGTGGAATTGAATAAATATTTGAATATCAATAGAGATCTATCATATACTCAAAAAGAGGGCCTTGTGGACTTGATGAAACTTCATAAAAATGCTTTTGCATGGGATTACAAGGATATGAATGGGATTGATCCAGTAGTTTGTACTCACCATATTTATATAAAGGATGAGTGTTGCCCACTCAGACAACCTCAAAGAAGAGTCAATCTTTCCTTGAAGGAGATAGTTAAAGAAGAATTACAGAAATTGGTGAAAGCTGGGTTTATTTATCCTATCTCTGACAGTCAATGGGTATCACCTCTGGTGATTGTACCTAAAAAAGGAGGTAAATGGAGGGTATGTGTTGATTATAGAGCTTTGAACTTAGCAACAAGAAAAGATCATTTTTCATTGCCATTTGTGGATCAGGTATTGGATTCTCTAGCTGGTAAGAGATATTTTTCATTCCTTGATGGATTTAGTGGCTACAACCAGATACAGATAGCCCCCAAGGATAAAGAGAAGACAACATTTACTTGCCCATGGGGCATGTATGCATATTTTGTTCTTCCTTTTGGGTTGTGTAATGCTCCAACCAGTTTTCAAAGAGCAGTGATCAATATTTTTTCTGATATTTCTCAAGATATTATGAAAATTTACATGGATGACTTTACAACTTATGGTTCTGAATTTGATCAAGCATTGGGTAATTTGAAGAAAGTTTTGCAGCGATGTGAAGACTATAATTTTTCTTTAAACAGTGAGAAGTGTTTCATCACGATGGAAGAAGGAATAATCCTTGGTCATCATATATCTGTTCAAGGTATTTAGGTGGATCCAACAAAGATTGAGGTCATTCAGCATATTAATGACCCTGTGAAGAAAAAAGATGTGAGAAGTTTTCTTGGTCATGCTGGATACTACAGAAGGTTTATCAAAGATTTCAGTAAAATTGCAAGTCCCTTATATTCACTGCTTACTAAAGATGCATAATTTAAATGGACCCCAACATGCAATGAAACTTTCTTAAAGCTTAAGCATGCTTTGACTCAAGCACCTGTTCTTAAAGGGCCAAATTGGTCTCTACCATTCCAAATCCATACAAATGCATCTGATTATGCAATAGGAGTGATGCTAGGACAAAGAATTGACAAATTGGAAAATGCAATATATTATATTAGCAAGAATTTGTAGGGACTTGAATTGAATTACACAGCTACTAAAAAGGAAATGCTAGCTGTCATATATGCACTTAACAAATTTAGACACTATATCACAGGGTATCCCATATTTGTGCATACAGATCATACTGCAATTAGATATCTCATGAATAAGCCATCAATCACTGGTAGATTAGCTCGCTGGTTATTGTTGATGCATGAATTTGATATCACAGTTGTTGATAAACCAGGGAAGTCTAATGTGGTTGCAGATTATCTTTCACGTCTTCAATTGCAAGAAGATTCTACACTAATAGATGACACTTTTCCAGATGAACATTTCTTTCTCATTCAAGCTCACACTCCTTGGTATGCTGATATTGCCAACTATTTAGTTGCAGCTAAGATGCCAATTTATTTCTCTCCTAAGGAAAGAAGTTGCTAGTTGAAAAAAAGTTTTAACTTTTCATGGATTGCTGATTGTCTATTTTATACTGGACCTGACCAAGTCATGTGAAGATGTGTCAGAGAAGATGAAACATATGACATCCTGCATGCATGTCATGATGAGTCATGTGGAGGTCATTTTACTACCAAAAGAACATCACTGAAAATACTCAATACAGCATACTATTGGCCCACATTACACAAGGATGCATCTCAGTACATAGGGAAATGTGACAGATGTCAACGAATGGGAAAACCTACAAAATTTGATGAGATGCCACTATATCCTCAAATATCAGTTGCACCATTTGACAAGTAGGGATTAGATTTTGTTGGCCCAATTGATCCACCTTCTAATGGCAAATCTTATATCTTGGTATGTACAGACTATGTAACAAAATGGGTAGAAGCTCGAGCCATGACACATGCAAGAGATAATAAGGTGGCTGAGTTTCTTTATGAAGAGATATTTACAAGATATGGAGTACCAAGGGAAATTGTCTCAGATCAGGGACCTCAATTTACTTCAATATTGATAAAGGCTTTGTTCAATGAATACAATATAAGGCACATGAAATCTACTTCATATCATCCACAGTCTAATGGACAGGTAGAAGTTACAAATAGAGAGCTTGAGGCTATTCTTACAAAAATAATGTCTATTCACAGGAAAGATTGGTCTCACCGGCTTTCAGAAGCAATTTGGGCATATAGAACAACTTGGAAAACACCAATTGGTTTCACGCCTTTTGAGATGGTTTATGGCAAAACAACAATGATGCCTATTGAATTTGAGCATAAAACTTTGAGGACAACTTTGCAATTAAATATGACATTGTCTGAAGCATAGAAAGACTGCATTCAACAATTAAATGCTCTAGATGAATGGAGAAAGATAGCTGTTCAACAGACAAAATTGATTCAAAACCAAAGAGCAAAATGGCATGATAAATATGTCAAGGAAAAGAAATTCAAAGTTGGTGATTGGGCACTACTATATGATTCCAGATATAAAGATGCTATGGGAAAGCTTCAAACTAGGTGGTTAGGTCCTTATGAGATAAAAGAAGTTTTCTAGAATGGAGTAGTCCGTTTGTCCATAATTGATCCTGTTTGATTTAAACTCTTAGTAAATGGACACCGACTACGTCTATATCATAAGCCAACTACTAGAGAAGAGTTCTTGCAACAGTTTGCTCCACAAAGTGACACAGAGGTTGCTACAACAACTAACAAGGTTCCTGCAACAACTGACAATGACTCTGCAACAAATCATGAGCTTTCTGTTGCAATTGAGCAAGGTAACAAATGTAATGTTCCTGCAGCCACTGCAGTGAACATATTTGCTATTTCATAATAAAATATTTCCATTTTATATGGGAATATTCTTCTCCATACATAAAATTTTATCCACGACATTCCATCCCACATTCTTACCTGTCATTTCATTTCATTTCGCCTTCATTGTCGTGCAATTGCAGGTACGTGTATATTGTATTTTATTTTAATTATGCATTTATTAGTTCATTATGATTATATCCTATTTAAATCCGCTCCACTACCTGAAATCTTGTCAACTTGTGTGGACACGTGCTAGGTTAAGTTGGGGGGGGGGGTACTTTATGGTTCATTTTCCAACGTGATTAATTATCAGTCCTTTTTGGTACTCCGGATTGATTTTCTCCCCATCATTACCTATTATGCTATTACTTCACGCAAGTGAATAATAAATTCTGCCTCTAGAATTAAGATATGTAAGGAAATTTCAATTTTAGCAAGACTGTCAAATATTTTGGTTTAGCTACAGAGAGAAAAATATCAAAGTAAAAGATGGGTGGTGATCTAATTCGCCATGAGCCAATGGTTCATGAAGGGTTGCTGCAGGATGGTCTTTGTGAGCATTATTTTAGAAACCATGACTGGTTGGATTACTTCTTGAAAATTAGGGATTATAATGAAGAAATTGCTGCAGAATTTATGCATTCCTTTAATGAAGGAGAAGCTACAGTTAAAGGTTTGAGGGTTATTGCTACAAAGCAATGAATAGAAGAAGTAATGGGGTTGCTGCAGGAAGGAGAACTCTTTCCAAATCAAAAGAAGCAAGGAGTGCCAGGGCAGAGTTCACAATTCCAACTGATGAACCCTTAATGGTGGATAGACAAGGAACTAGAAGGGTTTCTCTACCAGCACATTGGCCTCAAGTAGCTTTGTATGTTATGAAATACATTACATGTGAAGGGCGATATTCAAATCTGCATTCACCTCATTTTAAGTTAGTCATCTGCGGCATGGCCGACGAGTTAATGTTCCTAATTTCTTATACCATCTCATTTCTACAAGTGCTAAGAAGACACGAAAAAAATGGAAATTGCTTCGTTAGCCATCATGGATTGGTTAAGCTACTTGTACAACGGTCCCTAAGAGATGTTTCACAAATGGAATGGGGTGTATTTGAGGATATACAACAATTTAGGGTTGATGATGCCCCTGTTGCAGATAACCCGCCAGTTGAAGAAGAGAATATTGCAGATAACCCGCCGGTTGAAGAAGAGAATGTTGCAGATAACCCGCCGGTTGAAGATGAGGATTTGCTTGTTGCTGAAGGAGCCATGGTTATTATGGAAGAAAATATTGAAGTGAAATCAATTGAAGAACAACCCTCTACTTCTCTTCAAAGAGATTTGCCAGTTTTGCGAAGGAAAGGAAAAGAGTTAGAAAAGGGTGAAACAAATGAAGAACTTATTACCCAGCCGTAGGTAACTCAGATTCCTCTTGCAACTAAGAGGCGTAGGACAAAAATAAAAACTCCTGCAGCCATTCCAAAAGTTTATGTAAGAATAACATGTAGGAGGACACAAAAGACTCATCCTGTGATTGATCCAGCAGAGGTTATTGCAGTAGAAACTTCGGAAGAAGGAAGCCCTACGAAGGATGAAATTCAAGAAAATTTTGCTGAGGATAAACTAGCAAATCTTTCTTCTGTGGCACTGCAATTTGAAGAAACTATTGAAGATATTCTACAACAGCCCGAGGAAAATATTGGAGATATGCCAGCTCAGATTGAGGAGTTTATTGAAGAAATCTCACGATCTAAGGTAGTACCTATTAGACCTCCTTCATCCCTAAGTAGTTTATCTATTACTTTAATATTTTATAGACAATGGGAAATAGAGAAGGATAGGTTGTAGAGGATTATTGATAAATAGCAAAAAGAGATTGAAAAGAGAGATAACAAAATTGAGGAATTAGAGGCTAAGGTAGAAATAATTTATGGTATGGTTCCTGAGTTGATGCGGTGTAGGGCACCTCCAAGAGTTTATGCAGTACATTTGAAAGAGCGGTATCTGAACTTCAAACTAAACCACATTGTTAGGGACCTTAATCCCTCTTTAGAAACACCTGAAGAATTCTTTTATGCTTACCAAACCTCTCCACTTACTATGAAGAATTTGCTATGTGAATTATACTTACATAACTATGTTGTACCCTTAGACAGGGAGTGGAACCCTTTATTGTATATTGGGGATATCCATATCAAAGCTTTGATGTCATGGATCCAAAATGAGATTATCATAGGGCCACAAGCTAGGGAGTATGAAAAATTAGAGCTTGACTGTCCATTACCATTAAGAAGGGAATCATAAGCACCAAGGGTTCTTTATTATAATTGGCAGAAGTTACTGGTAAGAGATGATGTCAGTAAATTAGTGCTTCCAATTAGAGAGGAATTCTATCAAGCATATGAGCATTTGGTTCAGACTGACAGGACAACTACTTTAGAAAGGTTAACTCAGCGCTGGAATAATCTATCAGAACAGTTAAAATGGGGAGAACCTTACTCACTACAAAATTTTCATGCAGCCATGCAAAGAGCCCCCAAATACATATAGTTAGGCAGGGAGAAAGCCAACAACTGGCTACCATTGATCTTTCAACCTCCAATCCTTATGTGGCCGCTTTTGGTATGTCAGCCAACAGAGCAGAACTATGATGCAGTCACAGAAGAAACAACTAGATGGTCCAGGCTGGAAAAAATGAAAGGATTTTATTGGAACTTGGCTTCAGGGGGGATAGGTCAGGGTACCATTTGTGATTTAAGAGTTACAATGAGAAACACAAATTTTCCTTTTGCTACAGGATCAACAAACTCTTAAAGTTGGGGGGCATGATAAGTTGATACTTTGTCATGTTTTTATCATCGAAACTCTTAGGTTTTTGACATCTTTTGGGTTGCATTATGGTAGTGAAGTATTGTGAATTGACTATATGTATTCCATGCGTTAAACCTGAACTTATGAAATCATGTTTGAACTTTACTAGTCTATTCCTGCAGCCATGCCAATTTATTCCTGCAGCCAAGTGATTTGTTCCTGTTGCTATGCGGATTATTTGGGATAATGTCATATGTGAATTAATGAATGTATTAATTAAGTAAAATATGTATGCATGTCCTTGTATGTTGTTTTTGTTTTAGTGCAGATAATAAATGATGTCATGGTGGATATTCTCCTTTCGCGCCCGAAGAAGGAAGAATCACGTATGAAATAACTGGAGATCAAACTGAAGAGGAGCCGAGTGAGCACAAGGTATGGCATAATCGGAGTAGCCATACATCACTATGGGAGTTTAACTCTAGTGGGCATTGAATTCGCAAAATATCGCTACGACGTGCAAAGACTGTGGTTCGGTTTAGATCCACGTTTCCTGTAGCCAAGCTCTAGTTATCTTCTTCATCTGTCAATCATCCCCCTCTTCTTCTAGGCATGATTTGAGTTGTCCATTATAGTTGATCTTTTCTTTATAATAAGCTCTTCCTTTTTCTTAGAGGTTAGACATAATAGAAAGAAATGGAGCAGAGAATTTTGACAAGCATTCTGGAGTTTTTCTTTTAAAACATGTAATCATTTTCAGGAAGCAATGAATGAAAGATATGTTGTTCTGATATGTTAAAAGTATTTTTCTGGAAGCTTGATATCACTCATCCAAGGGGGTCCACTTGGTGAGTGATCCTATGTTTATGTTCATTGAAATTAGTTCTTCTTTAGTTACAGTAGAAGTTCATGCCTTGCCTGTTCCTGCAGCCATTGGAAATAGATTCGCTGACTGTTCCTATAGCCAAGTCAGAACATAGGGCTTTCTGTTATTTACATTTGATCATTCCAGCATTGTTTTTATAAGTTTTCATGTAGCCTTCTATGATTTCCATTCTTGCCTTTCCTTTTTGCATAATGTTAGTTACTGTAGCAATGCAAAATAGCCATTGAAGGAGCTTAGTGCATATATAGTGTAGACCCATTTCAAGTTTTATGTCCCTGGGTTGATAACTAAATGAACACTAGCCATGAAAATAGTAACTTTACTAGATGAATGTCCAAACTTCGGATTGAGATTTCAATTAGAGTTATTATTATTATAGTTGGAGTAGACAACATTTGCTGATCCATGACCTGTCCCATATTTCCCATGAAATTCCTCAATCATATTATGGGCTTCTTGATGATCAAGGCACCAAAGGTAGATACCCTCACAATTTTTTCTATAGAGTGCCGAATCCTTGATCATATAATTAGCACTTTTGAGCCTCAATGCTCGTCTTTGCGTAGTTGTCAATCCCTCAGGACACTTATTATTCAACAATACAAATACCAAATCCGTGTACCAAGGGTCCTAAGTGAATGACTTCAATGTATACTATTGGCATTGGATTTGAGGGATGTCAGTCGCCATGGCCTGAGACAATCCTTGGCCTCGAACCAACTTCATTGGATGCATCTCCAAGTCAAATTCTTGTAATATTGCCATCCATTACCCTCGTCATTCTCCTAGTTCAGATTGCATGAGTAGTGACTTCACTGCTTGGTCAGGAACAATCGCATAAATTTTACTCCTCAGGATGTAATGTCTAAACTTCTTGACTACTCTTACTAATGCAAAGACCTATTTTTCAAGAGCAGAATATCTAACCTCAACACTTTTGAAAGGAGAGCTCATAAATGCAATAGGCTTCTCATCTCCTGCTTGCCTCTATGTCAAAACAACTTCTCCTGAGTGTAGCAAAGAAAAAGAATATATGTAAAACGACAATGTGTAATCAGGGCTAGTTAGTAAAGGAGCTTTGACAATGGATTTATTGATCTGGGTGAAAGCCTCTTTTGCTTCAGTTGTCCATTCGACCTTAGCATCCTTCTTCATCATTTCATTCAAGGGCTTGACTAATTCTACAAACCCATTAATAAACTTTCTAACAAAATTGATCTTCCCAAAGAAAGATCTCATCTCCTTTTTACTGCCGGGCATTTGTAGTTTTAATAATGCTTCTACCCGATTTGGGTCTATAGATATCCCCCTCTTAGAGATTACGTGGCCAAGTAGCTTTCCTTCAGCCACTCCAAACACACATTTATTGGGGTTAAGGGAAATCCCATATCTCCGACATCTCTCCAATACCCTTTTGAGGTGGTCAGGGTGGTCTTCTCTGACCTTGGAAAATATTGTCAAATCATCCATATAAATAATAATGCATTTTCCAATCAATTCTTTGAAGGCTATATCCATCGCTCACTGGAAGGTTGCCCCAACATTAATCAATCCGAATGACATTCTTTTATATGCATACATTCCCCACTTCATTGTAAACACTGTCTTCATACGATCTTCATAATTTACCAATACCTGGTTATATCCTGAATAACCATCTAAAAATGACATCATTTGTGAACCATTCACTATTTGTAGTACTTCATCCAAAGAAGGGAGCAGGTAATTATCTTTCTTGGAGGCTTTGTTGAGATTGCAAAAGTCCACACAAAGCCGTATTTCTCCATTCATTTTCCGCACTGGTACCAAATTAACAACCCAAGTAGAATGTCGTACCGGGAAAATAATCTTAGTGGAAAGTAACTTTTGCACTTCCTTGAATATCAAGGGTTCTATTAGTGCATTGACCGGACGTTGCTTTTGCCGGAACGACTTTATGTTAGGTTTTAGGGGAATCACATGGGTGATAATCATTGTATCGAATGTCTTTAAATCTTCATACCCCCATGCTATTACATCGATGAACTCTTTCAAGATCTGTATCAGTTTTTCTCTTTCATTTTGAGTGCAAATCTTCCCAATATAAACAATTCTTTCTTGTCCTTTTGGACCAATATTATGGGGCTTGTATTTTTCGGTGTCTGAATCTGTTGTTAATCTCTCTTTTACTCTAGGGTCTAAATCAAAAAGTCTCTCCAAGGTGACCATCTCTTTAGGAATAATGTTAGTTGGTAAATCCAAGATATCCACATTACCTTCATTGTTAAGATCCTCCGATTTGTCTTCCTCATCAATAATTTGATCCTCAAAATCCCCTGAATTGGCGAGAAAGGCTAAGATGTGGGCATCATCCCAGAAGACTTGGAAATTTTTGATATTGTCAGGTACAATAGGTGCAGAGATTAATTCCACTGAGAACTTCTTTAAAGGGGATTGGCTTACTGGTTCTAATGTACTGGCAGCTATGACCAGTGCATCAGGTATTCCATTTACTTTCCTAGGTACCATTTGAATATCGAAAGCCTCAAAATTTTCAATCAGATCCCACACTCTATCCCGATACGCTGCTAACCTTTTGTCATGGCACGCATGTTGGCTTCGCACTTGTTTAACCACTAACTTAGAATCTCCTTGAACCTTCAAACACTTTGCCCCTTTCTTATGAGCAAAAATTAATCCTCTAATTAAGGCTTTGTACTCTGTCATGTTATTAGTACAAGGGAATTGAAGTCAGTAAGAAGCTAAAAGGGTTTTCCCTTTTGGGTTGATTAACTCTACGCTTGCTCCACTGCCTTGCTTGGATCTTGACCCATCAAACTTTAAAAACCATATTTCATCTGTTGGTCTCTTCATATTTTTCACCTTTGGGTCAATGATGAGGTTAGTGCTCAGAGAGGATTGCTGCTTCTCAAGCTCGAGACCTTGTAATAATTGATGTTATTCAATTTCTGGTTGTATAAACACTTCAGTAGTATTCGAAACAACCTGTTCCGATTGAGGTTGAAGTTTGGATTTTGTTTCTTCCTTCTTAGGCTCTAGAGGAATATCTTCCTCTTTGTTTTTAACAATCTCGACTGCAAGAATCTCCTGGTTAAGGTAATCTTGTCTACAGAGTCAACTGTCTGGTGCTCTAATTTTTCACAAGTTAAACCTTGAACTTCCTCCATATCGGTGGTATGATCATCTTCTTTGTATGGAACCGGACTCATCAACTTCGTAATCTCATTCTGACATGGGATACATGAAACTTCTGAGTGCTCCTCATGGTGTATCCGACACCACTTCGGAAGCAACAACTCTTGTATCTTCATAGTGTTTCCCAATAAACACATTCCTTGCTGTATTGCTGTAGCGAACTCTTTGACCCACCTTCTATATGCGGTCTTGTCGGCTTGAAATAGTTGAAGAGGGGCTGGTGCAGAGAAAGTGAAAATCTCATTGACCCTGTAAACTCTTGGGCTTACTTCAATAAATGCCACTTCATTGAGAGCGCCATAATCTATGACAAATTTCTTCAATTTAGGCTCACTATCAATTCGGATCTGGTTGCTTACCCCCTTCCATGGGAGCCATAAGTACGTAAAACAAGTTGAGAAATATCCTCCCAACTTCTTGGACCAATCCCTACTGAGGAGCATCCCATATACTTCTGGAATATCCACCACTTGAATGTCAATATAGCGAGATATTCGAGGATCAATGCCTAACTAGATGTATACATCTTTCAATTCTCCGATGATGTTAACCTCTATTTTGTCTAATTGCACTACCTTACTATTTGAACATACTGGTTGAAGTCTGAGTTGCTCGCATATAGAGTAGGGCATTATGTTTCTTGAAGCTCCTGAATCTACCAAACAATTATGTAAATTCTTCCCACATATCTTTAAACTCAGTAAAAATGGTGGATTTTCTATTGCATCACTACTGATGTTAGCATTGACTTCATTAAAGTCTGCCATCTTAACCTCATTTCTCTGTGATTCTAATAATTCCAACTTTCTAAGGAGAGCCCTCTTCTATTCAGGGCAATATCTCAATACTTCCATTAAGGACATAGTGGTGGCAATCCTTTCCATCTCCTTAGTAACATCAAATGATCCTTTCAGAACATAATCTTGCCCCTGAGCTTGCCTAGGGCATGTTCCTTGGAAAGCCCCTAGAGGACGAGGATTGTTTCTTGCATTAGCATCTGGAGGTACAAACCCGCCCATCGGGGGAGGTGGCTCTGTTAATGGAGCTTTGCCTTGACTCCTAAGATTGTAATTGTTCCTTGTCTAAAAGGCCTGAGCATCATAGACACATGATTCACCTTCAGCTTCAGCTTGAAATTCTGTACACAAGAAAGTGTCGACCAGCATGGAAGTATTGACCTTATCAGGTTCATCATTGGAACAATCTTTGGGCTGAGAGTCAGCTTGAGCAATTCTTATGATTTTATCGAATTGAGCACAATTAACCTTAGAATGGGCAGCTGTGTCATGCAACCTGCACCAATTTGTTAGCAAATTCATATCAACAAGGTTAACACTTTGTGTGTGGTTTGGGTTATCTCATGCGTTTGGGTGATCATGGTTCACCCCATCATTATTCGGACCCGTATTCCACTACCTATTATAAGTTTTGTTGTTGTACCTTTGATTTTGGTTCTGGTTATTATAGTTTCGTTGATTATTATATGTTGGGATTGATTATACCCTCCTGGAGGATTCATCTTTAGTTGGCTCAAGTCTGAAGTAACCCATGAGATCATTTTCTTTAAGGCTTCTACTTCAGTGGATATATGGGATCCTTGATTCTAAGGTGTCGTAGTTGGAGGTTGGTTCGCTGGATTAATGTTGTCAAATTGTTGATTTCTGACTTGCACTTGATCGACATATTGTGTTTGAGTGGGGGCGGTATTGGTACCTTTTCCCAGGTTGACGCTTGAGCAACAAACTGCTGATTCGCCTGAGGTTGGGGTGCATAGATTGGCACAAGGTTCATCATTGGGGCACCTACAGGTAGAGACGAGGGTACACCTGGGAGTTGATTGTAATTTCCTTGATTCACCCCTATAGGTAAATTATATCCGATCCCTCCCGAGGTTTGATTCAGCTCATGATTCATGCTAATTGCTAATGTGAAGACTTTTGCCAAGGTGTCCCTTTGATCTTGAGGAACACTCTTCTTAATAAACATAGTAGTCCAAGGGTCAATAGCTCTTAGATATGAGTCAATGGCTACATTAGGTGCTACCTGGTAAGGGGCTTGTAGCCTTTTAAATGCCCTTTGGAAGCTAGTATTAAAAGTCGTTAATGGCTCATTTGGCAATTTCTTAAGAGAAGTGAACTGATGGTATAGTGTCCCAGGGTCTACGTACACTCAGAATTGATCAATGAAGGCCTTCTCCAAGAGGTCCCAACCTATGATGGATTTTGCAGGTAAGGTTAAGTACCAATTGTATTCATTCTCCCCAAGTGAATATGGGAAGAGTCTACATACTACATCTTGGTGTTCAATATGATTACGAACAACCGCCTCTTTGAATGCTTCAATATGTTCATCAGCCGTTCATCCCCCTAAATAGTAAAATTTGCTGCAAAATTTGTCTGGGTTTCTAGGTAGGTCATCTATACCCCCTGGTATGGTTCCTAGTGGTGTGGTGTCTTGGTTGAAGTAGGCCATCGAAGGTAGTGACGGTGGACGTTGAGTCACAAAAGGTGCAGCGATAGGCTGAGGACTAGGGATCAGTTGATCTCCTACATTGGGTATGGATGTTGAGGGTTGTTTCTTAGCTTTGTTCTTCTTCCTCCTAGTGGTAGGCCCTAATTCAACTAAGTCGGATGGTGAAGAACCACTCCTAAGGACTCAGTGGAATCTCTCGGGAGAGAAAGATGATATACGATCCAACTTAGTACCTCAATTTTTTGGTTGAGGAGGTGGTTGTGGATTTTCTCAAGGGTTCACCTAAGGATTGAGTTATCTTTGTGCTTCTTCTTCTATACGTAAAGCCTTTTGTCTCTCGTTGTCTAAGACTTGTCATACTCGTAACCAATGGTTGTAATTTCTTGTATTGTCCCAAGCAATCTTGTATACTTGAGTAAGAATGTCATCTTGCTCGTTGTTGAGGTTAGGTTGGGTAAAGGGCATCAATCTGTCTCCTGGAAGTACCATATGCATTTCACCAACGAGGGGATTAGTCCTGGTCCTCCTTCTAGAACCAGTTTCTGTTGACGACTGTTTTGACACACCCGCCAACAGTCCGGTAGCCAATATGAACACTCACCACCTCTCCTGAAAAGTAATGAGTTCTAAAAAACTCACTACTCCAAGGTCTCTATAGTCTGGTCTCAACGGTGATGGGCAACCCAATGGTTGATGTGGTTATACCTGTAAAGGGGCCTACTGGTTAGAACTAAATCTCGCTGGTTACGGATAACTGCACTTCCTTTCTTTTTGTAATTTTATGGTTTAAGATTCTCTGGGAAATAAAATGCGAAGCGTAAAGGGAAACAAGAAAATAACAATAAAGACCAATATAATGACAACTTAATGAACTACTCAATTAGTTCCATGCAATCCAAGCAATTATCAAATATTATCCAAGTTAGCATTCAACAACTGACCTCCAGAAAACCTGTAAAATCATCAATTTCACAAATTTATGGAAATAAAATCATCAACAATATGGCCTATCACAATAATTCTCATACACCACTGACATGCGCAATATAATTCATAAAGTGATAGACAAAAAGATTAAACCACGTTGCTAACTCAAAATAATAGACGTTACTAGATTACACAGCATAATTTGGTAGAATATAAACGTAGATCAGGCAATCTACAAGCTGCTTCTCATATTAATCTCCATGAATGTATAACAAAAATAACTCAAACTTCTTAATCAATCTGCAAAATATTCTAAAATCTCTAAGTAGGCCATAAATCATCAATTTGGGACCCTTACAAATGAATCCAACTTCTCAATTTATAAAAGTTCTTCACCCTACTATCTAGGAAATAACTTTATTCTAAATTAAGAATTGATCGTAGGAGTCGCAGTTAACTTGCAATTTTATGCCTTGATACTCCACTTAACAACTACAAAATGGGGACTGCATGGGCACTACGAAGACCTTGCTAGGTGAGCCACATTTTCATAATCATGCAGAATTTCTCTCAAAATTGGAACTTGAGTAGGAGCAACAACTTTAAAATACAAGAAAAAAAGCTTTGCTATCTTTAGCAATTATGTGCTTATCTTTTATTTCTTGGTAAAAGCTTTATAATTTTCAATTATACATGCAACTGCATGGATTGGAGGATTAGCTACATGCTTAATTCTAAATTTATATTTCTTCAAAACCTCATCCGTATGTGCTCCTTGTTCCTCTAACCCCTTCACCGTTTCTGCCACCTCTTGACACTGAGTAATCAGCTGTGTGTATCTATCCATAAGGGTGACATCAAACAGGGCTACAGGTCCTAGGTGCTGTGTCTCATATGTATCCCACTGATTCAAAACTTGCTGCTGGTCCATTATTCCCGTATCAGCTACTCTGAGGCCAAAAGGTCCCAGTATATTCGTCACAAAATTCTCATATGACAAAATTTCCCTGAGGAGAGGGTCCCGAATGTCAGTCATATCCTTGATATACTACTGATACACCTCTATCTTCAGCTCCAAAATGTATACATAGGACTGTAATTTTTCATAGCTATCGCCTCCTAAGAGGTCTTCTTTAACTACTACCTCTTCTCCTAGCCATAGTATCCTTTTCAAAACTTGGAATTATTTATTGAAAGTGCTCTCCTTCCACTCCCATTTTGTTGAGCAGGTTTCCAAAGCTCCACCTGCCTGTACTGCCTTACGGTATATTTCTACTATATTTTGCAAGAACAACCTAAACTTGACTGTATTTACCTGGGTCCAAGATTTAGCGGCAGCGACCATTCGTCTCACCTCTGCTAGTGCCTTTACTTCTCCCTCTGGCAGTGATGAGGTTGAAGGTAGGTCATCAACTCTACAAGAGTCTAGAGGTTTACTCATTTCTATTAGGAGCTGTTTATATTGCCCAAGTTGCGCCTTAAGCTCCATATTTGGGGTGTGCGCCTTTTCAACGCACCCTCTGACAACACTTGTGGCTAGCTCCAAGGTATCTAGCTCTCCCCACTTGGTTTGCTTACCCAAATTTACCTGGGATATTTGATACTTGGGAGAAACTTGTCCTTCAACTTCATGTGGAATTGCCACATCTGCAATCACCTCACCGAAATCTATTTTTGACAAATGATGGATGGTTTTCAGATTTTTAACCTTTGGAGGTTCCTCAGTGATATAATATCCGCAGTTATGACATGAACCTCCGCCTGCTCCTTTGCTTCATCTCTTACTTCTGCTCCTGTTTGCCCAGGATCTTGGGGTGAGGAAATTTGGCGGGCTAGGTTAGCTTGGAGAGTTTGTTGTTGTTTGTGCAACTCTCCTAGTTTGCCACTGACCTCCTCGTTGAATGCCATTTCTTCATCACCTAGCTCTGTCTCTGCTTGCTTGGCTACTATATCCTTAAGAAGGTCCTCTTGATCTTGGGGAGTTAGGATTAATCTTTCATTCAATATGTCTTTTGCCTCACCCCCTTCGCCTTCTAGTGGCTGTTGTTGCTCAAGAACCTCTTCTTCTTGATTGGAGTCAGACTCGACGTTTCTAACTTTCACCCCTTCAGTGGTAGATGTGAAGCCTTGCACTCCGGGATGCCCTGCAGATATATTGACTAATGGTGGTGTAGGACCAGTGGTGCGTGGAGTACTTATTATATCTGTTGAAGGTGGATGTGAGGGTATCTCCTCAGTAGCATCTACATTCTCTTCTTGTTCTTGACTACCCTTTCCTTTAGTGTGGCCTATAGCCGTCCTTGGTGAGAGAAGTTTGGTGAGTGGCACCGCACCCAAACCATCGGTCACTCCTAGGTTTGCAACCTTCTTTCTAGTTCAGACTCCCTCATCTTCTCCTAGAGTTTCTTCAATAAGTCCTCACTACTTTCTTGAGGCTTGTCTTCCTCACTTGGGTTGGTGGACGTATTCTACCTTGAGGCTGACCTTGTCTTTCAGGCGTAATCCTTATGGCCCCTTGACTGAGGTACCCCTGAGGTGGATTCCTTTTGTTTTGTCTTTGATATGTTGGGCCTTACCCTTTGGCTCAACCATTGTTTAGTCCTATTGATGACCGCTTGGGAGACCTTCTCCATATTTGTATCTTCGCTTGCAGCCCACTTTACTGGGGAGAGGGGCCTCTTATCTATCCCGGATTCTCTATAAATTGGATCAAGTAACTCTCCATCATCCCTCAAGTCTTTAGGGAGGTTAGATTCAATACCAAAATCTCTTACCTGTAGGATAGATAACCTATTATAGTTCTTTTTCGTGACCTAAAAAATATCTTGTAAGTTGGCCCAAAAGTCTTCCAAGCTGGGCCTATGCCCCTCATATGCCTTAGGCATAGCTTGTTTGAGTTTCTCGTAGGGATCATAAAATTCCCAAGCATGATCATATTCTTTCAAGTTTAAATCCTAAAGCTCTTGTTCCGCCAACTTTGCCACTTGTATCTTGGAACAGGCAAAGTATCCAATAGACACCGAGAAATCAATTCCTGTTTTATGTTTCGATAACAGCAGTGACTAGAGGCCTACAAGCTGCCTTACATATTCTAGCATAATCACCCTATCGTTGCAATAATGAGGCAACAACATTGGGTTCCCTATGAATCCACTAACCCTGATGTACGTGGAGTGTGGGTTTTGGATGAACCAACATGCCCACTCTTGGATGATAGCCATAGCCTTTGGGCTAATCCGATATCCTGCATCCCCTGTCAATTTGATGATTATTGGGAAAACAAAAGCATCATTAACTCTCTTGAAGTGCACCTTAACATTGGCTAAAGTGTGTTGAGAATAATATTCCCATATCTTCTTTTGTCCTTCTTTCTCTCCCAATTGTCCTTCCACTTGTAGGCCTAGGAATTTTCCAGCTCTAGCAGCTACCCAGATGACATATGATGTGAAGAAAAACTTTTGGGTATGCTGCACCTGTTTCATCTGCTTATAGATATTATCAGAGAGGATATGTGGCCAATCAAAGTATTGTTTCCCTATTAAGATAGTGCTCATGAACTGGAACATCTAGGGATGGAAATGCTTGTAGTCTGGCTTGCCAAAGACCCCGCTGAGCACAATGATCAGGTCCTTTTGAGGGTCTTTGAAATCCGCCCTCAGGATCTCTATTGCCTTAAGCCCTATCTTTGTTTCTTCTTCTAGCCAGTTAGCATTCATGTGCCTCTTACTAAGTGATACTTTGTCGTTCCATGCCTTTAAGGCCTCTTCTTTGGTCAGCATAAATACTTCTTCCCTGGTGGGGATACCAAAGATGAATCCAAGCATATCTGGGGACAAGTCTATAACTATTTTTCCCTGTGCATCTGTGCACTTTCTAGTCTCTAGATTGTATAATAGAGAAATGGCCATTATTAATTCTGGTGTCTGCAATGATTGTGGGAATACTGTAGCCTCTACTTGGCCAGATCTCTTGATTCATTGGTGGAGGGCCTCCAGACTAGGTTTATTCAATTGAGCTCTGATATCTTCAATGCTGATTTCAGTGTCTGTAACCCATCTGATTTGACCCTCAAGATTTGAGACATGGACCTGTCCTTGATAATGGTATTTCATGGTGGTTGGGAGTCTATCAATTTATTTGCCTCTTTTGCTGGCAGATGAGTCCATCTAACCACTCGAACCTGCAAGCAAAAGACAAATCTTCAGTCTCCAAAATTAAGCACAAACTTTAATTTGCTTTGGGACTTCAGGGTCCCAGGGTACCAGGCTAGGCACAAGGGGAGAAGGCTTAGAACTCTGGGGCTCTGGGGTTTTGAGGTTAGGTCTACACAAAAACCACTCGGAACTCCTGGGTCATGGAATGGGGTGATCCGGAGCTCCGGGGTTCCGGGGTGGTGGAAATGAAACCACCTGGAACTCCGGGGATCCAGGGTCCCCGGGGTTCCGGATCACCCCATTCCATGACCTCGGAACCCCAGAACCCCAAAGTTCCAGGTGGTTTTTGTGTAGACCTAACATCAAAATCCTAGAGTCCCAGACTGAGCCTTCTCCCCTTGTGCCTACCCTGGGACCCCGAAGTCCCGAAGCAAATTAAAGTTTATGCTTAATTTTGGAGACTGAAGATTTCTCTTTTTCTTGTAGGTTTGAGTGGTTAGATGGACTCATCTGCCAGCAAAAGAGGCAAAGAAATTGATAGACTCCCAGCCACCATGAAATACCATTATTAGGGATAGGTCCATGTCTCAAAGCTTGAGGATCAAATCAGATGGGTTACAGACACTGAAATCGGCCACATAGAAATTGAAGATATCAGAGCTCAATTGAATAAACCTAGTCTGGAGGCCCTCCACTAAAGAATCAAGAGATCTGGCCTAGTAGAGGCTATTGTATTCCCACAGTTGTTGCAGGCACTAGAATTAATAATGGCCATTGCTCCATTTTACAATCTAGAGACTAGAAAGTGCACAGATGCACAGGGCAAAACAATTATAGACTTATCCCCAGATATGCTTGGATTCGTCTTTGGTATCCCCACCAGGGAAGAAGTATTTCTGCTAACCAAAGAAGAGGCCTTAAAGGCATGGAACGAAAAAGTATCGGCCAGTAAGAGGCACATGAATGCCAACTGGCTAGAAGAAGAAAGAAAGATAGGGCTTAAGGCAACAAAGATCCTGAGGGTGGATTTCAAAGAACCTCAAAAGGACCTAATCATTATGCTCAGTAGGGCCTTTGGCAAGCCAGACTGCAAGCATTTCCATCCCTGGATGTTCTAGTTCATGAGCACTATCTTAATAGGGAAGCAATACCTTGATTGGCCAAAAATCCTCTCTGATAATATCTATAAGCAGATGAAAGAGGTGCAACATACCCAAAAGTTCTTCTTCACATCATATGTCATCTGGGTAGCTGCCAGAGCTGGAAAATTCCCAAGCCTACAAGTGGAAGGACAATTTGTAGAGAAAGAAGGTCAGAAGAAGATATGGGAATATTATTCCTAACTCACTTTAGCCAATGCTAAGGTGCACTTCAAGAGAGTTAATGATGCTTTTATTTTCCCAATAATCATCAAATTGATAGGGGATGCAGGATATTGGATTATCCCGGAGGCTATGGCTATCATCCAAGAGTGGGCATGTTGGTTCATCCAAAACCATGCTCCATGTACATCAGGGTTAGTGGATTCATAGGGAACCCAATGTTGCTACCTCATTATTGCAATGATAGGGTGATTCTACTAGAACATGTAAGGCAGCTTGTAGGCCTCCAGTCACTGCTGTCATCGAAACATAAAACAGGAATTGATTTCTTGGTGTCTATTGGATACTTTGCCAGTTCCAAGATACAAGTGCCAAAGTTGGCAGAACAAGAGCTTTAGGATTTAAACTTTAAAGGATATGATCATGCTAGGGAATTTTATGATCCCTATGGGAATCTCAAACAAGCTATGCCTAAGGCATATGAGGGGCACATGCCCAACTTGGAAGAGTTTTGGGCCAACTTACAAGATAGTTTTGAGGTCAGGGAAACAAACTATAATAGGTTATCTGTCCCAAAAGTAAGATTTTGGTATTGAGACTAACCTCCCTAAAGACCTGAGGGATGATGGAGAGTTACTTGATCCAATTTATAGAGAATCTGAGATAGATAAGAGACCCCTCTCCCCAGTGAAGTGGTCTGTAAGCGAAGATACAAATATGGAGAAGGTCTCCCAAGCGGTCATCAATAGGACTAAACAATGGTTGAGCCAGAGGGTAAGGCCCAACATATCAAAGACAAAACAAAAGGAATCCACCTCAGGGGTACCTCAGTCAAGGGGCCATAAGGAGTACGCCCGAAAGACAAGGTCAGCCTCAAGGCAGAATACATCCACCGACCCAGGTGAGGAAGACAAGCCTCAAGAAAGCAGTGAGGACTTATTGAAAAAACTCCAAGAGAAGATGAGGGAGTCTGAACTATTGAAGAAGGCTGCAGACCTAGGAGTGACCGATGGGCTAGGTGTAGTGCCACTTTCCAAACTTCTCCCACCAAGGACAATTGTAGGCCACACCAAAGGAGAGGGTACTCAAGAACAAGAAGATAATGTAGAAGCTATTGAGGAGATACCCACCCAACCACCTTTAATAGATACAACAAGTACTCTAGGCACCACTTCTCCTACACCACCATTAGTCAATATATCTGCAGGGCAGCCTAGAGTGCAAGGCTTCACATCTACCACTGAAGGGGTGAAATTTAGAAATGTTGAGTCTGACTCCGATCAGGAAGAAGAGGATCTTGAGCAACAACGGCCACTAGAAGGCGAAGGGGTTGAGGCAAAAGACATATTGAATGAAAGATTGATCCTAACTCCCCAAGATCAAGAGGACCTTCTTAAGGATATAGCAGTCGGGCAAGTAGAGACAGAGCCAGGTGATGAAGAAATGAAATTCAATGAGGAAGTCAGTGGAAAACTAGGAGAGTTGCACAAACAACAACAAACTCTCCAAGCTAACCTAGCCCGCTAGATTTCCTCACCCCAAGATCCTGGGCAAATAGGAGAAGAAGTAAGAGATGAAGTAGAGGAGCAGGCGGAGGTTCATGTCATAACTGCGGATATTATATCACATCAGGGTGATAAAGATGAAGATATACCACAATGGCTGGAGTTTACCTTCAGGAAGAAAAAGAGAAGAAGAACTCCTAGAGGTCACTCTACAACAAGTAATCATTGAGGAACCTCCAAAGGTTAAAAATATGAAAACCATCCATCATTTGTCAAAAACAGATTCCGGTGAGGTGATTGCAGATGTGGCAGTTCCTCATGAAGTTGAAGGATAGGTTTCTCCCAAGTATCAAATATCCCAGGTAAATTTGGTTAAGAAAACCAAGTGGGGAGAGCTAGATACCTTGGAGCTAGCCACAAGTGTTGACAGAGGGCACGTTGAAAGGGCGCACACCTCAAATATGGAGCTTAAGATGCAACTTGGGCAATATAAATAGCTCCTGATAGAAATGAGTAAACCTCTAGACTCTTGTATAGCTAATGACCTACCTTCAACCTCATCACTACCAGAGGGAGAAGTAAAGGCAGTAGTGGAGGTGAGATGAGTGGCCGCTACCGCCAAATCTTGGACCCAAGTAAATGCAACCAAGATTAGGTTGTTCTTGCAAAATACAATAGAAATATATCATAAGGTGATACAGGTAGGTGGAGCTTTGGCAACCTGCTCCACACAATGGGAGTGGAAGGAGGGCACTTTCAATAAATAGTTCCTAGTTTTGAAAAGGATACTATAGCTAGGAGAAGACGTGGTAGTTAAAGAAGACCTCTTAGGAGGCGATAGCTATGAAAACTTACAGTTCTATGTATACATTTTGGAGCTGAAGATAGAGATGTATCAACATTATATCTAGGATATGATTGACATTCGGGACCCTCTCCTCAGGGAACTTTTGTCATACGAGAATTTTGTGATGAATATATTGGGACCTTTCGGCCTCAGAATAGCTGATACAGGAATAATGGACCAGCAACAAGTTTTGAATCAGTGGGATGCATATGAGGTACAACACCTAGGACCTACGGCCCAGTTTGATGTCGCCCTTATGGATAGATACACACAGCTGATTACTCAGTGTCAAGAGATGGCAGACTCAGTGAAGGAGTTAGAGGAACAAGGAGCACATGTAGATGAGGTTTTGAAGAAATATAAATTTAGAATTAAGCATGTAGCTAATCCTCCAGTCCAAGCAGTTGCATGTATAATTGAAAATTATAAAGCTTTTTACCAAGAAATAAAAGATAAGCACACAATTGCTAAAGATAGGAAAGCTTTTTTTATTGTGTTTTAAAGCTGGTGCTCCTACTCGAGTTCCAATTTTGAGAGAAATTCTACATGATTACAAAAATGTGGCTTACCTAGCAGGGTCTTCGTAGTGCCCATGCAGTCCCCATTTTGTAGTTGTTAAGTGGAGTATCAAGGCAGAAACTTGCAAGTTAACTGCGACTCCTAGGATCAGTTCTTAAATTAGAATAAAGTTATTTCCTAGATAGTAGGGTGAAGAACTATAAATTGAGAAGTTGGATTCATTTGTAAGGGTCCAAAATTAATGATTTGTGGTCTAATTAGAGATTTTAGAATATTTTGCAGATTGATTAAGAAGTTTGAGTTATTTTTGTTATACATTCATGGAGATTAATATGAGAAGCAACTTGTAGATTGCCTGATCTATGTTTATATTCTACCAAATTGTTCTGTGTAATCTGGTAATGTCTATTATTTGGAGTTAGCAATGTGGTTTAATCTTTTTGTCTATCACTTTATGAATTATATTGCGCATGTCAGTGGTGTATGAGAATTATTGTGATAGGCCATATTGTTGATGATTTTATTTCGATAAATTTTTGAAATTGATGATTTTGCAGGTTTTCTAGAGGTCCGTTGTTGAATGCTAACTTGGATAATATTGGATAATTGCTTGGATTGCAGGGAACTAATTGAGTAGTTCATTAAGTTGTCATTATACTGGTCTTTATTGTTATTTTCTTGTTTCCCTTTACACTTCGCATTTTATTTCCCAGAGAATCTTAAACCATAAAAATACAAAAAGAAAGGAAGTGCAGTTATCCATAACCAATGAGATTTAGTTCTAACCAGCAGGCCCCTTTACAGGTATAACCACATCAACCATTGGGCTGCCCATCACTGTCGAGACCCGACTATAGAGACCTTGGAGTAGTGAGTTTTTCGGAATTCGTTACTTTTCAAGAGAGGTGGTGAGTGTTCACATTGGCTACCTGATTGTTGGCGGGTGTGTTAAAACAGTCGTCAATAGGAAGGAGGAGCAAGAAGTCCCTACACATGGTGTTGGTAACATTTTTCACGATGGTGATTTCCTAGAGCACCATCAAAGTGGTTTTCACTATTGGACGAATTTATTTCTGTTTCCTTTTTTTATTTTTAAAATATTTTTTTTATTTTCCACAAGACGCCTATTTGCTAGGTTTTCATCAAGGTGATGATTTTTTATTTTTATTTATTTTTTGTTGTATTTTTTTATAGGACTCTCTGAAAAGCTATGTATAGAACCTGCGAAGGTGCAAGTTGTTGATAGGGTCATCCAATAGTTCTCCTTTAGGCATAGATAACTAATATGCACCTAAGCTATAAACTACTATGATGATGTAAGGTCCAGATGATTTTGGTTCAAATTTACCCCTTTTCTCTCTATCCTACAATTTTTTAGGGTTTTCTCTAAGGACTAGTTTACCTACCTCAAATGTATGAGGTTTCACCTTATGATTTTAAATATGGATTAATATGATTTAAGGTGATTGAATGCATTCTGTCGACACTCATTTAGCAATTCCAAGTTCTGCAAGCAAGAAACTCTATAGTCTTCGTCACTGATAAGATTGTGTAAGGACACTCGTAAAGATGGTAATTCACCCTCAAAGGGAAAGATGGATTCAACACCATAGACAAGTGAATAAGGGGCAGCTCGAGTAGGGGTGCAAAAACTTATGCATTAGGCCCATAATGTGCTAATTGTGGCCAACATCATCAACTATCTTTTTAAGGATTTTGAGAATAGTTTTTTTAGATGCCTTAGCTTGACTATTGCCTTGGGGATAATATGGGGTGGAAAAGTGATGTTGGATATGGAATCAATCCAAAGATCACAAACATCCCAATTTTTGAAAGGATGTCCAATATTTGTGATGATGAAAAGGGGAACACCATATCTGCAAATGATGTAATTAAGGATAAAGGTTGCAATCTACTTTCCAGTGATTTGGGTGAGAGGGATACCCTCAATCCACTTTGTGAAATACTTAGTGGCTTTGATGATGAATTTATGGGCAATGGATTATGGAGGGTGAATCTTTCCCACAAGATCGATTCCCCATTGACAAAAGGGCCATGGTGTGGCGATTGATTGAAGTTCTTGTGCTGGTGTGTGTATTACGTCTCCACGAATCTGACATTGTTTTCATTTTATTACAAATTGATATGCATCTTTTTCCATCATGGGCCAGTAGTAACTAGTCCTCATAAGTTTCTTGGCTAAGGTTGGACCACTAGAGTAAGCCCCATATATACCTTTATGGACTTCACGTAATATGATTTGAACTTCATCACTGTCTAAACATCTAAGAAGAGTACCATCAAGAACCCCTCGGTAAAGTGTGTTCACAATTCAATGACATAGCAGGAGGTTCATTGGATGATGGTACGATGCTAGTTGTTGGAAAGGTTTGGTGGAAGGGTGTTATCATTGAGGTGGGTGAAAATATCATCGTACCAGGGGGAATCGTGATCAATAATGCATATTAGTTCACATAGAGAGATCTCATATGTAGGAGCCAAAAGATTATCCACCAAGAACTCACAGTGAGTTGTATTTTATGGCCTATCAATCAAGGAGGAGACAATAGCCATAATATCTACAACTCAATTGCTTTCTCAATATCTGCTCAAAGGCTATCTTCATGAAGTACTTCTTAAATTCATCCACAATTTTCTTATAAGGCATTAATTTCTCATATTTTGTTTGATAGTCATCATTTTTTTGACGGATCACAAATTGAGAGTCACCAAAAACATGAAGTTCCTAGATTTTCCATTGTACTACAATTCATAGACCTATAGTTAATGCCTCGTACTCTACAAAAAAATTCGTGCAAGGAAAAGATAACTAATATGACTTAGGAATATAATCTCCTTAAGGTGTGATGAAAAGTATGCTTGCTCTTGCTCCATATTGTGTCAAGGATCCATCAAAATAAAGTTGCCATAATTTTGATTGTGTCACTGTGAAGATGGATTCATCCAAAAATTCAGATACGAGAGGATAAACATCGATCATTGGTGCATCTACAAGTTGATCTGCAATGACTTGTCTTTTGATGGATTTTCCATCAACATATTCATTGTCAAATTCTCCTAGGATCATCACCCACTTAGCTAGGCTTCATGTAAGAGTCACCTTATTGAGTAGGTATTTAAGTGGATCAATTCTTGCTATGAGCTTAGTTTTATTAGTTCACATGTAATATTGTAATTTATGTGAGGAAAAAATTATGCCAAGACACAAACACTTAATTGGAGTGTAATTAATCTCATATCCTACCAAAGTACAACTGATGTAGTAGATAACTCTTTCTTTTCCTTCATGGTCTTGTTGTGCCAAAAGTGCCCTCAGTGCTATCATTGTTGTTGATATGTAGAGTAATAATGGTTTTCCTTGAATTGGTGGCATGAGCACTAGTGGATTCATGAGATATTCCTTGAGTAATTGGAAAGATTGTTGGTACTTGTCATCCCACTTATACGTTATATTCTTGTGAAACAAATGTTGGAATGAATGACACTTATCTATGAGTTGAGCTATGAATCTGCGGATTGATTGGATCTTCCCCAGTAATGACCTTAGTTTACTGATGTTCTTAGGAGGAGGCATTTCTAAAATTTCTTTGACTTTGACTAGATCTACTTCAATGCCTCATTGTGACACTATATATCCTAGGAGTTTCCTAGAGGTCACTCCGAAGACACATTTCTTGGGATTCAATCTGACTTATATTTTTCCAAATGATCAAACACTGTAGCAAAGACATTCAAATGTTCTTCTCTAGTGATTATCTTACCCAAGAGGTCATCCATATAATTTTCCATTAAAACATGTATATGATGTCATGAAAATTTATTGTCATGGATCTCTGATATGTGGCACTCGCGTTCTTCATTCCAAAGGGCATAACGTTCGAATAGAAAGTACCCCAATGACATATGAAAGTAGTCTTGTATTGATCTTAAAGTGCTATTCTAATTTGATTGTATTCAAAGAATCTATCCATAACTAACAACATGGCATGCCCAGTTGTGAGATCAACAATTAAATCAAAATTTGGTAATGGGAAGTCATCTTTGGGATAAGATTTATTGATATCTTGGAAGTCTGTGCATATCCTGATATGACCATCTAGTTTTCCCATTGGTAAAAGGTTAGAAATCCATTCGGGGTAATCAATGGTCCTAATGAAACTAACATCCAACAATTTCTCATGTTCAACTTTCACTAATAATGCCACTTGCAAAGCATTTTTCTCAACTTTTGCTTGACGAGTTTTTCTCTTGGTGTTACTGTTAAATGATTCATGAAAAGGTCAAGATCCAATCCTGACATATTTGCGTAGGACCATGCAAAATTAATTTTCTGATCTGTGAAGAATTTGATGAAATTGGGTCATTCTTGTTTTGTCAATGACTTTGCAAGATATATATTGTGTTGTTCCTCTACTGTCCCAAGATTTGTTTATATTGTGTCCTCTATTAACATAGATGACTTCTCCTAATAAGATGTTATGGGGAAGGTGTCAAACCTTCCATCCTCTAGCGCCTCATGGAGGTTTTCGCGATTGGATACATCCTTTCTTTTTACTTTTTTGGGGTCTAAAAACGTCATGGTGTGGTTTTCAATAGAAGACCCATTATTTATTTTTTATTTTAATATTTTTGCAATTGGAAGGTTTTGCACCCTCTCTAAAGTATGCCACACTGTTGAGTTCAATGATGTATCTTAATTTATGGTTCTTGAGAGGGAGATCATCTCTTATGCCAAGGTAATTGATAAAGGCCTCATTTTTTTGGAATGTGTCAAATTGTGGAGGTCCTTGTTGGTCCCAATCAATGAGTTTAGGGTGAATGAGGGAATGACCATCGATATGTTCAAAATTAGAAGGTATGAGGGTAAAGACACAAGAGTCTTTGTTTATGTCAATGAATTCATTGGGATTGTCGTTGGTACTCTCCTCATCAATCTCAATTGTAAGGGAAGCTAAAAAAACAACACTAGAGGGACACTCAGCAATGGGAGTTCTCACTTTTCATGGTTTTGAACTAGAGCCTCAATATGTAGAGGGTCTGGGATCCCAAAAAGTCTTTATCCATACCACTATCTCTCTTATCTTGGGGTGTGAATGACTTTGAATAACTCTCTAAATCATTCCTCTGCTATCGGTTTGTCGAGTTCTCTAAAAGTTTCTTCGAGCTCATATTTGCTAGATGATTTATCAAACCCCCATTCCCATTCATTTGAGTCTATCGAGCAACAATATTTGTCAAGTTTATCTTTTGTGGAAGTTGGATAAGAAATTTGTAGCACTTCTTGGGATTCGAGACCACGAAATTGCAAGGGTACACAACCAAGCCCCTTTGTTCTTTTCTTCTTCGGTACTAATTCAGGTTATAGTGGTTCCATAATGCATTTATTTTGTAATCCTAGGGGATCTTTTCCATCATATCCCATATTTTTTAATAACTTAAAGCCTTTTCCATAATTTTGAACTAGTATTCTAATGTGGTCTTGATTGGGTTGTTCATTTGGTTCTTTATAGATCATCTTGTAAAGATCTTCTTCTTCCATTTCACCTCGTTTTGTGAAGGTGGTGGGATCCCATTTTATGATTATTGTTGATATCTATTTTGATGGGTGTGGTCTATCATAAGTTTTAGTACAGTCTATTAATTTCCTTAGGTACATGCTCTGATTGAGGTTGCACTCTCCCATTCCTTTGTCTTTGAAATTGCTTTTGATCTCTACTTGCTTTGAGGTGGAAACTTTTAACATTTTGAGATCGATGTATGCTAAAGATGGGTTAGCTTCCCAATTTATAGGGAATATTGTCTCAAGCCTTGGTTGAATGTTGTTACAATACAAGTATGGATTTGGATTGCCTTGAACTGTGACTTCAGTTCCATTGTGCAGGAACTTGATACATTGATGGTAAGTTGAAGGAACTGCTTTCATTACATGTATCCATGGTCATCCCAAAAGTATGTTATATGTGAGATCAAGATCAAGGACTTAGAAAACCACATCTCTCACTACTAGCCCCACTCGAAGAGGTAGAGTGATGGTTCCTTTAAATGAACGTTCTTCATCATCATATGCCTTTATAGTGATCTTTTTCCTAAAATCCACAACATTTTTAGAGAATCCCAATGCTAAGACTGTAGACACCTAAATTTGTCCTATCATAATTAAATAAATATTTAATTATTTTATCCTAAAGTCTTTTATTAATTAAATAGATCTTTGTTTATTTAATCAATTTACTTATCCTCTTCTAGCCTTTCCTAATTTTAATAAATATCTTAATTTATTGAAATTATCCTTTCCCTAGATTAAATAAGTATTTTATTTATTTAATTGGTCCCACTTCCTCTATTAATTAAATAGATCTTTATTTATTTAATTAATTCATTATCTTTTTCCCTCCATGAAATATGTCATTTATCTCTTAATTATCTTACCTACCCTCTCATTATTTTATCCTTTTTCCTACCTACCCCTTAATCCTAGCCGACCATTTATTCTTTCACCTCTTAATCTTATCCTTCCGTTCTCTAAAGTGTCTTCTATATAAGAGGACTCCTTCATCCTTTCACACCCTTAATCTAATCAATCCAATAATCTTAATGCATCTATCAATCCTTCAAGTGATCAAGCGACTTCACAACCACAATCCATTCTTTGTTGAACTCTTGTGCACACATACAAAATCTGAGATCAAATATATCAAACAAGATCAATGGAGATAGGAGACAATGGAGATAAAACCCTACTTGACATGTGAATGGTATTATTGTTTTATTTGTTGATTTGCACGTTCTTAGGTTCCTTCATTGGTTTATGTTGAATGCTTTATTGTAGAACTTGTGGTTTTGTAATAGTTTGTCATCATCATTTTTCGCCGTATATATTTTGGCACGCTTGGTGGGACTCTTGTCCTTTGTTTTTAACATATTTTTGTAGTTTTAGTCTTTTTGTTAAGTTGTAGGTCTGATTAGCGATGATTATAGGTGAAATCGCGTTTACAGATCATATTTTTGCATCTACCTTTCTGTCCAATTTTCTAGTTTGCAGGTTTCAGCTCTTTTCGCATCTGTCAATTATTTTTGCATTTGTGAGAAGCGGTATCATGTCTACATTTTCCAATGTGTTTGTGCATCTTAAAATCATGTTGGTGACCTTTTCTCGTGTCTACGTTGGATCACCATGTCTGGGATGGTTTTTGTTGCATTTTTGTTTTGTTATCGCATCTGTGTTTTCTGAATATTGAATTTTGCAGGGTTGGCTTTTTGCGTGTCTGCATATTTTCTTTCCACGTCTGGGGAAGGTGTAAGGACATTTATGTTTTCTGCATTTTTCAGTTTTCTGTCTTCATCTTTTCTTTTAAGGCTTTTAGATCTTGTTTTATCCTAATCCCTTGCTTGGACTAACAAAGTGGTGCAACTGTTCAAAAAGAAAAAACGTATTGTTGAAGGCCCCTCTTTTAACATTTTTATTTGGATTTCTTAAAATTTACCTAACAAGTGTGCTTGTAGGTGGGGATGATTATTTCAAAACTACTAATCATTTTTGTTGTAGGGGTAATTTAGTGTGTGTCTTTGCATTTCAATTTCTTAGTTTAATTAGGTTCACATGCTTTTATTGATCTTTTCTTTATTTGTTGAGGGTTAATTAACTTTGTTTGAAGTGTCTTGTTCCTTTGGCATTCTTGTATTTATATTATAACCCTAAAGGTGATAACAAAAGTATCCTCTCCCCTTGCCTTCCACTGGACCTTGGGTGTAAGATAAATTGTTATTGTCTTTTAGAGGGTCTGCCTTCTGTCTTGTGAGAGGGAATGACCTAAGTGATATTTTGTTTTGGTCCGCTATATAAAATATTGTGGTTTTAGATGAAAGTCTCTTATCACATGGTATCGATGTGTTATACCGACGTCTATCTCCTTAAGTACCCATATTGGTGCATAAAACCCAAAAGGGTTGGGAGGCCTCATTAATTTGAGCAAAACACTGCATGTATAGCCACCAGATGCCCCAAAACATGACTAGACACCTTTAGAGTAGTGGCCCACCCTATTTTGACCAAACATCACGATAATTTTAGTGCAAGGGGATAGCTGGTTTCCCCCCCAAGATACTCACCATAAGGCTCCCGTGAGATGAGACAAAAATCCTCAGCTTAACATAAGCTACTTGTAGCTTTCCAAGGAGAGGGTGATAGGGTCATCCTTCCAATCCTAGAGGCCCCTAGCTGTCCATTCACAAAAAAGGCAAAAATTAGTGAATACACCCAGTCCCTACAATCAGAGATTCCAAGTTGTGGACTAAAGTTACCGCCATCAAAACATTGACTTTAGGCTAAGAAAGTGTTTGATGTGTCTTCGATTGTGCTAGACCTGTGGAAATTAGGTTGCTTTAGCCTATTGGACATACACATTTTGATCTAAATTTGACATAACACCTTCAAACATTGTGTCTTCATTATTTGTTGTGTTTTCTTCCCACAAAACATTCAACATTAAGATTTGGTCACACTCAACATTTGCAAAATTTGGGATAGATTACAAGATCTTACCAGAAACCTGTCTGTGTCGGTTTAAACCACGTCTGTGCTGAGAAAACACATCTATGAAGGGAAGAATCACGTTTGTGTTTCACAACTATAGGAAATGATCAAACACCAAAAAACGCGTCTGTGACAAATGAAATTGCGTTCGTGTTCAATAATCGCGTATTTTGATTCTTCAAAAAGTTAGAGAATATTGCATAAACTAGTTAAAGCGGGTATGTGTTCTAAAATGGTGCTTGAGTATCATATTACCATGTTTGAGTTGCTTGAAACCGCGTCTGTGAACTCAAAAATTATCAATTGTGACAAAACGCGTCTGCGCAAGGCAGAAACGCGTTTGTGTTCTAAGAATTAAAAATTGTCAAAACAGTTTAAAAATGCGTTTGTGCATTCAGAAACTGTGTCTGTGTGGGTTAAAGCTGCATCTGTGAACTCATGGTGCATTTGTGTTTTGAGATCAAAAATATTCTAAGGCAACTTTCCCTATGGCTTGATTTTTAGTCAACCAGTCTTTATCACAACTTTGTCATAAATTTTCAGTCATTTTCAATTACCCTTTGCAGTTCCTCATACATTTTAAAAAATAGAGTCAAAATGTTTCTTTGTGACCCTAATCATATCTTGCAAACATACTGCAACATACTACTAAGTGATTCCCGTATCAGATCTATCATCTTGGGTCCCATTTGGTTATCTTTAGTCAAGGTCAACTTACCTCATCAAGAGATCTATCATCTCTTTGGAAGCCACACCTTACTTTAGATCACACTTATCTTGGATTTACATGCTTGGACATTGCAATACAACCCTAGATTCATTCCATCTCATATTCCTTCTTGGTATTCCATAGTCTTCACATTTTTCTTCCATCTCTCATTTTAGCCAAGGTTTTGTTCATGGTTGAGACCCATTCACAAAAGTCTAGACGAGAAGCTGAAGAAGCTCTAAGATCTCTCAACATGAGTACCTATGAGTTTGAACGAGATGAATTTTACAACCCATTTGAGAATCATAGTAGTATACCTGACAATGACAATGACAATGACAATGCATTTATCACTTCCACAGACGTTGTAGAGACTATCTTAGATCCAAATTTCAATAGAATGGTTGAGGAAATCATGAGAAGAGACCGGCAATATTTATTTCAAGTGATGGCACAAAATGGAAGAAGAATACCTCATGATTTTTATTTGTCACAAATTATAGAGGAGGATCCAAATCAAGTGAATCAAGCTAGTAGAAATCCTAGAATACATAATGGCAGTAATAGGAGAGAACGTCTCATGCTTGAGTCACCCTCGTCCTTATTTCAAAAACCAAAAGTGACCAACACTCATGCTCATGCCAATTTTGCTAGAAACTCTCATGAATAACCCCATGGTCGTCCTCTTGCATGGAGGAGAAATGCTCATACGCATACTCATACAGATGATAGAAACCAAGATAGAACTAATGCATACAATTATACCCAAGGGAACATTCAAAACCATGACACGAGGAGATCCCATGTCAGATTTGGGGGCAATATCCAAGATCATTCTTATGATACCTCCTATCCTCATGGTCATGACATGTATAATCGACCTAGGCCAAGTTATCCTCATTATAACAACATACCAAATGGTCCCTATGCTAGATACAACTATATTCCTCCTCTATATGAACACATCTATGACCAATATCATCCATACATACATTATATCCCTCCTCCTCCACCCAATGGCTCAAGCATGGGACTAACTCAAAGAGATAAGACACCACCTAGGAATGACTTGCAACAATAAATCAAGAATTTGAAAAAACAAATTGAAGATATGAATGCACCAAAGAAAGAGTACATAATGAAAGATATATGTCCTTATCCATTTGACAAGAGCATTCCAATGCCTCCTTTTCCTCCACATTTTGTGACACCAAAGTTTGACAATTATAGAGGCAAGGGAGATCCAAAGGCACATATAAGAGAATTTTTCACAACATGCATTGAGGTAGCAAGAGAAGAAACATATTTGATGCGACTATTTCCACAAAGTCTAGGTGGAAAAGCTACAAAATGGTTCTCACAACTCCCAAAGGGAATTAAATCATGGAGGATCTTGCAGAATATTTCATACAACACTTCTCATACAATATTGAAACAAATCTGTCAGTAACTAATTTGTGTAATACCGAGTAGAAAAATGGAGAGTCTTTTGTTGGCATTGAGTTGTCATTAATATCAACCGGTATTATAGGCTACCGGTAGGGTGTGTCAACCAGGTATGAAGAAGGTTGAACCGACATAAAGAAGAGAAGTATGATTATGTGTTGACAAATGATATCATCGATATAAGGTGAGATGCAAGAGTGAGTTGGCATGCCTGAGTATTAATCGGTAAGGCATAAACCAGTATGAAGGTTGGGTGTTTGTTTGTGATGAAGAGGCGAAATGTTAGATGAATCACAACAACACCCGATGAGCTAAACTGAATGAATGACATGAAGACATACCAAAAGATTAGATGAACTATTAGTATTGTGTAATGCCAATAACAATGATTGTCTTGTGTATTTGGCATACCGGTAAAGGTCTGTACCGGTAGAAGGGTTTGTACCGACAAGGATGTTTAGGGTGGAATTGACTCTTTGTCGGTGAGTTGAAAGTATGCTGATGTGTGCCATGGGGAGCTGAGGTGGAAACCATGCAGAGGTTGATAAAATGCTCATCGACATGGCTATCTGTGCAGTTGGTGGTCATTAAATGATAAATCTAAAAATCATGAGATTCTATTTGATTGTTGTCACTCGAGGTTGAATGGATGATAGAGAATGATCAGTTAGTTGTTGGCATGGTGATTGGAGCATGAAATCTGATTGAAGATTGACCTCCAGTCAGAAATAGTTGGACAAGATAAGGTCAACCAAGATCAAGGATGTAAAGCAGGCTAATGTTTGATGAATAATGATGAACAATAGATACCCCAATACGTACTAAGAGGGGGGGGGGTGAATTAGTACAGATAAAAACTCTCAACAACTTATCTAGCTAAAGCAATACCAACTGGTTATCACCATTAGTGAACTTAACCATGGAAATATCGGTCAAACACAGTAAGACACCAAAAACCATAACCTGATAAGTCTAAATACATCAAATACGATCAATGTACAACATCAACTTTCACCCATAAACATATGCATATGGTACACTAGTAATACCATAACCTATTAATTCTGCATGCATGATCTTTCAACCAAATACTTCATAAACATCACATGAAAAATGCATAACACATGACACAGATTTTTCACGTGGAAACCCAAATGGGAAAAACCACTGTGGGAATGAATACCCACAAGCTTGTTTTGAACTCTTTTGAAGCTCGCTCTGTTAGGAGCCTAGTCTGGTTAAAGAATTTACAATAAGGTTCTGTTAGGAACCAATCCTGTTAGAGATCACTCGATTAATAAATGGCTATATACCTTGTTAAAGGTTGAAACCCTGTTAAAGGTTACCTCGCTAGAGGATTTAAAGAAAATGATCTTGAGTCACCTGGTTACAGGTTTTACAATAAGCCTGTTAAAGCTACCTGGTAAAGAGATTTTCCAACTGTTGCAATGGTTAAAAGACAACAGGTAAAACTATGATATGATAACAACACTACATGCCAAGGCAGATCCTTTTCATATTCTCTACTCTGCAATCACACTTTTCAGTTTCCGTCTTTACTGGTCTGGCAAGTATCAAGTATCAAGTATCTCTTCACTTTGATACACACACAACATTTGCCAACAACTTTTCAATACAAACATCATCGACCTTATAGGTAACAGAAAGGTCGGTGACATAAACCTTAAACCCTAAACATCTTAGTTTTACAACACAGGCGGTCTCATCTTGACCGTCCAAACATATTGCATAGAGATTTTACAATTTCAAACAGATCACAAGTCAATCTGCATCATTCATTCATCACCACTCATGGGAATCAGTAACCCATCATGTTTTCTTCTTATGCCAATAAGAAGAATAATCATTCTTGATGTAGACTTCAAACGCGGTCGATCTTCTCATGCCTCAATCCTTTATGCTCTCAAAGCTGATGTAGCACCTCAATCACAGAGTATCATCAGTTCATCACACAAGCTAGATCGACAAGCCAATAACCATAGAGCTGAGACTACCAATCGGTAATCACACTTAGTGAAACCTTGACACTAGTTCATTGAATCTCCTCATACCTCTTCATACCGGTTCACTTGAACTTATTGACATCAATGACAACATACAGTATCATCATATCAACATACCTGTTCATCATATGCCAATGATATCCAACAATGTTTTCTATTTTTAGAAAACTTGCATTGGATGAATGAAAAAATGTGTATAGATGCATCTCCCCATTATAGGTGAACGATCCAAGGCGGATCAAACAAGATTTGATGCAGATTTGGTCGGAGGAAAGAAACCCGAACCGTCTAATGTTTGAATTTGTTTTTGGTGGGAAAACTTGTTTTTAAATATACAAGTCTAAAATTGATAAGGTTGTTGCTGAAAAATGATATTTGATTGTGCTGGTGAAAGAAAGAGAGATAGAAAAGATTGTTTAAGTGAAAAACAAGAAAAATCTTAAGTGACTATGTATTAAAGGAGAAACCGGAAAGGTGTGTGAACTGGCAGAGACAAAACCTGTCAAAGTGTGAGAAGGTGTGAGGTGAATCCAATAGACAAAGGAAGAGAAGTTTTTAATAGAGTAAGGACTAGCATAAAGGTAGTGTTTTAGTAAGTGTGGAGGTTTCACAGACCGGTAAGATTGAATCTTCATAATGTTTTCACTGAGTAGGTTCTTAGTGCAGGGGCTATAGCTCCTTTAGGTTGTAGCCTATAAATTGTTCAGGGGTTGGTGCTCCTTTGAGTTGGTGATCATAAATCAGGGGTTGGTGCTCCTTGGGTTGGTTCCCTAAAATTGTAATCAGATCTTTTACATTGTGAGGCCGGATTCGAGAAAAAGATCTCCAACTGCTATTCTCACCGAGGTTTTTCCCACATTGGTTTTTCCTCATATCTCTGGTGTTGTGTGATACATTTTTGTGTATGAGTTATGTTGATATAGAAAATCCTTTGACACACTTAGTTTGTACTGTTTGAGCTATTGCTCAGCACTCAGTTTGTTTTATATTGTACCGGTTATCCCTGTTGAAGAAAAAGTGTTTAAATCATTGATTCACCCCCCCTCTAAATGATCCATTGTGTCCCAAAATTGGTATCAGAGCCTAGGTACCTTGTTTTTGTCAAAGAGTTCTCTAGCTTGGGTAGATCCTGTCAAGTGTTCACAATGGCAATAAATGAATCTGCCTCCTTAAAAGCCCCTATGTTTGATGGTGTCAACTATGCCTTTTGGAGTAGAAGAATGGAAACCTATTTGTCCTCTTTAGGTTGTGATGTATGGATGTCGGTTGTGAATGGGTATACAGTCCCTAATAATCCCCCTACTGATCTAGATGCTAAGAAGGAATATGAGAACAATGCTAAAACTAAAAATGCCATTCTTAGCGGGTTATCTGATAATGAGTTTGTTAAAGTCATGCATTGCTCATCTACCAAAGAAACTTGGGATAAGTTGCTGAAGATATTTGAAGGCGATGCTAAAGTCAAGGAAGCCAAGTTACAAACATTGAGAGCACAACTTGAGGGTTTGAAGATAAAAGATGAAGAGAAAATTGTTGACTATCTCCAAAGGATTGATGAAACAACAAACATCATTAGAGGGCTTGGAGAAGAAATAAAAGATGAGGTGGTAGTGAAGAAAGTACTTAGATATCTTACATCTAAGTATGTTACAAAGGTCTCAGCATTATAAGAAGCAAAAGATCTGAAAATATTTACAATGGATTAGTTGTATGGTTCCCTAACTGCTTATGAGATGAGTATTGTCGGTACTGAGGCTATGAAGAAAGAAGCTACATTCAAAACATCAAGAAAAGGAAAATAAGATTCTGCTCATGATGGAACTGGTGAAGACTCTGATGACATCATGGCAAAATTTTTCAGAAGACTCAAGACGGGTTCAGGAAAATACAAAGGCAAGCTGCCTTTTAAATGTTTCAATTGTGGAAAGATTGGACATTTTGCTGCTAAATGTCCCTATGGTGATAAGAATGAAGATGATCAATAAGTGGTAGCAAATCATATGGTAAGGACAAGAAGAAGATTGTCTATTGGCATGGTAGAAGAGGCTACCAGAAACAAAGTAGTCTTTACACACATGAAAATGATACCACAGATGAGGAAAGTGCCTCAAATGACTGTTGCAATTAAGATGAAATTAGAGAAAACCTTTTCATGGCTCAAGAGGTTTTGGTACCTAAAGAAGGAGAAGTAGATCTTGAAGTAGAGCTCATCAGTGCCTTGGAAGAGCTAAAGAAAACAAGAAGAGATTTGAAGAAGGTGAAAAAGGCCGCAACTGAAGAACAAGAGATGTTGGAAGAATCTCTTGAAGAATCCAAGAAAACAATTGCAGATCTAAAACTTCAATTGGAAGAGGCCAAGAGGATCCGTGAAGTTACTATTACCAGTTTGAGTAAAAAGGAGAAGGAGCATCTTAACCTGGAAGAAGAAATTGTCAAGCTCCAGAAGGAATTAGAGAAAAGCAAGGAAGAAATGAAAGTGAGAAGTAAATACGAAGGAAACACCAAAGCTTTAGACAAGATGTTGAGAAAACAGAAGCAATCTAAGAATACCGGTGGCTTATGATTTGAAGAGAGTCAAAGTTCAAATAGAAAAGACACATCCAGAAAAGAGATACAATTTAATTCTTCAAATAAAGGTGAAGAGAAGAAGACATTCATGGTAAGCAAGAATACCAGTAAGAAGACATATGTAGATGCTATTAAGAACCGTCACACAAACCGGTATAAACAATCAATGAACTGGAGGCCATACTCAATGCATCAACATGCAGATCCAAGGAGAAATGCAAGAGTTGATCACGAGGAATTCACCAGAGTTAGCTGCATGAAAGGAAGACCCTCGGTAAGGCAATCATATGTAAGACCAATACAATCTAACCGGTATGTTCCAAATTTTCATGGTTATTGTCATTGGTGTAATAAGTTTGGTCATAGAATGGTAGATTGTAGGAAAATGAATGTTAACCCCAGTTTTGAGAGTAGAAACTCATTTGTTGCATTACAAAGTACAAATGTCAAATGTTATAATTGCAATGAGTTTGGTCATAAGAGTTATGAGTGTAGGAGAAATGTGCAGATGTCCTACAAGAATGCTTTGGATACATCTTTCAATGCTAATGTAAAATGTTACAAGTGTCAAAATTTTGGTCACATAGCAAGGCATTGTAAGCTAATAACTGACAAGCAAAAGAACAGTACCAGATCAAAAGATAAAGACTAAACCGGAACACAAGATGACATAAGGGGAGAAGAAAGAAGAGAAACAAGTTTGGATAGAGAAGGAGAAGAACAAGACAAAGTCAAGATTGATTGTGCAGACTGATCTACATGTTGAAAGGAAGAATTTATGGGTAGTTGATAGTGGTTGCTCAAATCACATGAACGGAGACAAGAAAAAGTTTATCAAGCTTGATGATTGGAATGGTGGTTTTGTCCAGTTTGGTGACAACTCCTCTATCAAGATTAAGGGTTGTGATACATTGAATATTGATGGAAAGCTCAAGGCTCATGATGTGTAGTATGTGGAAGGACTAAAGTATAATCTGCTAAGTGTAAGTCAGATGTGTGACAAAGGATACATGTTCACATTTGACTCTACCGGTTGTCAGATAAGCAAGCCGAGTACCGGTCAGGTTGTAGCAGAGGGAAAGAGAACATATGGTAATGTTTACAATCTGAAGGAATGATATGAGTCCCAATGCATGATGGGACAGGTTGATGAAAGCTAGTTGTGGCATCAAAGATTAGGTCATATGAATTTTTTGATAATCTGGTGAATATAAGTAAAAACCACTATGTGAGAAATATTCCACAAATAACTAAACCAACAAGTACTTTTTGTGATGAATGCATCAAAGGAAAGCAAATCAAAGTGAGTTGCAAAACACAAGATTATAATACCTCAAGACCTCTGAAGTTAGTACATATAGATTTGTGTGGACCAACAAGAGAAAGGGCTTTGACCGGTGAGAGATACTTCATGCTGTTTATTGATGACTACTCAAGGATGACTTGGGTGACATTCTTGCATGAAAAATCATAGGCATTTGAAAGATTCAAGATTTTTAGAAGGATGGTTGAAAATGATAGTGGACACCAGTTAAAGTGTTTAAGATCAGATCGGGGTGGAGAATATTCTTCAAATGAGTTTATTGACTACTGTGAGAAACATGGAATCTAGAGACAATATTCAATAGAAAGAACACCACAACAGAATGGTGTGGCAGAAAGGAAGAATAGGATAGTAATGGAAATGGCTAAAACAGTGTTGAATGAGGCTAGCATACCAGATACATATTGGAAGGAAGCAATTCATACTATTGTCTATACATTAAACTAGGTACAACTAAGAGTGAACAATAGAATGACTCCTTATGAGTTATGGTATGAACGAAAACCTTCACTCAAGCATTTTAGAGTGTTTGGAAGTAAGTGCTTCATCAAGAGAGATGCTGATGGATTAGGAAGTTTTGATTCCAGGAGTGATGAAGGAATCTTCTTGGGTGACTCAATAAATAGAAAAGACTACAAATGCTACAACAAGAAATTGAGAAAAATGGTTGATAATATAAATGTGAGAATAGATGAAGACCTACACAAGAAAGAATTTGCACCGACACCCTATATTGATATTTCAGATAATGAACACGAAGATCAATCTTACAATGGTCTAGTAGAAGAAGCACCAAAGAAGAACCCCAACCAGCATGTGAAGAAGAAATATGCGGAAGAATAGATCATAGGAGATAAAAATGAAGGTGTGCAAACCAAAAGAAAACTAGCCCGAAATGATGAGCAGGTAAATTTCTGTCTCATGACAGAACTTGAGCCCAAAATATTTGATGAAGCTAGAAAAAGTGAAAAGTGGATAGATGCCATGGATGAAGAGCTGAAACAAATTGAGAAAAATCAAACTTGGGAACTTGATACTAGACTGACAAACAAGAATGTCATAGGTACCAAGTGGGTCTACCTTAAAACGATGAATGAAGAAGGCAAAATAATCCGACATAAAGCAAGGTTAGTTTGCAAAGGGTATGCTCAAGTGGAAGGTATTGACTTCGAAGAAACTTTTGCACCAGTTGCTAGGTTAGAGGCAATAAGAATGTTTTTGGCTTTCTCTGCCTATAAAGGTTACAAGGTCTGCCAATGGACATCAAATCTGCATTTTTGAATGGTAACCTTGAAGAAGAGGTGTATATGGAACAACCAGAGGGTTATATTTTACATTATGATGAGAGTTTTGTATGCCAGTTGAAGAAAGCCTTATATGGCTTGAAGAAGGCTCCCAGAGCATGGTATTCCCAGTTGGATAAATACTTGAAGGAGCAAGGATTCTGGAAAGGGAATGCAGATAGTAACTTGTATGTCAAGGTAAATGGAGATCATATGATTATAGTTGTTGTACATGTGGATGATATTATCTTTGGAGGAGACAAGGACATCACGTGCAAAGAATTTTCAGATCAAATGAAGACAAAATTTGAGATGTCCATGTTGGGTGAGTTGTCCTATTTTCTTGGTTTGCAGATCTCACAACAGGAGAAAGGAATTTTCATCTCACAAACCAAGTACGTTAAAGACATGTTGAAGAAATTTCAAATGGAGGACAACAAACTGGTAAGTACTCCCATGGTTACCAATTGTAAGTTGAGCAAACTAGATGAGTCACTAGAAGTTGAGCAAACACTGTATAGGTCTATGATTTGGTAGTCTGTTATATCTAACAACATCTAGAATAGATATTGTACAAGCTGTTTGCATGGTAGCAAGATTCCAAGCTACTCCTAAATAGTCTCACTTAAATACAGTCAGGAGAATCTTCAGGTATCTACAAGGAACTATCAGTTATGGCCTGTGGTATCCAAAGAAATGAGACTTCTCTTTGTAGGCTTATATTGATGCAAATTGGGCAGGAAGTATAGATGACTGAAAGAGTACAAGTGGAGGTGCTTTCTACTTAGGAGACTAGTATCATGGCACAAGAAGAAGCAAGATTGAGTGTCATTATCTATTGCTGAGGCAAAGTATATAGCAGCTGCTACATGTTGTTCACATGTATTGTGAATGAAGCAGACACTGAAAGACATACAGGTGGAGATACCAGAACCTATACCAATCCGCTGTGATAACTCAAGTGCAATCAACATCTCCAAGAATCTAGTAATACACTCAAGAACAAAACACATTGCAATCAAGTATCACTTCTTGAGGGAGAAGGTAGAAGACCAGGAGGTCATTGCCAAATATGTTCCAACTGGTGAGCAAATTGTTGACATATTTACCAAGCCACTTCCTTTGGGACCATTTGAGTACTTGAGACAAAAGATGGGAGTTGTTCCACCATTCCGAAACACTTAAATATGTAGGAGGATGTATGGTTTAGGGGGAGTCAACAATTGTTACTATCTTATGACTCTTGAATCATGAAGCATGGACATAGGGGGAGAATGTGTCCAACCGTATGTAGACAAGGGAGAGATTATGGGTAGACCTTGGCAGTATGATTGGTGTTAGAATAAGGTTCCCTTTGCCATTGCTGTCAAAGGGGGAGAGAAATTAGAACAAAAAATGTTAATATCAATGCCAAAGGGGGAGATTGTTGGTATTGAGTTGTCATTGATGTCAATCGGTATTGCAGGCTACCGATAGGGTCTGTCAACCCGATATGAAGAAGGTTGAACTGACACAAAGGAGAGAAGTATGATTATGTGTTGATAAATGATATCACTGATATAAGGTGAGATGCAGGAGTAAGTTGGCATGTCTAAGTATTAACCGGTATGAAGGCTAGCTGTTTGTTTGTGATGAAGAGGCAAAATGTTAGATGAATCACAACAACACCTGGTGAGCTGAACTGAACGAATGGCATGAATGCATACCAAAAGATTAGATGAACTGTCAGTATTGTGTAATGCTGATAACAGTAGTTGTCTTGTGTATGTGGCATACTGGTAAAGGTCTGTACTAGTAGAAGGGTTTGTACTGGTAGGGATGTTAAGGGCGGAATCGACTCTTTGTTGGTGAGTTGAAAGTATGCCGATGTGTGCCATGGGGAGTTGTGGTGGAAAACATGCAGAGGTTGATAAAATTCTCATCAACATGGTTATCCATGTAGTTGGTGGTCATTAAATGATAAATCCAAAAATCACGGGATTCTATCTGATTGTTGCGGCTTGAGGTTGAATGGACGATAAAGAATGATCAGAGCATGAAATCCGATTGAAGATTGACCTCCAGTCAGAAACAACTGGACAAGATGAGGTCGGCCAAGATCAAGGTCGTAAAGCAGGGTAATGTTTGCTATTTTTAGAAAACTTGCATTGGATGAATAGAAAAACATGTACAGATGCATCTACCCATCACAAGTAAATGATCCAAGGCAGAGAAAACAAGATTTGATGCAGATTTGGTTGAAGGAAAGAAACCCTAACCGCCTGATGTTTGAATGTGTTTTTGGCGGGAAAACTTGTTTTTAAATATACAAGTCTAAAGCTGATAAGGTTGTTGCTACAAAATGATATGTGATTGTGCTGGTGAAAGAAAGAGAGATAAATAAGATTGTTTAAGTGAAAAAAAAGAAAAATCTCAAGTGACTTTGTATTGAAGGAGAAACCGGCAAGGTGTGTGAACTGACAGAGGACAATCGACAGAGATAGAACTTGACAGAGTGTGAGCAAGTGTGAGGTGAATCCAGCAGACAAAGGAAGATAAGTTTTTAACAGAGTAAGGACTAGCATAAAGGTAGTGTTGCAGTAAGTGTGGAGGTATCACATACCGATAAGATTGAAACCGGTAGAGCAGTGTATTGAAGGGTTGCAAAACTTCATTTCCAAGAGGGAAGTTATTTTTGTATTTGAATCTTCATATTGTTTTCACCGAGTAGGTTCTTAGTGCAGGGGTTCTAGCTCCTTTAGGTTGTAACTTATAAATTGTTTAGGGTTTGGTGCTCCTTTGAGTTGGTGCTCATAAATCAGGGGTTGGTGCCCTAAAATTGTAATCAGATCTTTTACATTGTGAGGTTGGATTGGAGCAGAAGATCTCCAACAACTATTCTCACCGAGGTTTTTCCCACATTGGGTTTTCCTCATATATCTGGTGTTGTGTGATGCATGTTTGTGTATGAGTTATGTTGATGTTATATCAAATCCTTTCACACACTTAGTTTGCACTATTTGAGCTGCCAGTCAACACTCAGTTTGTTTTATATTGTACCAGTATATCCTTGTTGAAGAAAAAGTGTTTAAATCACTGATTCACTCCCCCTCTCAGTGATCCATTATGTCCAACATATTTTGCATCATTCTTACAATGGTGGAGAAGTTTGGCTAGTCAATGCTCTTGTGATATCCCACAAAAAAAAATGGTCGAAATGTTCACTTAAAACATCAATAAAGATATTGGATATGAACTAAGAAAAGCTTGTTTGTCTACTTTTAAAGAAGTCATTGAAAATGTCTTTGCAATTAAGAGAGTCCTTATTGAACAAGATACCATTAAGATATTTAAGAACAACAAAGATGAATCAAATGGGAAGGATAAACCTCGCTTTTGGAACAAAAACAAAAAGAAAGTTAACGACGGGGTAGTAGATGCAAACATTGTAAAGACAAAGATGACTTCCCCTGGTGCAAGTTGATCTAATTCCAATAATTAGGTGAATGCTCAATGGCCATCAAAGCCTCCAAGAAAATACACACCCTTGGGAGAGCCAATTGAGACAAAATTTAAGAAATTGGTTGCAAGCAAACTTATAACAATACCAGACAATCCACCATATGAACCAAAAGTGAAACCTGCATGGTGGAACAATGACGAGTTTTGTGAGTATCATAAGAGAAAAGGGCATAAGACTAACAATTTTCATAGATTGAAGAGCACCATACAATATCTTATTGACAAAGGTGACATAGAAGTTGATGGTCACACTTCCAATGAGGAACATGTGATGTTTAAGGAACCATTCCCAAAACATGATAAGGGAAAATCCAAAGCAGATAACCAAGCTAATTATGCCAAGATGTCCTATGATTATTATTCCACCATTAACCACATTTCAATGGACAATCATGTTTTTACTATTATTATAAAGGACAAAACTCCCAAGGGTTCTACTCAAAGGAGTAAAGTTGTTATAAAAGGAATTGCACCATCTTTATCATGTCATTTGAGGATAAAACCCCTGAATGCAATGTTACAACTTGATGGGGTAAACTCACCTTACAAGGTGTTCCATCCAAGACCACAACTTCATCATCTACCAAAAATGAGTATGACCTTGTAGACTAGTTAGGGAAGACACTCCATCCTTGATATTTTGCACATCTCTCCTTCACTTAAGGCTATTCTTGACAGTGTTAAGAGAAACCTCTATTCCCACTGATCTAAACATGGACTAGTTTCAAGCCATGGTGGAATAACTTTCTACTCCACTTTGCCTCACCTTTATAGAAGTCGATGATGTATCTCCATGTCAACCACACAATTCTCCCCTCCATATTGAAGCCTTTCTCCATAAGAACCACATCAAATGAGTCTTGATAGATGGAGGAGTAGGTCTAAACATTTGTACATTGAAAACAATCTTACAATTGGGATACTCTGAACAAACAATAGATTCAATAAATAAGATCACTATCAAAGCATATGATGATGAAGAATGCTCATCTAAAGGAACAATCACCTTACCTTTGAGAGTTGGGCTAGTGACAAACGATATGGTTTGCCAAGTCCTTGATTTAGATCTCACATATAACATACTTTTGGGATGTCCATGGATACATGAAATGATGGCAGTACCATCAACATATCACCAATGCATCAAATTTCCTTACAATGGAATTGAATTGACAATCAAAAGTGATCCAAACCCCTTCATATATTGCAACAACCAATGACCTATACCTAAGGTAATAGTTCTGATTAATAGAGAAGCAACTCCATCTTCCGCATATGTTGATCCAGAATCATTGAAATCTTCTACATCAAAACAAGCAGAGCTCAAAGGAAAATACAAGGACAAAGGCATGTGAGTGTATAGTTTGAATCAAACCATGTACTTGAGACAACTAATGGATTCTCCTAACGACTATGGATGACCACATCCTTCAAAGAAAGTATTCACAATGTTTATAAAATGGGATCCCACTCACATCCCACCACATTCAAGAAATAGTGTGAGATGGAAGAAGAAGACCTTTACAAAATGCTTTATAAGGAACCTGAAGAAGAATCTACACAAAACCACATCACAATACCATGTTAGAATTATGGTAAAGGTTTTAAGTTCTTAAAAAAATTCAGATATGATGAAAAAGGCCCTCTTGGATTATAAAAGAAAGGTATTGTTGAGATGTTGCAGCAAAGCTGGTACCAAAGAAGCACCAAAGGAATTGGATTTGCACCATTGATATTGTGTGGTCCTAATTTCCAAACAACATTGCAAATCGCAGATTCTACCTCCACTAATGACCAACAATAGGAAAAATGCTATTCCATAGACTCCAATGAATGGGAATGGGGTTTAGACAAGTCATCTAGTGACTATGAGCTCACCGAAACATTCAGAGAACTAAGCGAACCCACTGAAGAGAAATTTAGAAAACAATTCAGAGTTGGTCAAACAACACCATGTGATTCTATATCTCAAGAACAAAAGAAAGATAGTGGAGAACCATGGATAAAAAACATTTTGGGACCCCAATCCCTCTATGTCTCAAGGTTCTAGTTCAAAACCATGAAGAGTGAAGACTCTCGTTGCTGAGTGTCTTTTTAGTGACATCGATTTGGATTCATTTACAATTGAAACTAATGAGGAGAGTACTAGTGATGACCCTAATGATTGCATCAAAATACCCGAAGACTCTTGTGTCTTTACCCTCACACTCCTTGAATTTGAAAACACCAATGGCCTTCCCCTCATTCATCCACAACTCATTGACACAATCCAAAATGATGAAGCCTTTATTGACTATCTTGGCATATGAGATAATATTTCACTTGGGGACCATAAAGCAAGATACATCATAGAACTCGATAGTGTGGCATATTTTGGAGAGGGTGCCAAACCTTCTAGTCGTAAAAGTATTAAAATAAAAACAAATTATGGGTCTCATGGTGAAAACCATATTGTGGTGTTGTTTGACCCCCAAAAAAGTAAAGAAAGGATGCATTTGATAGTGAAAACCTCTCTGAAGCACCTAAGGATGGAAGGTTTAACACTCTTCCCATGACATCATATTAAGAAAAATCATCAATGCTGATGGAGGAGACTATCAAGACAAATATTGGCATAGAGAAAGTACCGCATAACATCTTCTTGGCACAAACTTTGACTGAAATTGAACGACCAAGATTCATAACATTCTTCACAGATTGACAAATCAACTTTGCATGGTCATATGCTAATATGCTTGGATTGGATCCTGATTTAGTTATGCATCATTTGATAGTCACTCCATGCACCAAATGAATAAAACAAAAACTCCGCAAGATGCATTCACAAGCGACACTATTAGTAAAAGTGGAACTTGAGAAACTATTAGATGTTGGCTTCATGAGACCGATTGACTATCCTGAGTGGATTTCTAATCTTTTACCTATTATAAAACTAGATCGCAACATTAGAATATTTATGGACTTCAAAGATATCAATAAGGCTTTTCCCAAAGATGATTTTCCATTACCAAACATTGATTTAATAATTGATCTCACACCTGGTCATGCAATGTTCTCATTAATGGATGGTTTCTTCAGGTATAATTGGATCAAAATAGCACATGAAGATCAACATAAAACAACATTTACATGTCCTTGCAGGAATTTTTGTTGAAACGTCATGCACTTCGGATTAAAGAATGTAGGTGCCACATATCAAAGAGCAATGACAACCATCTTTCACGATCTCATGCATGTTACTATGGAAGATTATGTTGATGATCTCTTAGGAAAATCAGTCACAAGGGAAACACATTTGTACATCCTATCAGTAGTTTTTCATCATTTAAAAAAGTACAAAGTCAGATTAAATCCCAAGAAATGTGTCTTTGGGGTAACCTCCAGGAAACTCCTTAGCTACATTGTCTCACAATAGAGAATTGAAGCAAATCTAGCAAAATTGAGAGCCATATTGGAAAGTCAGTGCCATATTGGAAATGCCACCTCTAAAGAACATCAACCAACTCCGATCTTCACAAGGAAGACTTCAACCAATACACAGATTCATTGCACAACTTGCACATAAATGCCATCCTTTTCAGCAGTTACTTCACAATAATATCAAGTTCAAGTGGGATGATAAGTGTGTGTAGGCCTCTCAAATTCTGAAAGACTATCTTTTAAATCCACTAGTATTAATGCAACCTATTCAAGGAAAACCCCTATTACTCTACATATTAGCTACACAGACAGCACTGGGGGAACTCTTGGCACAACAAGATCATGATGGAAAAGAGCGAGCTATATACTACATCAATCACACATTGGTTAGTTATGAGCTTAATTACACTCCAACTGAGCATGCGTGTCTTACCGTGGTTTTTTCCTTGCAAAAATTACATCATTACATAATAAATCACAAAACCATGCTCATCGCAAGAATTGATCCCCTTAAATACCTTCTCAACAAGGTGACACTCACTGGAAAATTGGCTAAATGGGTCATGATGTTGAGTGAGTTTGATATCGAGTATGTGGATAGAAAATCCATTAAGGGACAAGCCATTGCAGATCAACTAGTACATGCACCTATGATCGATGATGCTCCTATTATCTTAGAATTCTCAAACAAATCCATCTTTGTAGTGACAAATCCAAAGCCTTGGCAGTTATATTTTGACGGTTCATACACGCAACATGGCATAGGAGCAGGTATCCTCTTCATCACACCTCAAGGGGATTCTATTCCTAAGTCATATTGATTATCATTCCCTTGCACAAATAACATAGCATAATCTAAAGCATTAACAATAGTCCTATGAATTACAGTTTAGTGGAAGATCCATGAACTTGATGTTTTTGGGGGCTCTCAACTTGTGATTCACCAAGCAAACGATGACTACTAGAATGAAGATGAAAATTTAATGCCATACAAGAAAATGGTGGATGATTTCAAACAATATTTCACATAGATAGTCTTTGAACAAATTCCGAGGGATAATAATCGAGTTGTCGATGCCATGGCTACCATTTCTTCTTTGATTGACATGCCTTAGAATGAGACCCACTACGAGTTCTTGGTGGATAATATTTTGGTTCCCTTGTATGAGATCACTCCTAAAGAAATGATATGTGTTGTTGGTCCCAAATCCCCTTGGTACAGTAGCATTTTCACTTACCTTCATGACAATATCCTTCCACCTGACCTTTCCAATAATCAACGTCATACCTTCATTCGCCAATCCTCCTGCTATGTCATCTTAGTTTATACCCTTTATCGACGGGGTCTAGATGGTACTCTCCTTGGATGTTTAGAAAGTCATGAAGCTCAGATTATGTTACATGAGGTTTACGAAGGTATATGTGGTGCTCACTCTAGTGGTCCAACCTTAGCCAAAAAACTTATGAGGACTGTATACTATTGGCCTACTATGGAAAAAAACTCATATCAATTTATCAGAAAGTGTAAGAAGTGTCAGATTCATGGAGACCTCATTCATGCACCAACACAAGAACTTCAGCTAATCACCACTCCATGGCCTTTTTGTCAGTGGAGACTCAACCTAGATTCACCCTCCTTCTTCCAATGGTTACAAATTCATTATCACAGCCATAGAGTATTTTACAAAATGGAAGAAGTCATTCCTCTCACCCAATTCAACGAAAAGAAAATTGCAACCTTTATCCTCAACTATATCATTTGTTGATACAGTGTTCCCCTTTCCATTATCACAGACAATGGAATTCCTTTCATGAACTAGGATATTCATGAGCTTTGTGATCACTTCCATATCCATAATCATTTATCCACTCTATATTACCTCCAAGGTAATGGTCAAGTTGAGGCATCTAACAAAACTATCCTAAAAATCCTTAAGAAGATAGTCGATGATGTTGGTCGTAATTGGCATGTCCAAATGAATCTTGCACTATAGGCCTATCACACAAGTGTCCACACACCCACTGGAACCACCCCTTATTCACTTGTCTATGATGCATAAGCTATCTTGCCTATTTAGGTTGATTTACCATCCTTACAGGTCTCTTTGCACGATCTCCTCAATGACAAAGACTACAGGGTCTCCGCTTACAAGATTTGGAATTATTGGATGAGAGTAGACATAATGCATTCAATCATCTCAAGGCATATAAAAAATGCATGAGTCGAAGCTATAATCACAAGGTAAAGCCTCGCACATTCAAGGTTGGTGACTTGGTTCTAAGAGAATCCAAAAAATTAGCACGATAGAGAGAAAAAGGGTAAGTTTGAACCAAATTGGTCTGGCCCTTATGTCATCATAGTAGTATATGGATCAAGTGCATATCGACTCTCAATTGGAGAACCTTTAGAAGATCCTATTAACAACATGCACATTCCCAAGTTTTACACATAGTTTCTTAGAGTATCCTAATAAAAAATACAAAAAAATAAAAATACAAACAAATAATAAAAAGAAAAAATTGTCACTATGGCAAAAACCTGGCAAATGAGCACCTTGTGACACAAAAAAAATAAAAATAAATAAAAGTAAACAAAAATAAATTCATCCAATGGTGAAAACCACTTTGGTGGCACCCTGGGCAAGTACCATGGTGAAAACCGGGTTACCGACGCCATGTGTAGAGACTTTGCTCCTCCCTCCTTCAGGATTCAATTTCACCCTTTCACTTTGCATACACTCACAACATTGCATTCCATAATAAATTTACCCATTCCCTATTGGGATCCAAGAACACAGAGAGGGGGGGGGGGGGGGGGTGAATCAGCGTTCTGCCAGTAACACAAGATTTTACCCTTTTATACCATACACATATAAACCGGTAAAAAAATAAACATATAACATGAAGAAAATAAACCATCCACATAAATGAACACCATAACACATAGGATTTATACATGGAAAACCTCAAAGAGGAAAAACCACGATGGGATTTGTGACCCACAATATCAGTTCACTGGCCATATGAAAGGATATTACATATAATGGGGGCCTGCACATGCAGGAAGGCACACTGCCTAGAGCATATTGCTCATCACTAAAGAGTCTCGCTAACTACAAGATTCTACTGAAGTAAAACAATAAAATTGAACTCAAAAATGCATCTGCTATGCCAAATAGAGTTTTGGTTCTAGCTCTGTTCTGTACCGGTTCATAAACCCTGAGCACTACTACTGGTATCTCTTCTCCTCCAAGAATGCTTTCCAAACTATCTATAGATCATTGCATGATATGACATTCATATACAAATGATCTACATACATATACTTGGCATTATACAGTTCTGCTATGTTCTCCTATGTCATATTCAAAATGACCTAGCATACTGACCTATATACCCATTACAAACAATATGCCTTATGTTGGCTTACAATACATTACAAAAGATATTCAATGTCGACCTCAACAATAATTACAAAATGATTTTCTAAATAAATATTCCTTGATGTCAGCTTGCTTCAAGTACTGATGCCGGTGCCTATGCCGATATCGGTGCTGGTGTAATCCTGGATACTCGAATGCCGGTGTTTGTCGGTATATGCCTCCTAATGCTGATATATGAATTCCATATGATCTTGTTGCCATCAATGACAACAAAGTGAATCCGATGAGTGTCAATTTCCAACAATCTCCCCCTTTGGCATTGATGGCAACACTCATGTGAAAAATGGATTCCCTACCGTTTCAATTGAAATATGCTCCCCCTGAGCAATACACTCCTTCTAATATCTTGATATCCTTTCCATGTGTTCCTGTTTGATTACTCTGATATTTTTCACATATATACGTACTCCCCCTTTGCAATCAATGCCAAAGACCGGTGAAAGAATTGAAAGAATTCAGAACAAAAGAATAAATGAATACTATTAATTTCACTTGAGCTTGACCAAATTCAAAATTTTGGGGTAAGCCTTATCCAACAACTGAAGATATGTATCCCAACCGGTGTAGATGTGACTGGTTTCCTCTTATGTGTAGGCTTCCTTGACAGAGGTGGAGGTGCAGTAGGTTTTATTGCCTTTCTAACAAGTCTCCTCCTAGGCTCTGCCTTCTTCTGCTCTACGAGTGGTTGATCCACTTTCTTCCTTTGTACCCTTCTGAAAGCTAGAGGTTCATTGTCCTCAGGGTCAGAATCAGAATTGATGGTAGAAATGTAAGATTCAAGCTTCTTCACCTCTGTAGTACTAGCCACTGCCGGTTTGGATCTAGAACCCAGTTGAGTATCTATCTTATGAATTACATCCTGTACATATGCAGACATATTTTCTATTTTCTTCTCTCTTCTCTTCCTATTGAAGCCAATTTTGACTTCAAGGGCCTTCTCCTATTGTACCAAAATGCTCTATTTTGACATCCAATGGGGCTTCTAGCATTATTTTTGCATAGAGTTCAAAAATGCTATCATCCACCTCATATCCAAGCTCTGTAACCCATATGGTCCTTGGTTCAACTGCTTCCATAAGAGTTTCATCGGTTTTCACCATAAAACAAATATCAGTGGAGTACATCTCCACAATTTTCTTTGATATTATCTCCCTCTGCCTCATATTTTCTTGGAATTTTTTGAAATACCCCCAAATTTTCTCATCTCCACTAGTACCAAGACTGGTGATTGCTTCCTTGATCTGCATATCTACCGGTATGTCATGAGCCCAACGCTTCTTGCCAAGACTAGGTAGCTCATTCAGGAAGTAAAGCATTAAACAAACAATCAAATTTCCATATCTAAAAGTTCCTTTCTTAACTCCCTTGATCTTTCCAAGGTTCAACATCAATTCACTCCTCATCCATTCACATAAATCATATTTTACATTATTCCTCAGCATTTGATATGTAGCATGAATGCATGAAATAGCAACAAAATTCAATCGGTTAGATTGAGTTAGCTTATAACCTATTATCATGCTTGCAAATTTCACATCAGTGTCGATAATTGTGTTGATCCTCATTGATCTGCTATCAGGAGTTGCATCGGTGAGTTTTTTGACCTTAGTGTTGAAAATTTTCTTGCCAGGTTCTTGTCCAACTTTGGGTAAGTCGGCGACTACTTGAATAGCCTCCTTAGTGATCATGTAAGGCTGATCCAGCCAGATAAACTCGTTGTGAACCCTGCTCAGAATGTATCTGATGACTTCATCCTTGAATTCTGGTATGTACAGAATACCAGTTAACCCTAGATCCTCAATTGCTTTGTATTTTGGCTTGATGGTTCCAGAGTCTCCTAGTATCATGGATTGATACATGCTTTTGATGTTCTCTGTGCCTAGATCCTCCAGGGTGCACTGAATGTATGCCCTCATGTCTTCAACATACATCACGCCGTCAGGAACCCTAGAAAATGCTCCCGCAGAGTCTTCTTTCTTAGCAATCAAGGGAACCTCCTTGAATATGGGCCTTAACCTATCCTCAACTTTGACAATGGTGGGATTTGCAATGAAAGTAGGAGCTGAAGGTCCAGATGCCATTTTCGAATAATACTTGAAAGTGAACTCCGGTGGAAGATTTATAATTGTATACACCTAAAAATGGTCTAAAGATAGTTAATTAAATACACAGTTATTTGATTAATTCCCCTTCCCAATTAATTATATTCACAAGCAATTTAATTGATTTCTCTATTCATCGAGTAGTAAATAAATCTACTTGATTTATTTATATAGTTCATTTCATATCCCCCTTTGATTAATTAATGCCCCCCCATATAAATCAATTCTTCTAATCCCCAATTAAGATTATCAAAAAAAAAATTGATGATTTTTTTGAAAATGCATGCATAATAAATTTTTTTTTGGGATGTGAATTGAAAAATTTCAAAAAATCCTACGAACCCATTTCGTAAATCAAAAAACCCATCTCAAAAATGTAATTTTTTCCCTAGCCCATCTGGCGAAAATGCTAAAAAATGACTTTTTATGCAAACAACTAATGTTTTCAAAAATCAACTAAAAATTAACAAAGCTGGGTTTTCTCGAAGTACGTATTGGTAGACCGAATGCTGGAGGACGCTCGTATCGCCGAACTCGCTCGAACCTATGCTGGTGGTATGGGATTTCCATTCCTTCCTCAAGAGCAATTTTTCTCAAACAACTAAAGTGCACAAATGAGGAGTGGTAAAAGGAATTCACCTTTTTAACCTCATAATGGGGCATTTAAGTGGGATTTTTATTCCATTGATTTTTACTCATTTAATCAACTAATCAACCTGGCAGGGCAGCATTTTAAAATTTCTTATTGGGAAATGAATCGGATTGACTATGAAAATCTCTAAAAATCGGAAAATAATTAAAAATCTAAAAATCAAAAAAATTTCAAAAAGTTCAAAAAAATCAAAAAATCGCTAAAAATTTAAAAACATTAAAAAATTATCCGATTCATCTCCCAAGGGGGCATCCTCGCATCAATATCTATCAATCAACATTTGGGGCATCATATCAAGATTTATCATCTCAGAGATTGAATCTGCATCATATCGAGATTTATCATCTCAAAATCAAATTAGTATCATATCGAAACCAAATCTGCATCAAATCAAGATCAAATCTGCATCCTATCGAAATCAATTTTAACAACATCATCAATTGAGTTTTCTTTGAACCAAAGCATTGTCACACATCGCTTCAAAGAGGGGCAAAATGTATACACCTAAAAATGGTCCGAAGATAGTTAATTAAATACGCAGTTATTTGATTAATTCCCCTTCCCAATTAATTGAATTCACAAGCAATTTAATTGATTTCTCTATTCATCTACTAGTAAATAAATCTACATGAATTATTTATATAGTTAATTTCATATCCCCCTTTGATTAATTAATTCTAAATTAATTAATGTCCCCCCATATAAATCAATTATTCTAATCCCCAATTAAGATTAACAAACTCAAGTTTATTGAGATTAGTTATCATTTTCCAATTATTTGAATTTCTAAATTCAAATGAGCACATGGCTCCTAACTTTTAACTACCTAACCTAACCATCCCCTAACCTAGCCCATTCCACCTAATCTTGGGTCTAACTGACCCTATCCTATCTTGCACATTCTAACCTCCTTATCCTAACCTCCCATGGTGTGAATATTCTCTCCTTGAGACACATGACACTTTTTCCACATGTCTCCTCTCTTGGACACTTGCCCTCTCATGAGCAAGGCTCCTTGACACTTGTCACCACAGAGATGACAAGTGTCCCTTCCTCCAACATCTTCTCCAACTTCCTCAATCTTGGCCCTTGATATCTTCAGATTAGATCTGGACTGTCGATTCCTGCCACCTCAGCTTTGGCCTTGAAAATCCTATAAATATCCCCCATTTTGGAGAAATAAGGATCCCTTGCATTCATAGCTTTAGCATCATTACTATAGGCAATTTTTATTTCAATTATCTAGTAATTAGCATTTTGTATTAATCATAGCATGTTAATCTAGTTTCTTAAATCACACATTTCATATCATCTCCATAGTCAATCATGATCAAATAGCTACTCAACTCTTGAGTTGCCACTTTGGAGGTCATTGCTCCGCTGAGAGCCCATCAATCCAACACCTTCAAGGTCCTCAAGAATAGAGGAAAATGGGACATTTCAAGGAAGGCTTATGGTTTGCATTTCCAATCTAGTTTTTAATTAAGCTTTTCAATTACATTTTATTGTCTCATTATATATGTATGCCTTCTATATACCATATGCCTTCTATATACCACATTTTTAGCATCACAATAATTGCTCGAAATCCTTTCACAATGCTTTTGCACGCTCTTAATTCGCCTGCAATTTGCCTTTTCTTCACTTTGAATGCTTGAATGCTCGGTGAGTGAAAATAAATTCACTTACTCCTTTTATCAATGAATAAAACCCTAATCTTTCTCTATAATAAATGCTTCGCAAACAACCCTATCGGGTGCTTGGTTTATAGTCTTATGCTGGGTGAACCTTTATCTATGATGAACACAACTCTCCATATCTCTTCCAGATCTCCTCTGGGGTAATATGAAAGATTTTGCAATGACTTTTCCAACCCCTAAGGCTTATGCCTCAGTTACCGATGGAATTTCCTGTCGGTGGAGGAATACCCTATTCTACTAGTGGAGTTACCGGTGTAGATCCATCTCCACTTGGTTCTTCAGATTTTCTAACCCATCTCTTGGTGTGATCTTGTTGTATTTCATCTACCTTCTACTTTCCTTTCTCATTATCTTTATCATTGCAAACCAGTTGAGTCTTTCTTTTGCAATACTTAGCAATATGACCTATTTTGTTGCATACATAACATGTAACATTGTTCTTCTGAATTACTTTGACAAATCCAGTGTCATTCCTTGACCTACAATGATTAGCAAAATGTCCAAACTTTCCACATGCATGACATTTAACATTCATTTTTCAATCTTCTGATCTATCACCATATTTCTTGCAATTTGTGCATTGATCGGGAACAAAATTGTAGTTTTGATTTGCTTTATTTCTACATTGTTTAGCCATATACCCAAATTTATTGCTAACAAAACATCTACCATTGAATTTATAAGCATTAGATTGCCTTATCGGTTTCCTCTGTTCTGATGAGTTTTGCATACCAGTTGTCTGATCTTCATTTGCAGTACCAGAGCTTTCACCTTGTACAAATCCAAGTCCTCTAGAATCATCAATCTATCTTTGTCTTTTCAATAAGTCATCCAACTGTGCAACACTAATCCTGAATTTTTCTTTATACTCACTTGTAGTTGATAGATCATCTCTCAGAGTAGTTATTTGTCTTTCAAGTTCTTGTTCATTGTTTTGGGAGTGTGCCAAGTCAGCTCTCAAAAGATTATTCTCATGAGTCAATCTTTCATTCATCAAATTTGTTCTTCAGAGATATAACAAGATTATCTTCCTTCTTCTTTCTGTCCTCAATATCTTTTGATAACCTCATAGTCAGATCTTGAATTTTATTCTTCATGAGAATGTTTTCTTGACTTAGTTTTTGACATTGTTTCTTAAGTGCATTCTTCTCCTCATCATCCGGGTTTTGCAAAAGTTCCTTCCTCTTGGCTTGAGCTAATGATAACCTTTCTTGCAGGATAAGAATGAACGCATTAGCAGAACTCAATTCATCTTGCAATTTCAAGTTCTTTATCCTTTCAACATCATAATCCTCAAGAGCCATCTCAAGTTGCTTCTCCATAGCCATGTTCAAAGGTCCCGGTTTCAGGATCTTCCTCAAGTTGTTAAACTTCTTCCGAGGTACTAGGATCTGATACCAATTGTTGGGATATCCAAGAACATTGAGAGGGGGGGGGGGGTGAATCAGTGTTCTGCTAGTAACACAAGATTTTACCCTTTTATACCATACACATAAACCGGTAAACAAATAAACATATAACATGAAGCAAATAAACCATCCACATAGGATTTATACATGGAAAACCTCAAAGAGGAAAAACCATGGTGGGATTTTTGTCCCACAATATCAGTTCACTGGCCATATTAAAGGATATTACATATAATGGGGGCCTACACATGTAGGAAGGCACACTGCCTAGAGCATACTACTCATCACTAAAGAGTCTCACTGACTACAAGCTTCTGCTGAAGTAAAACAGTAAAATTGAACTAAAAAAAGCATCTGCTATGCCAAATAGAGTTCCGGTTCTAGCTCTGTTCTGTACCAGTTCATAAACCCTGGACACTACTATCAGTATCTCTTCTCCTCCAATAATTCTTTCCAAATTATCTATAGATCATTGCATGATATGACATTCACATACATATACTTCACATTATACAGTTCTGCTATGTTCTCCTATGTTGCATCCTATGTCATATTCAAAATGACCTAGCAGACTGACCTATATACCCATTACAAACAATATGCCTTATGTCGGCTTACAATACATTACAAAAGATATGTAATGTCGGCCTCGACAATAATTACAAAATGATTTTCTAAATATATCTTTCTTGATGTCGGCTTTCTTCAAGTACTGATGCCAGTGTCGGTGCTGGTATCGGTGTCGGTGTAATCCTAGATACTCCAATGCCAGTGTCTATCGGTATATGCCTCCTAATGCTGGTGTATGACTTTCATCTGATCTTGTTGCCATCAACGACAACAAAATGAATCCGATGAGTGTCAATTGCCAACATTCCCATCATGGCTTGTTATCCATAATAAACCTTTTTTTCCATCCATCACAAGACTTCCATTCCTTTCCTTTCACCCATAATAAATCAGGTCCAAGCTATAATTGTGGGCAAATCCTAAATCTAGTGATGGAAGTGGATCCCTAAGCATCGCATGTTTTGAGGAACATAATCTTTTCATTCCTCCTTCTTCTCACACACAATCCATAATAATATATCTTTTGCATCATCGATCCGCAATAAAGTTTTGCCTTCTTCACAATAAAGTATCAGTTTCATGGATTCAACTAGTTTCAGATGAGGAACAAGCAACAGTGAGCTTTCAACAAATAAAATCTTTTGACAGACTTCGACAACAATATGGTTTGTTAGCATTAATCTATCCTTTATCAAGTTAATAACATTGTGACCAGATCAAACATGTTAAACTATGTGGCAAGAAACACTAATAACTTGAGGATTTCATTGTATGTTGGTGTCAAGTCTTTGGTTTTCTTATGATTTTATCTTTTATGGTGACATGTCTTTTATCTTTTCTAGGATGTCTCTTACTAGGGATTCTATCTCCAAGATGTCTTTGAGTAGAAAGGTGAGGATGGGGTATGCTCACCAAATTTTTGTTTGTGGATTGTCTCTAAGTAATACTGACTCATCCAATGATATGAAGACATTGTGAGTCTAGTGTGAATTGGGGCATTCCTTGTCTATGACTGTCTGATCTCCATTTAAACAGGTACAATGACTTTCTAGGTCAAATCTATACCTGGATGGTCATAACCTATTTTTCCATAATAAAGCTCAATAATGATAATAGAAAAAGAATCTCTTTCACTTGCATATCTTCTACTTTCCATCCCTTTGTCTACTTTGTCTTCCATCGTCTTGCCCCGAGCCCCATGTAGTTTGGTATCACATGACTGAGTATGATGATACACCAAAAATATCTGCATCTCATGTAATTTCTATCTGCATAATCATATGTCAGTACGTGAATATAGGAATCATAATAGCATCACATCTTGTGCACACCACTCATTAGCACATCATATAAGAATCATCATATTACATTCATTTGCATCATACATAGCATAAACATAAAAAAAAAAAAAATATAATGCATCACGTCATGTACATAGATTGCATCTCATAATCATCATAATCAAAATATAGACATTACATAGAAAATAAATGGCATCATCATAATAGAGCATGTAGCCATAGCATAAACATATTGCATCATATGCATTCATTGTATAAGCATCATACATGATAGATAAATCTCATGAATCATATAAAAAGTATACATAACTGTATCATCACATCATAAATCATATAAAAACATCATAATATAACTGCATCACATAGGAAAACACTCATATAATTTCTGCAAGGATGGATCATCTCATATATATATCAAACAAAATATAAGTGTCATGATACAATGATGTCAAAAATCTCATATGGCTACAAAATCACCTGAAGGTGTCTACATCATCATATACAAAATTGATACAAAAACTGGATCCAAGAGAGCTATGATGAAGAGCCTCCCTCGGAGTCGATAGGCTTCAAAGGAATTTGAGCACTCGAAGGCCTAGCCCTTAGATCATCTCACTTTCCCCCACCCATGGACCCTGTTGTTGTTGGTGGTGGAGGACCCATAACCCCATCATTGGATGCTCATTGTCTCCCCTATCCTGTACCAGTGGATCAAGAGGATTGTCTATAGCTACCCACTGTGAGATGAGAAGGAACCATTTCCATATATAGACTCCTCCAATACTCTATCTCCTCCTGGGCCCGGATACAATAGACAAATCCTGAAGATGTATCACCTCCTAGGATAGATTGAGTTGTCCTGAGAGCCTCCTCTATGGCTGTATACCGTTGGATAGCCTAGTATCTCTCATCTATCACCTCCCAAATTTGTCACCTCAATCGATTCACCTCTCTCTCGAGATCATTAATCTCATCGGCCTGGCCCTATGTGAGCTCTTGTAACATGAGTAGCTCATCCTCCTGTACATCCCCTCCTACTCCCTCCTCCTACCTTGACTGCTCTGAGGTATTCTGTATGGTCCTATCCTGCTCCTCCAATCCTTGTCTCCTCTGTCCAACCTATATTCCCTCATCCTGTACTTGTATCTATGGTGCAACCTGTAATGGTTGTCCCCCTCTCTGTCTATGTGGTAGCCTCAATGGTCACCCTCCCTCTTCCTCTCCTCCCTGGGCTTCCTCTCCCATCCCTCCATCCCTTTGTCCTCCTCTACCCCTCACAACCCTCCTAGCCTCTCCTCTCCTCCATAACCTCCTTCGTCCACCCCCATCCTCATCATCATCATCATTGTCTAACCCTGGAGATGGATCTCCTAAACTTGTCAGACATGGGAATGGGTGTGCTGTAAAATAGGTGATGTACTCATTGGTCATGCCCACATCAACCACATCTTGTAATAAATCCCAGGGCATTAGAACCATTTGTTGAAATTGTGTGAGAATTGCATCATATGAAAAATTGACCCCAATGGACCTGCTCTCTAACTGTCTGTGCAAACTCTCTTGATCCTCGTGGCATATGTTATACTTTGTCGAACTATCTAGCCACCTTATCAATGAGATGTCTATCCAAAAGATAGGGAGTCCACCCAATGATATACCTACTACATAAGCAAAATGTTAGCTCTCTCATATCCTCCTCCCAGGCCTCACGATCTAGGTATAGTCTCCATGTAACACTATCCATATCATCAAAATGTTGCCTCTAGTACTCTAGGTTCCCAATCCATGGTTGGGAAGTGATCATGTTGTAAAAATGCACATAGGCCTGCCTATGACCTCAGAATCTGAAATGAATAGGTCTTGATACTGCTATGTGCTCATAGGCCCAAAGCTGTAGTAATATGACCCTGCATCCTAACACGCAACCACCAAGGTACACAAAGTGATGGAGCTCATGATATAAGTGTGCCAAAATGCATGGGACCCATGCAAACCTAGTCCTCTTAGTCACTAGGATCTCCAGTGCCCTGACCCAGCCTATATCCATCCTGCATGTAACCATGTCAAGACATAGGAATCTACTGATCACTCCTCCCACCACTATAGCTAGAGTCTATCTGTTGGTGTACATGAGCTCCCAGCTCAAGTGTCTTCCTCTCATCTCTAGCTCTCACTCTCTAAAGACTCGGTGAAGCACATCTTCATCTCCCTCTCTGTCATACACAATTAACTCTCCATGGATGGGTATCGGCAATATCATATAAACATCCTCCAAAGAGACTGACATTTCACCAATCGGCAAATAAAATGTGCAAGTCTCAGAGTGCCATCTCTCTGCAAGAGTAGTCAATAGTCCCGTGTTTTCCCAAATCTCAGCCATATATATCATGTGTCGCAATCCCATTGCATCGATTGTGGTATGATCCTTTGCAATCAGATCTGTCCATAATCTCTGAGGCATAGGAAATCTATCTCTAGACTCAATCTGGGGTAAGTACTCCTGTACCCAATCAAACCAATCACGTCAATCCTAGTATTACTAATATTCATCACATAGTGTTACTTATCTTATCCTAGCCTTGTGGTACCTATGTTTATCACATGGTTCTGCATATCAGGCTCTATCCTAGTGCTAATGTTTATCACATGGTGTTGTATCCTCGTGTATATGTTTATCACATTGCACTTGATCCTATCTTGCTAGAACACTCGCTGAATTTTATCAATTCGATGACTTATCCTATATTCAACTTAGCAAACCTACCTTTTCTAGGGAACCTATTGAGTGAATCCTCTCAGCACCTTATCCAATTGGTGATGCATGTTTATCACATGGTTGCTGATTCTAGCCTAGCTTTTAGATTGTCTTTTCTAGGGCACCTGTTGAGTGAATCCTCTCATCAACTTATGCAATTGACAACGTATGTTCATCACAAAACTATCATTTTTTTACTTTAAAGACATAAACACAACTTTATTTCACATAAACACGTTTTCACAACCTAGACATGGTTTTATTCAAGTTATAGGTGCTTTTACTACATAGACATGCTTTCTTAGCATAGACACAACGTTGTTTTACCTAGATGCGTCCCTATTACATAAACACAACCCTATGACCTAGACACATTCTTCCAACATAGACATGCACACATGATGCATAAACATGATTATATACGTAGATGCATGCATAACCGACCCAGACGCGCGTGTTCATCACAAACATGCCCTAACAAGACTTGAACGTATTCAAACAATTTTGCCGCTTCTGTGTGTTTTTTTCTGAGCCTATAAAGAGAAATAAATGCATCATAAATGTAAAAATTCCTAAGCAAGATCGAAATGCTTACTAGCTGGACCATGTCCTCTGGTCGATCGAACCACTAGATGTGATCGAAGTGATAAATCCTCTCTGCCATCTATCCTAGACTGCTTATTTCTCTCTACACTCTCTCCAAGTACTATTCTTTGCTCTGATCTCCTGAGTGCTATGGATACAAATGAGGATTCTTTTTCCCTATGGCCTATACTTATAGGCTGTGTAACCCTATCCCTTTGTGTTAGTCTCATGCTTCCTGTTGATCCCTTTTGAGTTAGTTTTTCTCCCGCGTGACCTTGTCACTCTATCCTTAGCCTTTTCTAGTCTTTCTTTCTTATCAAGAGATTGCCTGCGATATTTTTTTTCAAAATTTTCATCCAATCTCTCGAGGGGGCATATGATTCTCGTCTTGGGACAACTTTGTATTAGTTTATCTCATCTTCTTTGAGCCAACGCGACAAGTTTCATTGTCTCAAAGAGGTGAAAAATGTAGACACCAAAAATTGTCCTATCATAATTAAGTAAATACTTTATTTATTTAATTATTTATCCTAAAGACTTCTATTAATTAAATAGATCTTTATTTATTTAATTAATTCACTTATCCTCTTCTAGCCTTTCCTTATTTAAATAAATATTTTTATTTATTTAAATTATCCTTTCCCTAGATTAAATAAATATTTTTTATTTATTTAATTGGTCCCACTTCCTCTATTAATTAAATAGATCTTTATTTATTTAATTAATTCATTAGATTTTTTCCTACATGACATATGTCATTTATCTCTTAATTATCTTACCTATCCTCTCATTATTTTATCCTTTTTCCTACCTACCCCTTAATCCTAGCCGACCATTTATTCTTTCACCTCTTAATATTATCCTTTCATTCTCTATAGTGTCTTCTATATAAGAGGACTCCTTCATCCTTTCACACCCCTAATCTAATCAATCCAATAATCTTAATGCATCTATCAAGCCTTCAAGTGATCAAGTGATTTTACAACCACAATCTGTTCTTTTTTGAACTCTTGTTCACACATACAAAATCTGAGAGCAAATATATCAAACAAGATCAATGGAGATAAGAGACAATGGAGATCAAACCTTACTTGACATGTGAATGATATTATTGTTTTATTTGTTGATTTGTAAGTTTTTAGGTTTCTTCATTGGTGTATGGTGAATGCTTTGTTGTAGAACTAGGGTTTCTTATGGTTGGATCTTTTGTGGTTTTGCAATAGTTTGTCATCATCATTTTTCACCGTAGACAAAGATAACTTTTAAAGTGAAAATATTGAGACTTGCTCTTCCATCTATCAAGAATCATTTTATGTGATTTTTATGTAAGAAAGCTTTGATATGAAGTGGTGCATTATGTGGTTATTGTAGAGAGGCATCATATGCTTTAGTGAATGTGAGACAATGGGGAGTAGAAAGGTGTCCCACCATGGATTGAAACTGGTCTATGTTTATATTAGGAGGAACAAATGTCTCTTACAAGGTTTTGTCCAAAATTGCTTTGCGTGAAGGTGAAATGTGCAAGAGTTCAAGAATTGAAATGAGAGTGAGTGTCTTTCCTAATTGGTGTACAAGTTCATATTGCTTGTTGAGTTATGAAGTCATTTTAGTAGCCTCTTGTAGAGTAACTTTACCCCATTGAGTAGTGACATTGCATTTAGGGGCTTTCTCTTTTATGGTTATAGTAGACACATGAGTGTCCACTTCAATGATATGATTGATAGTGTAATCATAGGCTACATTTGTATAATTGGTATTTTTGTCTATTTTAGGGGCCTTTCCATTATCATGTTTTGGAAACGGATCCTTAAACATCACTTATTATTCATTGGGAGAGTGACCCTCAACTTCGATTTTGCCATTATCAATAAGGTCTTGAATGAGATTCTTCAATTTATGGCAATTTCTAGTCTTATGACCCTTGCTCTTATGATATTCACAAAATTCATTATCATTCCACCATGAAGGTTTTATGCTTGGCTCAAATGGTCTATTTTTAGGAAATGTGATGAGCTTATTGGCAACAAGTTTATTCAATGCAAAATTTGATTGGTTCTCCAAAAGGTGTGTACTTCCTTGGAGGTCTTGGTGCCCTTTGAGTATTAACTTGATTATTAGATGAGATAGCACTAAGAAAAATCACCATTGATTTGACCATATTTGCATCAACAACCCCATCATTCATGGTGTTTTTCTTTTGTATTAGCTTCATCTTTGTTTTCTTTAAAAATCTTGATAGTGCCTTGCTCAATGAACACCTTCTTGATAGATAGACCATTTTCAACGACTTCTTGGAATGTATATAAACATGATTTATAAAGGTCATATCCAATATCCTTATTCACATTTTGTGTGAACATTTCAACCATTTTCTTTTGTGGAATGTAACAAGGGCATCAACTAGCTAAGCTTCTCCATCTTTGAAAAAATGATGCAAAAGATTCACCATTTTTCTATTTAGTGTTGCATAATATTGTCATCAACAATTAACACTCAATTTTGTATGAAAATATTGTATAAATGCCTCTTATAATTCACCCCATGGATTGATTCCAGGTGGTAATTGCGAAAACCACTCCATGGCTTGTCCACCTAAACTTTGTGGGAATAACCTCATCAAATAAGAGTCTTCTTGGGCTACCTCTATGCAAGCCATGCAAAATTATCTAATATACACCTTTGGATCTCCTTTTCCTTTGTATTTATCAACTTTAGGTACCACAAATTATGGAGGAAAAGGTGGCATATGTATGATATTATAATAAGTATAAGGAAAAATATCCGGAATCATGTAATTATTTGCAGATGTTTGCATACTTGTCATTTGTTGTTGCAAATTATTACTAGGTGGTACATTGTTTCTTTGAGCTATCCCTATGCCTGAGCCATCGAGAGGAGGAGGGATGTATTTTATGTAAGGATGATATTGGTCGTATATGTCTTCGGGTGGTGGAGGGATGCAATTATTGTATGAGCCACCTGGTATATGATTTTGATGAGGTGAACTAGGCCTTGGGAAAGTGTATGCAACATGACCATGTTTATAATTAGTATTATAAGCATGCTCTTGGGTATGGTCATCAAATATAACACGCGGTCTTCTAACATAGGCATTATCATGAATAGGACCTCGAGTATCATCTTGTTGTTGGGTATAAGAATTAGTATTTCTTTGGCCTTGAAATATATGTGCACAAGGTTGTTCATAGGTTTGTTTAGCATAGTTGGCATGGGCATATGCATTAGGTATATTAGGTTTTTGAAAAAGGGATGAAGGTGACTCAGGAATGGTACACTTGCGTCTATGTCCATCGTTGTTACCATTAGGTTGATTTGAATCAATTTCCAAGAATTGTGTAACACTCATAAGGTAATCTTGCTCCATCTTCAAGCAATCTATATAGGTACCTTTGAGGATCTCTCTTGAATATGAAGTCAAGCAACTTATTAAATCTTGTGTCGGACATGTGATCTTGAATTTCTTCGATTGTAAAGGACTCATTATCAAAATCTTGTGCATTATGTTAATTGTCAAAAGGTCATGGATTATAAAATTAATCATCATCAAATACATACAAATCCATGTTTTGAGATCCTTGAGCTCCTTAAGCTTGTTTTCTAGACCTTCTCGATTGAGTTTCAACAATGAAAAGACCTTGGATAAAATGGAATGTAGAAGAATAAATGGTAAGATTTGATTACAAACAATTAAGATAGTTATAGAAGTGGAAAGAGAATCTAGAGTTGTCTTGCAATGCCCTAAAATGTTATCTCAAAGTTGATATGATAGTTTAAGCAATGTGTGACTTCCTAGGAGATGAGAAATTCCTATAGGTAATTTGACCTTAAGTCAAGATACTAAAATGGTACCCAAGATGAAAAATTTGATGTAGGAACCACTTAGTGATGTCTATGATGTGTTTGCAACATAATGATAAGGTCTACAAAACAACTCTTTGACTCTAGTTGAAAAGTTTAAATGAGGGTTTTGGAAAAAGATGTCTAAAAATGTTTGAAAGTAAATGGAAAGCTATGAAAAGATGATGGTTGACTAAATCGAATCCTATGTAATTAGCCTTACAAGCTCTTTGAATCTTAGAAACCACAGACGTAGTATAAATCCATAGACTTGCCAAAATGCTTCAAATACACAATTTTAGAGTCCAGAAACATAGTTTCATATTACTAGTGTTATTTTCAATCTTGTCCAAATATGCTATATGATTTCTTAGATATGTGTTAGGATGTTGCATAAACATGGTAAGAATGTCCAAAAACATATTTTCTCAGTTTGAAGTGTTCTTCAAAAGTCTTGTTTGTATGTGTAGAAGAAGTTTACAAAAATGCGATAGTTAGCCTTAGAAATGCGCTAGAAGTCAACACAGACATGACCAAAATGATCATACACACATTGGGAAGTGCCACGGATGTGTTTTTGGTGAATTTTTTTTTTCTCAAGTCTGTCCAAAATTTTGAAATGTGACCAAATCTTAATGTTGATGTTTTATGACAAGAAAACACAATGTTTGAAAGTGTTTTTGTCCGAATATGAGCATAATGTGTATGTTCTATAGGCCAAGATCAACCCAATTTACATGGGTTTTTAACACAAACTAGTACACTTAAAACACTTCCTAGCCTTAAGGTCAAGATCTTATGGCAGTAACTCTAACCCACATCTTGGAATCTCCATCAACTCAAATGTATGAACACCTTAATGGGTGTGTACACTATTTTGTCTTTTTGAGAGAGGACATATAGGGGCCTCCAAGATTGGAAGGATGAATTGATCACCCTTTTCTTGGAAATATACAAGTAGCTTATGCTAAGCTGGGTGAACCAAGGGAAAATAGATGTGAGGGTGTAAGGGTTAGTTTCAATCCAAATAAACATAAAACATTGAAACAAACATGAAATAAACCTTTATACCTTCACAAGTGCTCTCTTCCTCCTTAGATTGGATCTTTGATGAATTGAAGATGCACCATTTGCTCCACTTGTTTGGATTGGTCTTTGATTGGAGACGTGGATTTCTCTCCATTACAACAACAACATGGATAATGCTTGATGGATGGATGGAATGATGGGTGATAATGGATAAGTATGGAGGGATTTGACTATAATATGGATGCTAAGGGAGTATTTCTAAGCACAAAATAACAACTTAAGATTGCATTAGAATAAGATATGGAAATGAGGGGAGGAGACTCCAATTTATAGATTAGAGAGGGCCAAAATGGAGGACCAAGATCAATTTAAAATGGAGGGTGGATATTGAAGGAAAGTGATGGGAATAATTGAGAGTACAAGGTGTGGAGACCAAGAGATTTTTCATAAAGGCATTTCTTGTCTCCACAGTCCTCAAGTTACATAGGGAAGAGATCCCTAGGCACATTGGAAGAATAAAATGAATTAAAAATTCTTTGGGAAGGGAGAAGGGAATTAAAAATTCTTTGGGAAGGGAGAAGGGAATTAAAAATTCCCAAATAAAAGATTGCATAAAAGGAATAAAGGAGAAAAAGAATTAAAAATTCTTTCAGAAGAGGGGGCATGGGGATGTGCAAAGGGTTTGAAATCCTTTGACATGACCAAAGTATGTGCATTTATGGTTTGGAGGATGAAGGGGGACAAGCCATTTATGAAAAATGGTTGACTTGTTCCTAATCATGGGGATTAGCAATGTGCAAATGATTAAGAGAGGTGATTAGGTGGGCTAATGAGAGATTATGGTGCAAGTGGGAAGGTTAGGAGGATGTGACATGAGTGGAGGAATTGGAGAATATTGATAAGTAAAGTTCTAGAAGAATTAATTAGGCTAAGTGGGGATTAGGAAAAGTGATTTGTAGGAATCACTTCAGTTAGGTTAATTAATTAGAATTAATTAACTAAATAGGTTTAGAAGAATTAATCATTTGAATGGTCATTAGGGGAATTGAGAAAATAATTAATTTTTTGATAAATTAATTACTGGACTATGATGATAAAATTAATTAAATTAATTTTAAGAAGAATAAGGGTAAACATAATTAAATAAATTAATTATGTAGAAAGGCTAAATTAATTAAATATTTAATTTAATTAATTTTAGGCGTCTACATTTTTCCCCTCTTTTATGCAACAACAAAATTGGTGGTGGGTAAAAGATAGAGAAAAGATGCCCCAACATGAAAATATGAGTGGTACATGCCCCCTCGGGAATCTAATTAGAAAATTTAAGATTTTTTGATAAATTATTGAAAAGAGAAAATAATCGTGAGAGGGTAAGAAAAAAGGAAGAAAAGAGGAGGGGACGAAATAAATTTGGAGGAAAAAGGAAGAAAGACAGAGAAAAGGTGAGAAGAGAGCGAAGGGGGACCCTATATAAGCCGCATGGGGACCAATGAGAGGTCAATGTCACACATAGAGTTCACGGATCCCAAAGAGAGGAGAGTAGACGAGAGAAATGGATCACTTCCCACGCCACAAGCATCGCACTGAGAGAGTCCAAAGGTACTAGCGAATGGCCAAGTATAGCCCACCGGTATGTACCCCATCCCGAATTTGTGATTTTGGTAGGCTAGCATTAATTAGGGCATTAAATAAGGGAAAATAACCTAGTGGAGCGTAGACGCCGATCACCATTTTGGCATCTACGGGGATGATCATCACTTGTGCAGGTGATCCCCGTCCATGTAGATAGCTACCGTTTACATAGATGTTGGTCCAAGGACCAACGTCTTCACTCTGGGAGAAGGAGAAAAAAGGGTCTGGGAAATATCGTCTTTGCACTACAGATCAACATAGGGGACTTAGTTTCAACATCTCCACCTAAGGGAAAATGTCATCTTTGCATAGGGGAAAATTAGGGAGGAAAGAGAAAAAAGATGGGGTTATAGGGGATCACGAAGATGCTCAGGGGATAGAAAAAGGCTATAATAGGCTAGAAAGAAGGGCTAATGAAGTTATTTGATTGGATGCAGGAGGGTCTAGTTACCCTAGAGTCACAGGAGCATTGGCCTCCGACCATGGAATTGTTCACAGAGCTTGGTGGCATAAACTGGACTCTGTTGACTTGGTGCGAGATTGGATTCGTAGCATAGTGGCCCCAGATTCGATGTCATGCTACTATGATGAAAACTCTAGTGGAAAGATGGAACAATGAGACTTGTACCTTGATAACTCAATGATGAACGGATAGTACCAAACTGGTACTGAGAGGGGGGGGTGAATCAGTACAGACAAAAGCTTCAATCCTAAACCGGTTTGTCAGCAGACACTGCGCTTTGGCAGACAAACAGTAACACAGGTCTTAAAAAGAGTACAACTGGCAAAACCTAGAATAACTGAGACAAGCATAAACCGGTTGACACTTATCTTTTCATATAATCTAATACTTCATTTCCATTTCACCCTAGTGCATGAACAGGTAATCTATCATCAAAGATGTATAAACAGCTAGATCAACATGATTTACCTTCAGACACAATCACTTAAACCATCACATGAATAACACCACACATGACACACAGATTATTCACATGGAAAACCAACTGGGAAAAACCACGGTGGGGATGAATACCCACAAGCTATTTTTGAACTCTTTAGAAGTCCGCTCTATTAGGAGCCTTGTCTGGTTAAAGATTGATACAATAGGTTATGTTAGGAACCTATCCTGTTAGGGATCACCCGGTTAAGGGATGGCTAGAATACCCGGTTAAGGGTTAAACCCTATTAAAGGTTACCTTGTTAGTGGATTTCAAGAACTCAATGGTTTTGAGTCACCCTATTAAAGTATTTACAGTAAGTCGGTTAAAGCTACCCTGTTAAGGGATTTCCCAACTGTTGAAGTGGTTAGAGATCAACAGGTATTACAATGATCTGGTAACAACACTCAATGCCAATGCAGATCCGCTTTAGCTCCTCTTCACCTTCTGCAGGTATCACTTCTCTCCTCTAGTCTGGCAAGAATCACGTATCCCTTCACTTGGATACACACACACAACTTTTGCCAACAACCTCAGAAAGAAACACAACATTGATCTTATAGGAAACAGATAGGTTGGTAGCATAAACCCTAAGCCCTAAACCTGTTAGGTTAAGCAATTCAAATGGTTCAATCTTGACCGTTGAGCACATTGCATTAAATGCAACAGTCTTGAACCAATCTCAAGATGTTCTCCATCATTCATTTTCCACTTCTTTCATGGTGGCTGATAACCCATCACGCATTTTCACCATTTACAGACTTCTCACATTCCTGAGGTAGATAAGAACAATCTCCTTCATGCAAGATCCTTCATGTGCACAAGGCTGATGTGGCAACATGATCTGTTCTTCATTACAATGCTAACTCATCACACAAAGTCACCGATTGAGTCACACAGGATTGAAGTACTTCAATCGAAAACCTGAAGTTGAGATTACCAACTGGTAGTCATACAAAGCTTCCATGTACCAGTTCCCATAACCTCATGCCGGTTCACCTTGAACAAACACACCACTTCACTTTGGCACATATACCAGTTCACAATGTTATACTGGTTCTCACATATACCGGTTCTTGGTAACATATCGGTTCTCTCTTCTTCAACATATTGACATCAATGACAACATACAATGTCATCATGTCCTCATACCGGTTCACATAATGCCAAAAATATCCCCCTTTGGCATTGATGGCAATATACAAAGATATCTCTCCGCTTCACTTCTTCTCCCCCTTTGACAACAATGCCAAAGTGGAGGTACAAGCTTCCCTGTTCCATTATGCTGCTCCCCCTGAGGAGTAGCATCCTTCAACACATCAATCCTGAAGAAAAATTTGACTATGCAATACTTGATTGATGTGGAGCATATACCTTTAGTTTACCTCTTGAAGGGGCAACACCCCTAATTCACCTCTTAAATACATAAATGTATCCTTTGGGAGAGGCTTGGTGAATATGTTTGCTAACTGCTCCTTACTGGAAACATGTTCCAGTGAAATCTCTTTGTTCTGAACCTTTTCCCTCAAAAAATGATACTTTAGCTCAAAGTGCTTGGTTCTAGAATGTAAAACCGGATTCTTGGAGATGTTAATTGCACTAGTATTGTCACAAAATATACTTACCGGTTCAGATATAGGAACTTTGAAGCCATTTAATACATGCTTCATCCAAATTGTTTGAGTGTAGTTCATGAAAGCTGCAACATACTCTGCTTCCGCTATAGACTGAGAGATACAACTTTGCTTCTTACTCATCCATGAGACCAGTCTACCATCGAGAAAGAATGCACCACTGGTTGTGCTCTTCTGGTCATCCATATTACTTGCCCAATCAGCATCTGTGAATACCAATCTTCATGCAAATGCCAACAATCTCCCCCTTTGGCATTGATGGCAATACAAGTATCAATACCCTTGATTGTTATGATTGTGTATAGGAATCCTAGTTTACATTTTACCACATACTCTCCTTCAACTAAGTCTCCATGTCTTTAGCTGGTAACTGGCTATAGATATTCTCTCTATCAATCATATGGTTCTTCTCCCCATAATCATATAGTTCTTATCCCCCTTTGACAATAATGCCAAAGTGAAAGTAAAACATGCAGTGTCATACTTCACTATTCTGCATCATCAACCTGCAACTTGATGCTCCCCCTATGGAATAACTCCCCTCTACACCAATCTTGCTTCAAGATTCTTCAATTAGCTCCGGGACTGATGTATTCCACATCTTTCTCAATTAACCTAATGTAGGGGCACAACCCCTTGCTGACCTCTAAGATACTCAAAAGTAGTCTTAGGAAGAGGTTTAGTAAAGATATTGGTAAGCTTCTCCTTAATAGATACATGCTCCAATAACACATCTTTACTCTACACTTTCTCTCTCAAGAAATGATATTTTATCTCAGTATGCTTGGTTCTCGCATGCAACACCAGGTTCTTTGAAATATTTATTGCACTGGTGTTGTCACATAAAATCTTTACTGGATTTGTAATCTTCAGTTTGAATCCTTCCTGAATGTGTTTCATCCAGATTTCCTTGGTACAATTCATATACGCTGCAACATACTCAGCTTCAACAGTGGACTGTGATATATAGCTCTACTTCTTGCTGCTCCATGATACAAGTCTTCCTCCAAGAAATAATGCACCACTGGTTGTGCTCTTCCTAGCATCAACATTACCTACCCAGTTTGCATCTATATAAACCTTCAAATCAAAGTTACCTGCATATGGATACCATAATCCATAGTGAATAGTACCTTTCAAATATCTAAATATCATTTTGGTTGCTATCAAGTGTGTGTATACATGTGCCATCAATGACAACACGTGAATTCATATATTACAATCATCATCAAGCCAACAATCTCCCCCTTTGGCATTTATGGCAACACTTAAATTTTTTTACAACTTTACAACTAAGTGTGCTTACAAAATTGCATGAGCACATTTCTACTCCTCCTTAACAATACATACAAATTTTTCACAATAACACATACATATTTCTACTCCCCCTTTGACAACAATGTCAAATTGAAAAGTAAAATACATATATATATATATATATATATATAGAAAAATTTGCATCAAAAGTTTACATATACAAAAATGTAAGTGTCTTTATCAAGGAGTGTTCACTGCAATTTTCAAGAAAACATCACTGAAAGTGATCTTCATCTGAGAAAAAACATTTTCCCAAGTTTCCAATAAGGTTTCAGTGATCTCAATGGTTGTCATAACCTGTGCAATGAATTCTTCCATCACATCTATTGTGCTCATCTCTGGAGTAGCCAAAACCGCTTCTGCATCCCTATATGCCTGTTGCAAGATGTCCACTTTGGGTCTCAATTGGTTCTTTAGTTCCTTCAGGGGTCAAAGTCTCTTAGCCTATTCACAATCATAGATATCTAACCAATTTTGGAAATCATCAACAAAGATAGCTGGTAGAGAGTCATCCTTATGCTTAACAATATTTGGTGAAACAATTTCTTCTTCATCTAACTCTGGTTGTTCTCCAGTCTTTGTTTGATCAGTTTTATGAGACTTTATTTGCTTACGCATCCGTTGAATATTTCTAGCTATCTGATGAGTTCTTACTTCAACAGAGTGCACCTTTCCATTCATTAACATCAATCTTATTGCCTTAAAATGAAACTGTCCCTTGAATTTATCAATCAATGCTACTAATTCATCTATAGACAATTCAAGAAAATACTGAATGAAAATACTATCAATTATTTCTTGATCTTGTTCAACCGCCACTTTCCACTTATTTACAAGAATAGAATACAAAGAATCAGAAATGTCATTTTTAAGATCCCGAGGTAATCGATTGTATTGACACAAGTATCTCATTACCTTTTGAACAATTTGTTCCTTCTGATCTTCATCAAATGGATCAAAGCATTCTTTCACATTATCAAACCTATTCCTCCCTAATGTTTTTATAGTCCTCTCAAAAATAGTCATAGGTTGGTAAGATAAAGCATTAATAGGAATACCCAGTTGTGATGTGTCTTCTATTGGTTTGGCTTTCTTACCATTTGCTTTCATTTTCTTTGGCTCCTCTTCAGTATCAGCATCATCAGATTCTGTTTGAATAATAAGTTGTCTACCTCTCTTCTTCGTTGTAGTCTTCTTCTTTACATACACTTTTGGTGCCGGTTCCTTCTTGACTTGGACACTTCATGTCACCCTTGTACTAGTTGGCACTCAAGGTGCTTGTTCAACCTTCTTCTTCTTTCCTTGAGCACTACTAGTTCGAGATGGTGCAGTTTGCTCCTCAAATGTTCCCAGCCTTTTCTTCTTCTTATCCACTAGAGATGCCAACAGATTATTAGCATAACCGATTAACAAGTCATAATTGACTTCATAACTCATATCTTCCATTTCATCCTCCTTGGTTTTGATGGCTTCCACGAGACAAAAGTTTGTGGTGACTGTGAAATAGATGTCTTTTGTAAAGTTCTTCACCACGTCTTCACGTAGCCTCACCCTCATACTCATCTTCTTTTGGAATTCATTGAAATATCTATTCATTGCAGCACAAAATGTGTTCTTTATAGCCTTAATGTTGTTCTTGATTTGAGTAGTTACCGGCAGGTCCTTTGACCATTGAATGTCACCAATTCCTAGTAGGAAATTCTAAAAGTAAAAGAATAGACCAATCAATAATTGACCAAATTTGAACTTTTGACTGTTGTCTTTCTTTATTGATTGCAGATTCAACATCAATTAACTCCTTATAGCCTTGCATAGGTCATAATCATTACCGTTCATCATTTGATCATAAAGAAATACAACTGATTCACCAAGCTTTATCAGTTAGGGTTTGGCACATCAACAGGTAGGGTTTACCTATTGATCGCACACCTTCTCAAGTAATATCGATTTCCTTCACTAGCTCATCTACCAGTTGCAAAACAACATCATTACCGGCTACAATTGACATCAATGACAACATAATAGTTCATCAATGCAATCTTCATGCAAATGCCAACACAGTATGCCTAGGGTGCAGCTATGTTAGTGTTAGGGATCCCACAGATACTGAGAGGGGGGGTGAATCAGTATCTGACTGGTTAATGGAATTTCTTAACTTAAAACATGCAGAACATAATATAACAGTGTACCGATATGCAAGAAATAATGCAATAAACAGAATCAAGAACATCCACATGAAAAGCACACCATAACACAAAATTTTAACGAGGAAACCCAGTGTGGGAAAAACCTCGGTGGGATTTGTGACCCACAATATTCACTCACTGGCCAATAAGAGAATATTACTTACAATAGGGGCCTGCACATGCAGGAAGGCTAACTGCCTAGAGCTCACTACTCAATGGGAAGTCTCACTGACTTACAATAAGGATTATACAAATCCAATATCTTGTACTGCTTTACAATAGCATCTTCAATGCCTAATTCAATACTGGTTCCTACTCTGTTCTTTACATATACCCCTTGACCTATATTTCGCACAATAGGTCTGCCTAATATTTTCCTATATATCTTCTACATCACATTCCAAATGTCTACAATGATCTCTTTTATATATAAGAGTCATTTTACAAATTGCCAAGTCGGCTTACACATTTTTACAATAATAAACAAAATAAAATATAACAAAATCCTGTCGGCCTCTGTGCCGGTATACTTCCTTTCTTCTGTGCCGGTGCCGATGTCCTGAGTGCCAGTGTAGACTGTGATCTGCTGATGCCGGTATAATGCTTTTGCCGGTGCCATAGGATTGCAAGGTTGCCATCAATGACAAAACCTTCAATCACATACAATGTCTCATTGGAGTGTGCATATGCCAACAATCTCCCCCTTTGGCATTGATGGCAACACTCATGAGAAATTTAAAAAAGTATAAAAAATGTGTAGTCCAATAATGTTACCAAAAATGTGTGTGCTCCCCTTGAGCTTATGGTTCCTGTCCTGTGATTTGAATTTTCTCATCCCACTACTCCCCCTTTGGCATCAATGACAAAGGTTGTCAAGATGTCGGTAGAGTTTGTAGTTTCAACCTTGTAACTGGGTGGTTACAATTTGAAAAAGATCTCCCAAAATCAAGTTTATACTGTCCATAAACTTTTTGCTATCCTTTATTGCTGTCTCTGTTCTCTTCACTGTACCGGTGAGATGCTGCAAATGCTCTGTCAGTGTTTTGCTTCCCTATATAGTGCCTTAGAAATTTCCTTCCACAGAGATGCTAGATATTCCAATCTTGGACTTAGTTTTGATCTCAAATGTTTTGCCTTACTTATTATTCTTTCTCTCTCTTTCCAATTTGAGTAGTCTTCCTCAAAATTTGTTATCTTCTCCTCAAAAACTGATAGTGTATCAGGTGAGTTGACAAAGCCTTGCTCATTTTCTTGTCTATATCTACAGTCAAAAAGTTCATTTTACAGGTATCTTTGTACAAATTTTTGTATTCTTTCAACAAATTACATAATTCCGGTAGAAGTGTGTCAAAATCTCTATTACACTTCTTTATTTGTTCATCAAAGAATTTCTATTTTTCAACTTCTACTTTATCCTTCACTGACTCTTATTTTATTTTCTCAATGTTTTTTGAGATATATTTACACAGTGTATCCAGTTGTCCTAAAGAATATTTATTGTCTATATTACAATTGGGAGCAATTACCTTCAAAATTGGTATGGAATCATCAATTGCTTTGTAAGCTTGTGAGCTGCAGTTGGTTATTTTCTTGATTGAATCTAATAGTACCTCAGTCACGCTGGTTGATTTGTATCCTGATGATGAATCAACATTCTGAGTACCGGTGGAAGTAACCAAGCTTGTTTTGACCTCTGGTAGGTCTGTTTGTGTCTGCATTTGTTTAAGCAATGGTTTTTCACTAGTTGCCGGTGGCACTGTTTCCTTATGTACCTGTTGTTGTTGTTGTTGTTGTTGTTGTTCTAGAGCCTTTTGCTCTATTTGTTTCATTGCCTCAGTCTGTGTCTCAGTCTCTACCTTTTTCTCTTTATTTCCTGCCGGTTTATCAGTTTCCCTAGCTATCGGAGGCTCACTAGCCATATTAGCCTTATCAGTTGTATCTTTGTCTACCGCTATGTTGATCTTCTGAGTATCAACATTCACAGTATATAGGACTTCAGGATTAGGATTATTATCCTCTACATCCATACTCTCAGCTGTCGGTTGATCATCTGTAGTTGTTGTTTTTACCGGTGGAGTATTTAAAGGAGGTGGGGGTAAGTTGTCTCTAACCTTGATACTAGGTGGTCCACCAACTTTTCCTTTCCCCTTGTCTCTATCTTTCTAATAAAATTTTATGGGTTTGGGGTTCCTGTACTCTTCTTGTTTTTCTTTCTCCACCAGGAATATATCCATCCATCTTCAGTTTCTTTGGTTACCTCATTAACTCTTCCTACCATTAAAGCAACGTGCCGGTGTGCAGTAGAAAATATTGTCCGGTTAGCTTGAGCAATTAGGTCATCAATTTCTTGGGGAGAGTTTACTGGATATATAGAAAGTAGCTTTTCAATCTTTATTTTCTTATCCAGTTCTATCACTACTTGTCTTCTTGCTTCTAGTCTTTTGAATAGTTCATCTGGAACTTCATTGACTACTTCCATTAAAAACTTCTTATACATATCCATGTGTAATATAACACTATTTTCAACTTGCTCTTTTTCATTAGCTGTTAGAGTGTCATATATTTTCTCTATGTTCTTCAATTTACCTTCCTCTGTGATTTCATTAAGTAGTATATCAAGAGGTGCCAAATCTTTGTTTATCCTCTTCTTCTTCTTGGGTGTCAGTTTCTTCTTTGGTGTGGCCTTTCTTACCAGAGATCTCACTTCTTGTTGCTTTTGCCTTGTCCTCCTGGGTGAGGGTGTAGTTGCCGGTGAGGGATCTCTTTTCCTTACAACTCTTTTGAAATTTGCAGGCATGTCACTTCCTGAAGAAGTACCTGCTGGTGACAGGTGAGTTTCAGGTTGTGGAGCTACTAACTCATCCTCTGTTATACTGGTTTTCTTCAATACATCTTCTTTGATGGCTTTTGCTATCTAGAACCTTTCCTTACAACTGCCTCAACCTTTTTCACTCTCCTCTTAGATTGTATTTGACTTTGTATGGTTTTAGCACTACCAAATACTTCTTCTTTAGGTTCTCTGGGGGCTTCTAGAAGTGCTTTAGCATATGTTTCAACTATGTGATCATCTGTCTCATAGCCCATTTCTGTTACCCAGATTGTTCTAGGGATGACTGCTTCCATCCAGATTTCATCTTTCTCGATTACAAAGCATATTTCATCTTTGTATTTGTCAACAATCTTCTGTGATAACGTTATTCTTTTCTTCATTTTGGCCTTTAATGCTTGAAAAAAGTCATGAATATTAATTTCCTTGTTCTCACCCATATTATTGAATAGTTCTGTTAATTATTTGCCTACCGATATATCATATCCAAGTTCTTTGTAACCAATACTGGGAACCTGTTTTGTTATGTGTAGCATCAGACATACTAACAGATTTCCAAACCTAAAAGTTCCTTTCTTGTCCTTCTTAATCTTTCCAAGGTTGTCAATTAATTCATCTTTTAACCATTCACATATATCAATTTTTGCATTGTCTGTGACCATGTCATAAGCACTCTTAATGCATAAGCTTGAAACTAAATTAAGTCTATTTGCATGAGTAGCTTTATATCCTAATATCATGCTGATGAATCTCACATTGATATCTATTACATCATTGACTCTTAGGGACCTCTTGTCGAATGTTGCACCAGTTAGGTTTATAACTAGGTCATTGGAAACCTTCTTGGTTTTATCTATTCTTTTACCGGTGGCCGATAACCCTGTGACAGCTTTCACAACTTCCTTGGTGATCTTGTGGACTACATCTAACTAGAAAAATTCATCATGTACCCTGCTCAAAACTATCCTAATCACATCCTTGGGAAATTCAAGAATGCTAAGGATCTCTGTAAATCCTAGGGTCTCAATGATCTTGTGTTCATCTTTTATATTGCCAGTATTATCACATATCACAGTTTTATACATGGTTTTAATTTCCTCATCTCCTAATTCCTCAATGTTGCAGTGGATGTACATTTTGGGGTCTTCAGCATAAACAACTCCCTTAGGAATTTGAGAAAAAGCACCTAAGGTATCATCTTTCTTTGCTATCTCGGGAACTAACTGAAATACTGGCCTAGGTCTTTTTATTACTTCAACAATAGTAGGGTTTGCTATATTCAATTGCAAAGGTGGATGCCATGATTAAATACCTTTTACTGCCTTGGATGGATGATTGCTTGGAGTGTTCTTTCTTCTTGCTTGAAATGCCTTAGCTCAGAATCTTCGCGCTCTTCGTAAATTTGAAATCTCGGTGAAATGAAATGGAGCCAAAACCTTAATTTTATAGTGTCTATTCGCCATCTACCACATTAATTGCATGCTGGTTAAGTATTCACTTAACATTGTTTGTCGGTAATAAGTAATTTTCAACTTCTTATCTCTAAGCGAGGGAATAATAATACATGTGTCATTAGATTGCCAAACTCTCAAAGAAAATTTCTTCAATTAGATGAAGAACTTCCTACCGGTGGAGCACTGCTCTGTCCTTCCGATGAAGCATCACTCTATCCTGCCGATGAAGCATTGGTTTGTTCTACTGGTGGAGGAGTATTCCCAATATTTAGATCAGCTTTCCTAATCCATTGTTTTGAGAATTCTTGCTTAACCTCTTCAACTTTTTCTTTACCTTTCAAGCTAGAAATTTTGTTGTCTACCAGTGTTCCTTTACTTCTACAGAATTTAGCAATATGCCCAATCTTGTTACATGCATAACAAGTTACATTATTCTTCTGAATAGCTTTCCCATAACCTATGGCAGTTTGTGTTCTGCATTGATTGGATAAATGTCCAAATCTTCCACAAACATAACATCTCACATTCATTCTGCAGTTTTCAGAATTGTGACCTACTTTGTTGCATTTAGAACATTGACCAGTGGGTGTGTTGATATTCTGATAATTTCTAGATCTACATTCATTTGCTCTATGACCATACTTATTATATTTAAAGCATTTTCCATTGAATTTATAAGCATTAGGTTGTCTTACCGGTTTGCTGTGATCTTGAGTATTTGCAGTATTGGAGCTATCACCAACTTCAAAGCCAATTCTAGAAGTGTCACCTTTAGGTTTTTGATTCTTCAGCAAGGTGCCAAGTTCCTCTGAGATTTTCTTGAATTTTTCTTTGTGTTGATTTGCAGTTTCTAGTTCTCTTTCTAAGACTTCTTTTTGTCTCATCAGTTCATTTGAGTCATTCTGAGTATGCATCAGATCTGTCTTCAACATGTCATTTTCATAGCTAAGTCTTGTGTTCTGATTTGCTGCATCACTTAGTCTTTTGGTCAATTCTTCTTTATTCTTCTTCCTATCCTCAATCTCTTTGCAAAATCTCATAGTTATATCTTACATTTCATTTTTTGTTGTCATGATCTCTTGTTTCAACTTTCTTATCATATCATTAAGTGATTCCTTTTCATCATTCTCATTTTGCAATTTTTCACAAAGTTCTCTTCTCTTATTTCTTGCAATAGTAAAATTTTCTTGAAGTGCCTGAATGATGTCCCGAGCTGCCCTTAAATCATCTTCTAATTTGATATTTTTCAATTTCTCTGCATCATAGTCTGTAAGAGCTCCTTCAAGTTGCTTCATTATATTTTCCATCTTTACTAGTGTCAAGATCTTCCTCAAGCTATTAGGCTTCTGAAAATAGAGGACCAGGCTCTGATACCAATTGTTAGGGATCCCACAGATACTGAGAGGGGGGGTGAATCAGTATCTGACCGATTAATGGAATTTATTAACTTAAAACATGCAGAACATAATATAACAGTGTACCGGTATGCAAGAAATAATGCAATAAACAGAATCAAGAACATCCACATGAAAAGCACACCATAACACAAAATTTTAACGAGGAAACCCGGTGTGGGAAAATCCTCGATGGGATTTGTGACCCACAATATTCACTCACTGACCAATAAGAGAATATTACTTACAATAGGGGCCTGCACATGCAGGAAGGCTAACTGCCTAGACCTCACTGCTCAATGGGAAGTCTCACTGACTTACAATAAGGATTATACAAATCCAATATCTTGTACTACTTTACAATAGCATCTTCAATGCCTGATTCAGTATTGGTTCCTGCTCTATTCTTTACATATACCCCTTGACCTATATTTCACATAATAGGTCTGCCTAATATTTTCCTATATATCTTCTACATCATATTCCAAATGTCTACAATGATCTCTTTTATATATAAGAGTCATTTTACAATTTGCCAAGTCGGCTTACACATTTTTACAATAATAAACAAAATAAAATATAACAAAATTCTGTCGGCCTCTGTGCCGGTATACTTCCTTTCTTCTGTGCCGGTGCTAGTGTCCTAAGTGCTGGTGTAGACTGTGATCTGCTGATGCCAGTATAATGCTTTTGCCGGTGCCATAGGATTGCAAGGTTGCCATCAATGACAAAACCTTCAATCACATACAATGTCTCATTGGAGTGTGCATATGCCAACAGTTAGGACAGTTGTACCATGATATGCACATGTGTATTTACCGAAGTTACAAGAACCTCAGGACTAGTGTGACGCTTCTTCATATCTAGGTGTGGGAGCACATTACTATCACATGGCCGATAGGAGTGAGGGAGGAGGTACCCCTATGTGGGTAGATACAGGGGGCTCTTACAATATACCAAGGTTACCACCTGTTGGTTTTGGAGGTGCATACTGGATGAGATGATATACTTCACATGGCTTCCCTATAGGAACTATGAGGGGTGGTGGTGATATTATATGCTTGCCTAGGTTCAGAGCAAGTGTTGGTTGTTCAGCAAGACAATACATGTTATTGGTCAGTACCTCCCACATCGGGTGATGAGACAATTCGGTTACTAGCATGATATAGTGGGACATGAGTGGATGCACCCTCAGGTTACGAGGGAGACTACTACCTGGGGGATCATATTGGACCCTTCTTCATATGCCTTAGTTGGACAAGGGCAACCATAGTGGTCTGGACTGAGAGTAGAGGTTGATGATGCAGGGTGTACCAGGGCTTACAACGCTTGGTGGGAAGCCCATAGGCCAGTTCAACTCAGGAGGCCAGGGATTTTGGAGGAGGATGAGCTAGCACCCTCGATTCATCAGATAGTTAGGGGAGAGGGGGATGGAGATGGGGACGGGAAGGCAACACAAGGAGCTAGGGTCTAGCAGTAGGTGCCTAGGACATGGAGGAGGTAGGTACTAGTGAGAGTAGAGTTACCATTACAAATATATCCACCAACAACACAGATAGGTGCACCTGGATAGGAGGAGGTGGTAGGAGGTGGAGTGGAGCCCATGGATATACCTGCAGGGGAGAGAGGACATGAGGGAGAGAAGGAGGGAGATAAGGAGGGAGGATAGGCAGTAGGGAAGGTTCCTTAGGCCATTTTGGATTAAGCCATTTTGCACAGGGACATAGAGAGGGCCTAGGCATAAAATTTTGGAGGAGCAATTAGCAGTTGAATGATAGAGGGTCGAGCATGAGAGAGTTAGTGCCGACATCTTGCAGGTAGAGTTGGACTGGGTGAGGAAGGAGGGGGATTCATTGAGGAGGGATTTGGAGACTGCTATCTCTGAGTGAGATAGTTTCAAGACAAAGGAAGAGACGACCTCAAAGCTACTGGAGGCCGCTAGGAGTGGGGGAGCCATTGGGCAGATGGGGAAGGAGATGCAACAAATGGACGAGGAATTAGATACTATCAAGGCTAGACTTAGCAGAGTGGAGATAAAGGTAGTGCAACTTCAAGGGGAGAGGGATGTAGTGAGACAAACACTAGATCCAAGACAATAGATGAACTTGTTCACCAAGTTGATGGATGCACAAAGGGCCTCAAGAGGTTATTGTAGGAGGCTTAGTATTACAAGAGCCTATATGAGAGAGCAGTGATAGAGGAATAGTGAGATCTGACCTTTGTAGAGCATACACAGTCCAGGCAGACACAAACACAAACACAAACATCAAGATAGTCTGTAGGCATGAGAGCTCCCCGACCACCATCAACAGGGCCCTCAGGAGGTGCGACAAATAGAGATAGCATGGGCTAGTGCTCCTATGTTTATGTGTGACATTTTGATCCTTTGGGGCTTATTATTTGCTTATTATTTGTTATGGATTATTTATGATTGATGATTTTTGATTTATGATTATGATGATGCGTATGATCTAACATGTTTGTGATGCAAGATGTATGCCTCCTATGTGATGTGTATGTATATTTATGATGTTCCTAACATGTTTGTGGATGCAAGATGAATGTATATGATTTATGTGAGGTATGTGATTATGTAATATGCAATTATTATGTTTAGCCTATTACCTAATGTGTGATATTATATACAATGTAGTAATGAAATGGACATTTATGTATGTAATAATGAAATGGATGAATATGTATGAAATGCTTATAATGATGCCTAAAATGCAATATAATGGACAAGCTTAATATGCATAATGTCAACAGGACTTGTTTTATTTCAGATCATGCCTTTATTACATTTGAGTTGAAATATAGCTTGCAATATACTTGTGCTTGATCTTGATTTGTATATGATATCTACATGTAATGATATGGGTGCTTGTAAAATGAATGCAATGAATGTAATGTATAATGAAAAATGAAACTATAATGATTATGATGATGAAAATATGAATGGTAAAATAACTAAGTGAATAGTGATATATGATAATGACACTAGATGAGAATGCAATGTAATTAAATTGTAACTAGATGAACATGATGAAGATGTGATACCTAAACAAAATATGAATTGAATATGCAATTATAATCCTAAGTGAAAATGATAATGATAATAATAATGATAATGATAATGATAATGAGAAATAACTGATGCAACTATATGGCATCCTAAATAAAAATGGGAATGCATAATTTTTTAATAATGATCCAACCATAATACAATGATATAGGACTAGACATAGGAAAGAGGGGGGAAAAGTGATTAAATTGAAGCCTCTAAAATAGAGGGGAATGAAAAATGGAATGAGTGAATGGTGAGTGATTTGTTGTTGTGTAGATTTGGATAGAAAACCTAGTTTAATATTGCCAAGGATGATCTATATTACTGATTATAGGAATTAGAATGTTTTGAAGATCCAAGGCGTGGAAAGACTCTCAAACAATGGGTGTCTCTATGCACATAGACTCACAAACATCATAATTATGTCGATGTGGGACTGTAGGATCATGCAAGAGAAACCTTCAAACATGCCATACCACAAAAATATGCCCAAATATACGCCAACCCAGGACATACCAAAATATGGATGATTAAGGCAACCCAAGATAGGAGTAGCCATATGACACAAAGTTGCAAATCAAAACAAAAGACTAAATCATGCAAACGACACACACATGGCCAACTGACCTCTACTACCAAGAGTAAGACTTAGGATTAGGATGATAGTGCCTAACATGGGAAGGATGCTTCCCGATGGGCAAAGGTAACTGATAGGAATGTGTAGGCAATAACAGTAGATGATAGGTGCAAATGGATGCAGGTGTGAAACTGATTGTTAAGATTTGATTAGGACCTTGTGGATGTGTGCTTGGATAACGTGCAAATCAAGAAGAAGTTTAGCTTGACGGGATAAGCTCAGAAAGCAGTAAAAAGGTCAGTGTGATGGGACAAAAGCTCAGTTTAGTGGGATGATCTTTATTCATAGTTTGGACAAGCTCATCATCTCATGAGGGAGTGAAACGGTATGAGGAGGCATTGTGGGTGATCAAGATGGAATCAACCTGCATAGATGAAGGGAGAAAATGGATGGGGCTAAATGGTGAATCAATTCCTGACATCACTAATGAAATATGGATGTGGGAGGGGGGGAAAGGGAGGGGGTGATGGTTAAAGTCTGAATGATTGATGCACAATTTACCCATGGAAAAATGGGGAGTTGTCTTTTTGATGATTTCACTAATGGGATATGGATGCAGGATTGGGGGGAAGATGGAGGCTAACTAATGGCTTACATTACAAAATATGGATACAAGGAAGGAGAGGGGAGATTATGATAGGTAATGACTGAATTCTAAATGATTGATGTGCAGTCTAAAATAATGGTCCAAAGAAATGGTGGATTTGACCTTGTTTACCTTGATGCCTGAAATTGGGTTTTCACCATGATACTTGCCCATAGTGCCACAAAGTGGTTTTCACTGATGGAAGAATTAATTTTTCTTTAATTTTTTTCTTTTTTCATTTTTTTTTCTTGTATTTTTATGAATTTTTTAATTTTTTTTGTTCTTTTCTAATTTTGAAAACTGGCAACCTCTAAAGACTAGGTATAGAATATCTTCAAGTGCATGATATTCATGGGCTCATCTAAAGGATCTAATTCAGGTGCAGCCAATTGATAAGCTCCTAATCCATATTTTGTAGTAATAATATAAGGTCCAAGCCAATTAGGCTCAAACTTTCCTTTCTTTTCATGATCTTGAAGACTCTTTTGATTTTCCATGAGAACTAGGTCACCAATGTCGAATTCTTGAGTTTTGAAATTTTTGTTGTAACTCAACCTTAGATGATTTTTATATACCCAGAGATGATTCGAGGCCTTGAGGTGCCTTTCATCTTGTAGTTCTAGTTCTTGTAATCTGGCCACTCTGTACTCTTCATTAGGAAGAATGTTTTGCAGTGATACCCTTAGTGAAGGAATATCGATCTCAAGGAGGAGAAAAACTTCTAAACCAAAGACTAGGGAGTATGGGGTGGCTCCTATGGGAGTATAGATACTTGTGTGGTAGGCCCAAAGGGCAAGATAGAGTTGCAAGTGCTAATCTTGGCTAGCTTCATTGACTGTTTTCTTGAGGATCTTGATAAGAGTTTTATTCAAAGCCTTTGCTTGACCATTGCCTTGTAGGTAGTATGGAGTGGAAAAGCAGTGTTGGATAGCGAACTTCTGGCACAATTCTTTTACGTCCTAATTTTTGAAGGGTCTATCATTATTTGTGATGATAACTTTGGGAATTCCATACCGGTAGATGAGGTAATTTAGGATAAACATGGAAATTTGTTTTCCAGTGGTAAAAGTGAGGGGTATGGCTTCCACCCACTTAGTGAAGTATTCAATGGCAATTATTATGGATTTATGACCGTTGGATGAGGCAGTGTGGATTTTCCCTATGAGATCGAGTCCCCACTGAGAGAAGGGCCAAGGTATGATAAATGGCTACAAATCCTGAGAAGGCCCATGGATTTTGTCACCATGTTTCTAACAGGGGATACATTTCTTTACATAATGATATGCATCTTCTTACATTATTGGCCAGTAGTATCCTGTGCATAAGAGTTTTTTAGCTAGAGTGAAGCCGCTTGAGTGTGTTCCATAAATACCTTCATGCACTTCACGTAGTTCTCATTCAGCCTCCTCTTTGTCTAAACATCTTAGGAGGGTTTCATCAAAGTGCCTTTGAAATAGGGTGTTACCAAGGATGGTATAGCGAGTAGATCAACAGATGAAGGTTTGTTGCTAGGTTTTATTGAGGTGAGGGGGGATGATGTTTCGTAGGTAGGTGAAGGTTTCTTGGTACCATGGAGAATTGGGACCAACAAGGATACACAACAATTCAGATTTAGGCACATTGTATACCAACACTAAAAGTTTCTCAATCAAGAACTCACACTTCTGATTATTTATGGACATCTGCAAGAGGGAACCAATTGTGGCCATGGCATCAACAACCCTATTGTTTTTTTGAGGAATTTGCTCAAATTGAACGAAGGTGAAATGCTGCTTGAGATCTTTGACCATGCTCTGATAAGGGAGAAATTTGTCATCCTTTGTTTGATATTCATCATTTACTTTCTTTATGACAAGTTGGGAGTCACCGTAGACTTGCAATTATGTGATTTTCCATTGGATAGCCAAGCAAAGTCCAATAATGAGGGCTTCATATTCTGCAATGTTGTTGGTGCATCCAAAGGCTATCTTATAGGACTTACAAATGCAATCTCCTTGAGGTGTAATCAACAATATTCCTACCCCTGATCCATTTTGTGTACAAGATCCATCAAAGTATATCTGCCATTGTTTGGATGTGGTGATAGTCACGATAAAATCATCAAGAAACTCATTTATAAGGGGGTGATTACCTTGACGAGGAGTGTTGGCCAATTGATTTGCTATGATGTTCCCATTTATTGCTTTTCTATCTACGTACTCAATGTCAAATTCACTCAGGAGCATGATCCATTTTGTTGTATGTCCTATGAGGGTAGCTTTAGACAACAAGCACTTGAGAGGATCAATTTTTACTATTATATTAGTCTTCTTGTTGAGCATATAATGGCATAGTTTTTAAGTGCTGAAGAGTAGTGCAAGACAAGCCCTTTCTATGGGAGTATAGTTGAGTTCGTATCCCACAAGAGTGTGTTTGATATAGTATATTGCATGCTATTTTCCTTTATCATCTGTTTGTGCTAATAATGCCCACAATGCCACTTTGGTTGCTGATATGTGCAAGAAGAGAGGTTGTCTTGGAATAGGTAGCATCAAGACTGGAGGGGATGCTAGATATTCTTTGTTTATCAAAGGCCTTTTGACATAGGTAGTTCCACATGAATTTAGTGTCCTTGCGTAGGAGATGTGCAAATAGATGACACTTATCTACCAGTTGTGCTATAAATCTGTGGATAGACTGGAGTTTTTCTTGGAGACTGTGAAGTTGTTTGAGTGTCTTGGGAGGAGGCATTTCCACTTTAACTTTGGTTGGTTCCACTTCTATTCCTCTATGAGAGATTATGAATCCCAACAACATTCTTGATGTAACCCTCGAAGACACATTTCTTAGGGTTAAGTCACAAACTGTATTTCTTGAGCCTTTTAAAGATCTTCCTTAATACATGGATGTGCCCGTCTCTTGATTTTTATTTTCCTATGAGATCATCCAAATAGTCTTCCATAATGTTGTGTAAGAGGTCATGGAAGATGGTCATCATTTCTCTTTGATAGGTTTCTCTTGCATTCCTAAGACCAAAAGGCATGACTTGATAATAGAAGGTACCCCAAGGAGTAGTGAATGTGGTTTTGTGTTGGTCTTCTTTTGTAATTATGATATGATTATATCCTGAGAAACCATCCATTAGGGAGAGAATTTCATGTCTAGCTATAAGGTCCACGATCATGTCTATATTTCTTGTTGTTCTTTCTGGATTTGATTGTATTTGTAATTTTTTTTTTCATATCGATGTTTTGGTTCACACTCTATGAACCATTCTAATCCTTTAGCTCTCTATCATCTTGATGATGGTTCACAGAGTGTGATCCGAAACGTCGATGCAAAAAAAATACAAACACAATCGAATCCAAAAAAAACAATAAGAAGCATAATGGATTGTGGAAAACTGATCACTTCATGTCTATATTTGGCAGCGAGAAATCATCCTTTGGACATGCTTTGATGTGGTCTCTAAAGTCTGTGCATATTTTGATGCCCCCGACTGGCTTCCCAACATACACAATATTTGAAACCCACTCAAGATAATCGATGGGTTTGATTAATCCAACATCCAACATTTTTTTTAGTTTAGCCTTAACCTAGATAGTGACTTGTGGATGCATTTTGTGGAGCTTTTGTTTGACAGGCTTGGCATTTGGTCTGATGAAAAGATTATGTACCACCAATTTTGGTTCAAAGTCTAACATGTCTGATAGGACCAGACAAAGTTTATTTACGTCTCTTTGAGGAAAGATATGAAGTTTTATTTCTCTTGGTCTATAAGAAACTTGGCGTTTAGCACATTCTTTGGATTATCTTCTAATCTCATGTTCATGGTGTATGTTTCTTCAATGAGAAATGGTGATTTCTCTTGATATAGGGGAACCATCGTAGGCAATTCAAGTCCCTCATTTTCTAGCACCTAATCTAGGTTTTTTAGTAGAAGATTCATTATTTATTTTTACTTTTTTTATGTTTGAAGGTTCCTCATAGAGGTTTTCACCAAGGGACTTGTGATATTTCTTTTGATTTTCACTTTTGCGACTAAGGGAGTTGACTTGAATACCAAAGTATGTCTCACAATTGAGTTGTATCCCATTTATAGACATGTGGTCCTCAAGGTCTTGCATAGTAATAATTCCAAAAGGGAATTATCATTAGCACAAATGTCAAGAATGAGTGGTCCTCATTGATTCCAATCGATAAGCTCAGGGTGGATGAGTTGAATCTTAGATGGGATGGAAGGGGTAATGGGGGTGATGGTATTAATGTAGGCATCACCAAATATATCATAAAGGTACTCGAAGGGTACTTCATGGAATTCCTCTTCATTGAAGTCTTCAACTTTAGTAGGAGGATTTGTTGGGGCACCAATGATAGTGATCTTAGGCACAGGTGAGTAACCCAAACCCCTATTATGCTTGTAGGAGATTCAAGAGATGGGTGCTTTGATTCCTTTTTCCTATGGTCCGAGACCATGTCCCTTATAACCCATCTTCTCTACCATAGTAGATGCTTTAGGATACATCTTTTTGGGGATATTTGTTGGTGCTTCAGCTTATTCTCAGTATAACAAAAGGTGACATCAATTTCCAAGCTCTCTTCATCAAGTGGACCCCACTATTGAAAGGTGGTCTTCTTGCATTTCATGGTGGGTTTCTTTTCAACCTTTTTTTCTTTTTTCTTACCATATGACTTAGGAGAGGGTGGGAGTTGTCCCACATAGAGATCATTTTGAAGGGTGTACTCTCCACAACCATTGTCAATTATCTTGACCTTGATCTTAGGTTGGGATGAAGTGGATGTGATGTTTGAGGGATCAGATGGAGGTAGCAGTGTGGGTGTGTTGAGTGGACAATGATAGGGGTGTTTCCCTTCAAGGAGTTTGCAGTATTAGAAGGGTTGCAAATGAGTCAGGATGGTGATCTATCTACCATTGTAAGGGAATTTTAAGCATTGGTGATAGGTGGATGGGACGGCTTGAATGGAGTGAATCCATGGGTGACCAAGGAGAATTTTGTATGGGAGATCAAGGTCCAAGAATTGACATGTTGTTTCCACCATTACAGGGCCCACTTGAAGAGGGAGTGTTATAGTACCTTTGGAGACCCTTTTTGTATCATCATAGGCCTTTATTATGATCTTACCAGATGGATCAATCAAGTATTGAGAAATTCCCAATTGTTTAATCAATTTGTATATACAAAGATTGTGGCCAAATCCACCATCTATAAGGACTCTCTTGATTTTATGCTTCTAAACAATAGCCTCAATATGAAGGGGTTTATTATAGGATGGGTCTACAAATGGGGCATCGTTGGATGTGAAAACAAGGTGATGTTGCATAGCTAGGTTACTAATGAGGGCTTGGAATTGGGCTACAATGATATTGTCTGGGACACGAGACTCTAGGAGGGCTTTCTCAAGGATCTCTTTGTGGATAGGTGAAATCTTGAGGAGTTATAAGATGGAGATTTGTGCAGGTGTCCTACAAAGATGATCAAGGATATTATAGCGGTTGGTGGATGACATGGGGGATTGTTGGGGAGGGGGAGGAGCTCCTTGAATAGTTAATCTTCCTCTGCGGGTGGTGACATTGCAGTCATTCTGGGAACATGAAGTGGAAGGTGAGGCACCTTGAATGACTATCTTTTCTTGGGAGGGACACCTTGAATGGTAACCTTGGATCTGTGAGAAGCGGGAGGGATATCACCTCCTTGTATTGTGATGGTATTGACATGGGTATCGACATATTCTATGCGGTCTACCAAGTATTCAAAGCTGGAAACGTAATTGGTATATTCATAATGCACTTCATAAGATGATGAGGATTTTTCCTTACCATGTATTGGAAATGAGTCCTAGTACATCTCGAATTTGTCATTGGAATTACCAAGTTTAGCGGTTGCAACCTCAATATCACCCTCATCAATTAGGTCTTGGATGTAGTTATTTAGCTTCATACACTTGCATGTATCATAACCATTAACATGAGGGTAATTATGGTATTTATTCTCATTATACCATCGGGGTTTAGGTTGATTTTCATTGAACAAGAGGGTCATTGAGAAGATAACAACACCAACCTTGACTAGCTTTTAGAAAATGACCTCAATATGTCCGGTAAGTGGAGTATACTCCCACTGGGTATGATTGTTGGAGCGGGGAGGTCGACCTTGGACAAAGACATTTTTGCAAGGTTGGGATTGGTTGCGGGGGTTAGGTTGGGTGTTGAAGAAATTAATGATGGTGGTGGGCTTGGGAGGAGTGGCCATGGTTTGAACATGCTTGGCGTAGGTGACTCTATCATTAACGATGTTCTAGTTTTTAGACAAATACTTGGGCTTGTCATTGTATGAGGAGGAACCTTGATTAGACTTTTGATAATTCTTTATTGTTCCTTCCTCTAAAAAAGACACGTTCTAAGGCTAAGTCTTTCTTGGTGATTTGCTCAAATGTATCCAATCATTGACAAGTCAAAGTTTTAGATAGTTCTAGTACCAGGTTGCATTGGAATAACTCCATTTGGTATGACTCTCGTATGTCCCAAGGAAACTTTTTCATGACATATCGCCACCTTTGAATAAAGTTGACAAAGGTTTATCCGGGACTTTGCTTTGTATTGCATAATTCCATCATAAAAGCATCATTTTCAATATTATAAGCATAATGGGATATAAAATTCTCTATGAGGTCAGCAAATGACTGAATGGATCCATGAGGTAGAGTGGAAAACCAAGCAAGAGCATCTCCACTAAGAATTTTAGGGAAAAGTCTTCTAAGGTATACGTTACTATAGGAGACTTCTTGACAAGGAATACAAAATTCACAGACACGGTCTCTAGGTTCGCCTTTTCTCTTGTACTTATCAAACTTGAGTATCTCAAAACCTGGAGGGTAGGGTGCAATCAAAATGGAAGGATCATATGGACAAGGACATATTTCTTTGAAAGTATACAGTTTCTTATTTGTCACATCCTTGAAATTTTTAATGAAGTCCTTCATATCCTGAATTTCCTTCATGAGATTGGGTTATTGATTTTGGACATGAGGAATGTAATTATTTGTGTTAGACCTTGGGATTTGGTTGGGCATGGATGAGATAACAACACCAATGTATTGATAAATGGGAGAAGGGGGTTGTGAAGTGTTTTGAGGATGTAACCCATGAATGGTGCTAGCGGAAGACAAGCTAGTGTTGATGTAGTTGTCCAAGTTATGAAGGGGTATGGATGGCCTTAGAGGATTAAAAATGTTTGGAGGAATGGAAATCTAAGGCAAAGTGGTCATAGGTGTGGATGTTGTGGATAGCGGTTGGTGAAGGGCATCAAGAACAAATTTGTCCACAAGTTCACCCTTCGGTGGTTTTTCAAGGATAGACCAGTCAAAATCCAGGGGTAGATGAGCCCCTTGATTGATGAGTTGAGATATGAGCCCATTAGGATTGTGTTTGAAGAACCTTTCCATCATCTCCTAATTGTATGGATCATCTTTGAAGGATTGCACATGCAGAGAGAGTTTAGGTTGGTCGATAAGTTGTTCCTCTTCTTGTGGATCTTGGTTGAAGAGATGACTAGTTTTACGCATTTCATTGCCCTCGGTGACCATTTTTCACTTTTTGTGAGTCATTCAAGACCATACATGGGTAACCTTAAAGATGAAAGTGACGAAAGGGAAATTTAGAAATGATTTGTATTTGGCAAGCAAGGGTGATTTAAGTTGGACTGGATTGAAGTTGATTTGGATGGTCCTTGAATTAGGACAAGTTTTATTTGATTAAAATGGTACCTTAGCCGCCTTGGATTAGGACTTAGGTGGGGGTTTGATGATGTGGACCACAAAGCAAGGTGACAACCAAGATAAGAAAAATTTAGACCTTAGGATTTAGGTACAATTGATCAAACCTTCTTCTACTTAGGATAGACTTATGTTCATAAGAAAAATAGGGAAAAAGGATTAGGGTCTTGATCAACCCAAATGATTAAGCAAAGGTACTTGGGGGAGATTATTTACCAAGCACAAAAGCTAATTGATGATTGATTAAAGATAAAAGGTCTAAATCAAGCCTTTCACAAAGTGTTACCCTTAAGATGAAGTTGATTGATTGATTTGGATTAAGGTTGATGATTGATTGAGGATTGAAGATTGATTGGTGTGTTAAGCCCTTAGAGATTAAAGATGGAAATGCTTTTGGAAGAAAGAAATAACAATGATTATGAGGGAGAAAATTATTTATGGAAGAAAGGGGGGAGATTGAAGAAATTTAATTGAAACCAAGGTTACTTTAGATGGACAAATGACTCAATAAGTGATTTGGGGAGAAGGAAAATTGGACAATGTGATGTGACCACTCTTATTGATTGATTGGGATAAACTCGACCTTTGATGGAAAGCTTGGGTTCTCAATGGTTCTGTTTGTCTCTCTTAATGGTTCTAATAACTAGACTCTGAGGCCATGACTTAGGGACTGGACATCCATACTAAGTAGTCAGATGATCATTGTGAAAGCTCACTTCTCTGTCAACCCGGGGCATATAATTGAAATGGGTCAGCAAGGCATATGCACTAAATTCCTCATTGTAGTCATTCTACTAAAACGAAAAATGTTTCTCAAAGTAAATAATTGAAATACTTGAATAGGCACTACCTTGAATTCAGAAAAAAAGAAACTTGGTCCATAGCAAGCAGTCAGGAATCTACTATGTCTGCCTTGGCTACAGGAACAATCATAGGATGAATTCCAATGGCTACAAGAACAATCAACTGCCAAGACAACAAACTAAATACCTAAGGAAAATAACTACTGAACACAAAGGGTGGAATTCCTTCTAAGTGGGCCCCCTTAGCAAGTCTTCACAAAACTCAAATAAGTACTACAAATTGGCGTATTGTCTTATTAATCTAAAAACACTTGTTACATCATAGTATTTGCTGAAAATTGTTTTGCAATAAAAGACTAAGAAATTACAATACCTGATGTTCACTATTCCTAAGAAGGGATTTTTGAACTTATTTATAATAAATAAACTCCTAACTATCTCTAACTACTAGCAGGTCCACTCCCAAAACATTAGGAGGATGCCATTTATTACAACATAAGAAAGAGGACATAGAGTTGCACTCCGAATAGGAAACAATCAAGTTGTTTCAACTATAGAGGAAATATAGCATAACTATCCCTCCTAGATTTATTCTCCAACAAACATGAATACCAAAGTTTCACAATTACACTCTCTAAGCTGTAGATAACCGACTGTTGACTCCTTCAATACTCATCCCACTGAGACTTTGTCTTCAACCAACTAACTAGCATGAACTCCTTCAATAATCATTTGTTCAGAGGATTTTGTTGATCATAGGTGATCAAGTTGGGTTTATGTAAGAGGTTAGACCTCCGGTATTGAGCTTAACTGAAACTGTAATCTGGCATGTTTGATGCTATCATTGGCATTTCTTCTTTTTAGATTGTTGTCCGAATATTTTGAGGTGGTTGGCCTCTTCTGTAGTCAGTGAGACTCCATTGTGATGAGCAGTGCACTCTAGGCAGTGTGCCTTCTTGCATGTGTAGGCCCTTAATGTAATCATATACTTTCCACAAAAGTATCATCTGACTATGGGTAGGGTTTCCCATCATGTTTTTCCCTTCATTAGGTTTTCCATGTACAAATCATGGTGTTATGTGTTATGGTTGCATGGTATTGATACTTTGGTTTTCAATTATGCTTTAATGCTTTATTAGTTATTCTGGTATAAGGTTTTAAGTGCTTTAATTCACATAATCTATTAACAAATGATTCACCCCCCCCTCTCAGTTGTTCACCGATTATCCTAACACAAACATCCATGAGAAATGAGTAGGTCTATGCCTTTCAACATGAGGATTTGTTTGAACTAATTCTCCTTCTTTTTCCTTCACTAGCTCTTGTTTGGTCATTTGTTCTATCACAATAACTAAATCAACAAGGCCGCTCAAACCTATATCCTCTTGAAGCTATTCTTCCTCTATTACTGGGCCCTGCTTCTCTAGAGATAAATTTCTCATTTCCTCATTGTGTGCCACCTCTTCTTCTGCACTACGGGTAGAGTGCTCAAACCCTAAAGAGTCAATTTGAATTCTTATCCAAGGCTCACTATGTCTAATTTTCCTAGGTTTTCCTCTGAGCCTGTGGCTTATTCTTTGGGGTTTCTTCTCAGCTATTTTAGAGGGTTTAGAATATTTAAATCTTTTAACATATGTACTAGCTTGAGTAGTGGTAGCAGGTGACTTCCCCTCTTCATTTTTCCTTTTCCTAGGGCTCAAGTTTCCCTTTTCCATTTTCTGTTTCTATGTCCCTTCCCTCTTGCTTCATTTTTCTTTGCTTTACCTTTCTCTTCTTGGACAATAGCCCTAGTCCTTTTTGGAGTTTTAATTTGCATATTGACATTGGGGTCTGCTGTATATTCACTTGTATCACTAGATGAAGGTTCTACTATAGGAGAGTCTATACCAGCGGCAACCCTAGATGTTGAAGCTCCTGGGGTTGATTTAATGGTTTCCTTTGTTGCCCTAACCCTTTATTTTGAAGATTGACCCATACTTCTAGCATTTGTTACGTTAAATTTATTTATTGCCACAAATTCATCCCAAGTCATCTAGGAGACATCTTGTAAAGACCTTTCTACAAGCAATTTAATCAAATAATGATGAGACAAAGTTTGACCTACCTTTCTGTGTTTCAGCTGCCATGAATGAGAGTAAATTGTATAAGACATTTGGCACATTCATCCTTCAACCATGTCTCAGGTGACTTAGCAGTTTGAAATGAAGAGAATGGAGGCATGATTGTCTACCCTCATAGGTAAGATATTTGATCACGTACACTGCTACTTGTTTCCATTTTTCTGGCAAAGAAAGTTTCCTAGTCCCCTATTTGTCCACATTAAGAGGGGGGTCACGAGTTCTGGAGAACTGTACCCTAGCAGACCTAGCATCTTTAGACTCATAATATTTTTCTCCTTCCATTGGTGTCCCTAAGACCTCTTCTATTCATTCTTTTGTAGAAATTACTTTCAGTACTTTCACCATTGGAAAATGTTTGAGGAAATTCTAAAGCAATGTCATTGTCAAACCCATTAAGCCTCAGAGAATAATCCATCTAGCCACATTGTCTAAATTCTGGCTCAGAAATTTGATCTTGCAGAAAGTATGGTATGAGTTGTAGGCTCAATCTTGATAAGATACCCTCCCATGGTTTACTTTTAGCTGTATGCTTCGGTTTTCTGAAAACACTGTTCTAAAAATTCAAATGTTTCCTGCAACTTCCGACCTCCCGCCGAGAAAAACCCTTCAAATTTGTATTTCTTGGCTTATCACTTAATAATGAAAATTAAATTCATTATAGAAGGCTATTATGACTTAAAACATTGGCGGTGTTAGTACAACTAGGCTTAAGCATGCAATTTTAAAAGGGAGGTCATATCACCTAATATGGACTATCATAAATAGCATAGGCATATTTCAAAAAGATTTGTTGACGTAAGATTTTATGATGGACGTGGATGACACATTATGACACAACATACCTTCCCCCCCCAACCTAAAGTTTGATAGGTGTCCACACATGTCATACATGAAAGCGGAAAAGTGTGTGCTATGTGAAATATTCATATTAATTGAATTGTATTAAAATAAATGCATATGAAAGAAATAATATACACAATGTGTTAAGTACATACCTGGAGCATGTAGAATGCACAAGATCTAGTCATGATGGAAGTAAGTACAATACTGGATTGATTAACTGGTTGAAAATTGAAATTGAAGGAAGTGGAGTGAATGTGGAAGAGAAGAACATGAGATGGAAGGATGATGCATTTATTGATGGAGAATGTACTCCCACAAAAAGTGGAAGTGTTTATTATGCATGTGATGACATGACTAGGGAGAAGGTGGAACATGAAATCCACCTTCTTCGGCTGTAGGAATTCTGGAATGGGAAGATGCATGGAATTGTTGCAAGAACTCATTTTTGGATGAGGGATTACGATAAAGCTTTAGGCAATAACCATTGACTAGTAACTTCAATTTCACTGGGTCAATAGTTATGAGTTGCACAACTCCATTTCGAAAAAATTCTGCAATTTCATATGGGCCTAACCATCTTATCTGTAATTTGCCCATGTTGTCCTTATATCTAGAATCATAGAGGAGTGCCCAATCTCCTATGTGGAATTGCTTTTACCTAATATATTTTTCATGTCATTTGAACCTTTGATTTTGTAGCATTTCTATCTGATGTAAAACTAATTTTTGGATTTCACCAAAAGCATTTAATTGTAGAATTCTTTCCTTTTGTGTTGCAAACATGTCCATTCCAAGTTCAAGTGTTGTCCTCAATGTTTTATGTTCAAATTCAATGGGCATCATTGTTATTTTTCCATAGAACATCACAAAAGGAGTAAATCCTATTGTGGTTTTCCATGATGTTCTATATGCCTATACTGCTTCAAGTAGTCTAGTTGCCCAATCTTTTCTATGCAGAGCCACTATTTTAGTGAGAATAGCTTCAATTTCCCTAGTTGTGATTTATGCATTTCCATTATCTTGTGGATGGTAAGTTGTATATTTTCTATGCCTGATATTGTATTCATTTACCAATGTTGTAACAAGAGTGGAGGTAAATTGAGCCCCTTGATTTGTTACTATTTCTCTGGGAACTCCATAATGGGTGAAGATTTCTTCATAAAGAAATTTTTCTACTTTGTTATCCCTTGCATGCTTCATGGCCTTAACTTCTTGACCCAATTTGTCACATAATCAATATAGACCAAATGTAAGACTTTCTATTTGATGGAGGGCCAATGGGTCCTACAAAGTCAAGTCCCCATTTGTCAAAGGGTGTTACCACCACTTGTGAATATAATGGCATTTCATTTGATCTTGTGGGTCTTCCCATTCTTTGGCATCTATCATATTTTCTAGTGTATTTGGCAACATCTTTATGTAGGGTAGGCCAATAGTATCATGTATTGAGTATCTTAATGGTTGTCCTTCTAGCTGCAAAATGTCCTCCACAAGGCTCATCATGGCATGCATGCAGGATGTCATAAGTTTCATCCTCCCCGACACACCTTCTCATTACTTGGTCTAGTCCAGTATAGAATAGACACCCTGCTACCCAAGAGAAATTGAATCTCTTTTCAACAAGCAATCTCTTTTCTTTTGGTGAGAAATGGGGAGGAATCTTGTGAGTAACTAGGTAGTTAGCTATGTCAGCATACCAAGGTGTATAGACAACAATAGAAAACAAATGTTCATCTGGAAATGAGTCATCAATGACTTGTGGATCTTCATTTGTTGTTAATCTGGATAGAAAATTTGATACCACATTGGCTTTCCCTGGCTTGTCAACAATGGTGATATCAAATTCTTGCATCAACAATATCCATCTTTCTAATCTCCCTAAAATTGAGGGTTTATTCATTAAGTATATAATGGTTGCATGATCTTTATGAACAAAGATTTGGTAGCCAATGATGTAGTGTCTAAACTTATTAAGTGCATATTCTCTTACCTCAAAGATTCAAAGATATTTTAATTGAGGGATTCTCTTACCCCAAAGATCCGAAGATCTTTTAATTGAGGGATTCTTGTCTCATCTTGAGTGGGTACATGAGGTGTTACTTCGAGGTATGATCCGCACTCCCTGCACCAACAATGTGGTATTTTGGCCTACTAAAAAAAGGCTCTTAGTACGAGACTCTCTTTTGGGTATCCATCTACGCTCTCTCCCTTAGGAGGCTTCCTTCATGTAGAACACGAGTACTAGGGAAGTCAACATAGGTAGGCAATTATCACCCATTGTGAAGACTTTCATCCCATGTGTTTTATTTAGCGACTGAGAGGTGACTTGAATAAAGCCCATTATCTCTTGGGTCATTCTCCCCACACTGGCCTTATGGGCAGCTCGGGGGGACAACCCTCTACCTACAAAAGTAAAATTCGAGCATCTCTAACACTTTTCTCGTGCACCCAGGATCATGAAGATCAGAGGGAGAGGATAGTGTGTGTTAGTTGTGGTACCTCTATACACATGTGCAAGTGCACAAAAACATGGTTGATAATGATACTATTTAGTCCCACAAAATAGGTGATCTAATCTAAAATGCAAGAAAAATAAGCTAAATCTAGTGGAAAAAATATTGTCTTTGGTAAGCGTGCTGCAAAAAAATAGTTAGTAGTTTTCTAAAAGTGGTCTTGGACACACAAGAATTCCTACAAAACTCAACATTTGATCAATAATCAAAATTCCTAACTACCTTGGTGCAGATGTCGAACGTCTACATAGATGCTAAATGCCTATGTAGGCACCAAAGTATAGCCTAGGTTCAAAAACCAGAATAATAGGGGGGAAAAAATTTAGAGATTTGAAATTCAAAATTCTGGTAGAATATTATACCTACTGAGATGTTGATTTGTTCCAGTCCAGACGCTGGCCATCTACATAGATGCCAAAATATTTTTCTACAAAAAACAGTTAGTTGACAAAATTTGAAAATTTAAAATTAAAATTCAAGAAGGAAACAGGCTTGACGGAGACACCGAACCACAACGCAGATGCCAAAGAGCTAATTTCCCTAAAATATTAACTAATTAATCTAAAATCTATTTTAACTACTAAAAATCTGAATGTTAGATAAATGAAACCGCTAATCTAAGTTGTTTTTGTGATTTTTTAAGTTATATTTTATTTATTTTTATTTTTTTGATATTTTTAGCCAAATTAAAGGTTAAATAGAACAAAAAATAGGTTAGAAAATAAGACAAAACAGAGACGTCACTTTGCATAATGTAGACACCGATCTGAAATCTGCAAGGAAAACAAAGCGGGAAAATTTTGAATTTAAATGCAGACGTTGATTTCTCTGCACAAAGACACCGATCCAACAAAGCAGAGACATTGAACTATAGTCTTAGACACTGAATCGGAAACTTGCAAGCAAAATCCTTCACAAATCCACAAAATGATTAGTGACAAGGGATGTGGGTCCCACTGGGCGTGCCAAAATGAAGCAAGGGAAAATTGATGTGAGGGCCTATGTGTTAGTTTCATTCCAAATAAATATAAAACATTGAAACAAACATGAAATAAACCTTTATACCTTCACAAGTGTTCTCTTGCTCCTCAGATTGGACCTTTGATGAAGTGAAGGTGTGCCCTTTGCGCCACGTGTTTGGATTGGTCCTTGATTGGAGATGTGGATTACTCTCCACTACAACAACAACATGGATAATGCTTGATGGATGGATTGATGGGTGATAATGGCTAAGTATGGAGGGATTTGACTATAATATGGATGCTAAGGGAGTATTTCTAAGCACAAACTAACAACATAGGATTGCATGAGAATAAGATATGGAAATGAGGGGAGGAGACTCAAATTTATAGATTGGAGAGGGCCAAAATGGAGGGGCAAGATCAATTTAAAATGGAGGGTGGAGATTGAAGGAAATTGATGGGAAGGATGGAGAGGACAAGGTGTGGAGACCAAGAGATTTTCCATAAAGGCATTTCTTGTCTCCACACTCCTCAAGGTGAATAGGGAAGAGATCCCTAGGCACATTGGAAAAATAAAAGGAATTAAAAATTCCTTAGGAAGGGTGTTGTTCCCTTGGCATGTGTTGGCATTAATGTCAAAGTTGGTAACTTCTTGATGGTATTGTTATGTGGTTTCTTCATATATGATTTGAATTGGACAGTGATTAATATGCAATCTGAGCATCTTTACTAGTATCTCTATTATGTGATGTCTGGTATACCTTCCTTTGTGGTAGACATTGATGATCGATGTTGTTATCAATAATAAGTGTTTAATTACTTATTAATATCTTATTAATAGGTTGTTAATATATTATTATATCTTAATGATATAGGTCATTACATGTTTAGTGCATATAAGGGTTATTAGACTTCATGTGGTGAGATATGTTTAAAATGGAAATCTATGAATAAGATCTTGTGAATTGACCATTTTTTACCTTGAGCATGAGTATTTTGTGGTGAAAAGGTTTTGGGATAATTTTATATTAAAATCCCATTGTAATTTTATTTGTATAGAGTGGGCATTTTTATTAAAATGAGCCCGTGGTATAATGTTTGAGGCATGAAAAATTTATATACCGTAAAATATATATTGATGCTCATTTTTGTTTTGGCCGAGCTTTTCTTTTTGTTCTTGGCCGGGTTTGCAAACCATAGCCATTGGTGGCATGAAGAGTTTGTAAACAATGGGTATTGATCTTGATGAACATGAGTAGTGATCAGTTTGGATGACAGTTAATAATTTTGGTGTGCATGGGCAAACAATTGGAATCTGAATCTCTTCATTGTTATGGAATATGAGCAAAATATTTGTGGTATCCATTGAGGCAACATGTGTATCTTCTCTTGTCTTGTGTTTTTGTTTCATAACTAAAATCTTGTGAAGTTTCTTTTGCTTAATCCACTTTGTTTATGTCGTAAAGCTAGTTCGAGTTTGTTCTTGCTTTGTCTTATGGAGTCTTAGATTGATGTTGTTGTTTAAAGCTTTGTTTAAAGTAAACTAAACTTTGTCCGAGTTTTCTTGTATATTTTATATCTCTGCTCAGAATCATTATCCAGGAGTTAGCTTTCTTTGTTAAACATAAAAATGTTTTGTCGAAACCCTAAATCCTCTCTCAAGTTTGTTTCATTAGCAACCTTTTTTAAAGACATTATTTAGCTCATTTTGGTTGGGAGACCATAGTTTGTGGAATAGTTTGAGAAAGGTTATTATGTTGTTATGGTTATGAGAAAAGTTCTTCTTCTGTTTAGAAACATAGAACACTATTTATGCATTATATTGAAGGTATTTTGGGTAGAGAGTTTTTTGGTTTTCAGAAAGAATAAATAATTTTTTTTATTATACTTTGTATGAGAGTTATTGTTTCAATGATTTAAAGGCATATTTATTCAACAGTGTAAAAAGTAGTTGATGTATATTGTAATAGAGGTTTATTATATTATACCACTGTGTATATTTTATATATACACAATGATATATTATATGTAAACAATTGAGATGTATTGTACTTTTACTTCTGAATCTCAAGTCTTGTGGGATCAAAAGATCCCATGAAATGAAATAGAGGTTGTACTCTGTATGACTCAAAACATAAATCTAGAAAGTGATTGTATAAAGCCAGTGAGGCATGATTTGTTATCAGTGAGACATTGATTTATTGTCAGTGAGACATAAGAAATCCAGTGAGGTAATTTGAGGAGTGGTTTTTATCCCCAAGAGGGTTTTCCACTCATGAAATCTCCTGTGTCAATTTATGATTCAATTGTTGTTTATTCATTTCAGTTATCTTCTTTATATTATTTCATGTTTAAATCAAAATGAGTTGAGTGAGAAGATAAAAAGTCTTGTGAATTAACATAACATTGATTCACCCCCCTCCCCTCCCCTCCCCTCCCCTCAGTGTTATTTGTACTCCAACAAGTGGTATTAGAGCCACACCCTGAATATAAGGGTTTCCTAGTAGTGGAGTACTGATCATGACTACTCAAGAAGATCTTTATGGTTTTAAGGCACTATTATTTGATGGAACAAGACATGCCTTTTGGAAATTTAGAATGAGCCATCACTTCAAGTCTCCAGGGTATGAGGTTTGGTCTATTATAGAAACTGATTACACAAAAACTACATCGCCTACTACCCCAAATGAAAAGAAGGCCTATGAAAGTGATGCAAAGGCCTCAAATGCTATCTGTTGTGGTCTTACAAATGATGTTTGGTAAAGGTTATGGATTGCAAAAATGCTAAGTCCATTTGGGAAAAAGTTTTCTAGTATCTATGAGGGAGATGAAAAAGTCAAAGAAGCAAAGTTACAAGCTTATTTATAGAGCCAAGTTTGAAAGTCTTAAAATGTCTGATGAAGAAAAATTGTTGATTGATTTTTAAGAGTTCTGGATGTTGTGAATTCTATTTGTGGTCTAGGAGAAACCTTCGAAGAAACTATTGTTGTTAAGATCCTTAAGACCTAAATATGATTCTAAAATTTCTGTAGTAGAAGAAAGAGATGTAAAGCAGGTTACTCTTGATGCTTTACATGGAATTTTTATTGCCTATGAAATGAGGATTAGTAATGATCCTCCTAGAAAAGAAACAACCTTCAAATTTGTTAAAATAGATGTTAATTATAACTCAGAAAAATAATGAGTCTGCTTTTGTAAGCAAGTTAAGAAGAGGTTCTGGTAGATACAAAGGAAAACTGCCTTTCAAGTGTTTTGGTTGTGGCAGAATTGGCATTATATTGCACAATGTCCTAATAAGGACATAGATAGTGATGAGTAAGATAATAAAAAATCAAGAAAGAAGAAACAGTTCAATTTTAAAAAGAAAAACAACTTTAAAAAGAAGTAGAGTCTGTATGCAGATATAACAAACAACTGTTTTGATGAGGCTCTTAAGGAAGGAGAGGAAACTCTCTTTATGGTTATTATAATCTTGAATGAAAGTTAGGAGTTTATAAATACAGATCATTCAGAATCTAAAATTGACTTAGAAGGAGAGCTAAAAGCTACTCTCAAGGAGATAAAAAGACTAAGAAAAGAAGCTGCTTTACAAAAGGATAAAAAACATCGAGGCTGCTTTACAAATAGATAAAAAATAGTGAGATGTTGAATTCATATCTGATCTCAAATGTTAGATTGAGTTAACTCAAGAAAAACTAAACCATAAAGAAATAGAGTGTTGCTCTTTAGAAGAAGAAGTTATTGATCTAAGGATAAACATGTTTTGTGCAACAAGTCATCTGATTTGTTGAATAAAGGCAAAGGTCTTCAAGTTTTTTCAAAAGGGGAATGCTCAAAACATGTTGATGATGAGAAAGAAAAGACCAATGACAAGAAAAGTAAGTCTTCTAGATATAGTTTTCATTTCTCTGGTTACTATTTTTATTGCAATCAATATGGGCATAAAGCAAACAAATGTAAAATGATATCTGGAAGAAAAACTAGTTTTGTAGATCAAAATTTGTTCAAATTCCTGAACAATCTTAAATGTTATAAATGTGGTGAACTTGGACACATAGCTGCGTTTTGTAAATCTGTCTTGGTAAAATAGTCAACTAAATCTGAAAATATTAATAAGTCCAAATTAGTATGGAAGCCAAAGAAAAATAACAAGGTTGAGGCTTTGGTTGCTCAAACTGTCTTACATGTTGTTAAGAAAAATCTTTGGATTCTTGATAGTGGTTGTTCTCACCTTATGAACTGGTGACAAAAAAAGTTTTTCTATTATAAAGATTATTCAGGAGGGTTTGTAAGGTTTGGAAATGATCATTGCATACAAATAAAAGGGAAAGGCACTGTGTTACTTCAAAATTAAATCCTAGTCCATGATGTGTACTATATTGAAGGGTTAACACATAATTTACTCACTGTGAGTCAAATATATGATAATGGCTTTGATGTCTATTTTTCTACACTAGGATGTGAAATCAAAAAGAATTTTGGCAAGGCTATTGTGGTTGGTTTCAAAACAAATGGAAATGTGTATAACCTTCATGAAGATTCACATAACAGAGTGGATAATAATGTTTTCTTTATGAGTCAGTTTGAAGAAACTAAACTCTGGAACAGAAGGTTAGGACATATAAACTATAATAATCTGATTAAGATTAGTAAAAATCAAAATGTGAGAAACCTGCCAGTTCTCTCAAAACTAGATAACCACATTTGCAAAGAGTGTCAAGAAGGCAAACAAACTCAAGCCCAAATAATATTGGTCCTACAAGGACAAAGTCCCTAAATAATGAAATTTATCATGCTTTTCATACTTTTACTTTCCTAAAAGATAAATCAGAAGGTTTTGATAGATTTAAGGGTTTTAGGAAAATGGTTGACAAAGAATCTAATTTAAAAATAAAATATCTCCATTCAAACAAAGGTGGGAAATATACCTCACAATAATTTAATGATTATTGTGAAAAACATGGCATCAAGAGGCAATTCTTAGCCTCCAGAACACCACAACAAAATGGTGTTGCTAAAAGAAAAAAATAGAAGTGTGAAAGAAATGGCTAGAACCATGCTACAAGATGCAAGTCTTCCTAATACCTATTGGAAAGAGGCAGTTCATACCGCTGTTTAAATTTTAAATAGGGTTCAATTAAGAGTGAAAACAAACTTCAATCCTTATGAACTATGGTATGGTAGAACAACAAATATTAGTTATTTTAAAGTTTTTGGTAGTGAGTGCTTTATCAAAAGGGATAATGATAGCACAGACAGTTTTGAATTATGATGTGATGAAGGCATTTTTCTAGGCTATTCCACTCATAGTAAGGCTTATAAATGTTATAACAAAAGACTAAGAAGAGTGATAGAAATTACTAATGTCAAAGTTGATGAAATTTCCAATACAGATGAAAAACAAACTGATGAAATAGATGCTATTGTTCCAACTAAAAATGAATAAAATTCTTAAAGTGAACATGCAGGATGAAAAAATGAAAAAAATATTCCTGAGGAACATGTGAGATCTTCTCCCAAACTGTCTTCCAATTGTTACAGAAAAATCATCCTCAAGAGCAAATAATTGGTGACAAATATGCACGTGTTCAAACTAGAAAGAAACTTGCAAATGCAAGTGATCTAGTGTATCTATGTTTGATATCTCAGCTTGAACCTAAAAAATATACAGAGGCTAGCAAAGATAATCTTTGGATCAAAGCTATGGAAGAGGAACTTGGTCAAATAGAAAATAATAAAACATGGGAACTTGTTCCTAGGCCTAAGGATAAAAATGTAATAGGAGCAAAATGGGTCTTCATAAATAAGTTAGATGATAAAGGAAATGTCAGAAATAAGGCTAGGCTTGTATACAAAGGATATTCTCATATTGAAGGAATAGATTATGATGAAACCTTTTCTCTAGTTGCACGACTTGAAGCCATAAATTTTTTCTAGCTATTTCTGTGTATAAAAACTTTAAAGTTTTCTAGATGGATGTAAAAAATGTCTTTATGAATGGTGATCTAGAGGAAGAGGTTTACTTGGAACAACCTAAATGATTTGTATATGTAGATAAATAAAGTCATGTTTATAGGTTACAAAAGGCTTTATATGGCTTGAAACAAGCCCTAAGAGCCTGGTATTCCAAATTAGACATACATCTACAGGAGCAAGGCTTTACAAAAGGTGGTGTTGACAACAATCTATACTACAAAACAAAAGGTGACGAAATACTTGTAGTTATAGTCTATGTTGATGATATTATCTTTGGCAGTAATGATTCTGAAATGTATTTTGAGTTTCCAAAAAATATGGCATCAAAGTTTGAAATGTTAATGTTAGGGGAAATTTCATTCTTTTTGGGTTTACAAGTCAGTCAATTTGAAAAAGGAATCTTTTTATCTCAAACAAAATATACAAAAGAAATGTTAAATAGATTCCAAATGCACGAGTGTAAGCCTATTGGCACTCCTATGGAAACAAGTTGTAAACTTAAACAAGAAGTTGATCATCCTGATGTTATTCATACAATGTACATATCTATAATTAGTAGTTTGTTGTACTTGACTGCAAATAGACCTAATATAATGCAGTCTATGTGAGCTAGTATCAAGGTTTCAGTCATCTGCTAAGAAATCTCATTTAAACGCTATTAAGAGAATTCTTAAATATATATTTGGCACCATTGATTTTGCCTCATGGTATCCTAGACACAATAATTTTACCTTGACTGCCTATACTGATGTTGATTGGGCAGGTTGTCTAGATGACAGGAAAAGCACATTTGGTGGTGCATTCTTCCTAGGAGGCAAATTGGTGGCTTGGCATAGTAAAGAACAAGACTTTGTGTCCCTATCTACTACTGAAGAAGAATATGTTGCTGCTACCACTTGTTGTACATAGGTGTTATGTGTTGGTTTCCAAACCAACAGTATCCGAGTTCTAGAGGAATTGCCACTAACTCATCAACAAACTCAGAGAAGGATTTGGCCAAATGAATGAGACTTAGTCACAAGATTGAGATCTCCTACCCTTTTGGCTCTGCAAGACCAAGGCTGATGAACCTATGTAATGTCTAACAAATTTCAACTTCAAAATACTTAGGACATTACAACTTACAACAGATCATCCCAATGAGAATTGTTGATGTGAATTTTGATTTGCTCAACATTTATAAACTTTTGCTCTTAACCATAAGTTTATTTTCTTAAAAACTATAGGAAATCTAAACCTCAAGGCTCAAGACGTCCTTTTAAAACCCTCTGGCCTTTCTCAATAGCATACATCAACTATTTTTATATGAGGAGATCCCAATTAGTTCTTCTAAGGACAACCTATTGGCATAATTTTGGGAGTATATCTTTGTTATACTTTACTTCTCTAGATATTTGAAATAAAAGACAAAACAACAATTATAAGTGTATAAATAAATTGTGATACTTCTTGATAATATTTTAGTAAATGCCTCTCTGAAACAATTAGTAATGATAAAGAACAATTCTACAGGTAACTAGAAATAGTATATCATTTTTTTTGTAAAATTGTGCGATCCACAGATGAAACACTGAATTAGACAAAGGAAGGGATATAACACACTGGAAACCCATGCAGAGTCATATATTACTTCATTCAAAATAGTGCATTACAACCACATGTAGTCAGCTATAAGTCTCCATGACTTTATCACAACCATTATTTGCAAAGAGATGACAATACTGAAACAATTACTTCGTACGAGAGACAAGAAGAGAGGCTCAGATATATCAAAGCTCTCATAAGTCTACACATCTCAAACTAAAACTCAAATGAAATACAGTTCTGTTCTTATAGTGCGATTACAGAAAAGACAAAATGTTGACAGCTTAGCATCACTCTTGTTCTTTGTCACCGTTTGAATTCTCTTTTCCCTTTGGATCCTCCTACAATTGCATCCAATGTTGTTGCAGACTTGTTAGGATTTGATCCATCTCTTTTCTTTTAGACTATTTTACGATGGATAAATTATGTTCTTGCACTTGACAATTCACCCACACAGATTCAATGTTTAGATCCTCTTTAGTAACATTATCATCGTACTGTCTTTCCTAGCTTTGGATTTGCCCAATATCTCTTAGGACCCGTAGATCCACATCTTTGCCCAATTTTAATTTTCTTTTGTCCCATATTTCCTTGAACTCCTCCAGCATGCTATCTTCACCCATCTCCATCACTTCTTCTACTAATCCTTCTATTAGTAATTCTATGAGCTTAGAATTCTGATACTGGATATCTGCCACTTCGATTTTTGCCTTTTACAAATTGTCTATTCCTTCCTGCAACCTATTTATTTGCCAAGTGTTGACGACTGTTCCGATCTTCAGTTGGGGTAGTTGTTCCTTGGTCAATATTTTCTTCTCTACAATTTCTCCTATTGTCATTCCTTTCGTAGCCTGAAAATATGATATCTCTACCTTGACATGTTCTAGCAGTTCTTCGTGTCTTTTCTGGCCCCTGTGCATCCTTCTAATTAGCTTTTCCTATGTTGTATACCTATTCATTGCCACCTTTAGCGAAGACTTAGTGTGAGCTAGCACCTGTTCAACCCAATTATCCACCATCTTCGCCTTGCATCTCATTACATGTACTGCCTCTGCTTCCTCTTGGGATATCGATACTGGATGAGCTAGGATTTTCTAAGGAGTTTCTCCCTTTTTGGGGATCCCTTTTATGAATTTTAATAGCTGATCTATTTGCATTTCTTCTCTTTAAGTTTTCTCTCATTTCTCTCTATTCTTTCTTCCATGATGAAAATTCCTTCTTTTTCGGCTCTTATTGCTTCTGCTCTAGAGGGACTTCCTAGCTAAACTGTAGTTATCCTATATTCATGATCAGTTGGTTCTTCCTTTCCTTCCCTGGTTATAGGTTCTGCAATGTGTAATTTTTGTTCTCCTCCTGGGTTCATCCGGGTGGTATATTGTACCTTAACCATTTTTCTTTTCGTAGTGCGAGGTGCATCGATCAATAAGGTGTTGAAATCCAGCAAGATTACTTCTATCCATTTGTTGGTCTCCTTTTTCTATTTTATTCATTCGGGCATATTCCTAGTTTCATCATTCACTATGTATGTTTCCCTTTCCATTGTTTTTCTTTTCCCTTATTTCTGACTAGTATCCGCCCCTTTCTGGATTAGATTTCCCTCTTCTCCTCTATCAGAATTATTCTCTTCTTCAACCTGAGGTGACTCCCCCTTATTTAGCTCCTTTTCACTTCTTGGGTCCATCCCACCATCTTTCATGTTTACTGATTCATTTAACCTTTGTGTTCAATCTTCACCTTCTCTAGCGGGGTTTTCCTTCCACAGTGATTGATGTCCTTTTGGATGCGGGGTCCAGGTTTCTTCTTCTTGCGGGATTATTATCACTTCTTGGTGTGGTGCTTCTTCACTTTCTCTATTTTCTTCCATGGCCCGCATTTCAACATTCTTAGCCGTTCCTTCTTGTTGACCTTTTTCGTGGAGGATTGGCTCTTCTTCTATCCTTGTCTCCTCCCTGACAGTAGTTTGATCCCCTCTGGACTTTGTATCCTTCTCCTTTTGTGTAGCTTCTTCGGATTCACCTGATCCTTCCAAGTTTATCACTTGGTCCATCACACTCTTGCTTGTCATCGGTTTCACTTCATGTGATGGCTTTTGCAGCAATTTTCCTTGCTCCAACCTCTTTTGAAATTCTCATATGGTTCCTTTGTGGTGCTTTTCCAACACCCAATTTAGGTCATCATAGAATCCCAGGTCTTTTATGGGATCAACTCGAAGTAATTTTACTATATCACCGAGGGTGTTATTAACCAATGGGGGAGACACGAACAATTGCACTACAGACTGAGATACACTTATGAGAATATCCCGCAATACATGCTCCTGGGATGTTTCCTTTTGTGTTTCAGTCCCTTCTTCCCTCATGTCTGCCTGTACAGTTTTACTACCTTGATACTAGGGCTCTTTCCTTTTACTTTTGGCTACCATATTTAGGTTTGGATCAGTAGTAACTACCTCGACCCCTTCTTGATCCAAATCTTCTACTTCCAAGGTACCGGATTCTATGATCCTATTCATGTCTATACTTCGCTTATGAACCAAAAAGTCTACATTCTCCTCTGTGTCCTTCCTCTTCATCTTCCTTCTTATTGTGAGCTTTGTCCTTCTCTACTCTATTTCTACTTTATATGCTTCCAGCCACCTTTTAGTTGCTTCCAGAAGAGGTTGGTTCACCTGGTCCATAGAAACTAGCTCTGGCTCATTTGCTGTAGGTTTTGTTAATGGCCTTTTGTCTACATTATCTGTTGGGTAATCTTGCCTTAGGACTTCTTCACCATGTTCCATCACTTCCGAAGGTACTTCAATCCTTATTTTAGCAGGTCCTAATTGCCTCATTTGTGCCAGTGTCAATCTCTGGTAATATTTCCTTTTCCTTATTTCCTTTTCATCTACACAATCCATCCAGTAGTCCTCTATGTCTGGAATGTGTTTGACCCTTCTAGAAATATACTTTTCTATTTTGTGCAATGGATCATAATCCTTCCTGGTATATTGGAAGTATTGTAGGTGTCTATCTAGCAAGTCTTCTTCTGCCTTCTTTGTATTTTGCAGTGATTCACATCCGAATTCCCCAATTTTTACTGGGAATTTGAACCCTAGTTTTCGATGAGAGCTTAGGTAGTTATCATGAAACTTCACCATTTGTCTACAAAATTCAGTTAGCCAACTCCAGATTGACGAGTACCTTGGCAATTTAAAGGGTCTGCCTAAAAATCCTTGTGCCCTTAAGTATGACCAAGTGGGGAATTGAATGTACCATCCTCCATAACATTGAATCACCTTTATTACTTCTTATGGTACCCCTTCTCTAGGTCTTCCTTCTATCTCTCAGGCGATCTTCATGATAAAATAGTCATTAGCCTCCTTGTAGTGTAATACAAACTCCCTCTTTTCTAACTGTGGGAAATATGCATGCACTAGATTCTTGCCTGCTTTTGTTCCTAGAAATTCCACTATATTCAAACCCCAAATGTTTTCTTTTATTGCACATGCATGTACCATATAAGAAGACATATAAAAGTTTCCTGAAGTCTCTTCTATACAATGGTATATGGAATTGATGATGAACGTGGCCCATTCATAGGTTCCTTTATTTTGCCCTAGGCTCTGGATGTATGTGAATATCCATTCCTGAAACAAGCCACTAATCTCTATCCCAACTATCCTACTGAGATACATGATTGCAATATACACCTCTAGATGCATTTCCTTTCTTATTACTAGGGTGGGTAATTTAGCTAGTACCTTTCCTTTCTTCCTAACATACCACTCCTCCTGCATAGTCTTTTCACACGTTGACCTTGCCTCCTTAAATTCTTTCTCTACCTAGTCTCTGCTCCTATTTATCCATGTAGCGAGGGTTGGAATTCTGAGAAGTTCTTTAAAATCCCCGGGTGTTAAATTTGCATACACCCTATTATTATAAATGACCTGATTTTTACTCGCATCATAATATTGAATGCACTGTTTGACCAAATCATGGGCTTTTATAGCAATCAAAGACTTTGTGGCCTGTATCAAACCACTCTACTACATATTCTTCATTTCATTCGTAACCACTGGCTCCCTCATCCTGTCGATGATCTCAGCGAGGTTGCAGTGTCCTAGATGGGTATCCAAGTAAAACCTAGTATTGGGTATTACTTGGGGAAATCTCCATTCAAATTATTTCTTTAGTTTTGCTTTCTGGGTACCCATTACTTCATTTTTCCTGCTTCCTGTTTAAATTTCCTAAGTTACCTATATGCAAGCCATGCGCTAAATATTTAACCTACTTAATTTCCATTTAGCTTCATTTTCAACTTACCCAATCATGATCATTAATTTCTTATGTAAATTCACTGAGTTGACTTTAGGCCCTTATCTGTTTTGTTGTGAGAGTCACTGGAAGAGTCTGAGTAAACTACCTGTTGAGATGTCTTGTGTTTTCTCATGTATCTACCCCTGTATTATCTGTATCTTAAAACATTCTAAATCATACTGTTACATGATTCATGCCATTACTTCATTTACTATCTAACGATCCGATAAATCTTACGCTTAATTCGTCATACAGTGAGTTAAATGACCTGGAAAACTTTGGGGGGAATTTCAAAAAAGAAACCCTTTATCTAATGACTACTATGGCCTTTTCGTTCTTTTTGGGTCAAAGTATAGCTTTGCAGAGGATGCTGACACGTTGTTTTAATTCAAAAAGTGCATGTGCGACCTTTTATTAATCTTAATCTGCAATCACAATGTTCTCCGCAATGTTACTAAGACAATATGGCTTACTTTGTCATCTGTCTCCGATGTCGCATTTTATCCATTCCCCACCTTCACAGTCATGGCTTAATTACAATCTTGAGGGATCAACTCCATTGAGACTCAGACAAGATTCAACTTTGCTATCAAAGTTTCCTTCATGCTTAGCCCCTTGCAACCATCCACGCTCTTGCGCTCCTTACACTTGGTTCTATTCATTCGATCATGCAGAGCTTTGGGAAGTGGGGAAATTCCAACTTTTACCATTTTCACATCATTTCGATTCTTATCTCTTCATCCCGCATCTTCTAAGGAACTAGATATTCTCCGTGATATTCATTTGCGGGTAAAAGACCATCGGGATAATTGATCTCTCTTTAAATTTTCAAACTCTTTCCAAAACGATCTCTTGTCCCGCTATTGTCTTTCCTCATCTCTTAAGATTAAAGGACCGACTTAGCACAAAATTTTTGGTGGGTCCCCATTTTGTAGCTTAAATGGGGTGTGTTGTATTTGCACACAACAAATTTCCACCCCTACTCTTAACCAAAAACCCTTTGCTTTAGATTTTAAAATGAATTCATATTTGATGCGCTTTAAGTTCTCTTGAGAATGATTATACTTTTACCACACAGACATCAAACTCTCTCCTTGTTGTGAGATCATGTCAAGTTCCTCTAGTGTGTGCTCATGATTCATTCTTTCCTTTTAAAATCTATTAGTAAATTAATGATTTGCCAACTTATTATTTTATCTTTCCTCAATTTTTTGACTTTTTTAGATATGGCCTTACTGCCAGTCAAGCGTTCATAGCTCCGGTAAGTTTATCTTTGCCATTTTTTTATTTTTTGCTTTCTTCATTCCCTTTGATATAACTTTTAAGAACATTTGGAGCAAGATTTTTAGAATCCTTTATGCTTCATATCTTTAAATATAGTTTTTTATTTTGAAGCATTTTGCTTTGAATTTCTCTTTTCTTTTCATAGCTTGGATGGCTTATAGTCTTGAGGATGATTCTTAATTTTTACTTCACAAATCATTATCTTTTCTGATAAAGCTTTCAAAGGACTCTTTAATGTTAGTTGTCTATAGAGCTTCTTGACATACCTCACTCAATCTGCAACATTTAATGTCATGTTTTTTATATTTTAACCATCTCTTGATTACTCAAGCACGTGGATAAGAGTTCACCCTAAAGAAAAAATAATTGGTTTTTACTTACTTTTAGGATGGGAAAGCTGGCTCATTTAATGCTACTTTTGAGCAACCGGACCTTGATTATTGCGTATTAAGGAAATTTAATTTCTCGAGACAATTCATACGTACAGACCGATACAACATCATCTTGCATTTTCTCCTTTTAAGATCATTAGTTGTGGATTTCATCAACTTATTACAGCTAATCTTTGAACTTATGAACCATTGGCACTTTGGCCTCGACCATATTATCTTTCATATGTCTTGTCACTATAATGGCCTCTTTGGAGTCTGAACCTTTTCAATTTGGTACTCTATTAAACATGTATGAAAAGATGAACATTTATATTAGCAAGCTCGGGGCTTTTATTTAGTTCTCTTCTCCAATTCTTCTTTCATACTTTACTTTCATAATCAACTCATGCATCTTGTTAGATCTTATCTTTTAATTAAGGCTTTTGAACTCTCTTCACTAGTTGATTGTGCTATATGCTTAACTGGAAGCAGTCACCAATCAACCTTTTTATGGTCTATAACCAGTCATCGCCTGCATCACATATTTATGCTTCATAATATTCGGGATGCTGACCTAGTTAAAAGGGAAATAAAATGGATCTTAGGGTCTGAATTTTTAACTTCTACTACTAGGTATAGAGTAAACTCAGACATTGTGTCCCACTTCATCGCTTCTCTATTGGACCTAGGAGAAGATGATGATATAGGTTCAAATTTGTGCAACCGTCTATTGCATCCTGACTTTGTTGGTGGTTTGGATGTGATACTAGAAGTGGCTCTATCAGGATATGGCATTACCAATGCCTCAGGATATTGTAGATTTATGGATTGCACTTGTACATGTGCCTGTCTTCAAATTTCTGGGTGGTTTCCGCACTAACACTATCCAAGAACATAGGGAGAAATATCATGGGGCTTGCTGCTACCTGAAGCAATACTTTGGGTTAATTCTAGACACTAATGGGCTTGGGAAGATTGAATTCTTGATGTGGTTGATGCTCCTCAACAATTGAGAATTCCTCTTTCCATTTTTTTTTACCGCTGCCTTCAAATCTTACTACAATCTCTGATTTTGTCATTTAGCACATGTAAATATGCACATTGCAAATGTAAACATGCATATTTTTGATGATATCTTTTGATAGTTGTATATATTTCACGTTGATAAATGGAAATCTCAATATTGCTTTATGTCTCAAATGGTTGTTCTCTTTATTCTTCTTCTTTGCAGATTCTGCTTATTGCTTACACTAATCTTACTACTAAATCTACTCAATTACAACACACCTACTAACTGAATTGATTCGCACGCTCCGCAATTTTATTAACGAGACTATGCTATAACCTATGATGCTATTTACACTATTTACATCGCTAATTCTAGGTATTTGCATTTAAAAATAATGTTTTAGAAATTGCCCATTGACATGCAATGCAAGGGGTTCTCCTTGTAATGTTGATAATCTGAATGCATTGTCTCCTAAAATTTCTGCTATTTGATATGGTACTGACCATACTCGTGCAAATTTTCCAAAAGCTCCTTTTCCTTCCTGTGATTTTTCATGATATAGCACTAGGTTTGCTAAATAAAACGCTATTACTCTCACTCATTTGTAAAACCCTATTTTTATGGTAGCCTGATGTTTAATCATATACTCAGTGGCTCTATCTCTTTTCTCATCTAGGTTTAGTAATTGGGTTAACCTCGCTTCTTCTTTGTTTTCAAACCCCAACTATTCTTGAATAGATTTTAGTGTGGGTATCTTTAACTTTGTGGGTACTACTGGGTCTAGACCATAAACAAGGTGGTATGGAGAATTTCCCAAACTACTTTTAACTCTAGTTCTATTGGCCCATAATGCATACTTTAATAGGGCATACCACCCTCTTGGGTTTTTGTTTAACAATTTTTTAATGTCATCTATTAGATTTTTATTAGTGGACTCTGCTAAACCATTCCTTTGAGGATAATAATTCGAAGAAAACTTTAAAATGATTCATAATTTAAATGCCTAGTCATCAATTTTCAAAGATGTGAAAGCAGGGCCACTGTCACATACCAGAAAAGTCAGGACTCTAAAACGAGTGATAATGTTATCCTCTAGAAATTGAGTGACAACTTCTGTGGTGTAATTTTTGAACGTCGCTGCTTAAGACCACCTGGTACAATAATTTGTCAAGGTTAGAATGTACTTGTGTCCTATTGTTGACGGGCGGTTTATCATTCCAATAAAATCCATTCCCCATTGTGCAAATGGTCTCACTTTTATTACAGATTATAATGGTTGTGTTGAGTATACATCTTTAAAGATAGTGGGCCGTCCTGTACCAAATTTATCGTGGAATTCATGAAGGATCTTTTCTAATTCTACTTTACTTGTGCATCTTAAATAAACTCTGGAATGATCTTTGAAGAACAAACTTTCATTGTTTATCATATAATTTCGTGTCTTGACTTTCAACGCTCTACATTGTCATTTGTTCAAATGTTCAGGACATCGCCCCGTTATAAGGAAGTGCATCAAATCTTCATACTATTCATCTTGATTTTTGTCACTTAGCACATATTGTTGACTTATTAGTTGTAGGCCCATTTCCGCAATTGCTTATACCAGAGCTTGTCCCCTGACCAACTTCATCGGGATAATTTCTATATCAAACTCTTGTATAATGGTGATCCATTTGGAACTCCTCTCTTATCTCATTCTGCATTAGAAGGGTTTTCATTGAGGCATTAGGCACAATTGCTATCACTTTACTTCTTAGAATGTAATGTCTGAATTTTTGAATCACTTTCACCAACGTGAAAGCATGTTTTTTGACATTTATGTATCTTAGCTCCGCATCTTTAAACAAACAACTCATGAATGATATGGGATTTTCTTATTTCATTTAGGTTTTCTTTCTCAGTACCACTATACATGTATGCTCTGAAGAAAATGAGTATATATAAAATGACTTGCTGTAATCAGGGCTAGACAACACTGGAGCGTCTGCTATTTCTTTCTTCACATTTTCAAAAGCTTCTCATGCTTCCTTTGTCCATTCTATCTTGGCCTCCTTTTTTAGCATAGCATTAAAAGGTTGTACTATCTCTGCAAAACCCATGATGAATTTGTAGACAAAATTGATATTCCCAAAATATGATTTTAATTCCTTTTTACTATTCGAGGGTTGTAACTTCATCAACACACTTACTCGATCTGGATCAATTGAGATTTCAACTTCTAAGATTATATGCCCTAATACTTTTCCCTCTGTTACCCTAAACATAATTTTTTGGGGGTTTAGAGATAATCCATATTGCCCGCATTTCTTTAATACTTTTCATAAATCCTGTACATGTGTGGACCTATCTTTTGAAAAGACAGTCAGATTGTCCATGTAAATTATGATGCATTTACCAATCAATTCTCTGACTGCAATATCCATCGCCCTCTGGAATGTTTCTCTTGCATTGATCAATCCAAATGGCATTCTTATATAAGCGAATGTCCCCCGATTTGTGGTAAATGAGGTTTTTAGCCTATCATGTTTGTTAACTGTAACTTGGTTATATCCTGAGAATCCATCTAGAAAGGACATCATCTGAGAAACATTAACTATCTGTAGTACTTCGTCTAAGGGCGGTAATGGATAATTATCTTTTTCTGAAGCCCTGTTAAGGTTTCTAAAATCTACACATAACCTTATGTCTCCATTCTTCTTATGAACTAGAACTAGGTTTTCTACCCAGGTCAAATGTCTAAAGAGAAATATGATTCTTGCCAAAAGCAATTTTTGTACTTCTTTTTGAATTAGTGGCTCTATCAAGGCATTCACTGGTCTTTGTTTTTTCCTAAATGGTTTTACCTTTGACTTTAAAAGGATCGTATGAGTGATAATTGACGTGTCATACATTTTCAGATCTTCATATGTCCATGCAATGACATGTATATACTCCTTCAATGCTTGTATTATGTCACCCTTTACCTTTTCAGTACAAACCTTTCCTATCAAAACATGTTGTTGTCCCTTTGTCATGTCTAAACTACACCGTTAACACTTATCCCCTTTTGTTTTGTACAATCTCTTCTAATTTAGCACTTGATCTACATCAAACAATATTTCCAACTCTATTATGCCTTTAGGGATATTATTACATTTCAATACCTCGAGAAATTCCTCCGCTTCACCACTTGGCATATCGATTTAATCAATCACTTGTGCTTCAAAAAGACAATAATTTGTGATGAATTCTTTGATATGATGGTCATCTTCAAAAACTTGTAAGTTCCACATGTTATCAAGTATGGATAGAACTGGTACCAATTCTACTATAAACTTCTTCAATCTGGAAGACTCAAGCAGTTCCAACGAACTAGCTGCTACTGCCAAAGCATCTTCTCTTTTGTTAAACTTTCTTGGGATATGTTCGATGTTAAAATCTTTGAAACTTTGTATTAAATCCCATACTCGGTGTCGGTAACTAGCGATCTTTTTGTATCGGCAGATATATTATTTCCTTATTTGTCTAACTACTAATTATGAGTCTCCCATTACTCTTAGCATCCATACTCCTTTCTTTGTGGCTAACAATAAACCATGTATCAACACTTCATATTCAGTAAAATTATGGGTACATTGGAACTGAAGTATGTAAGCTACTAGATACTACTTTTATTTTGGATTAGTCAACCCTACTCCTATCCCTATACATTACTTGGACTTTGATCTATCAAATTTTAATGTCCAAATCCCATCTTCTCTTGATGCGACAGATTTTTCAATTATGAAATCAACTTTACATCTTCCCATTTTGAGAAAATTCTCCACAATTTGGGGACACTTTTCTCTTCTCTGATTCCTTAATTTCTCTATTGATTTTTGACTCGTTGTTTCCAATTGGACTTATTTCCTTTTGTATTGCTTTACTTGTAGTCCACTCATTGTCCAGAATAGTCAGGGATATTATACACTGAGTTTCAAGGTGTTTAACATTGTGAACCCTGCAACAATCAATTAATAATATTGATTCTAATGGTGTTCCTTGTTGTATGCAAGTGTCAGCTTTCTGAGTGACCATTTCTATGAACATTTCCGGTGCATCATTCTCTTCATCAGGAACATTCACTACCTGATTGAATCAATACATCTGTATAAGGTAAGCCTTTTATAATGGTCTCTCTTCCCAAAACACATATTTCATCCATTTGTGGTTTTATGCTATAAACTTCGGGCTCTACTTCAAGATGTAATATCTCATTCTCTTGATTATAGTCTATAACCATTAATTTTACTCGGGGTTTTGACTCTATTTTAATTTGATTTAGGACTCCCTTCCACGATAACCACATGTGAGAAAAATCTGTGTGTAAATATCCATTTAACATTCTCAACCAGTCTATGATTAGTAAAATCCCATATTGACTAGGTATGTCCACCACTTGAATATCCATGAAACCTTGTATCCATGGATCTGATGCCAACTGCATATGTATATTTGTCAATTCTTCTGTCACATTTACCTTTGTATGATCCAGCTATGTTACCTTACGATTTGATCTTGCTGGAGTCAATCCTAACTTTTGACAAATTGCCAGAGGTAGGACATTTGTGGATGCCCCAGAATTGATTAGGAAGTTATGTAGTTTTTTTATCAAATATTCTTTGTTAGACACAATGCACCATTGAGAGGGGGTGAATCAGTGGTTCTCAAACTTTTCACTTTAACTATCCTATGTGAGCATATCGGTTATCATATCTAACTAAATGCAGACTTACCGGTTAGAGGGGAGACCAATGCAAATGCAATCACACATAAAGGGACATCACATAACACCAACATATATGAGGAAAACCTAAGATGGGAAAAAACTTGGTGAGAAATGTTGTTGGAGACTACTGCTCCAATCTAGCCTCACAATGAATCTCTCATTACAACATTTAGGGCACCAACCCAAGGACAACCAACCCCTAATTTAGGGCACCAACCCAAGGAGATACAACCCTTGCATCGAGCTACAACTCAGTGAATGCAATTTTTTTTTTGATACCGAAGTTATCTTCTTGTTACAAATGGATTTTGTAACTCTTTTGTGAATCTCTCTATTGGATCTTCTATCTAGTTCACTACCGATTCTACTCTCTTTCGGTTCTACACTCTATTGGTTCACTCCTCTATCAGACTCACTGGTTGACTGTTGGTAGCCTCACTGATGTTGGTTGAACACTTCAACCTTGTTCTTCCTCACACTCAATCTCTTATACTTCTTCTTGATGACCACTTGACTGATTTCTTCTTGCGTGTAGTAACACTCTCTCATCCAGCAACACCCTTCAATGATTTTGGCTTGCATATTTTTTATAACTTGGTTTTCCGCCAAAAGCCAATTCAAATTTTGGGCAGTTAGAGTTTTCTCATCAACCTTGAGACAAACCAAATCCAATCAGATCTCATTTGATCTGATCACCTAGATTGATGAACTACAATTCATCAATCAATCTTGCCATTATCGTGCCTTTCTGATCATGCCTTCTATTTTTGGCAATCTGCTTTTGACCTATCGGCTGATTTCTTGGTCGATCACCAAGATTGGTTTTGCGGTTTCCTTCACCTACCTTGATCTCCTCAATCAATCTGAGTTGGATCTCTGTTGTCCTCCTGACCTCAAGCCACAAACCTCTATAGTGCATCCCATGAATCTCGCAGTTGACATAAATGTTGACTTGTCACCATCTACCTTGCCGCCTCACACTTCAGCAACTCAACACATCAAACCGTGCATGCATGCCACTTCATCTCCACGTGGAAACTATGTCAACATCCACCTTTGTGTCCATATGGATTGGATAATTGACCAACTCCATTATTGGGTTCATCTACTGGCTTGCTAACCCTGTTGGTTAAACCCTTAACCAGTCTATCATCAACTTTGCACTTTGCTTCTCTTCTGATGCAACACTCAATTGGTCAACACTCTTCCAACCTACCTCGTGCACATCTTCATTAGATGGGAGTCTTCTGCATCTACACTTTGTTTGCATTACCGGTGGACATACATAACAGTAAACACTCTTGATGACACCATGTCATCAACCTTCAACTAATTCCATCTGAGGCATCTGCATACCGGTTGCATTATCTTATCTGCAGTTTCTCAACCTTGCCTTCTTCATTATCAGACTAGACAACGTCTCAATCGATTTGTCAAAGTGACAAACCCATTACACTTCATCTGTTCTGGCAACTCAACATGCCTTCTTTGTCGGTCCAGTGCATATTCTTGATTTCATGCACTTGAGGCATTCCTTTGATTTACCGGTAGATCCAGTGTGAGCCTTCAAACATCTGCCTTTACTACTTCTTTCTTATCTCACAGAACTATGATGCACACTTTTCATAATAGGAGATAAGCTCCACTTACCAGTGGTAGTGAATCCTTATCATTTGCATTCTAAAAATGCACTCATATGGCTTCCCTATTTGTGCAACATATCTTCAAACAGGCACATGAGATCCAGTGTGGGCACATTCATTGTCAGTCATCTCTTCACATGGTGTCTACATCTCTATCTGGTAGGATTCCTATTAATCTGCATCCACACAACATACCAGTGACCTGTACATTCTTCTCCTCATGTATTGATGTGTTTTAGGTAACATTATGTCTCTTAATCGCAAACAACAGCTCAACATATTGCCAACTCTGCTTGTACACTGGTCATAAGCTTGCCGGTTGGAAACTACTCACTGTCAACAAAACACTTACTAGTTGACATCCTTTCCTTACTGGTGATAGATTGTACAAGTAACCTATCCATTTTGTCCACACAAGTCAAACACTAACTTGTGTATCGATGACTCAACTATGACTCCACTGGTCATTCCTTTGAATGACATTCTTCTTCTTTACCAGTGACTTGTAACACTTAGTTGACATCAATGACCACATGTCAACAATACTCCCATACCGGTTGTCCTTCTATACCGATTGACATCAATGACAACACAATGCCAACAATCTCCACCTTTGGCATTGATGTCAACTCATTTAGTATCTGACATACTACATAATCTCTCTTCTCCTTTTTTGTGATCCAAATCTTCCCCTTTGTATAATCCATGGATTCTCACACATGTAGTATGCAGTATACTACAAAATCTTTCTCCCCCTTTGACAACAATGGCAAAGGGAACTATTAGGATATCATTTCTCCTTGTATTTTCCGGTCATTGACAAAAATCTTTCTCCCCTTTTTCTTTACCGGATGTATCTCCTCCTTTGATACCACTTCTTACATCTTCTCAAATCACACAACTTGAGATGGAGGACTCAACCATCAACTGACACCAATTGAGCATACAAATATGATACCATTTGTTAAAGCACTCAATTGCAGAAGGATGTGTCAGTGAATACTACGTGCCTGCCAGTTAAACTACATTACGATCCATTTGATCCCAAATTTCTTTATAATCAAGTGTGATTGTACTATGAATACAACCAACCAGATGAGCAATGGATACCATTAATCATGAAATTCTCCTGGGTATTCCTACAACAAATTCCATCATCTACAGTTTAGGCAGTTAGTACCTCACAAGTTCAAGCATTCTGACTCAACATCATAAGCACTTGAACTCCCCCTGAGTTAAACATCTCAGGTCCACAATATTGGTTAGATCCAATACCAGGGAACCCATCATCTCCATATACCGACTGGGTTGTGCAACTGTGATCATCTGATGATCTTTCAGTTCCATTATATCCAATTGTTAGACACAATGTCCTAAAATGTCATCATCATGCCATGAAACAAACCGGTTATCCCAAAAGCATGTATGCCTTCATTCTCTACAATGGGGCCAACATATGTCATTCAGGTCTTTATCAACACCACCTAAGACATAAACTCCACATTCCATGCTACCAAGGATAATGCAATGATCTCAAACCTCATTGTCTTACATAACTTGCAAGTACTTGTTACCAATCATGCCGGTAACTTCCTACACATACCAATTTCATGTACCAGTCCACCATCACTACTGGAGAACCTTCTTGTAACTCCTGACATTTTGTGTCACTTGGCATCTGATTACAATTGTTAATCTCCATCTATTGATACATGCAGTAGTGATCTAACTCTGATTTGTAGGTGTGTATCCAAGGCAACCACTACATACACTTATCTTCTCATTTCCATCCTTCACACCGACAATATCTTGTCTTCCATGTGTCCTTCTTTACTGAGGGGGTGAATTATAAGTTCAATATAACTCCCCCTAAGATACTGCATCTCCTTTAGGCCTTAGGAGATATTACCTGTGCATTAAATGCACATTGTCGGTCCATAGTTGCATCCTCTTGCCTCTTCCTCCATACCCGCTTGGTCACATTCTTCTTCCCATTCTCAATCTTGGGAACAGGTCTCACCTTCTTCTACTGATTGGTCCTTGCTCTACCAGAATCTACATCATGACAAAAATCAGTGCTATAGTAGCACACAACATCCATCCCAACCTCATGATTGGGGAATCTCTTAATGTAACGGTTTGACCATCTTCTTCTGGTCATGTTGCTGTAACTGGCAACCAAAATCGGTAGACCTCTGGATCTTGCATGGACATTTCTCCTTTGGTTCCATGCAAGTCTCTAACTTCCATATGTTTTGTATCCATTTATATTTTGAGCATAGCTGCTATATTGACCTCCATGTGTCTGCAAGTTCCTCTTCCTGCATTCAGACTCTCTGTGGCCAATTCCATTGCAATTATAACAAACACTATTTGCATGACTGGGAGAGGGGACATGCATGTATCTACTCCTAGATGCATTTTTCTCATATGCATGAAATCTATAAGATCCTAGATTATTCCTTCTAGATCCCTTTCTACATTCTTCTTCCCTATGGCCATGACCATTACATGCAAAGAAATAACTAGAGAAGGAAGATTTATAACTTACAAATCTATTCTGTCATGCATGGGGAGATCTTATAGGTTTAGCATCTCCATTTCTACTTCTTCGAGAATGGATCCTAGGTTGTCTATTCTGTGCAACCCTTCCATCTGGTCTCTTCTTCTCCCCCACTTGTTTTGTCTTGTGGGTGGTATCATTCCTTTTTCCTCTATCGGTAGGAGGTCTTCTTTGCTGTCTTCTCATGTTCCTGCTTCTAGCGAGGCTATCTTCTCCCATTTTACCTTTTCCTTTGGGATCTACATTGTTCCTCCTTCTTCCAGCACCATTCTTCATTCTTGTCTGCATGTCTTCACCAGTTGTTTTTAGTCAACCTTCTTTCAGGGAGCATTTCTAACTGTGAAGGTTTGTCCCTTGTTTTCTCCTTTTGAAGAGACAAACAGAATGTCATTGGGGGCGACATTCTTGTTGGTGGAGAATTCACTGACACCACTTCCTAATCCTTTAGTGTCCTTGCCATGCTTTTGCTTCTTCAACATCTTGTCCAAGGCATCACTGCTGCCATCAAACTGGATTCTTATCTTGAGCTCGACCTGACACTTCTCAAGGTCATTTCGGAGAACCTCCATTTCTCCAAGCAGCTGTTGATATTCTTTATCTTTTACTTCTATCTTAGAGGCCAGATCTTCACACTGACACTCCTTGGTGCCTTCTTCTTGAGTCTTTAACTCTGAGATACATTTCTTAGATTCTTCAAGGCATTTTATCAACCGGTTCTGCTCCACTATAGTAGAATTCTTGAATAACTTGTATTCATTTCTTACTCTACTGAGTTCTTCAAGAGCATTTACAAGTTCACCTTCAAGATCAACTTCTGCTTCATCTTCTTCTTGATAATTGTTTGGTGGTACCAAAGTTGTCAAAGGCTCTTTTCGCTTGCTATAAGTTTTGCTTCTCAAATTGTAGGTATTACCTTTACAATATTGTTGTGTGGCATATACTTCCTCAGTTTCTGATTTAGAGGAATCTTCTCGTTGAAAATAGAATATATATGATTCTACTACCAGAGTGGTGAATTCCTCGACATATCCAATGCATTCTACCACTGTATTCTCTTGGATTACTCTCGTGGATTGTCTAGGACTTTCTAAAAGTAGAGCAGTGTCATAGTTAGCTGTTAAAATCTCCCTACATGCGTTTTGCTCACTGAACTCCTCTGAATGTTGCAAGTTCATAACTTTAGATTGAAAAATATCTATTGCTATCTTGAACTACGGGAAATATTTCTCTGCATTCCCTATAGTGTTATGAATTATGCACCAATCAGTTAGGGTGTATTCTATCAAATTAATTCTTGAAGGGGGATTAGTTTCCCCAGCCGGAGGATTGTCTAAAGGTGAATCTATCCCTTCGTTGTTAGGTCAATATTTCCATGGTCTCAAAGGTCTATTTTGATTATACCGCTATTGTGGATTGAAATTTCCTTGATCGTAGTTTATGTTACTATAATTCTGACTCCTTAGATATCACACCTAGGTAGTCAATTTCCTTAATTTCTTGCTTATTGTTGTGATCTTCTTGATTATTCACTTCTAGTGTCTATGAGAAGAAGGAACCTCCATTATTAGGGGTGACTTCCATGATAACTAGTCTGGGATGTAATACTATTGCCTTATTACTATTTGGACTTGTTTGGTTTGAAAGCATGCCTCAAGGGAACCCTGGGGGTCTCACTCCACGCATGGGTTGGACTATAGTATTTCTTATTGGTACTATCATGTTATTATAACCAGGCCCTATGGCTGGACCATATCTGACTGGTTTCATCTCCTTATTCATGTTTATGGATTCAACATACGCTGTTGATAGGGTTGCAATCACTGAGACTTCCTCGTTACAAACATCGATGTTAAGGGATCCACAACTACATAATATACTGACAACGTAGTTGGTTCTACTAAAGTATATGAAGCCTCGAGCTTCAAATAAGCTATGTGGAATCTATCATTGAAACTGCTAATTGGCTCATTTGGTTCTCATCGAATTAAGGCAAACTGATGATATAACATAGTGGGATCTATAGGTGCTTTGAGTCTAGAAAAGAATGTTGCTTCTAAAAAATCCCACGTTGTTATTGAACCGGTAGGTAGATTAACGTACCAAATGTGAGAATCTTCACTCAAAGTGTACATAAACAACCTACAAACTATATCTTCATGTTGAATTTGGGCTCTCCCACACATATCCTTGAAAACATTAAGATGCACTTCTGCATCACCGTGAATATGAAACTTTGGAAACAATTTATCAGGGTTTTTTGGTAAATCATGGTAAACATTGAACCTGATAGGTGAATTCATACTAAAATATGCCATCGAAGGAGGGGGAGGGGAAGGTTGCAATGGATTTTTCAATTCCCCTCTATTATTATTTGCTAAATTTTATACGGATGAATTAGCCCTAGGCCTTCTATTCCTTCTATCCAGTAATTCCTGAAGTTGAACACCAGGATCACAAGACCTAGACCTAGTGACTCTTATGTACTCTAGCTTAAACTTCTTAGGTTACTTAGAACTTTAACACTTAGGCCCTCCTTCTAGCGCCAGATTCTGTTGATGTGAGTTTTGATTCACTCAATGTTTATAAACTTTTCCTCTCAATAATAAGTTTATTTTCCTGAAAGGTATAGGAAACCTAAACTTCAAGGCTCGAGATTTCCTTTTAAGATCCTGTGGCCTTGCTCAATATTATACATAACCTATTTTTATATGAGGGGATCCCAATTAGTTCTTCTAAGGACAACCTATTGGCATAATTTTGGGAGTATATCTTTGTTATACTTTACTTCTCTGGATTTTTGAAATAAAAGACAAAACAACAATTATAAGTGCAGAAATAAATTGTGATACTTATTGATAATATTCAGTAAATGCCTCTCTGAAACAATTAGTAATGATAAAGAACAATTCTATGGGTAACTAGAAATATTCTCTCAATTATTTGTTAAATTGTGCAATCCATAGATGAAACATTGAATTAGACAAAGGAAGTGATTTAATAATCGAAAATCCACACAAAGTCATATATTACTTCATTCAAAACAATGCATTACAACCACATGTAGTCAGCTATAAGTCTCCATGACTTTATCACAACCACTATTTGCAAAGGGCCGCCAATACTAAAACAATTACTTCATAAGAGAAACAAGAAGAGAGGCTCAGATACATCAGAGCACTCATCAGTGTAAAAATCTTAAACTAAAACTCAAATGAAATACAGTTTGGTTCTTATAGTGCGATTATAGAAAAGACAAAATGTTGACAGCTTAGCATGATGCAGAGGGTTTGGTGTTGTAACACAACTTGATTGGTTTATCTCTTCAAGGGTCTTCACTAGACACCATCCAATGGTGTAATGTCTTCAACCTTACCAAGGCTTCGTATCCTTCCCAAGGATCTCTCCCAAGAGGACAACTCATAATTGACAAGGAGTCTTCTTCTCCTACTAGTACAACCCCTCCAACCAAGGACACCTAACAACCCCAAACCCCTAGCAAATAGGATCTTTTGCTTAAATGGTAAGACATTAGATTTGTGGATTAAATATTATGTGAGACATGGAATTTGCACTGACTTGGACCTCTTGATCAGGTTCTACAAGACCTCCAATGTCATTTATCCTTAGAGACCTAGTAAGGGCTACAAGCAATTAGGCCTCCTATTTGGTTTTTTACACAATCTCTTCCAATATTCCTTAATAACCCCTTTAATAAATAATATTTTTAGATACCCTTTTGGATTCTCTAAGAGAATTCTCACTTTGGCATCTGGGTTTTGTGAATAAGTAGTCTGTCCACACTACACCTAATTGGGCCTCTCTAGCCAATGTTGGAGACTTGACTCTAAAAGTCTTCACCGGTCACATAGGAAGGAAGATTGGGAGCTTGTAAGAGGTTTTCACATGTTCAAGGGTCCCTCCCATGCCAATTTTACTCACTTATCAATCCATTGTCCAAGACTTTTGTCCACTTCTTCTGCCCCTTAGGCTTGCCACATAAGGGATGTCAAGCCTAGGGCATCATCTCAAAAATACCATATGACACTTCCTTCCTCTCAAACCACTTAGAAAACTTATAATACATTCCAATTCGAAATTACCCAAGGTTTCAGGCCATTCCCATGGTGGAATGTTGAATTGTGCCCCTTTTTGCATCCAAACCCTGGTTTTAAGGGGTTTTCAGGCCATAGACAAAGAAAATTGTGTAACTCTTAAACCAGAGGGTCTCAAGACCTGAAACAAAAGCCAAATGAGAGATGATTCACTACCGCAACTTTTCCTATTCATTGATCATGCAAACCATCTATACAAATCCGTACAAAATGCAGAAAACATAGGAAAAGTGGAATAAATTGCGGTCACAGTTTTGTTTTGAAAGCAAGAATTTCATTCAAAGTTTTTCCTAACCTGTTGGCATAGTTCCTAAGGCTTATATCATTCCAAGGAACTCCTCCAACCACCCCCAACATGTACACTCAACCAACTAACCGTTGGGCAACCAAAATTCAAAACTTGACAAAGTTGCTTATGACAACATTGCAACTTTTGACCATTTATTACAATTTGGATCTTGCCTTCACACAAAAGGGAAAGAGTGAACACAAAACATAAATAAGACCCCTAGACACTAAAAACAAAAATAAAATGCCCATACAAGACCTTGGACCAAGTTTACACATCTTGGAGCCTTATGACTTATTACATTGTCTTAGGACCTAATCAATAGGCCTTCAAGGCAAAACTCAATACAACGTACCTCAAAGCATAACCATGAATCACATATCCTACTGATGCAAACATATATCCTAGTGCCCCTACACCATACTCCCCAGGATAGGGAAAATAAAGTCCCTTGAGTTTCTAATCGGGTGACTGTGGTTCCATGGTTGATGATATCACCTTCAGAGATCCATGTAGCTTCAGATTCAGGAAGCCCCTTCCATTTGACCATGTAGTCCTTGTACACCCCTTTTCTGGTTTATTTGATCACCTTGGAGTCAAGAATACACTCCAATTCCAATGGCTTTCTAGGCAGTAGATCCTTCACCCAGTCTACACCCTCTTCCATAAGAAATGAATCAGGTGTTGCATATGTCAAAGATCCTTTGAAGGTTGTCAGATCACACACATTGAAGATGGGAGATATTCCCAAGTTTGGTGGAAGTTCAACTTCATATGCATTGTTGTCAGATTTGTGCACCACCCAGAGAGGACCTATTTTCTTCATGAGCAGTTTGGAGGGTTGGCCCTTGGGTAGCCTCTCTTTCCTTAGGTAGGCCATTACCAAATCCCCTACTTTGAACTGAACATCTCTCCTCTTAACATCTGCTCTGAGTTTGTACAATTCAAGACTTTTTTGAAGTGAAGCTTTGACTTGATCATGAATCTCCTTCATAGTGATGGCACAGTCTTCTCCTTGGGCACTCCTTTTGTCCATGCCTCCAAGATCTTTGAGTTCAAGTATCCCTCTAGATGTAAGCCATACACAACCTCAAATGGACTCCTCCTTGTACTCCTATTGACAGAATCATTGTATGCATATTCAACTTGTCCAATCACCAAGTCCCAACTTTTTCCATGTTGCTTGGTAAGGCATCTAAGGAGATTGCCAAGAGATCTATTAACCACCTCATTTTGTCCATCAGTTTGAGGGTGATATGCCAAATAAATGGTAGATTGGTACCCAATTTTTTCCAGAGAGTCCTCCAAAAATGATCCACAAACTTGGAGTCTCTATCAGTGACAATATTGAGAGGCAAACCTTGTATCCTTTCAACCTCTTTGAAAAATAGACTTGCAATATGAGATGCATCATTTGTGAATTTACATGGCACAAAATGAGCCATCTTACTGAACCTATCAACAATTACAAAGACACTGTCAAACCCCCTAGGAGTTTTGGGCAAACCAAGTACAAAATCCATTCTAAGGCTTTCCCAAGACCTAGTAGGAATTGGTAAAGGCTGATATAATCCAGCATTAGTTGAAACAGCTTTTTCCCTTTGACAAATACGACAATGCTCAACAAATCTTCTTACCTCAACTTGCATCTTAGGCCAAATGTAAAACCTTGATACCTGCTCCAAGGTCTTATCCGAACCAAAATGACCTCCAAGGCTTCCATTGTGCTTCTCTCTAATGATATTCTCCCTCGTAGAGCATTGAGGAATGTATAGTTGATGCCCCTTGAAGAGCAATCCATCCCGCAACATGAAATCAGGAAACTCAACATGAAAAGAGTCAGCAAACTTAGTACGTACATCATATGTATCTTTAAAATCTTTATCTTCCTTGTACATGGCTTTAAGAGAATCAACACCAATGCTTTGCAACTGAATTTATTGGATAGTGAGGGTTCTTTTGCTCAAAGCATCTGCAACCTTTTTAGACACACCCTTCTTATGTTTTATTGTGAATGTGTAAGGTTGGAGTTGTTCAACCCACTTGATGTGCTTTTGATTCAATTTCTTTTGTCCATTAAGAAAACTCAATGCATGGTTATCAATATAAACAATGAACTCCTTTGGAACAAGGTATTGGCACCACTTTTTGAGTGCTTGCACCATTTCATAGAGCTCCAAATCATAGGTTGAATGCCTTTTCTTAGCCTCAGTCAACTTCTGTGAAAAGAATTCCACCAAATGTCCTTCTTGGCTAAGGACTGCACCTATTGCCTACTTGTTTGCATCACATTCAACTGTAAAGATTTGATCAAAGGTAGGGAGCCTCAAGGTGGGAATTTCTACAACCTTCCTCTTCAAAATCTCAAAGCTTTGGTATGCCTTCTTTGTTCATTCAAACCTGCATTTGATTCCTCCTTTTATAGTGTCAATAATAGGAGCATAAACATGACTAAAACCTTTGATGAAATTTCTATAAAAAGAAGCCAATCCATGAAATCTCCTAACATCACCTATTGTCCTAGGTGTAGGCCAATTGACAATAGCATCAACCTTTGAAGGATCCATTTTTAAACATCCATTAGAAACCACAAAGCCTAGATACACCAATTCAATTTTCATGAATTCACACTTCTCTAGATTGATTACCAATTTCTCCTCATGAAGCTTCCTCAAAACCTGATCCAAATGCTTCAAATATTCTTCCTTGGACCTGCTAAACACTAGGATGTCATCAAGATAAACAATAATGAATTTTCCAATAAATTTAACCAATACCCCATTCATGAGTTGCATAAAGGTACTTGCTGCATTTGTTAGCCCAAATGGCATCACCATCCACTCATATAAGCCCTCATTTGTTTCAAAGGTTATTTTCCACTCATCACCAGGTCTAATTCTGATATGATGATAACCTGATTTCAGATCAATCTTTGAAAAATAGCATGATCCTCAAAGATAGTCCATTAGGTCTCCAATCCTAGGCATAGGAAACCGGTACCTAATTGTGATCTTGTTGATGGCCCTGGAATCGGTGCACATCCTCCATGTTCCATCTTTTTTTGGTGCCAACACAGTAGGTACAACACATGGGCTCAAACTCTTCCTAATCAACCCCTTATCTAGAAGTTCTTGCACTTGTCTTGCTATCTCTTTATTCTGACTAGGAGTCATCTTGTAGGAAACTTTGTTAGAAAAGGTTACACCAAGGATTAGATCAATTTGATGACTGATATCTCTGATTGGAGGCAAGTTATCAGGCATGTCTTTGGCCACAACTCCCTTATATCTATCCATCATGACTAGTATTTCACTAGGAATCTTCTTCTTTTCACCATTTCCCTATTTAGATTCATCCTTTGGGTGCAAAACTAAAACATAACCTTGGGTCCCCTCTTGCTTGAGGATGTCTAAAAAATCCTTACCACTAAGTAACATGACATTTGGACTAGCAATCTTCTCTTCCCCTTGATCAGGCAAAGGGTCCATCCTGAATTGTCTACCATTCTTGGTAATGATGTACACATTCTTCTCCCCATCATGTTGTGCTTTGACATCATATTGCCAAGGGCGGCCTAACAATAGGAGACAAGCATCCATAGGTAGGATATCACACAAGATCCTATCCTTATAATCCCCTATTTCAAAATCCACCTAAGTTTGTTCATCTACTACTACATGTTGCCCCTTGTTAAGTCAAGACACCCTATAAGGACTCACATGTGGTAACCTTTTCAATTTTAATTTCTCTACCATTTCCAAAGAAACAATATTCTTGGTGGATCCAGAATCAACAATTACCTTACAAACCTTATTATGAGACTTGCAAGTGGTCTTGAAGAGTGACTTCTATTGTGGAGGCTCCTTGTGTTGGGATACCTTTAATATTGTCCTCCTCAGCATGAGACTATCTCCACCCAAGGTAGGACCTACATTTTCCATGGGAGAATTGACACTTTGACCATCATCCTCTTGCACAAGTTGGTTCCTTCTTTTTGGTGCATGTGAACCAGAAGCTTTCTCAGGGCATCTACTCATGGTATGGCCCACTTGGTTGCAATTGTAGCACTTTCCAATGAAAATACTAGGACTTCTGCCTTGAATTCCTTGTCTACCCCTGCCAAAGGGTCTCCTTCCTCCTCTAAAGCCTCTATTCTTATTATTGGATTCTCCATTGGGCTCTTGTTGACTAGAGTCACCATTTTTGTTAGGAGTGTTCCTTCCTCCATAGCCACCTCTACCTCTGAAATTTTTGCCTCCCCTTCCTTTATGTCTTTGCTCTCCTCTTCTCCTTATCTTATCTTCCACTCTCAATGCCAATTGAAAACACTTGTGTATAGTGTCCAGAGCCAAGATGCTTATCTCATCTTGAATGTTTTTCCTTAGCCCATTCAAGTATCTAGCCACCTTCTTCACCTCCTCTTCATGTTTCCTTGATCTAAGACTTAGTTTGTGGAATTCTTCAGTATATTCACTCACATCTAACTCTCTTTGTTTGAGATTTTGTAGCTTCTTGTACATCTACACCTCATAATCTATTGGTAGGAATTGGCTCTTGATTTTGTTCCTCATCCTCTCCCAAGAGGACATCTTCTTCTTCCCTTCATTCACCCTTTCTTCTTGCAATAGAATCCATCACAACAAGGTAGACCCCTTGAGTATAGACTTTGCAAAATCACTCTCTTCTCCTCAAGAATTTATTTGTACTCAAAGTGGTTGTTGAGTGCTTCTATCCATTCAAGCACCTCTTCTCCATCCATGCTACCACAATAGCTAGGAAAACTCTCTACATTGTCTCTATTTACTAACTTCAAAGCATCCAAGAAAATCTTTTGATCAGGTGCCATCTTCTAAACCTCTTTGGCAATAGCCTCCTACTCCTCATTCTCTTTCTCTTCCTCTGAGTCATCATCCCATGCTTTGTCCCTTCCTTTGAACTATCCGGTCTCTTTGAGTTTCTCAACAAACAACTCCTCTACCATCTTCTTGATGGCCTTTGGGTTCATTGCCTTAGGAGGAACTGTGTCAGCCTCTTCTCCAAATTATGTGTTTGACATACAACACTTCACCCCAAGTATCAACTCTAATACCAATATGATGCAGAGGGTTTGGTGTTGTAACACAACTTGATTGATTTCTCTCTTCAAGGGTCTTCACTAGCCACCATCCAATGGTGTAATGTCTTCAACCTTCCCAAGGCTTGGTATCCTTCCCAATGATCTCTCCCAAGAGGACAACTCACAATTGACAAGGAGTCTTCTACTCCTACTAATTCAACCCCTCTAACCAAGGACACCTAACAACCCCAAACCCTTAGCAAATAGGATCTTTTTCTCAAATGGTCAAACATGACATTTGTGGATGAAATATTATGTGAGAAATGGCATTTTAACTAACTTGGACCTCTTGATCAGCTTCTACAAGACCTCCAATGTCATTTATCCTTAGAGACCTAGTAAGGGCTACAAGCAATTAAGCCTCCTATTTGGGTTTTTACACAATCTCTTCCAATATTCCTTAATAACCCCTATAATAAATCATAGTTTTAGATACCCTTTTGAATTCCCTAAGAGAATACACACTTTGGCATTACGGTTTTGCGAATAAGTGGTATGTCCACACTACACCTAATTGGGCCTCTCTAGCTGGTGTTGGAGACTTGACTCTAAAAGTCTTCACCAGTCACATAGAAAGGAAGATTGGGACTTTTTTGAGGTTTTCACATGTTCAAGGGTCCCTCCCATGTCAAGTTTACTCACTTATCAATCCATTGTCCAAGAGTTTCATCCACTTCTTCTTCTGCTCAGGCTTGCCAAATAAGAGATGTCAAGCCTAGGGTATCATCTCAAAAATACCAAATGACACTTCCCGCCTCTCAAACCACTTGGAACACATATAATACATAACAATTAAACATTCCAAAATGTTTCAGGCCATTCTCACAGTGGAATGTTGAATTGTGCCCCTTTTTACATCAAAACCTTGGTTTTAAGGGTTTTTTTAGGCCAACGACAAATAAAATTGTGTAACTCTTAAACCAGAGGGTCTCAAGACCTAAAACAAATTCCAAATGAGAGATGATTCACTGCCTCAACTTTTCCTATTCATTGATCATGCAAACCATCTATACAAATCCGTACAAAATGCAGAAAACACAGGAAAAGTGGAATAAATTACAGTCACAGTTTTGTTTTGAAAGAAAGAATTTAATTCAAAGTTTTTCATAACCTATTGGCATCATTCCTTAGGCTTATATCATTCCAAGGAACTCCTCCAACCACCCCCAACTTGTACATTCAACCAACTAACCGTTGGGCAACCAAAATTCAAAACTTGACAAAGTTGCTTATGACAACATTGCAACTTTTGACCATTTATTACAATTTGGATCTTTCCTTCACACAAAAGGGAAAGAGTGAACACACAAAATAACTAAGACCCCTAAACACTAATAACACAAATAAAATTCCCATACAAGGCCTTGGACCAAGTCTACACATCTTGGAGCCTTATGACTTATTACATTGTCTTAGGACCTAATCAATAGGCCTTCAAGGCAAAACTCAATACAAACTACCTCAAAGCATAACCATGAATCAACACATATCCTAGTGCCCCTGCACCATAGCATCACTCTTGTTCTTGGTCAATTTTTGACTTCTCTTTTCCCTCTGGATACTCTTGCAATTGCCTCCAATGTTATTACAGACTTGTTAGGATTTGGGCCATCTCCTTTCTCTTAGACTATTTTATGGTAGATAAATTATGTTCTCACACTCGGTATTTCACCCGCATAGATTCAATGTTCTAATCCTCTTCAGTAATATTATCGTTCACTGTCTTGCCCAACTTTGGATTTTCTCGATATCTCCGATGACCCGAGAATCCTCATCTTTGCCCAAATTTAATATTGTTTTGTCCCATGTTTCCTCGAACTCCTCCAACGGCCTATCTTCACCCATCTCCATCACTTCTTCTACTAATCCTTCCATTAGTAATTCTATAAGCTTATAATTCTGATACTGGATATTTGCCGCTTTGCTTTTTCGCCTTTTGCAACTTGTTTATTCCTTCCTGCAACCTATTTATTTGCCAAGTGTTGACTATTGTTCTGAGCTTCATTTGGGGTAGTTGTTCCTCGATTAATATTTTCCACTCTACAATTTATCCCGCTGTCATTCCTTCCGCGGCCTAGAAATATGATGTCTCTACCTTGACGTGTTCCAGCAACTCTTCGTGTCTTTTCTGGCCCCTGTGCATGCTTCTGATTAGCTTTTACCTAGTAGGATACCTAGTCATTGCCACCTTTAGTGAAGACTTAGTGTGAGCTAGCACATGTTCAGCCCAATTATCCACCATCTCCACCTTGCATCTCAGTACATCTACTGCCTCTACTTCCTCTCGGGATACCAATACTGGATAAGTTAGTATTTTCTATGGAGTTTCTCCCTTTCTTGGGATCCTTTTTATGAATTTTACCAGCTGATCTATTTTCATTTTTTGCTCTTTCAATTTTCGCTCATCTCTTTGTATTATTTATTCCATGACAAAAACTCCTTCTTTTTCGACTGTTACCACTTCTTCTCTAGAGGGTCTTCCTAGATGAACTATAGTTATCCTATATTTGTGATCAGTTGGTTCTTCCTCACCTTCCCTGGTTATAGGTTTCGCAATGTGTAATTCTCATTCTCCTCTTGGGTTCATTTGGGTGGTATATTGCACCTTAACCATTTTCCTTTTCTTGGTGCGGGGTGCATCGGTCAATAAGTTGTTGAAATCCAGTGGGATTAATTCTATCGGTTTGCTAGGCTCCTTATGTTGTTTTAGTCATTCGGGCATATTACCAGTTTAATCATTCACTATGTATGTTGCCCTTTCCATGGCTTTTCTTTTCCTTTATTTCTGACTTGTTTCCACCCCTTTCTGGATCAGATTTCCCTATTCTACTCTATTGGAATTATTCTCTTCTTCAACCCAAGGTGACTCCCGTTTATTATGCTCCTTTTCACTTCTTTGGTCCATCCCCCTATCTATCATGTTTACCAATTCATTTAACCTTTGTGTTTGATCTTCACCTTCTCCAGAGGGGTTTTCCTTCTGCTGTAATTGATGTCCTTTTGTATGCAAGGTCTTGGTTTCTTCTTGTTGCGAGATTATTATCACTTCTTGGTGCGATGCTTCTTCACTTTCTCTATTTTCTTCTACGGCCCACATTTCAACATTCTCAACCATTCATTCTTATCGACCTTTTTCATGCAGGATTGGTTCTTCTTCTATCCTTGTCTGCTTCGTGGCGGGACTTTCATCCCCTCTAGGCTGCGTATCCATCTCCTTTTGTGCGACTTCTTTGGATTCACCTGATCCTTCCAAGTTTATCACCTGGTCCATCACACTCTTGCTTGTCGTCGCTTTCACTTTATGTGATGGATTTTGCATCAATTTTCCTTGCTCCAACTTCTTTTACAATTCTCGTATGGTTCCTTTGTGGTGCTTTTCCAACACCCAATTTAGGTCATCATAAAATCTCGGGTATTTAGTGGGATCATCTCCAACTAATTTTACTATATTATCGAGGATGTTATTAACCGATGGGGAGATATGAACAGTTGCACTGTGAACTGAGATACACTTATGGGAATAACCCGCAATACATGCTCCTGGGATGTTTCCTTCTGTGTTTTGGTCCCTTCTTCCCTCATGACTACCTGTATAGTTTTATTGCCTTGATACTAGGGCTCTTTACTTTTACTTTTGGCTACCATATTTAGGTTTGGATCAATAGTAACTACCTTGACCCCTTCTTAATCAAATTCTTCTACTTCCAAGGTACCAGGTTCTATGATCCTAGTCATGTCTATACTTCACTTATGAACCAGAAAGTCTGCATTCTCCTCTGTTTCCTTCCTCTTTGATAGTTCTGATACTTAATATAAGTACATATCCAATAGCCAACAAGATGAGAGGGGGGGGTGAATCATACAAACTTAATCATCCATAAAAACATCAGATTCAACCTCGGTAACATATATATCAGTCATATAACCAAAACTATCAAACATGCAAACTCAAAAGCATATGAACAATATAAACCTCATAACACCAGATTTAACGTGGAAACCCAAATAGGGAAAAACCACTGTGGGATTTCAGACCCACTAAGAAATATACTCTTCTAGAGTATGCTCGGTTAAAAGCAAATCCTATTAAAGATTACAAACACATTGCTAGATGTGACCCGGTTAAGGGATTTCCCTCAAATCTGTTAGGATCTTCACTTTGTTAGAAGTGACCTTGTCAAAGGATTTCAAACACTCAATTAGAATGTCACCTTGTTAGAGGATTTACATATAAGACTGTTCACTCCACTCGGTTAAGAGATTTTCTGTCACTTTCACAAAATAACAGTAATAAAAATCTATCTGCAACTTCACATCTAAAATGCTAAAGCAGATTCTTATTTGTTCAATACAATCTAGACATAAAACTAATCTTGTCTATCTGCTGGGCTTCTATATTGTTATTCTAATAGGTCTTCAAGCTTCTGTGCTCGGTAATCACTATGTAGCATCCCTGTGCATACACTTGCTCGCATACATTGTTTATCAACAGTTTCCTATTTATAAACAATTAGGTAACCACTTAATCTCCTTGATCACATTTCCCATGATCAATCATAGCCATCAGATCTTCAATCTTGTCCAGGTTCAATGCATCTTTCGATCTGAAAATGTTTTACCCCACCTTGGAACTTGCATAATAGTCTTGGAACTTGTGCCAGGGTATTGCGGTTCAATCTGAGCTGTAGATCTTCATGCCGACTTTCCATTGCCTTAGATTTGTTAACAAACTTCTTCCACAGCTTACCAATCATTGATCTGCTCCGACTCATCAGCTTCTTTCATTAAATACTGCATGTAAACATTTAATTCTTTCTGTTATATCTCGGTTACAACTCAGTAACAACTCGGTGAATACTAAACTTCACTCGGTAGACACTCCGCCTTCATTAACCGATAGCGATAACCTTAGGGTTTACCGACTAGGTTCCTTAGGGTTTACTGACTAGGTTCTTTGCTTGATAACATAGTATAGTATTAACCTTTACATTTTACAACATATGTATGATGTTAAAAGAATCTAAAACATCATGATCTCATCATTGTCTGACTCGGTAGTAGTTGCCCATTGAATACCTTATTCATCCCTTTATTCATCATATTCTTTCCTGTGTCTTTTACCGACTTCTTCATAATCTTCATATCATACTTCTCAAGATATGGCAACATCATACTAAATTAGAAAATCAATTTCTTGACATCAATGACAAAATAATAATAAGATAGTAAAACATCTTTAATCAGTTATATCCATAATCATCAACAACCTTCTCAATATCCTTATTGAAATGACAACAATCTTTCATTGTCTGTTATAATGCAATATTGGCAACAATCTCCCCCTTTGGCATTGACGGCAAAACCAATTGATTTGACCTTAGTAGATTTGGATTGCTGTGATTCTGAAATGCTGAAATGCTCTCCCCCATACATTAGACTTCTCCTGTTTTCTCAGTCTTCTTTCCAATCTGTAGTCTGCTCTTCTCCCCTTTCATAGGTATTCTCCCCCTTTCATAGTTATTCTCCCCCTTTGACAACAATGCCAAAAAGAAAAGAACTAAAACATAATTTGTTTCTGTAAGAAGTTAGTTCCTGCTATTGTGTATCAACTGAGTCTCGGTCATAGCATTTGTCTTCAATTCCTGTTCCCTATAATATTCTCTGTATGATTTCCAGTATTAATTCCAGTACACTTTTAGAAAACATTCTAAAGTGTATAACTCAGCATCAACTCCCAAAAGATATTCAATAGAGTCATCGGATTGATGCTTTCACCAAACTTAGTCAGTGAGTAGAAGATAGGGGTAGGACCCCTAACTTACTTCTGAGATATTCAAAAGTGTCCTTTGGTAGTGGCTTGGTGAGGATATCTACTATTTGCTCCTTTTTGCTAACATATTCCAACACCACTTTCTTCTCTTGAGCTTCTTCTCTAAGATAATGATATTTGATAGATATGTGCTTTGTCTTAGAGTGCATAACATGATTTTTTGAAATATTAATGGCACTAGTATTGTCAAAGAATATAGTTATTGGCTCAGTAACTTTCTCATTTATACCTTCCAACAGTTGTTTGATCCATGCAATGTTGGTACAATTCAATGCTGCAGCAACGTATTCAGCTTCTACTATTGACTGTGAAACACATCCTTGTTTCTTGCTAAGCCAACTCACTAGTCTTTCTCCTAAAAAGAAAGCTCCACCACTTGTGCTTTTTCTGTCATCAATGTTGCCTGCCCAATCAGCATCCGTATAAATTTTTAAATCAAAATCATTTCCTTTCTGATATACTAAGCCATAATCCTTTGTGCCTTTCAAGTATCTAAAAATTCTTTTGATTGTTGTCATGTGTGTTTTCTTAGGATCTGCAGAGAATCTTGCAACTATACCTACTGCATGTGCTATGTTTGGTCTGCTGTGAACAACATATTGTAGTTTTCCAATCATGGATCAGTAGAGTGTCTCATCAACAGATGTAGATTCATCATTCTTTGATAATTTATAGTTGGTAGTCATAGGAGTACTTACTGGTTTTGAATCATCCATTCCAAATTTCTTCAAGATTTCCTTTATGTATTTGGATTGAGTAATGAAAATCTCATTTTTCATTTGCAGTATTTGTAAACCTATAAAATACTTTATCTCACCGATTAATGACATCTCAAATTCTTTGCTCATTTCATTTCCAAAGTTCTTGCATAAAGAGTCATTTCCATAAAATATAATATCATCAACAAATATGGCTGAGATCAGTATTCCATTTTCATCATTCTTCATGTACATGTTGCTATTCTCACTTGTCCTTATAAAACCAATCTTAATCAAATAAGAGTGCAATCTTTCATACCATGCTCTTGGTACTTGTTTCAAACCATATAAAGCTTTGTTCAACTTACATACCTGATCTTTATTATTGTCTTCAACAAATCCTTTAGGTTGTTCAATGAAAACTTCTTCTTCTAATATTCCATTCAGAAATGCAGATTTGACATCCATTTGATATATCTTGAAGTTCTTGAAAGCAACATAGGCCAACAATGTTCTTACTCCTTCAAGTCTAGCAACAGGTGCAAAAGTTTCACCATAATCAATTCCTTCTTCTTGTGCATAACCTTTGCAAACTAATCTTGCTTTGTTTCGAATGACCTCCCCTTTTTCATTTAGCTTGTTTCTGAAAATCCACTTTGTACCGATTACATTTTTGTCCTTCGGCCTTGGGATTAGTGTCTATGTGTCATTCTTCTTGATTTGATCAATCTCTTATGTCATAGAATTTACCCAATCTTCACTGTTAAATGCCTCTTTTACTATTCTCAGTTCAAATTCAGATATCAAACATGTGTTATGTCTCAGTTTGTTCCTTGTCATCACTGGATCACCCTTATCTCCTTTAATCTGACTTCGTGCATGATGTCTTCTGCCATACTTGGCTAATATAGGCTCGGTAGGCTCTGTATGATCTTCTTCATCACTCGGTAACTGGATATTTTCTTCATTTTCTTCAATAGTTATCTTTGTAGGACTTCTCAGTTGTACATAGACAAATTCATCATAGTCTTCTGGTTCTTTGGAATTTCCTTCATCATTTCTTTATGCAAATTCATCAATTTTCACATTTGCACTTTCTACTATTTTGTTAGATGATTTGATCAGACATTTAAATGCTTTTCTTCTAGAAGAATAACCTAGAAATGTTCCTTCTTCACTTTTCTGATCAAACTTGCCGTTTCTATCATCTTTATGAACATAGTATCTACTTCCAAAAATTTTTAAATAACTAACATTAGGTTTCTTATCATACCAGATCTCATATGGTGTCTTCAAAGTACCTTTCTTCAATTGAACTCGGTTCAAGGTGTAAGCAGCTGTGCTTATTGCTTCTCTCCAAAATGTTTGTGGCACCTTCTTCTTAATCATCAGTGACCTAGTACAATCCACAATAGATTTGTTTCTTCTTTTAGCTATTTCATTCTGATGTGGAGTTCTCAGTGCAGAGACTTGTCTTTTAATACCATGATCATTGCAAAATAAGTTGAATTCATCAGATGTGAACTCTCCTCCTCTATCTGATCTAAGACATTTCAGTTGTCTTCCTATTTCATTTTCAACTCTTGCCTTGTACCATTTAAACATTTGAAAAGCTTCTGATTTTTCTTTTAAAAACATTACTGACATCATCCTTGAATAGTCATCCACAAATAATATGAAATATTTATCACCATAATAACTTTTAACTTTCATAGGACCACAAAGATCAGTGTGCACTAGATCTAAAATTCCCTTAGAAGTGTAAGACTTACTTGTAAAGCTTGATCTTGTCATCTTACCCATCTGGCATCCTCGGCACATAGCATTCTTAGGGTTTTCAAGACTCGATAGACCTCTTACTCTGTGCTTCTTACTTATCTTGATCAAGTTATCAAATTTTACATGACAAAACCTCTTATGCCATAGCCAGGTATCATCAATCTTTGCATGCAAACACTTATTTCGACTTGAGTCAAGGTGAAATGTATTGCCTTTTGTTTGTGTCCCAGTAGCAGCTAACTTTCCATTCTTGTCATGAACTTTGACAATTCCTTTCTGAAATTCTATTCGGTAACCTGTGTTGTTTAGCTGTGCTACACTCAACAAATTGTATTTCAAACCTTCAACCCAATAGACATCATTGCATCTTGCATTATCAAGAAGTGTTATAGATCCATTACCTCTTACCGGACATGGTGCATCATTACCAAATCTAACATAGCCTCCATCATAATCTTCTAACATAACAAACTTGTGTTTATCTCCTGTCATATGATGTGAGCATCCACTATCTATAATCCAAGAATCATTAGTGTTTATGTGAGATATTAGGGCTTTTTCTTCATACCTTTCTTCATCTGATCCATCCTTGATAGCCACATAAACAACTTCCTCTGTATCAGTCTCATCTGATTTATCATCGTTAGATTCTTCATCAGCTATTAAGCATGTCTTTCTATCTCTTCTTCTGAAGTCTCGGTGTCCTCTGTAATGGTTATCTTTCTGTCTGTCATCTCGGTAATCTTTCTTTTCAGTAAAATCTTTGTTGGGACAGTTAGAAGCCATATGTCCAATCTTATCACAATTGAAACATTTCAAAGTTAGTTTTCCTTTATACTTATCTTTGCCTCTCAGTAACCTTTTGGCTAATAGTGCTTCAAACTCTTCTTGCTTTCTGATTTCTTCATATATTTTGTGTACTGCTTCCATGTTCTTCCAAAATCTTTCACTTGCTCCACTGTGATCTCCTTTAGAGTACTTATACTTTCTTTCCTTGTAATCATTAGATTCATCAAGATGAAAAGAACTAAATGCAAATTCAACTTTATTTACCAAAGATCCACTGTTATCAAAATTACTTAACTCAAATGCATGTAGCTTACCAATAGTAGCATCCAAGGAAATTGGCATATTAGGTACAGACCTCAATTCATTGATTGCCGAGACTCAAATTGCATAAGATGGTAGAAGGGTTCTTAACAACTAACTTGTTATATCTTTTTCTTCAATAGTTCCACCTGCTCCTTTGATTTGATTGACAATCTCCTTTAGTCTTGTACTATACTGAGTTATGTTCTCACCTTCATTCATCCTCATAGATTCAAGTTGTCCTCTTAAACTATCTACTTTCACTCTTTGAACATGTTCATCTCCTCCATAGACTGATATGAGCTTATTCCACATTGCCTTTGCATCATTGCAGCCTTCTAGATCATTAAACTCTGAATCGGTCAATGCAGATGTTATTTCAATCATTGCTTGAATATGTTCTTGCTTTGCCTTTATCTCTTCCATAGTCAATGGATAGGTGCTCGGTGTGACAAATTCATTCTCCAGATAGTATACAATATATTCTCCAACTCCTAATAGATGTAGCTTCATCCTTTTCTGCCATGTAGAGAAACTTGACTTGTTCAGCTTCGGTGCATCCCTCTTATACATCTTTGGATCTTTAACTCAAGTGCCTTTAAACTTTCCTTCCAAAGTCCAAAAATCTGATACCAATTGATAGTTATGATACTTAATATAAGTACAGATCCAATAGCCAACAAGATGAGAGGGGGGGGGGTGAATCATACAAACTTAATCATCCATAAAAACATCAGATTCAACCTCGGTAACATATATATCAGTCATATAACCAAAACTGTCAAACATGCAAACTCAAAAGCATATGAACAATATAAACCTCATAACACCAGATTTAACGTGGAAACCCAAATAGGGAAAAACCACTATGGGATTTCAAACCCACTAAGAAATATACTCTTCTAGAGTATGCTTGGTTAAAAACAAATCCTGTTAAAGATTACAAACACATTGCTAGATGTGACCCGGTTAAGGGATTTCCCTCAGATCTGTTAGGATCTTCACTTTGTTAGAAGTGACCTTGTCAAAGGATTTCAAACACTCAATCAGAATGTCACCTTGCTAAAGGATTTACATATAAGACTGTTAAGTCCACTCAGTTAAGAGATTTTCTGTCACTTTCACAAAATAACAGTAATAAAAATCTATCTGCAACTTCACATCTAAAATGCTAAAGCAGATTCTTATTTGTTTAATACAATCTAGACATAGAACTAATCTTGTCTATCTGCTGGGCCTCTATACTCTGTTATTCTAACAGGTCTTCAAGCTTTTGTGCTCGGTAATCACTATGCAGCATCCCTGTGCATACACTTGCCCGCATACATTGTTAATCAACGATTTCCTATTTATAAACAATTAGGTAACCGCTTAATCTCCTTGATCACATTTCCCATGATCAATCATAGCCATCAGATTTTCAATCTTGTCCAGGTTCAATGCATCTTTTGATCTGAAAATGTTTTACCCTGCCTTGGAACTTGCATAATAGTCTTGGAACTTGTGCCAGGGTATTGCAGTTCAATCTGAGTTGTAGATCTTCATGCCGACTTTCCATTGCCTTAGATTCATTAACAAAATTCTTCCACGGCTTACCAATCATTGATCCACTCCAGCTCATTAGCTTCTTTCATTAAATACTGCATGTAAATATTTAATTCTTTCTATTATAGCTCGGTTACAACTCGGTAACAACTCAGTGAATACTAAACCTCACTTGGTAGACATTTCGCCTTCATTAACCGATAGCGATAACCTTAGGGTTTACCGACTAGGTTCCTTAGGGTTTATTGACTAGGTTCTTTGCTTGATAACATAGTATAGTATTAACCTTTACATTTTACAACATATGTATGATGTTAAAACAATCTAAAACATCATGATCTCATCATTGTCTGACTTGGTAGTAGTTGCCCATTGAATACCTTATTCATCCCTTTATTAATCATAATCTTTCCTGTGTCTTTTACCGACTTCTTCATAATCTTCATATCATACTTCTCAAGATATGGCAACATCATACTGAATTAGAAAATCAATTTCTTGACATCAATGACAAAATAATAATATCAAGATAGTAAAACATCTTTAATCAGTTATATCCATAATCATCAACAACCTTCTCAATATCCTTATTGAAATGCCAACAATCTTTCATTGTCTGTTATAATGCAATATTGCCAACACTCTTCCTATTCCTTCTTATTGTGAGCTTTGTCCCTCGCTGTACCATTTCTATTTTATATGCTTCCAACCACCTTTTAGTTTCTTCCAGAAGAGGTTGGTTCACCTGGTCCATAGAAACTAGCTCTAGCTCATTTGGTGTAGGTTTTGTTTTAGCAGGTCGTAATTGCCTCACTTGTGCCAGTGTCAATCTCTGGTAATATTTCCTTTTCCTTACTTCCTTTTCATCTACACAATCCATCCAGTAGTCCTCTATGTCTGGAATGTGTTTGACCCTTCTAGCAATATACTTTTGTATTATGTACAATGGATCATAATCCTTCCTGGTATACTAGAAGTACTATAGGTGTCTATCTACCAAGTCTTCTTCTTCCTTCTTTGCATTCTACACTGATTCACATCCGAATTCCCCAATTTTTACTAGGAATTTGAACCGTAGTTTTTTATGAGAGCTGAGGTAGTTATCATGAAACTCCACCATTTGTCTACAAAATTCAATTAGCCAACCCGAGATTGAAGGGTGCCTTGGCAATTTAAAGGGTCTTCCTGAAAATCCTTGTGCCCTTAAGTATGACCAAGTGGGGAATTGAATGTACCATCCTCCATAACATTGAATCACCTTTCTTACTTCTTATGGTACCCTTTCTTTAGGTCTTCCTTCTATCTCTTAAGTGATCTTCATGATAAAATAGTCATTAACCTCCTTGTAGTGTAATACAGACTCCCTCTTTTCTAACTACAGGAAATATGCATGCACTGGATTCTTGCCTGCTTTTGTTCCCAGAATTCCCATGGTATTTAAACCCTGAATGTTTTCTTGTACTGCACATGCGTATACCATATAAGAATACATATAAAAGTTTCCTGAAGTCTCTTCTATACAATGGTATATGGAATTGTTGATGAACGTGGCCCAGTCATAGGTTCCTTCATAACATCCATTCATGAAACAAGCCGCGAATCTCTAGCCCGACTATCCTACTAAGATACGTGATTGCAATATACACCTCTAGATGCATTTCCTTTCTTATTACTAGGGTGGGTAATTTAGCTAGTACCTTTCCTTGCTTCCTAACATACCACTCCTCCCACATAGTCTTTTCACACGCTGACCTTGCCTCCTTAAATTCTTTCTTTTCCTGGTCTTTGCTCCTATTTATCCATGCAGCGAGGGTTGGAATTCCGAGAAGTTCTTTCAAACCCTTGGGTGTTAAATCTACATATACCATGTTATTATAAATGACCCGATTTTTAGTCGCATCATAATGTTGAATGCACTGTTTTACCAAATCATGGGCATTTGTAGCCACCGAAAACCCTACGACTTGTATCAAACCACTCCGCTCCATATTCTTCATTTCATTTATATCCACTGGCTCCCTCATCCTGTTGATGATGTCTATGAGGTTGCAATCTCCTAGATGGGTATCCAAGTAAAATCTAGTATTGGGTATTACTTGGGGAAATATCCATTTGAATTCTTTCTTCAGTTCCGCTTTTCGAGTACTCATTACTTCATTTTTCCTGCTTCTTGTTTAAATTTCCTAAGCTACCTATATGCATGCCATGCGCTAAATATGTAACCTACTTAATTTCTATTTAGCTTCATTTCCAGTTTACACAATCACGATCATTAAATTCTTATGTAATTCATGGAGTTGAGTTTAGGTCCTTACCTGTTTCATTGTTAGAGTCATTGGAAGAGTCTAAGTAAACTACCTGTTGAGATGTCTTGTGTTTTCTCATGTATCTACTCCTATATTATCTGTAGCTTAAAACATTCTAAATCATATCATTACAAAATTCATGCCATTACTTTCATTTACTATCTAACAATCTGACAACTCTTACACTTAATCCAACATATAGAGTGAGTTAAATGACCTAGAAAACTTTGGGGGGAATTTCAAAAAAGAAAACACTATATCTAACGACTACTATGGTCTTTTCATGCTTTTTGGGTCAGAGTACAACTTTCCAGAGGATGATGACACGTGTTTCTAATTCAAAAAGTGCATGTGCGGCCTTCTATTAACTTAATCCACAATCACAATTTTCTCTACAATGTTACTAACATAATATGGCTCAATTTGTCAGCTATCTTCGATGTTGCATTCTATCTATTCCTTGCCTTCATAGTCATGGATTAATTACAATCTTGCAGGATCAAATCCATCAGGACTCAGACAAGATTCAACTTTGCTATCAAAGTTTCCTTCGTGCTTATCCTATTGCAACCTCTCGCGCTCCTTACGCTTGGTTCTATTCATTCGATCATGCGGAGCTTCGAGCAGCAGGGAAATTCCAATTTTTGCCATTTTCACATTATTTCGATTCTTATCTCTTCATCCTGCATCGCCTAAGGAACTTGATATTCTTTGTGATATTCATTTGCGGGTAAAAGACCATCAGGATAATTGATCTCTCTTTAAATTTCCAAACTCTTTCCAAAGCGATATCTTGTCCTACTATTGTCTTTCCTCGTCTCTTAATATTAAAAGACCCGCTTAGCACAAAAATTTTGGTGGGTCCCCATTTCATAGCTTAATTGGGGAATGGTGAATTTGCACACAACAAGAATGTACTAAGGGAGATGGATAAACTCTTGGTTTTGGCTATAACCTTAGTTTATTAGCATTTATACACTCATTGAGGGATGGGTTCTACACTAATCCTAATCCTAATGCAGAAAATAAAAGATTTTGAATATGAAATGATGATATTGAAAACTGAAAACAACTTCATGATCAGTGCCTTGCATGGGTAGCAGAGTCTACTCTTAGTATGGAATCTTACACCTAAGTAGCTTGAACTGTAACCACATAAATCACAACATTAATGCATGGGATTAACACCCATTACCTTGGTTCTTCCTGCAATCATACTTAAAAATCCTATATGCAAAAGACATATTTCATCATTCTACTCAAGCATCTTAGTCTCTTCCTTGAAGAGAAGAAAAAATAAAACAAACACCAGACTTGCTGGGACAAAGTAAGTAATCCTTTATCATTTACTTCATAAAAGATTAGTGAGGAGATTCAACTCCATCACTCTCAAATGCGTCCCATTTCGATTTCTTAAATAGAAAATGGTTTCAGCCCTCCGCGACCATGGTAGGTAGCTATTCCTTGGAAGAAGACAAGGATCTGGAGAACAATAATGGGACTATCATGCCTTACATTTTATTTTAGTTCTTAGGGTGTGAATCCAACGACTGGAAGATTTTTCCTTTTTCCCAAGAAAATGATGTGTGAAAATATATAGTAAAGTGTTTTCTTTCATTTTAGAAAGAGTATAAGTTAAAATAAGTTACGAAGTGGGTGAAATGCAAGTAGGAATTTCCTCCATTATGTGACTTTCTTGCTAGTAAATTGTGAAGGAAATCATTTTTACCCTTGGGACTAATGAGCTTCAAGAAGAGGAGTATTTTACTGCAAAGAGATATTTCAGTTAAAAGAACAAACCTGTAGTGTGCCAATCATTACTTTGAAAGAGAAAATATTATTACTTCTCCAAGGTTATAATGGAAGAAGTGAATCTTTTTCATCAATGAGGATTAATTCATAGAAAATGATTAGGCAGGTGAAAAGGGTAATTTCATTTTCTCAAGTGGAGTTATTTCTCACTAATATATAGGCTGAAAAAGAAGAGAATCCTCAGTAAATTTGAATGTTGTTTACATGATTGAAGGAATTATTTACTCAGGTGGAGTAAATTTTCAGTCAACAGAAAGAGGGGATTTTTTTTATTTTCAAAATAAGAAGCAAGTATACAGGAAATGTAAATCACTTGTCATTTCCACCAGGGGGTATTTTATTTTTTAAAATCTAAGAATTGAAACAATGCAAAATGCACATCAGATGTGTCACTTTCAACAGGGGAGTCTTCTTTGCTACTTTTGATCAGCAGAAAGTACAACTAAAAGTCATTTTTTTATTTTCATCAAAATGGCAAATTTTTCATTTTTCAAAATTGAGAGAAAGGTGGGCTTCTGCAATCAAGTGTGGCAAAATCCAAATATGGAAAACATTGGAAAAGGTGCTGAAAAGTGAGTTGACAAGTGAAACCAAAGAGGCATCTTCAGATTTTCAACACACTTTTCCAGCAGGGGTGCAAAGGCAAATTTTAGCAAATTTTGAAAGAAGAAGAGCTAATTTGAAATGCAGATCTCAAGAAAGAAGACAGGTCTTTGTGAAAGATGCTTTTAGGGTTTCTTAGGTATTCTTATTTTGATGTATATCTTTCTATCTTCTTCTCAAAAAAGGGATTTTGGATGTAATTTCCTCATCATTCTAGAAGCAAGGCTTCGATGATATTGTAAAGTGGAAAATTGGATCCTAGTGACTCCCCACCTAGGAGAGAGAAAGGAAGCCACTAGGATGATTTTCACTTGGAGGAACTTTACATTCAAAAGAGGGGCTTGATTCCACTAGATCCAAATCCAAGGGAAACAAGGATGTGAATTCCAAGTGGATTGCAAGGGTTGAAGTGTGATTTACCCTCTTTTGTAAATGAGAAAGTTGACTTGTTGACTATGTGGAAAAGAGAGAGAAAATGAGTGAAATGAGGAGCTACCGATTTGGGATCACGTTGTAACTTCGGATCTAAGCTAACTAGACTGATATCGATCTGCCCTACAAATTTGGAGAAAATTCGTCGGGACCATGGTGGGGATGTACATGGTTCTCCACAAAATCTGAGAAACAAAAAAGGGCTATTTTGTCTCTGCAAATGGACCTCGAACCTACAATTACAACTGTGCACCTGCAACCTGCACATAGAAAAGAGAGGAAAAGGGGTTGTGGATAGGGGTTTTCCTTAGTCAAACCCCGGTTGAGGAATCAACCTTGAAAGAAAGTAATTGCAAATGCTTGAATGTAAACAATAGAAATGTATACCTTGTAGATCTACAACTTGTTGATGATGATTGCTTTGCTTCTTGAATGTAAACACAAGTATTGCATGGAATGGCATGTAACATGACAAGACCCTAACACATATACATGCTTACAAATGAATGTTGAAATATTTTTCCAATGGATGAATGAAGAAGACTTGAATGCTTGATGATGTATATATTTTCCTATGCTTGCTTATCATCCCTTTGCTTGAATTTTGCCTCCCATTCCTCCTTATGTAAATGAGAAAACCAACTCCCTTTTATAAATGCCTCTTGAAGATTAATTCATCTCATAAAAGGTCAATATATGGGAGATTTAGGATCCCGAAGTACAGATGGAGCCGGGGGAACCTATCTTGGGCCACCCTAAGAGGGTAAGACAAGGGTGCCATGCCCCCGTCCTTCCTTATTTTGGGGCCTGGACAGGGTCCTGAGGCTATCTCGGGGCTTAGACATGAAGGGGACAAGGGGTGAAAATGCAGAAATAGGTCTTGGTTAGGAAGGAGGATGTTGTCGCCAAGGTGAGGACCTCAAATGTGGTTAAAATTGAAGGAGGCACAATTTTATGACACTACAAATATAGTGTGCAAGTTTTAATGACAGTTAGTGTTATTTTTTCAATTTTTAGTTGCTTTATGGTTTGAGTAGTTGTAACCAAACAAGCATATAATGAATATTGGTCTTTCTTATTGTTGTCTCCAATATGTAACAACATATTTTATGAAGTAAATGATCAAGGATTACTTAATTTTTCCCAGCAAGTCTGGTGTTTATTCTATTTTTGCTTCTCTTCAAGGAAGAGACTAAGATGCTTGAGTAGAATGATGAAATATGTCTTTTGCATATAGGATTTTTAAGTATGATTGCAGGAAGAACCAAGCTAATGGGTGTTAAAGCCATGCATTAATGCTGCGATTTTTGTGGTTACAGTTTAAGCTACTTAGGTGTAAGGTTTCATACTGAGAATAGACTTTGCTACCCATGCAAGGCACCGATCATGGAGTTGTTTTCAGTTTTCAGAATCATCATTTTATATTCAAAATCTTTTATTTTTTGCATTAGGATTAGGATTAGTGTAGAACCCTTCCCTCAACGAGTGCATAGATGCTTATAAACTAAGGTTATAGCCAAAACCAGGACTTTATCCATCTCCCTTACTACATTCTCATTGGGATAATTTGTTGTAAGTTGTAATGTACTAAAAATTTTGAACCTGAAAGTTGTTAGACATTACATAGCATCACTCACCTTGGTCTCGCAGAGCCAAAATAATAAGAGATCTTAGTTTTGTGACCGAGTCTCATTCAGTTGGCCAAATCCTTCTCCAAGTTTGTTGATGAGTTAGTGGCAATTCCTCCAGAACTTAGAGACTGTTGGTTTGGGAACCAACATTATGGATGGTTCAAACCTTGAAAGACTTTAAAGTTGATGTCCCTAAACTAGTGTAGATACTCTACAATAATACGAGCACTATCAATATTTCTAATAACCCTGTTCAATACTCCTGTACTAAGCATATTGATATTAGATATCATTTTCTTCGAGAAAAAGTTTCGGAAAATGATGTGGTTATAAACTATGTGGCTTCAAACAAACAAGTGGCTGATATTTTTACTAAATCATTACCAAAGGTAGCTTTTCAATCCTTGTGAGATAGACTTGGTGTCTTCTCTCGCAGTTCTATTCAATAATTTACTCATGCTCATGGAGTAAGGGGGAGTCTCTCATGCTTACCTTGACCCCTGTTTGGCAGTGTTGGCATTATGATATGAATCTGTGATGCATCCTTATAGAAAGTAATTATATGCACCATGTATTCATATTTTCACTATTTTAGTAGCCCTCCTTTGGCATTATTATCAAAAGGGGAGATATCATTCAACTCAGTTTGGGTTGATAACTCAATTTGGTTTGAAAGTTTGATGGTTCAGTGATGTGATTTGAGTTTGATGATATTTGATGATATTTCTTGATACTTTGATGTTCAGTACTTTTTGTGATCTTTGTGATCTTTGATGGCAGTGATTGTGGTTTCTTCATGCACAGTGATTTCTTGAAAATTCATTCCAACATTTGTCCTGCTAGTTTTGACAGTGACAATGAAAATGTGGTATAAGGTTTCTCTGACTATGGTTGTAACTTTTTTATAAGCATGCCTATTATAGTGATGATCTCAAAACAGGTATATGATTTAGTTCATATTTAGTTTTGTGGATTCTATTTGGTTTGACATCTGAAAGGAAATACAAAAGCAAGGAAAGAAAAACAAAATCCAACTTTATTGATGAAATAAATGTTACCAAGAGAAATGCAAAAACCTTGGAGCAATCACCCAAATGTGAAGAAGGAGGCATAAGAAATTTTGAAAGGGGAAAAGCAAAGAAAAACCCCTTGTGTTATTAATATTGAGGCAATGCCTAAAATGTGAGAGAGAGGGGGAGAAAGAAGATCTTTACAATATTGTCATTAAGAAGAAATGAGAGAGGAGACATCTCTTAAATAGAGATGAGGAGAGGAGTTACAAATTAACTCCCAAATATATGAATGCCACCATTCATAAAATGTGTGCTCCATGTGTCCACATCCTCTTAAGGAGGAAATCTAATATTCCTTAATAAAGAAAAATAAAAGAAAGGACTTGTCCTCACACATGTACTAGAGGACAAATTACATGTAGGGATTCCAAATGAATATCCTAAACTAAATACAAATAAACCTAAGTCAAGTAAAGATTAAATATTCTAACATGCCCCCTTAAGCTTTACTTGGGGAGTTTACATCAAACCCTTTAATGGGTTGCAAACCAAGATTTTTACAATGAAATTGGAACTTCTCTTTACAAAGTGGCTTGGTCAAAATATCTACATCTTGTTCTTCCCCCTTGCAATAGAGAAGTGAAACTTGTTTGTCTTCAATTTTTTCTCTAATAAAGTGGTGTTGGAGAGCAATGTGTTTTGTCCTTGCATGGAAAACTAGATTTTTAGCCAGGGCAATGGCACTTTGGTTGTTACAATAGAATGGAGTTGGTTTGTGTTGAGGTAGACCCAAATATTCAAGTAGTCTTCTAAGCCACAAGGCTTCTTTGGAAGAATTAGTGCATCCTTTGTACTCAGCTTCAGTGGATCCAAGAGAGGTAGATTGTTGCTTTTTACTATTCCAAGAAATTGCTCCTCAAACCAACAAAAAAACAATAACCACAAGTAGATTTCCCATCATTGGGATCTCCACCTAGATCGGAATCAATAAAACCTTTTAAAGTAAAACAAACCTACATTAATAGTTCCTTTAATATATCTTAAAATTCTTGTAGCAACTTTAAAGTGTGTTTTTTGAGGTTTAGACATGAATCTTGAAACCAAAACAACACTATAAGCAATATCTGGCCTAGTAAGAGTTAAATAATTCAAACTTCCAACTAATTGTCTATACAAAGTAGGATCAACAAGTGAAGTTTGCATATCAAGCAGTAACTTAGTGCCTAATTCAATAGGAATTGAAACATGGTTAGCATCATTCATTTTTATCTATTAGATCTTAAGCATATTTACTTTGAGATAAGAAAATTCCTTTAGAGGTTTGCCAAATTTGCATTCCTAAGAAATAATGTAAAAGACCTAAATTAGTCATTTGAAATTTTTGATTGAGTTGAAACTTAATTTCAGAAATCAAATTATTGGAAATTGAAGTTAGAATTAAATCATCTACATATAAAATAATAATCACAATGTCATCTTCACTATGTTTAATATACAAATTTGGATCATTTTTCCTTCTAATGAAACCCTGAGAAAGAAAGAATGCATTAATCTTAGAATACCATCCCCCAAGAGATTGCTTCAAACCATAAATTGATTTCTTTAACTTGCAAACTAAATGTTCATTGCCTTCCTTAACAAAATTAGGAGGTTGAGACATATAAATTTACTCATGTAAATCACCATTAATAAAAGCACTTTTAACATCCATTTGATGAATAGGCCAATTAATATTAGAAGCTAAAGCAAGAACAAGTTTAATTGTAGGCATTTTAGCAACATGAGAAAATGTTTAATTATAATCCAATCCTTCTACCTGTGAAAAACCTCTAGCAACAAGTCTAGCTTTAAATTTACTAACTTGATTATTAGCATTCAATTTAGTTTTATAAAGCCACTTGCAAGAAACAAGATTTTTACGATGGGGCAAGGGAACTAAAGCCCAAGTTTCGATAGAAATTAAAGTATCATATTCTTCCTTCATTTCTTTTTGCCAATGTGGTTTATTTTAGCTTTATCAAATATTTTAGGATCATTAGAATTCATAATAGTAGACATTAAAGCATAATTACAATAATTAATTCTTCTAGCTTGAAGTCTATCCATTCTAGCTAAGTATTCATCACTATCTTGAATTAAAGATTTAAACCATTTAGGTCTTCTTTTAGAAGTAATGGATTCATCACTAGAAGAAGAGTCATGGGGAGTAGAGTTATCATTATCATCATCACTATCACTAGAAGGAATAGAAAGAGATCCATTAGGAGTAGGGTTAAGAGAAGGAGGTTAGTCCTCCACAAGCACAACTCTGCTTTGAGCAAGTTCATCATCCTCCACTTTAGAACAATCATGAATGCCTTTTTCTGCAATACAAACATCTCTTGCAACTTTTACCTTGTTAGTAATAGGATTGTAAACACTATAACCTTTAGTATTTTCATCATAACCAACAAAAATAAAAGGAGTAGATTTAGCATCTAATTTATGTCTTTTCTCCTTAGGTTTGTGAACATAAGCCTTAGAACCAAAAAATCTTAAATTATACAAATTGGGCTTTCTACCAGACCAAGCCTCTTCGGACATTTTATCCTTTAAGGCTTTGGTAGGTGTTCTATTAATTTAATTAGTTGCACAAGCTATAGCTTCAACCCAAAAAACTTATAATCCATATTTTTTGCATGCAATAAACATCTTGCCATTTCCACAATGGTCCTATGCTTCCGTTCTACCACACCATTTTGTTGTGGTGTATAAGGAATGGTAAGGTCATGTCTAATTCCAAAATATTTAAAATAAGAATTAAATGCATTATTGACATATTTTCTTCCATTGTCAGTATGAAGAATCTTAATTTTAGAACCAGATTGCCTTTCTACAAACATATGAAATTCAGCAAACACATCAAGCACTTGATCCTTACTATGAAGGAAATATATGCATGTTCTCTTTGAAAATTCATTAACAAAGGTAAGAGCATACCTTGAACCTTGGATGGAGGGATTCTCCATGGGACCCAAGAGATCACTATGAACTAGATGCAATTTAGTCTATGCCCTCCAAGATTGACCATGAGGAAAGGGTTCCCTATGAATCTTACCACTCATGCAACCATTGCAAACAATTTGAGAAGGAACAATAGTAGGAAATCCATCAACCATATTTTATTTTTGCATCAATTAAATATAATCATAATTGAGATGGCCAAGTCTTTCATGCCATATAGTAAAATCAACAATAGTAAGGAAGGAATACTTTGTAGGAGCAAAATCGTAGAACTCGAATAAGTTATCAGTATTGATTTTAGCAGTAGCAATAACATGATTAGTTTTTGGATCAATGATATAACACATGCCCCTATAAAAGTTAATCTTATAATCTTGACAAAGTTAAGGAACTGTAAGCAAATTTGATCTTAATTTAGGAACATCAAGAACATGTAATTTCTCATTAGGGGCATTCACATCACCAATAGATTCAACTTTGCAACTATGATTATTAGCTAATTGAATAGGAATATATTGGAAGTATCAGGATGCAATGATTCAAAACATTCTTTATGAGAAGTAACATGCTGAGATGCACTAGAATCAATAATCCACTCAAGCAGTTGAGAAACATTATTATTACCTTTCTTATAATGAGGTTTATGTTGCTGATTATTTTAATTATTTTGGTTCATGGGATTTTTACCATTTTGCTTCTTAAATTAATTATTAGTCACATGACCATCCTTACCACAATACGTACAATGGGGCCACTTAGAATAATTATTCTTTTGATTATTATTAGAATTGTTTTTTTTTTTTTTTTTTTTTGTGAAAAAAGGTGGCAGTGCCACTTAATATATTTTATTTATATATTTATTTAAGCTGATTCAAAGAGCTCCCGAAGAAAAGAACCAGAAAGAAAAACTTCGATCCTTGCTCGATATTACATAGAAAGGTTGTGAAACTTAAATCCCTAATATGCCACAAAAGTACAATTAAAATTATTATTACAATTGTTATTATAGGATTTAGAATTAAATTTATTATTAGAATAATGATTATTATGATTATGGTTATTATTATTGGATCTAAAATTATTATTATGATTTTGATTTTTAGACATAAAAGCATGTTCACTACTTTTAAGAGTACCAAATTGAAGTAATTTAGCTTCCTCTTGACGTAATAAATCATGAAAAAATATCATAAGTTAATTGATTAGCTAAATTAGGAATAGCAAGTTGAGCATGAATATTCTTAATAAATTGTTGAAATTGACGAAGAAGACATTTTTTAAGAATAAGTTGAATTAAGTGTAAATCGGCTAGTGTAACTCCTAAACCAGTTAATTGACTATTAATAGAATCAAACTTTAATAAGAATTCATCTATGGTTTTAAAATTCAGTCTAATATTAACAATTGTTAATGAACAAGGCGAAATGCTATGTGAGCAGAGGCGTTAAAGTTTTTATCAAAATAAGCAGCCTAAGAAAGAAAAAAACTCAGAGTTAGGTAAATTGTAGATAACGAATAAAAGAGTAGAGATAGGTAAGTTGCACACAATGAATCACAAGTAGGGATAAAATAAGTTACATAGGGGGCAGTGAAAAAGAATCCTCGAAGACGTTAAAGCAAAGGCAAGAATGAGTGATATATTAGATAAAATGTTACATAAGTTTGCAAAAAAAAAATAGAAACAATAGGAAAAAGGTATGCGAAACTTCAGAAGACTGATGAAGACGTTAAATTATCAATGTATGCTATAATAAAAAGATTGAGCTCAAATTCTGTATGAGAAACCAGAGAAGTAAAACTTGCATATAAGATTAGCTAGAAAAATAAATAAAGATATCAACAACTAAGAAAAACAAAATCCTGCAATACACAAACTGGCGAATTTAACGTAAAAACTAGAGATAACATATAGCATGAAACTTCTTTTTATCATAAAAATGCAATTCAATGAGATGTTCGAACCTATAAGAAAATAAGAGAATGTCTTCGTGGCAAGCCTTCCAAAACAAGTTATAGAAAATGGGTTTGGCGGCAAGCCTTCCAAAGTTTAAAAAAAAACCTTTAACTAGAATCAAAATGGATTAGACTTGCATGCAAACTTGTTAACAAGTTTGAAAAAATTAAAATTAAAACTGAAACCAAAACCTGCACAATAAAAAATATTAGAGAAAGAACTTCTTCTCCTCTCAAGAATGCCTCCAAGAAGGTGAACTCCACAGAATGGTAACCTTCATCAATCTCAACTTGAAACAAGGATTAGAAACCTTCTCTGATACCATGAAAGGAAATACAAGAGAAAGGAAAGAAAAACAAAATCCATGTAAGTTTATTGATGAAATAAATGTTGGCAATTTGGCATTAAGTTGTCATTGATGTCAACCGGTTTGGCAAAGTCACTGGTAAGTTAGAAGTGGTGACTGATATGATGGAAATACACATGAGATTGTGCAGACAGAAGAAAGGCTACCGATAAATGTGACTTGTGCCATCTATCTGTAAAGAAGGCTTACCGGTAAGGGATAAACCAGGATGAAGGTTGTTTGTGTGTTATGAAGGCACAACAACTGGTGAACAAAACAAAAAGGATGGTTGATGGTCATATTGGTAAGATAAGCTAAACCGGTAGTCAACCTTGGATGACAAAGAATGTCAAAATGACATAGGAATCCAAGCAAAGGTGGATATCGACAAGCATGATAGATGGATACCAGGTGGAGGTATTGCATAGGTCAGTGGAGTGTGCATCGATGTAACAAATCTGTAGGCAGGTCAACTTTTATGACGAACCCACAAGTCACATATGATGCCAGAAGATTGCGGCTTGAGGAAGGAAAGATGGAAAATAAATCACACTGATCTTGCAAGAAGATTTGATCTTCATACTTGTTAGGTGAAGGAAACAACAAAGCCATTAATGGCAAGTGACAATGAAAAGCAAAAAAGTGTGGTGTAGACTTCCAGATTTAGAAAATGCACATTGAAATGAAAAGTTCGGTTGGTGATTGATCATTGTCATAAAGATTATATCCCTGAAAAGAAGATCGAATCAAAGGGGATTCAGATTGAGCTAGAAAAGGAAAACCTAACACAACAGTGTTTGAATGCATTCTTGGTGGGAATCCGTGATTATAAATACATAAGCTTGAAACAGAAAAGATTGATGCTTGTGGAGAAGAAGAAGAGTGAAGATAGCTTGAGTGCAAAGAAGCATCATCTCCCTAAGATTTTATTCTAAGTAAGTTGTAGAGTGAGTCAGCAAGAAAACTGGTGAGAGGGTTTAACCGACAGTGATAGAGTATCAGTATAACTGTAGCAGGTTCAACAGTTGAGCAAACTGGTGAGGTGTGGTTGAGCAAGGCGTCATCCAAGTGTGACATGGTGAGTTGTGAGACTATGAGAGAGAGAGAGAAGAGAGGCCATGAATTAGAGAGAGAGATTTTACAACCGGTAGTGTGCGATCCAATAAAGAAGAGAAGATTGTCAACCGACAGTAACATATTTGATCAAAGAGTTGCATAACTCATTTGCAACAAGAAGCCATAACAATATCTAAATTTTATTTCAATATACATCACGAAGTTCGAACTTAGTGCAAGGGTTGGTGCTCCTTGGGTTGGTGCCCTAAATCTTTGTAATTTAGTGTTTCACTTGTGAGGCTGGATTGGAGCAGTAGTCTCCAACAACATTTCTCACTGAGGTTTTTCCCATATTGGGTTTTCCTCGTACTTCTGGTGTTGTGGGTTGCATTTGTGTGATTGTCTTCTTTGGTCTCATCATTTGCTTTACTAGTTTGATTTTTTAGTACTTAAGATAACAGTTGGAATTCTGAAGTTGCCTTAAAAGAGAAAAGAGTTTAGGAACCATTGATTCACCCCCCTCTCAGTCGTACTTTGTGTTCAACAATTGGTATCAGAGCATAGGTTCCCAGTTATCTCTAAACCTTGGGTAGATTCTGGACTTAGAACACAATGGCAAGAAATGAGTGTGCTTCCTCAAAAGCCCCCATGTTTGATGGATCCAAGTATGCCTTTTGGAGTAGAAGAATGGAGACCTATATTTCCTCCCTTGGTTTTGATGTGTGGATGTCTGTCAAGAGTGGGTATGTTGTCCCTAGTGTTCCTCCCACTGATATGGATGCCAAGAAGGAGTATGAGAACAATGCAAAGGCCAAACATGTTATTTTTAGCGGGTTGTCTGATAATGAGTTTGTCAAGGTCATGCATTGTGCATCTGCCAAGGAGACCTGGGATAAAATGCAGAAGTTATTTGAAGGAGATGCAAAAGTCAAAGAAGCCAAGCTGCAAGCACTAAGGGGCCAACTTGAGGGCATCAAGATGAAGGATGATGAAAATATTGCAGACTACCTTCACAGATTTGATTAAACTATGAATACCATCAAAGGACTTGGAGAAGATATTGCAGATGAGATCCTTGTCAAGAAGGTACCTAGGTCTCTTACACCTAAGTATGATACAAAGTTGTCTACCATAGAAGAAGCCAAGGATCTGAAGATCTTTTCAATGGATGAACTATTTGGCTCACTAACAACCTATGAGATGAGAACGAACGGTGATGCTTCCTTAAGGAAAGAAGCAACGTTCAACACCACCCCAAAGGGAAAAGAAGTAGCTACTCATAAAGGATCCAATGAAGACTCTAATGCAAAGGTACTGAACTTTGTCAGAAATCTCAAAAGAGGATCCGAAAAGTATAAAGGAAAGCTACCACTCAAATGTTTCAACTGTGGTAAGGTTGGACACTTTGTTGTTGTTGGTATTATGGATGACTTCGTCATGTGTTGCATTGGTTTTGTCATTGATGTCAACACTTATCTTTATGGAGGTGTGAGGCCCTACCCCGAGTCGTCATAGCATTTCAGTTATTTTTATGTTGGACCTACTATTGATACTATATTTTGATGCATTATGGACATAGATTCTATATGATCCAGTGTTTGAGTAACATTGATATGATTATGTCATTTATTTTGATTTGCAGTACTTTACCTTGATGCTAGAAATTATGGATGCATGCTCTATAAATGATTTAATTCCATGATGATTATGATGTTACCATTTAGTAGATTATTTTATGTGGATGTTATTAGATAATTGGAAACTTGATTATTATGATTGAAATTGTATGCCATGTCTGAATTGTATTCTTTTCATATGATAATATTATGTGTTTTTTGGAATTACTAATGTGCAAAGTGAGATGTGCAGAAAAATTATTCCATGTGACCATGGAAAGTATTCGGAGAATCGGGCCTAAACCAATGTGTGTTTGTGAAGCCAAGGGTTATCTATTTAGAGAGACAACACCTTGTTTGTAAATGTGTTTTAATTTGTAAATGTTTATGCTTGGATATGTGTTTAATTTGCAAAATTGTTTCATTTATTAATTCCAAAAAAGAGACATTGCCATGTATATTTTAGTGATGTGTAATTTTTGTGGTGTCACTTGACACATTTGTTGTAAAGTGAGTTGGCAATGACATGTCCCTTGGAAGGAATTTGTTTTTGATAACTCAATGATGAGAAAATAGTACCAAACCGGTACTGAGAAGGGGGGGGGGGTGAATCAGTACATACAAAACAATTTCTCTTAAACCGATTTGATAGCAAACACTTCAGAAGACTAGCAGACAGTGACACCGGTTTGAAACAGAGTACAACCGGTAAAGCTAAGAATGTCTGAGGCAAGCATTAACCGGTTACTCACTTGGACTTTCACTCAACTTGAGACTACACTACCAGTTTACCCTTATGCATAAACAGATAATCTATCATCAGATCATAATAGCAGCTAGTTCAACATGTTTTATTGACAGACATAAAACACAGAACCATCATATGCTTTACAAACAATAGAAAATCATCATAAGATAAATACCCAACTGGGAAAAACCACGGTGGGGATGAATACCCACAAGCTGTTTTTGAACTCTTTGGAAGTCCACTCTATTAGGAGCCTTGTCTAGTTAGAGACATTACAATAGGTTTTGCTAGGAACCAATCTTGTTAGAGATCACCCGATTAAGAGATGGCTACAATAACCGATTAAGGGTTAAACCCTGTTAAAGGTTACCTTGTTAGAGGATTTCAAGAACTCAATAGCTAAAGGACTTCAAACTCAGTAGCTTAGAGTTACCCTGTTAAAGGATTTATAGCAAGCTGGTTAAGGCTACCCTGTTAAGGGATTTTCCAACTATTGAAGTGGTTAGAGATCAATAGGTATTACTATGATCTAGTAGCAGCACTCAATGCCAATGCAGATCCACTTAAGCTCCTCTTCTCCTTCTACACTTACACTCTGTAGGTATCACTTCTCTCCCTTTGGTCTGGCAAGAAACACGTATCCTTTCTCTTGGATACTCACACACAACTTTTTGCCAACAACCCTGGAAAGAGTCACAACATCGACCTTATAGAAAATAGTTAGGTCGGAAGCATAAACCCTAAACCCTAAACCTAATAGGTTAAGGAATTCAAATGGTTCAATCCTGACCGTTGAGCATACTGCATTAATCTCCATCGTTCATTTTCTGTCGTTTCCATGGCGGCTAATAACCCATCACATGTTATCATCGTATTACAGTCTTCTCATATTCCCAAGGTAGATAGGCAAGATCTTCTTCATGCACGATCCTTCATGCACACAAGGCTTACATGGCAACATGATCTTGTTCTTTGTTATCATGTTACCTCATCGCACAAAGTCAATGGTTGAGCCACACAGGCTTGAAGTACTTCAACCGGAAACCCTAAAGCTGAGACTACCAACCGGTAGTCATATAGCGCTTCCATATGCTGGTTCCCATAACCATATGTTGGTTCATCTTGAACAAGCACACCGCTTCACTTTGGCACAAATGTCAGTTCACACCTTTGCAACATATTGACATCAATGACAACATACAATGTCATTATGTCCTCATACCGATTCTCATAATGCGAACAATCTCCCCCTTTGGCATTGATGGCAATATACACAGATATCTCTCCGCTTCACATCTTCTCCCCCTTTGACAACAATGCCAAAGTGGAGGCACAAGCTTCCCTATTCCATTATGCTTCTCCCCTTGAGGAGTAGCATCCTTCAACACACGAATCCAAAAAAAAATTACTATGCAGTACCTGACTGATGTGGAGCATATGCTTTTAGTTCACCTCCTGAAGGGGCAGTACCCCTAATTCACCTCTTAAGTATGTAAATGTAGTCTTTGGGAGAGGCTTGGTGAATATGTCTGCTAACTGCTCCTTACTAGAAACATGCTCCAGTGCAATCTCTTTGTTTTGAACCTTTTCCCTCAAGAAATGATACTTAAGCTCAAAGTGCTTGGTTCTAGAATGTAAAACCGGATTCTTGGAGATATTAATTGCACTAGTATTGTCACAAAATATGCTTACCGGTTCAAATACAAGAATTTTGAAGCCATTCAATACATGCTTCATCCAAATTGTCTGAGTGTAGTTCATGAAAGCTACAACATACTCCACTTCTGCTGTAGACTGAGAGATACAACTATGCTTCTTACTCATCCAGGAGACCAGTCTACCACCAAGGAAGAATGCACCACCGGTTCTGCTCTTCCGGTCATCTACATTACCAGCCCAATCAACATCTGTGAACACTTTCAAGTTGAAGTCCTTGCTATATGGATACCACAATCCATACTCAACAGTTCCCTTCAGATACCTAAGAATCCGCTTGACTGCAACCAAATGGGGTTCCCTTGGACTTTTTTCGAACCTTGCAGTAATGCCAACTGCATGTGCAATATCCGGTCTTCTATGCACTACATAATGCAATTTACCAATCATTGATTGGTATTCCTTCTCATCAACCAATGCTGAGTCATCCTCTTTGGATAGTTTACAACCGGTCACCATCGGTGTACCAACCTGTTTGCTATCTTCTATGCCAAAGGTCTTCAACACCTCTTTGACATACTTGGACTGAGTGATAAAGATTCCATCTCTCATCTGTTGGATCTGCAGTCTAATGAAGAACTTAATCTCCCCTATGAGTGACATCTCAAACTCTTTCTTCATCTCATCCTACAAACTCATGACTCATCTTGTCATCTCCACCAAAGATAATGTCATCAACAAATACCTCACAGATCAGAATCTCATCTCCTTCAGACTTCAAGTAGATATTGCTATCTTCACTTGTTCTCTCAAATCCAATCTTCACAAGATGGGAATGTAGGTGTTCATACCATGCTCTAGGTGCTTGCTTTAGACCATATAAGGCTTTATGTAGCCTACACACCATGTCACTATCTTCAGATAGGGCAAACCCATCTGGTTGCTCTATATACACCTCCTCTTCAAGTACACCATTTAGAAATGCAGATTTTACATCCATTTGAAATACTTTGAAGCCTTTAAAGGTTGCATATGCTAGAAGCATACAAACTCCTTCCAATCTGGCTACAGGAGCAAAGGTTTCACCATAGTCTTCTCCTTCTTCTTGGGCATATCCTTTGCACACCAGTTTGGCTTTGTTTCTAATCATTGTGCAATCCTCATTCAGCTTATTTCTGAAGACCCATTTGGTACCAATGACATTTTTATGCTCTGGTCTGGGTACCAAGGACCATGTACCATTTTTCTCTATCTGGTCAATTTCCTCTTCCATTCCCTTGATCCAGTCTTCATCCTTATGTGCCTCTTTGAATGTTTTAGGCTTGAATTCAAAGATCATGCATGAGTTTTCTCTGACTTTTCTTCTTGTAAGGATTCCTGCATCCTTATCTCCTATGATCTGCTTAGGATCATGATTTAGCTTGACATACCGAGGAATGGTCTTGATAGATTCCTCTTGCTTTTCTTCTTCATCCTCATCTCCATCAGTGTTAGCATCTACATCTGCCAGTGTAGGAACACTATTGCTGGGACTTGGTTGACTGACAATCGGTTCCCAGAAGGTTGCAACCGGTTCACTTACCGCTTGCACACTGTCGGTTTCCTTAGTTTTCTCAGAGGTTTCATCAACTGGGAAAAACCACTATGGGGATGAATACCCACAAGCTATTTTTGAACTCTTTGGAAGTCCGCTCTGTTAGGAGCCTTGTCTGGTTAGAGACATTACAATAGGTTCTGCTAGGAACCAATCTTGTTAGAGATCACCCGGTTAACAGATGGCTACAATACCCGATTAAGGGTGAAACCCTGTTAAAGGTTACCTTGCTCGAGGATTTCAAGAACTCAATAGCTAAAGGACTCCAAACTCAGTAGCTTAGAGTTACCCTGTTAAAGGATTTATAGCAAGCTGGTTAAGGCTACCCTGTTAAAGGATTTTCCAACTGTTGAGGTGGTTAGAGATCAATAGGTATTACTATGATCTGGTAGCAACACTCAATGCCAATGTAGATCCACTTAAGCTCCTCTTCTCCTTCTGCACTTACACTCTGTAGGTATCACTTCTCTCCTTTTGGTTTGGCAAGAAACATGTATCCTTTCTCTTGGATACTCACACACAACATCAACCTTATAGAAAATAGTTAGGTTGGAAGCATAAACCCTAAACCCTAAACCTAATAGGTTAAGAAATTCAAATGGTTCAATCCTGGCCGTTGAGCATACTGCATTAATCTCCATCATTCATTTTCCGCTGTTTCCATGGCGGCTGATAACCCATCACACATTATCGTCGTATTACAATCTTCTCATATTCTTGAGGTAGATAGGCAAGATCTTCTTCATGGATGATCCTTAATGCACATAAGGTTTACGTGGCAACACGATCTTGTTCTTTGTTATTATGCTACCTCATCGCACAAAGTCACCGGTTGAGCCACACAGGCTTGAAGTACTTCAACCGGAAACCCTAAAGTTGTGACCACCAACCAGTAGTCATACAGCGCTTCCATATGTCGGTTCCCATAACCATATGTCGTTCATCTTGAACAAGAACACCGCTTCACTTTGGCACAAATGCCGGTTCACACCTTTGCAACATATTGACATCAATGACAACATACAATGTCTTTATGTTCTCATATCGATTCTCATAATGCCAATAGTTTTACCAATGCATTTTTCAATTATCCTAGTATGGTCCCAAGAAAGTCTTGGATAGGGAGCCATTAGAAAGGTCAACTCAGGGTTGACCCATAGGTAAACTTTGGGTGAGTTTCTAGAGGGTTAAACTAACTCCTAGGGTCAAGTTAGGGGCATTTTTAGTGGGCCATATGATGTATCGATGGATGAAGACCAAATTTAGCCATGTGTCCACTCTCTAGGGACTATTTAGTCACCCCAAAAGTTGAGTTTTCCAAGTTGGCCGAATTTCAACTTTTGAGGATCCTACCTAGGTTAGACAACCCTCCTCATGAGTGACATTGCTCTTCCCCTTTCCTTTTACCTTTTTGAGGTGCCTTGGCTAGAGAGATTGTAAGGTGTTGGGAAGACCAACTATGAAAATCCCTCACCCTTCTGAAGAGGATTGGAAAGAGTGAGGAGTGTCTTCTTAGGGAATGGATTGGGAGAGAGAAGTTTGATCACCCACTCTCCATTTTTGGAGACAGATTTTCTTGAGAAATTGGTCTTGGATTGGGAAGTTTTTGGCTAAGTCTTGTAAAGGAAAAGTTAGTGGATTGGGCAGCTCTCCTACAACTTCTATTCATCCTTTTGGCAAATTTAAGGCTAGTTAGTTTACTATCTCATGTATGTTGCTTTGTATTTGAAAAGATTATTTGTTGAAGTTGTTTTTCCATTGTTGATTTCTTAGTATGTTTAGGAAGATGTTGATTTCTTCCCTATGTGTTTGTGTTATTGAGGTTTTATGATATTGTTTTGGGTGTTCAAGGTCATACTCACCCTTGGGAGGGTAGAGTGGCCTTGGGGTGAAGGGTTGTTTGATAGCCTAAGAGTGTAGAGGCTCTCTTTGGAAGATAGTGATAAACAAGGGATTATGGGACCCTTGTTGCATACTGCTTTGTTTATGCAATGGGGGTCATAAGGGGAGTTTGTTGGCTTGTATGCCTTGGGGGACATAAGGAATTGTTGGGACAAGTTTGTAACTTGTGGATGTGCTTTTTGGTAGCCTTGCTATGGCATTATGTTCTCCCACTTGTAGAATTCTCCTCTAGGTATCTGGTCCACCTTCACTCCACTTGAAAAGTCACATAAGTGATGTTGTCTATCTTTGGATTGGGAGTGTTAATATTGTGAGTTTTCTTGTTTGTATGTGTATTGATTGTGTGTATCCCATTTAGCTTTGGTTCTCCTAGATCGGAGGTGGCTTCTTGTAAGCCTAGGTTGGGAGGTGAGCCTCCATGGTCACAACCTACAACTTTTATTTGCAGGTTTGTTTGGGAATAGATTGGAAAGGAAGCTTGAAAGATCCTATTTCTTATTGTATTTAGTTGCAGAAAAGAAAAAGAATCTATTTTATAAGCCCTCATTTAGTAGAAATGAGAGGCTTGATTTAGTTATTTCCTATTTTTAGTAAAAGAAACTATGGTGTTTTAATTGTAACTGTTGGATTAGTTTTACCATGTAATAAAGATGTATTTTTATTTGAAGCATATATTCTTGCAAAGTGAAGAATGCATTGTTGAAGTTATTTCTTTAATGATATGTTTCTAGAAAAAGATTAAGCATGAAATTTATAGTTTGTTCTTATTGCTATTGAAAAAGAAATGCAAATCTAAATGTTAGTAGAGTAGTCACTTGTAAATAAAAAATGATATATTTGCTTAAGTTCAAAACACAAAGAAAAAATAAATAGATATTTAGAGTGAATATTAATATTGCATCTCATCTTGTTGTTTATGGATTAAATAGATTTTTTTTTTTAAATAGTTAGTTGCAACAGTTAATAAAAATATCACTATCATATTTTTCCTATTCTAGAAATGCATGTGTAGAGAAAAAAGTTAGGAAATATTGTAAATCTAGTTATAGTTAACTTAAAGCAAAAAAATGAAACTATATGTTATTAAAAGAAAAAAAGAGCTATTCTATTATTTAAGAAGATCCTACTGTTTAACTTGAAAAAAAATAGAATTAAAACAAGAAATATATATATATATATATATATATATATATATATATATATATATATATAATGAAGATGCCTAATGTTTTAAAACCTACATCTAAACTATTGTATTTATCCTAAAACAAAATGAATAACATATTTTCTGCATTAAAGTTAAAATACACAGATTTAATAAATTATGAGAAATCTGGAAATAAAAGAAATGTTTATTTATTCTAAGTATTCTGATCATACCATATTTAAGTCTTGAGAACGGTTTGTTATTAAAAACTCATCTCTCTCTCTCTCTCTCTCTCTCTCTCTCTCTCTCTCTCTCTCTCTCTCTCTCTCTCTCTCTCTCTCTCTCTCTCTCTATATATATATATATATATATATATAAACATATTTTAATGCTTATAAAAAATTAAAAAATATATATAAAAAATAAAAAATTTACTCATTGTTGAAACCCCTGCATATTCCTTTGGGGCCGAGGGTGGTCCCGGTCCCAGCAGGACTATGGGTGCGAACCCACAGTGCAGTCTCGACTGCATTGTGCGTTGCGACCCATAGGGGTGGCTCGGCCACGACCCATAGGGGCGGCTCGGCCGTGACTATGGGCCGCGACCCACAGGGGCGGCTCGGCCGTGACTATGGGCCGCGACCCACAAGCGACCGTGGCCACACTTTGGGCAGCGACTCACAGTGGCGGTCTCGACCGCCACTATGGGACGCGACCCATAAGGCGCTCGCAACTGCGCTGTGGGGAGCCCACAGTGGTCGCCTCCACTTCAAACCCCCTCGGCTTCCCTTCAAAATACCACCCTTTCTTTCGACCCTCCGCGAAACCCTTCGGCCCTCTGCCATATGCCTTGGCTCGGTCGTACCTACACACACCCACAAACAAAAAAACAATTGAAGAACAAGCATCCCTAACCCAATTTTGGGTTAGGGTTAGCTTGATAGAAAATAAAAGATAAAAAAAGAAAAGAGGGTTAGTATAAAACAATAAAAAACCCTAGTTAGGGTTCATTAAAATAATAATATAAATGAAATGAAGGGGAATTCTTTTTGAAATTTGTAAAGAATTACCCCCCCTTGTTCATAGTCAATATGATAGAAATAATTAACTTCTATTATTGACTAGGGGAAAATTGTTCTTAATATAGACTTTATTTAGGAAAATATTTGTAAGTACACACACACACATATATAAAATATATAAGTATATTATATATATATGCTAATGAACATATATTTATATAAATATGGTTGTTTAGGTAAAAAAACTTTTGGGAATTCTATTAATGGAATTTATCAAAAGTATAATGTAAAATTTTAACCTATAAGGTCAATGTTGGCCAAATATTTAATAGTTCATTTTAAAAATATCTAAGAGGAAATAAATTCGACTCTAAAAAGATATGAATTTTATTAGGCAAATATTATTTCGATTTGGTTAACTTAATTAGTCTAATTTAAAAGTGTATTCTGGTTTGCTCAATTAATTATTTTTAATATGAGTTAACGTTATTTTATTTAGCCCTGGAGTATTTAAATACTATTGAGATAATTAATATCTCTTGATTTATTATTGGAGTATTTTAATTAGGGGAAATTAATTAATTTAGTTGAATTAATTAATTAAGTTGTGACGACCCTCTTGGGGAATAATTAGTCTACATTAAATGTTGATGCCATAATGATGGAGTTGATTAAATCAACTTTAGGAAACCATTCTATTTAATCTTGAGTTAACCTTTAGTTAAGACAAAACTTATTTATTCCATTTTAAACGTAGAATATTTAGTATTTTTATGTTATTTTAAAAAAAAATTGTTGTTCCGTTCTTTCCCAAAATTTTGGGCATGACATTTTGGTATCAGAGCAAGGTTTCCAACAATAGGAACCTTTCTCCATTACGTTTCGGTTTTAATATTATTTTCTTTAAGAATTGTTATTTATTTATTTATTTACTTTATTTTATTTTATTGATCATTAAGGATGCCGCCAATTATGCGACAAGCTCGTAAGCGTGGTAGGGGTCCTAGACATGCTCGCATGGCACACGAGGACGTTGTGTGAGATGAGCCGGGTCTAGAAGGGGATCGGGAATCTCCTCCCAAACAAGCGATTGATCCCAACAGAGACATTTTGGTTGCACTTCAGAACTTGGTAGGAATAGTTCAAGATAGACTCCCAGCAGTAGATCGTCAGGCAGAGCACCAAAATTCTAGGAGTTATAGATTTGTATCTAGGGAGCGGAGTAGGATTCCACCTCCTAACCGTATAGAGGCCCAGGCTGAGCATGAGCTTGAGTCAGTCCATCTACCCGAGGCACCTCCAGTAGTGGCACCAGTTATTTTTGAGAGAGCACCCCATGATCTTGGGGATTGGATTCGGGATATTTTACATCTTCAACCACCATCATTTGTAGGATCTACCGATGGGGTAAAGGCTAAGGGTTGGCTTTTGAGTCTAGAGAGGTGCTTTGGATTGCGTCCCTATGAGAGCAATTTGAAGCCACAAATTTCCATTCACCTTATGAGAGGAACGACTTCCACATGGTGGAGGCAAGAGGAGTACAAGAATGATTTAGTTGCGAACATTGTCACTTGGGACATCCTTATAGAGAGATTCAGGGACAGATACCTATCAGAGCACTATAAGCAGCGTAGGATTGACAATTTTCATGACCTTCAATAGAAGGGTCTCTCTGTGTCCCAGTATGAGAGAAAGTTCTTCGAGCTCTTACCCTATGTGACTACCTGAAGGAAGAGAAGTTACTCATCAATCGACTTATCAGAGGATTGAATGTCGGTATAGCAAGACCAGTTAGGATGGCAGCTCGAGGAAGCCTTTGGGTTGCCATGGAGAAGGCCTTGATATCAGAGGAGATTCAGGGTAGGTCGGAGGACATGCGGGATTGACATCAGAACCAAAACCCTTTACCATAGTATTTTGGGTTTCAGAAACCCCACTGGAAGGGTAACCATAGGAATTCATCAGGGTCCTTTAAACCCCCTCCTTTGCAGCAGCCATAACAGAATCAGAGGTAATGGCCTCCACAAGGGTAGCAGGGCTTTAAGCCCAAGCAGTGGCATTCACAGGGTCCTAGGTGTGATCAGCGATCACAGGTTCCATACACACCTTCGAGACAGACTCGACAGTCCTCCAGGGGTGGTTTCAGTGGATCAAGTAGGTTAGGAGGATGGGGATACTCTAGGCCACAGGGTGTTTAGTTTCAGACACGTGGGGCTTGTTTCACTTGTGGGGCCATGGGACACATGGCGAGAGAGTGTCCACAGGGTCAGATGGCAGGTTCAGAGCCTACACTTGGGGACATGGGTAAGTCCCACAAAGTCTTTGTAGCAGTTGACAACCACCAAGCAAAGCATCAGGCCACAGTCATAGAGGCCACAAGTATGATCAGAGGTAGTAGTGTTTCTATCTTGTTTGATTCAGGAGCTACAAATTATTTTATATCTCCATTGGTTGTGGAGCGTTGCGGGCTAGTGGAATCTAGGCAAGGTGTTAGTTGGGAAGTGGAGTTGGCTTCAGGAGCTAGAGTGTCTGTTGAGTCAGTGGTTAGGGGCTGTCAACTTCAGATTGGGAGTACAACCACCTTAGTAGACCTTCAATTCACACCTCTAGGATCTTATGGAATTATTCTTGGCATGGGTTGGCTATATGCCCATAGAGCCAAGATGGATTGTCTCTAGAAAAAGATCGAGTGTGTGGACGATCAGTGTACCTCCATAGTAATTTTAGGGATTCAGAGGCCCGTATCACTTCGTATGATTTCTGCTATGCAGCTTAAGCAGAGCATGCGAAAGGGATGCCAATTATTTTCCATCACCATCAGTGATAGAGAGGAAGAGAATGAGAAGGAGCCCTTCCTAGATGAAAATCCTATCCTTGGGGAATTTGCAGACGTATTTCCTTCTGAGCTACCTGGCATGCCACCTAGCAGAGAGATTGATTTCCACATAGATCTTATACCATGAGTTGAGCCAGTTTCAAGAGCACCATATAGGATGACCACAAATGAGCTTAATGAGCTCAAGATGCAGCTTGAGGAACTCTTAGAGAAGGGTCACATTCATCCTAGCGTCTCACCTTGGGGCGCACCAATCATCTTCATGAAGAAGGACAGATCCCTTCGGTTATGTATGGATTACAAATAGTTGAGAAAAGTGACCATCAAGAACCAATATCCCTTGCCCAGGATCGACGTCTTATTTGATTAGCTTCAGGGTGCCAAAGTATTTTCTAAGATAGATCTGAAGTCAGGGTACCATCAGTTGAAGATTGTAGAGAGCGATATCCAGAAGATGGCTTTTCGTACTAGGTATGGCCACTATGAGTTCCCCATGGTCCCATTTGGTCTTACGAATGTTCCAGCTGTATTCATGAGTCTCATGAATAGGGTATTACGCACTTTCCTTGACTGATTTGTGATTGTGTTCCTTGATGACATATTGATATATTCTCGAAATGAGAAGGAGCACGAGGAGCACTTGAGATAGGTATTGCAATGCTTGAGAGATAATCAGTTGTATGGCTGTCTGTCGAAGTATGCATTCTTTAGATCAGAGGTTAGATATCTAGGGAATGTTATATCCAATGATGGGATCTCAATTGACCCATTGAAGATCAGAGCTATTATGGATTGGCCAGTGCCAACTAGCATGACAGAAGTCAGGAGTTTCATGGGTCTAGCAGGGTACTACAAACGCTTTGTTGAGGGGTTCTCTACGGTTCCACATCCTATTAAGTCCCTTCAGCGAAAGGGAAAAAAAATTGAGTGGACAGAAAGGTGTGAGAGGGCCTTTCAGGATCTCAAAAGGGCACTCACTAATGCACCTATTCTTGTTGTGCCAGACCCCTCGACTGATTTCATGGTATGCACAGATGCTTCCTTGGATGGTTTAGGAGTAGTTCTTATGCAGGAGGGTTGAGTTATAGTATATGAGTCTAGGAAACTTAAGACTCGTGAGCTTAACTACCCTACTCATGACCTTGAGCTTGCAATAGTGGTCCACATACTTTTGAGGTGGAGACATTTTCTTTTGGGTCATCATTTTGAGCTTCATTCAGATCATCAGAGCTTGCAGTACATATTCACTCAGCCTAATCTTAATGCTCATTAGAGGAGATGGATGGAGTTTTTATGTGAGTATGATTTGGTGTTCACTACATCAATGGGAAAGAGAACGTAGTTGCAGATGCCTTGAGTAGGAGACGTCATTAGATATGCTCCATGTCTATGGACATAGATTTGAGAGGTCGTATATTGCAGCAACTGCCAGAGGATGAGTGGTATTTAGAGGTATGTCAGGTAGTGCGATCTTAGGAGACCCTGGAAGGGAAGTTTGTAGACTATTCATTCGAGTCCGATGGACTACTACACCATAGAGGGCACATCTATGTACCTTCTTCTAGAGGATTGTGTGAATTCATTGTGTTGGAGGCTCACAGAGATGCTTATGCAGCACATCATGGAGTTAAGAAGATGCATGCAGATTTGAGACAGTTATATCATTGGCCAGGTATGTAGCAATTCATTGTTGTACTAGTAGCCCGATGCCTTGAGTGCCTAAGAGTCAAGGCAGAGCACCACCATCCAGGTGGGTTGCTCTAGTCTCATGCGATACCAAAGTGGAAGTGGGACACTATATCGATGGACTTTGTCATTGGTCTCCCTATGTCATCGCGTCGTCATGATGCCATCATGGTGACAGTTGACAAGTTGACCAAAGTAGCCAACTTCTCACCAGTTCGGACTACCTTCACAGCACCAGCAATGGCACTATTATTCTTGTGGGATATTGTCAAACTTCATGATGTTCCACGTAAGATTATCTCAGACAGAGACTCCCTCTTCACTTCTTCCTTTTGGAAAGCATTACAGGCAGCATTGGGTACCAGACTCAACTTTAGTACAGCCTATCATCCACAAACGGATGGACAGACAGAGAGGGTAAACAAGGTGTTAGAAGATATGCTCCATATGTACGTCATGGATCATCAGACCAGATGGGAAGAGTACCTTCCTTTGTTAGAGTTTGCCTATAATAATGGGCATCACACTTCTTTGGGGATGCCACCTTTTTAGGCTTTGTACGATAGACCTTGCAGGACACCTTTGAGTTGGGACCGCATTAAGGATAGAGTAGCCATTGGTCCTTAGATAGTTCATGATATGGAGTAGCAAGTGGATTTGATTAGACAACACCTTAGAGAGGCACAGGATAGGCAGAAGAAGTATGCAGATGTGAAGAGGATAGATTGTAGCTTCATGGTTGGGGACATAGTCTTCTTGGGACCACATAAGAGTCCAATCTGTTATGAAAATGGTTCTAAGCTCGCACCTCGCTTTGTCGAACCATTTGAGATCCTTGAGAGGATAGGACCAGTTGCATATCATCTAGTTTTCCACCTAGCCTGTCATGCATCCATGATGTGTTTCATGCATCAGTTTTGAGGAAGTACATTTATGATGAGTCTCATATTCTGGATTGGGATGCCTTGTAGGTGGAGTCGGACGGGCAGCTAGCTTTGGAGCCCATCCGTATTTTGTGTCACCGGACGTTGTCTCTTTGAGGTTGAGGGATGGACCAAGTTAGGGTCTAGTGGGATTGTTATGACGAGGTTACGACATCATGGGAGGATGTAGCGCAGATGAGATCTCAGTACCCCCATATTTTTTATGAACTCCAGGAGGAAGTTCATGCCTAGAGGGAGAGGGTGTGAGGCCCTACCCTGAGCCATCATAGAATTTCAATTATTTTCATGTCAGACCTAGTATTGATACTATATTTTGATGCATTATGGACATAGATTCTATATGATACAGTGTTTGAGTAACATTGATATGATTATGTCATTTATTTTGATTTGCAGTACTTTACCTTGATGCTAGAAATTATGGATGCATGCTCTATAAATGATTTAATTCCATGATGATTATGATGATGCCATTTAGTAGATTTTTTTATGTGGATGTTATTAGATAATTGAAAACTTGATTATTATAATTGAAATTGTATGCCATATCTGAATTGTATTCTTTTCATATGATAATATTATATGTGATTTTTGGAATTACTAATGTGCAAAGTGAGATGTGCAGGAAAATTATTCCATGTGACCATGGAAAGTATTCAGAGAATCAGGCCTAAACGTATGTGCATTTTTGAAGCCAAGGATTGTCTATTTGGAGAGACAACATCTCGTTTGTAAATGTGTTTTAATTTGTAAATGTTTATGCTTGGATGTGTGTTTAATTTGAAAAATTGTTTAATTTATTAATTCCAAAAAAGGGACATTGTCATGTGTATTTTAGTGATGTGTAATTTTTGTGGTGTCACTTGACACATGTGTTGTAAAGTGAGTTGCCAATGACATGTCCCTTGGAAGGAATTTTTTTTACCAATGCATTTTTCAATTATCCTAGTATGGTCCCAAGAAATTCTTAGATAGGGAGCCATTAGAAATGTCAACTCAGGGTTGACCCGTAGGTAAACTTTAGGTGAGTTTCTAGAGGGTTAAACTAACTCCTAGGGTCAAGTTAAGGGCATTTTTAGTGGGCCATATGATGTACCTATGGATGAAGGTCAAATTTAACCATGTGTCCACTCCTTAGGAACTGTTTAGTCACCCCAAAAGTTGAGTTTTCCAAGTTGGCTGAATTTCAACTTTTGAGGATCCTACCTAAGTTAGACAAGCCTCCTCATGAGTGACATTTCTCTTCCCCTTTCCTTTTACCTTTTTGAGGTTCCCTGACTAGAGAGCTTGTAAGGTGTTGGAAAGACCAACCTATGAAAATCCCTCACCCTTCCCAAGAGGATTGGAAAGAGTGAGGAGTGTCTTCTTAGGGAATGGTTTGGGAGGGAGAAGTTTGATCGCCCACTCTCCATTTTTGGAGACATAGATTTTCTTGAGAAATTGGTCTTGGATTCGGAAGTTTTTTGCTAAGTTTTGTGAAGAAAAATTTAGTGGATTGGGAAGCTCTCCTACAACTTCTATTCATCCTTTTGGCATATTTAAGGTTGGTTGGTTTACTATCTCATGTATATTGCTTTGTATTTGAAAAGCTTGTTTGTTGTAGTTGTTTTTCCATTGTTGATTTCTTATTATGTTTAGGAAGATGTTGATTTCTTCCCTATGTGTTTGTGTTATTGAGGTTTTATGATATTTTTTTGGGTGTTCAAGGTCATACTCACCCTTGGGAGGGTAGAGTGGCCTTGGGGTGAAGGGTTGTTTGACAACCTAAGAGTGTAGAGGCTCTCTTTTGAAGAGAGTGATACACAAGGGATTATGAGACCCTTGATGCATAGTGCTTTGTTTATGCAATGGGGGTCATAAGGGGAGTTTGTTGGCTTGTATGCCTTGGGGGACATAAGGAATTGTTGGGACAAGTTTGGAACTTGTGGATGTGCTTCTTGGTAGCCTTGCTATGGCATTATGTTCTCCCACTTGCAGAATTATCCTTTAGCTATTTGGTCCACCTTCACCCCACTTGAAAAGTCACATAAGTGATGTTGTCTATCCTTGGGTTGGGAGTGTTAATGTTGTTAGTTTTCTTACTTGTATATGTATTTATTGTATGTAGCTCGTTTAGTCTTGGTTCTCCTAGCTCAGGGTTGGCTTCTTGTAAGCCTAGGTTGGGAGGTGAGCCTCCATGGTCACAACCTACAACTTTTATTTGCAGGTTTGCTTGGGAAGAGATTGGAAAGGAAGCTTGAAAAGATCCCATTTCTTATTGTATTTACTTGCAGAAAAGATAAAGATATATTTGATAAGCCCTCATTTAGTAGAAATGAAAAGCTTGATTTAGTTATTTCCTATTTTTGGTAAAAGAAACTATGGTGTTTTAAATGTAATTGTTGGATTAGTTTTACCATGTAATAAAGATGTATTTTTATTTGAAGTTTCTAGAAAAATATTAAGCACGGAATTTATAGTTTGTTCTTGTTGCTATTGAAAAAGAAATGCAAATCTAAATGTTAGTAGAGTAGTCACTTGTAAATAAAAAATGATATATTTGCTTAAGTTCAAAACACAAAGGAAAAATAAATAGATATTTAGAGTGAATATTAATATTGCATCTCATCTTGTTGTTTATGGATTAAATAGATTTTTCTTTTAAATAGTTAGTTGCAGCTCTTAATAAAAATATCACTATCACATTTTTCCTATTCTGGAAATGCATGTGTAGAGAAAAAAGTAAGGAAATATTGTAAATCTAGTTATAGTTAACTTAAAGCAAAAAAAGGAAACTATATGTTATTGATGCTCTGTGAAATAGACAAGTGTTAGATTAAAGCCTGTGGTGGTATAACACATAAGAACACAAGAAACCATTAGTGTTAATCAACCAAAAACTAATCTAAGCAGGCATATCAAAAGAGACACTAGAAACATGATAAAATATTTAACTATGGAAGTAAATACAACAAGAGATCTCCAAATGCCTTTGAACATGCTCTTAGCTCCTTCTCCTTTGTCCCTCTCCTTTCCAAGTTCCAAATTAGTGTAGCACTCAGCGGCTTTTTGCACTATGGATGCTTATGGAGGTTCAAGATTGTAGATGGTTATAAAAAGTATGCAAATGCAAGCTTAATAACCAAATAAGGATGAGTTATCTAAATTCTATTTGTTAATTTTAACCAAAAGAGTGAATATGACTAAAATATACTAAATGCTCTCTAAAATTCTCTATAACTTAGATGCATACAAGTTTTTCAGGATCATGACTATGAATGTTAAATGCTTGAGGATTTGAAAATGAGGAATGAAAGCTCTATTTATAGATAAAATGGAGCAATGGATGGTTGAGATTGAGTAATCTCAACAAGGGTTAAGATTGAATGGTATTAAATCCATGTGAGGACTTTCAACCCAATCCCAGGATGACAAGTGTCAATATGAGATAGGTTGAGAGGAGAGAGAATAAGCATTAAATGCTTGATATGACCTGAGAGTTAACTTGGGAGTTAAGGTCAAGGTTGGGTTGAGTGAATAAATTCTTTATTCAAAGAATAAATCTTTTATCCAATGGATAAACTCTTGTGCAAAGGTAAAGGGGATAACCATGGTCAAAGCAATAAATGCTTGAGGAGACACATGAGTCACATGAGGGTTGAGTTAGGGGTTAACCATAAATGGTCATGTAAGAGCCATTAATGGTTTGAAAGACTTTAGAAGTTAAATTGTTGAACACACAAAGCATTAAATGCTTTTCAAAGACTTTGAAATCTTTGAGAAGTGACTCCAAATTGCTTAGGAATGTGACAATAATTAGGGGATGGATTAGGTTAATTGATTAGGATGAGAAGAATCTAGAAGGGGGTTTAGGAGTGCAAGTGGATTTGGTGGGTGAGGGAAAATAGGATTTTAATTAAAATAAAATTAATTTACTTCAATTTGTGGTTGCAAGTTGCATTTGCAGGAAAATGCAAGTGGGGGGGATAATGATTTAAATAAATGTTTTATTTAATTTATTTAAAAGAGGAAAGATGATTAAATTGAATATATAGAATTTATTCATTTAATTGAGTGTGAATTTGATTTAATGAATTAATTAAAATAAATTGAATAATTTATTTAATTAATAGGAGAATGTTTTGAAGATGAATTAATTAAATATTAATTTAATTAACTGTTGGCTAGTGGGTTTTTAATCAAATAAATAGCAAATATTCATTTAATTAAATTGGACAGATTTATGTGACTATATTTGCCCCTCTTTGAGACGGTGTGGTTTATCGTGTCGTTTCAAAGAAAGAAAAATAGGTGTGAAGAAATGCCCCATAAAATGTTAATTTAATGGGTGGTATGCCCCCTCGAGAGATGGGTCGAAATTTTTTGAAAAATCGGGTGATCTCTTGAAAATGAATGAAATTTGGCAGGGTGGTAGAAGATGAGATTTTAGCAATACTAGTGAAAAATAGAGGAAATCAGAGATAAAATGAAGAAATGGGAGGCTCGGGAAGTTCACACAGACCATGGCGATGAGTAGGAGAAAATTAGGGTTACGACGAAGGGTTTATATGGGGAGAAAGGGGTGAAAACAAGCTCATTTGTATTCGCAACCATAGTGAAATCTAAGCTCTGGTTTTGACTTTTTGGAGGAGCAAGTAGCAGTCAGGATTCCAGTTCCCATAGCAGAGCACCAATTAGAGCGAGTTTGTCGATTCTAGCGGCCAGACGACTACAGACCAATGGTATGTGAATTTGAATTTTTTATTTTTGTGCATTTTTTATATGTTTTTAGCTAGGTCTAAGTTGAGTCAAGACAATAGCGCTAAAACTGTGTTTTGGCGTTGTTGTTAATTTTAATTAGTGCTATTGTGCCGCTATGGCGCTATTGCATAGTGGTTTTAGCGCTATTGTATAGCTATTTTAGCGCTTTCATTTGTTTAGCGCTATTGGGTGGTTGATTGAGCATTGTTGTGGAGAGGTAGCACTATTGTGTAGTTAATATAGCACTATTGTTGTTTGAGCACTATTGCCTAGTGGATTGAGCATTTTTGTCAGGATATTAGTGTTGTTGTGTGTAAAATAACACTTTTGTGTAGGAAAATAGATGCCCCAGTTTGTTTGAACAAAAAAATCTCCCGATGCCAATGATGGATGGATGGAGAGATGAAGTGAGAGTTGTTTTGAACCATAGAAGCCCTGATGAGACTTAAGTCATTAGGATAAATGCCTATTGAAGTCTAGGTGTGTCATGATTGCTTACCTATTGAGACCCAAAGATACTTGATCAAAGTATCTATTGATAGTCTAGGTTTAAACTTAAGAAAGTTTGAAACAAAACAACTGATGATGATGGTTGATGCACTTGTGTAGGAAGATCTTTGTGTCTTACAGTTGCGCGAGAGGCATCTCGCCACACAATTGTTGCATGATTGGTTGACAGAGGTTGAGGTGGATTGCATTACAGTGATAGGCCTGTACGATGTGATGTATATGCCCATGATTTGGATGAATCACGGTTTGATTACAGCATTGGCAAAGCGGTGGCATAGTGAGACATGTACATTTCACTTAGTGCAAGGAGAGATGACAGTGACTCTTGAGGATGTATGGTGCATCCTGCACATTCTTATCCGAGGAGAGCTGGTGAGTTATGACCGAGCGTGGGGGACCCTAGTAGTACAGAGATTTTTTGAGGAGGATGTGTATATTGATGATGGGTCGATAGCCTAGGAGGACATAGCCGCGTTGTATGAGCCGTTACCAGCAGTGCTATCAGGTATTGTTGGGGGACTACTATGCCCAGATAGGTGATCACATGGACTAGTTGTTGGTTGGGGTTAGGTGATTAAGCAGATGATGACAGAGGGGATCCGATTTGCATGGGGACCATGCGTGCTATCGCACTTATATCAGGAGCTACATGAGGTAGCATATCGAGGGATGGGCTCTTTGGGAGTGGGTATCACACTACTACATAGTTGGGTGTGGGAGCATCTACCTGTGACTCGACCAGACGGTTTGAGATTCCAAGAAGTGGATCAGCCCTATGTATACATGTATGGAGGGATGATGAGTCAGCCCCACCTGGGGAAGTTAGAGTGGTGGCGGCGGGCACTGGATGATTTGGATACAGTGATCTGGAGGTCATACATTGAGTGTGAGCCATGGGAGGATGATGCAGAGGCATTGCCATATGTTTTCATGACTCGATTCCTCATTGATAGGACAACCTACAATGTGGAGAGACAACTTCCGGGTCAGGTGTTGAGACGGTTTGGGCAGAGGTAGGGATTGCCTAGTGGTTCAGGAGAGTATGCCAGGGTGGTCTGAGAGAGGTACTTATGGGGGACAATATTACCATATGATCAGGCATTAGCAGAGTTTCAAATGCTATAGGCGAGACCATGGAATATGCAATCAAGGATGGTAGATGCAGGGGTGTCTCAGCAGTACACAAAGTATATTGCGGCACATCTGATTCCTCAGATATCAGATCCGGTAGAGCCGATTCTAGATTTTGAGGAGGAGAGGGGATGGAGATGAAGGAGGAGAGGAGGTCATAGAGTAGTAGGTGGATGGGGGAGAGAGGATGGTGGTGGGGGTGGTGGTTGATTATAGCGGAGAGGGAGAGGTGGGCAGCCATTACGGCTATCTCAGGGACCTTTGATGCAGGGAGGCATGAGATTAGGTGGCAGGGATGCAGGTGAGGGACATGCACCTATGGATACAGAGGAGGGAGCCACTGGGGAGGCACCTATGGATATGGGGGAGGGAGCTACAGGTGGAGATCTACGGGATCATATGATAGGATATTTGCAGACTCACGTAGAGGATTTGGAGGCAAAGGTAGCAGCTAGAGATGTGTAGCTATTTGTATGAGAGTTAGAGCTGACTATGGTGCTATGGGAGAGAGATCAGGTCATGGACAGGGTGATCCAGTTGTAGGAGAGAGTGTGGGCGTTGGAGGGAGTACAGGGATAGGGGCCATTTGTGGAGGCATTGGCAAGGGAGGTACGGAGAGCAGGTACAGAGGTGGATTACTGGCGAGGTCTATATGAGCAGGAGGTGCCATCTAGTCGACAAGCACTAAGCTATTCCCAGATGCGGTAGGTGAGATCAGAGCAGTCTCAGAGGATGCAGAGCAGTGGTGGTGTGATGGGTCCTCCCCGGAGAGATAGATCAGGTGGTGCAGGGGCTAGTGGGGGAGCAAGCAGAGATGGGTGTGCAACATCTGGTCAAAGTGGCATCTGAGAGAGCATTTTGTATGCATTTATTTTATCATTTGGACTGTACCTTGGATGGTTCTTGGTAGCCAATGTTTTGGACTTCATTGTACTCTGATACATGTATATTTGTGGTGATATGATATGATATATGAGGAGATCCCATTTTTGTGAGGATATGCATTTTGATGACATGTATGGATGTTTATGCAGGATGATGATTTTATGATTTATGCTTAGATGGATAGTTGTACTGGCTATATATATGTGTGTATGAGATGAGTCCTATACGTATGTTTTGTATGATGATTTATGCCTACATGATGTCTATATGCATGTTTTATGACGTGATGCTAACATGTATATGCAGGTTTATATATGTGTGCATGATGTGTTGGTGACGTAATGCCTTATGTATGTAATGCCATGATGGTTATGATGGTACTTTGGATTTTTATGTTTTGATGAGACAATGAGATAATGATATGCAATGATGTTACGATTTAATGCGTTTAAATGAATGATTTATTTATATAAATGCATCTAGATGGTTGTTATATGAGTGTAATATGGATAAACAAATTTAAAGTACAAATGTTTAAATGATGATTTCTAAATGAACGTATATGGATAATATCTGAACCAATGTGGAAACAAATGGTTTTGTTTATGAGTCTAAATGTTAGAAAATATGATAATGCAATGATAATGCAACTCATGAATAACTGCACCTGAATGTAATTTAAAAGTAGAATGAATGCATGTTTGTAATGAATGCTAAATGAAATGAATTGAATGAGTATAAAAAATATACTAAATGGATAAATGAATTCACTTAACTAATGGATAGATAAATAGATGTATGCAATGATAAATAATGATAGATGATGATAAATGATGATTGGTAACTGACACTAAATGAATGCATAGTAATGGTTAATACAATCAAGGACAATTTTATTATATGAATGAATCTAAATGTCATGATTATGCAATGATGAAATGATATAATAAGACTAATGTCAATAAATGATAATGAACTATATGTAATTGTATGCAACTAAATGATATAAAATGCACTCGATGCAAATGCAACTAAATATAATGATGATATGATCATGATAGACGAATACAAGGTTGTTTTAGAATTTGCATGATGCATTGATGATGTATCAGAGTATTCTGTCGCGATTATATCCAAGACTAATTCAATTTTCACATAATTGCTCACATTAATTTTGTTTACACTTGCACACAAAACTATGTATATGAATAAGGAATGAGTAAATGGATGGGCGATATGCAACAGAATGCAATATACACAGATGAGATGAAATGATGATCCATAGTGCTTTATTTTCATCATTGAGCTTGTGAAAAATGTTGTAAGAAAATACAAGCAACTTGACATAATGATTCAAGATGACCTGAGTAGTTCTTACATGAATTTTGATATAGCAAGTTAATACAAGCAACTTGATATAATGGATCAAGACCTGAGTATTGCTTGCAAAACAGACAAGGATTATCTCCTTTCATGCACGACTTGGAACGTCCTCCTTGATCTTTTGCTGATCATATCCTAAGACAAGTTCATACCGTAGTAAGAGATAAACCAATATCGAGTTTGGATGAGGCAGTAGGAACCAAGGATGGAGCATTGCACCTGTAAGAAAACAACATATATAATGAATAAAGAATATGGATCCTCGATAATGGTTCATGCTCATATGGTTGAGGTATATGTTGTAGTCATCAAAATGTAGTGATCTATGACTGTATTTTGCCTATGATCACATAGCTTAGTGAACTTCCCACGTAGACACCATTAGTACATGCCCCAGTACTTCATCGTAATAATTCGCAAAAGATACACAAACAATGTTGTAGGAACCTGATATGAATAAATAAATGAACGAATAACCTACAAATCAACCAAGTATTTGATAGCTTAAACAAAATTTTCTTGTCAAAGAAAATGTCATTTTGTCTTTGTTTTGGTAAGGAAGGATGCATCCTTGTTTAAGACAGTTTGTGTGTTTTGATGTTGATTGTTTGGTCGATGTGATAAGTGGTCATCGTTAGAGTATTTCACAATGTTTGCTTGGTATCTATTTTGAAAAACGTATGTACAGGGTGTGGCCATGTTTTTGGTTGATTTTTGATGTTTTATAATGTTTTTGGATTTTGTGAGATAGTTTTGAATGTTTTTGGATTTTTGTGAGATAGTTTTTCCAATGTTTTGGGATTTTGTGAGATAGTTTGAATGAAGAATCAATGAATCACAAGCAATGCAGAATCCACTTCCATCAAATAGGTTAAGGGTATTGCCCCCAGTCTTAGGTATGACTCTGAAAAAGTAGGATGCAAGACGCATGAAGTACTATCCTTAATTGCATATCAATAACCAGCCATGGTTTGGACGGATGGATGAGTGGATGCAATGAATGTGATCACAACAAGTCTAAAAGAAAATGGAGCCATAACCATTACGAGTGGTGCCTGTTTGCCGGATTTTCACCATCGCACTTACCCAAGGTGCCACCGGAGTGGTTGTTCACCATTTGGATGCATGATTTTTTCTTTACTATTTTGATGTTTTTGTATTTTCTTCAGGACATTTTTCTGAATGTTTTTGGTGTTTTTCCGATATGTATGGGAGCTTGATGCTTTGTGCATCTTATGTATAAAACTATTTGAGGTGCATGTTGTTGATTAGATCTACTAGCGGTTCTCCTTCTGAAGTAGCCAACTGATATGCCCCGGACCCAAATATAGCAGTAATAACATATGGACCCAGCCAATTTGATTCAAACTTTCCCTGATGTTCTCGGTTGGGTTGGTTACGAGGATTTTCTCAAAGGACAAGATCACCTACCTCGAATGTACAAGGTCTAACCCGATGATTATAGCTTATGCTCATGCACTGCTGATAGGCCTTGAGGTGATTGTATGCAACTTATCACTTCTCATCAAGTAGCTCTAAGTCCTGGAGACATGATACTCTTTATGTTCATCATCAATGAGATTATGCAAAGAAACCCATAGTGATGGTATTTCAACTTCGATAGGTAAGATAGCTTCTACTCCATAGACCAGTGAGTAGGGAGTTGCACCTGTAGGGGTTCAAATGCTAGTTCGATATGCTCATAGTGTTGGATTCAATTGAACGTGTCAATCATGACCAGCATCATTGACTATCTTCTTGAGGATTCTCAATATGTTTTTGTTTGATGCTTCGGCCTGACGATTGCCTTGTGGGTAATAGGGAGTGGAAAAGCCGTGTTGGATGTGGAATTTCTCACAGAGTTCACAAATATCCTGATTCTTGAAAGGAAGACCATTATCTGTGATGATGGACATGGGTACACCATACCGGCAGATGATGTAATTGAGGATGAATGAGGCGATCTTCTTGCCGATGACTTGGGTAAGTGGAACAGTTTCGATCCACTTTGTGAAGTATTCGATGGCGGTAATAATGAATTTGTGACCGTTGGATGAAGATGGATGGATTTTACCCACAAGGTCAAGTCCCCATTGACAAAAAGGCCATGGTGTTGTGATTGGTTGCAATTCCTGTGCTGGTGCATGTATCAGGTCTCCATGAACTTGGCATTTATTGCACTTTTTGACAAAGTAGTAGGAGTCTTTTTCCATAGATGGCCAATAGTATCTAGTGCGCAGGAGTTTCTTGGCTAGTGACAGACCGCTTGCATGAGTTCCACAAATTCCTTCATGCACCTCTTCCAAGGCCTTTGTTATCTCATCCTATTCTAGACATCGAAGGAGAGTACCATCAAGACTGTGTCAGTATAGGGTTTCAGCAATAATGGTATATCGAGCGGTTTGGTGAATGAAGGTTTTATGTTGGTTATTCAATTGGTTAGGAAGAAGGGTGTGATTGCGGAGGTAGCTGTAGAGCTCACCGTACCATGGGGATGTGGAACCAATAAGGCGACATATCATCTTAGATTTGGGGCTATCATAAGCGGTAATCCAAAGTTGTTCGACCAAGAACTCATAGCATATTGAATTATGTGGAAGATCTAGGAGAGATGCAATGCTAGCCATAGCGTCAGCAGCTTGATTCTGATCTCTGGGTATCTGCCCAAAGGTGATAGTAGTGAATGATATTTTTAATTTGTCCACCATTTGTTTGTATGGCATGAGTTTGTCATCCTTGGTCTGATATTTATGTGTTTCTTGTCGAATGACTAGTTGCGAGTCGCCATATACTTGTAGTTCTTGTAACTTCCATTGTATGGCTAGCCTGAGTCCTATGATCAAGGCCTCATACTCTGCTATGTTGTTTGTGCATGGAAATGTGAGCCTGTAAGACTTTGAGATGTTGTCACCTTGAGGTGTGATAAATAGAATGCCTTCCCCCGAGCCATGCCTAGTGTATGAACCATCAAAGTATAGTTTCCATGGTTGTGCTGTTGTGATCATGAATATCTCTTCATCTAGAAAATTAGAAATGAGGGGATGATCACCTATGAGTGGTGCATCAGCCAATTGATCTGCAATGACTTGTCCTTTGATAGCTTTATGGTCCACATACTCGATGTCAAATTCACTTAGAATCATCACCCATTTGGCCAAGCGGCCTGTTAATGCTGCTTTGCTGAGTAAATATTTGAGTGGATCAATCTTTGCAATTAACTGTACCTTATGTGTCAACAGATAGTGTCTCATTTTAGTGGCTACCAAGATTAGTGCTAGGCAAGCTCACGCAATAGGAGTGTAATTGATTTCATAGCCAACTAGTGTACAAGAGATGTAGTAAACAACACACTCTTTCCCTTCTGCATTGTGTTGTGCCAATAGTACACCCAATGTTGTATTTGTTGCTGATATATAGAGTAGTAAAGGCCTACTTGGATCTGGTGGGACCAACAATGGTGTATTCATGAGATAGTCTTTAAGCATTTGGAATGCTTGCTGGCATCTGGTATCCCATTGAAATCGGATTTTCTTGTGTAATAGGTGTGTAAATGGGTGACACTTATCTACCAGTTGTGCAATGAATCTTCAGATAGATTGAAGCTGCCCTTGTAGTGTCCTTAGCTATCTGATGTTCTTTGGTGGTGGCATGTCCATGATTGCCTTGACTTTTGCTGGGTCGACCTCAATACCTTTGCTTGAGACAATGTATCCTAGAAGCTTCCCTGAGGTTACTCCAAAGACACATTTCTTTGGGTTGAGTCATACATGATATTGTTCCAGTCTATCAAAGATTTTCTCTAATATTTCCAAATGACCTTCTCTTGTTAATGATTTTGCCAATAAGTCATCAACATAATCTTCCATTATGGTATACATCATGTCATGAAAGATGGTGGTCATTTCTCTTTGATAGGTCGCTCTTGCATTCTTTAGACCAAAAGGCATTACATTCTAGCAGTATGTTCCCCATGGACATGTGAAGGTCGTCTTATGTTGATCCGTTGGTGCGATCTTTATCTGATTGTATCCTGAAAAACCATCCATGAGTGAAAGCATGGCATGTCCTACTGTTAGGTCCACTATTATGTCGATGTTTGGTAGGGGGAAGTCATCTTTAGGACATGCCTTGTTCATATCTCTGAAGTCAGTACAGATACGGATGCCCCCATTTGGTTTACCGACAGGCACTATATTGGATATCCAATCTGCATAATCAATTGGTCTAATAAAGCCAACATCTAGGAGTTTCTTAAGTTCTGCTTTGACTAGTACTACAATCTGAGGATGCATCTTGCGAAGTTTCTGCTTGATAGGTTTGGCTCCTTCTGCTACGGTGAGGTGATGCATGACTAAATCAGGATCAAGACTAGGCATGCCTACATAGGACCATGCGAAGTTGATCTGACACTTTTGAAAGAACTCTATAAACTTAGGTTGATCCTTTGGAGTTAAAAGAGATGCCAAATGTATGTGGTGAGGAGTTTCAGGATTCCCCACATTGTATTCTTTTGTCTCTTTGATGAGAATTGTTGATCGTTCCTGCTGTGTACTAGAATGGAGAATGTCAAACCTTTCATCCTCAGGTGCCTCAAAGAGGTTTTCACCATTGGATATGCTCTTTCTTTTTACTTTTGTGGGATCAAACAGTGCCACGGAGTGGTTTTCACTGGAAGATCCATGTTTTATTGTTATATTTTTGTAGCTGAAAGGTTTGGCATCTACCCCAAAGTATGTTGCGCTATTAAGTTCAATGGTGAATCTATCTTTGTGATCCCTGCTTGGTATGTTATCCTGTAGTTCCAAAAATTCAATGATCGCCTCATCATTTTGGAAATGGTCAAGACATGGGGGATTAGGTTGGTTCCATTTGATGAGTTCGGGATGGATAATGGGCATTACTTTATTGATTAGGTTAAGTTCGTTAGATGTGTCAGTGAGGGTTAAGACATTGTGGTGAAGGTCGTTGATGGTACTCTCCCTGTCAGAATCAGGCATAGGATGTGACGTAGGGTCTGTGGAAGATGTTTCCAGCTCAGGAACCCAAGAGGTCTTTATCTGTGCTTCTCCGTAAATAGGGATGTCTTTGTGAGGTGGAGGTGGTGATGTGTCTTCCTCATCTAAAGTATTAAGCTATATGGAATCAAATTCCCACTCATGTGAGTCAGTTTCTGAGTCACTTTCCAGTATCCGATTACTATACCATACTGGGATATCTTTTGAGTTAAATATGGCAGGTGTGATTGGCCGATGTACCATTGTAGATGAAATGATCAGTGCTACATGAAGGATTATGGGAATCAAAGAATCTGATATGGGGAGTATCGGTAATGTTGACTCTGTTGCTTCTGCTGGAACTGCTAATGTCATAGATATTGTTGTGGGTTCTGATATAGTTGTTGTTGCTAAGGGTGCTTTTGATGTTAATGATGCTACTGATGGGGTTACTGGTTTGTTTGGTGGGATGATTGGTGTTGTGGATGGTTTTTCTAGGATTTTTAGCCTCGATGGGACAGTTGCCATGGTGTTTGATGCTTCTTTTATAATCAAAGGTGACTTCTTTGTATTAGGCTGATATAGAGGTTGGCTAGGTTTTCCTTTGAATCTGAGCTTAGGAAGGATCTCCTTTTGAAAGCCTAAGCCTATATTATCCTTGGGCTTTAATTTCGGCTACAATGGTTCATGTCTTCCTTGCTTGCAAGGTCCCAAAGCACTTTGACCATCATAACCCATTCTTTACATAATGAGAAGGCCTTTGCCATACTGATTTGTGGGAAGCTTAGCTTACAGAATATTGGTGGTGATGGGATCTTTATAGATCCATTTTGCTAAGTCCTCATCTCTGGTCTCTTCTTCTTGACTCTTTCCAAGGATGAATGGCATCAAAGTACATGCTAGTTTGACCAGTTGCGTTTGAAGTAACTATTGAGGTTTACCATGTGTTCTAGGAGAAGTGGGCATTTGTCCAACACAAAAGAGTTGGTTGGGATTGTATTCCCCAAGACCTTCCTCTGCTATCTTCATCTTGAGCTTCTCTTGCTTGGGTATAGTAGTGTTTGAACTGGAAAGAGAGGCTGGACTTACATATGATGTGGAGGAGATGGCTTCTCTATTTTTGGGAACGGTAATCTCTGGTTGATGATTGATATTGTGACAATATGCAAAGGGATTTGCATCGCCCAGGATTATAATTTCTACACCATTATGCGGGAACTTGATACACAGATGGTAGGTGGATGGAACGGCTTGCATGGCGTGTATCCAAGGTCTTCCTAACAATAAATTATATGGCAGAGGAAGGTCCAGAACTTGATAGATGATGTGTTTCACCACAGGGCCCACTCAGATTTGTACCACCATAGCTCCTTTGGATGAACGCTCTACATCATCATAGGCTTTGATTGTGATCTTCTTATGGGGATCCACTAATTCAATTGTATATCCCAAAGTTGTCACTAATTGTAGAGTACACATATTCAGGCCTGCTCCATTATCGATCAAGACTCGCTTGATCCTATGTTGGTTGATAAATCCTTCAATATGGAGTGAGGCATTATGAGGTTGTTGGAAGGATGTGTTGTCACTTTCAGAGAAAGTGAGACAAGGTGATGACCTTAGATTTCCAACCATGGCTTGGAACTGATCTCTATTTAGGTTTGTAGGGACTGACGCCTCTTGGAGAGCTTGATCCAAAATTGTTTTATGGGATGGAGATAGGCGCAATAGCTCTAAGATAGATATCAGTGCGGGCATTTTGTCTAACTGTTCCACAAGGTTATACTGCTTTGGGATAGATGGGGTGCCTTGTGGAGTTGCTTTATGGTAATCTTACTATGACGTGTAACAACATTGCAAGTGGAGCTGGGATTTTTTATGGTTATAGTTGCAATCTGTTCATTGGCATCATATAGGTGATTGATAGTGTAATTATATGCGGCTTGCGTAGAATTGGTGGTATCTGTGTTTCTCCCTAAAGTGGAAGGACCCCTTTGATCTTGTGATGGAAGTGGATTTTTAGACATGAGATGATCATTGTTTGTTGTCTTTGGGTCATGGCCTTCGATTTTGATTTTACCTCGGTCAATAAGATCCTGAATAAGATCTTTCAATCTGTGACAATTGCTTGTTTTATGTCCTTTCCCTTGATGGAAGTCACAATGTTCAGTATCCCTCCACCATGAAGTTTTGACTTGAGGTTCATAATTTGATGTTTTGGGTAAGGTAACCAGATTTTGAGAAACCAATTTTTGTAACATTGTTTCGATGGGTTCCCCTAAGGGAGTGTATGTTCGCTTTGGTTTAAAATTTTGTTGACGTTGTCTGGGTTCCTCTTGAGATGTGTTGCATCCTTGACTTGGAGGAGCAACTATGTTATTCTTGGGTGAGGGATTCTGTCCTGCAAATCGAACCACAGGTTGTGCACTTTTGATATTTCTTGCATCCACAACCTCGTCGTTGATGATATTTTTGTTTTTGTTCCAGAAGTTAGGCTTGTCACTATTGAAGCATGGATAATGGTCATCCTTTGGTTCATTGTAGATTTTGATAAGTCCTTTCTTGATGAGAGCCCGCTCACATTTCAAGCCTTTTGTGATCATCTCATTGAAAGAATCTGTGTCTTTTACGTCTAGGTGAGATTCCATTTCAACATTTAAGTTGGAAATAAATATTTCCACTAGTTCTTGTTCAGGTAACTGAAGAGAACGTTTGCTAGACATTTGACGCCATCATTGCAGAAAGACTGAAAATAGCTCACTTGGTTTTTGTTTAGTGTTACATAGATCAGCCATTGTGATATCATGTTCAATGTTGTGTGAGTAATGTGCCAAGAATTTCTGGATGAGTTCTTCAAATGTCCTAATGCCACCTAGTAATTGGGAAAACCATGATGTGGTTGTTCCTCCCAAGCTTTGGGGAAAAAGGTGCATTAGGTACGTGTCCTTGTATGCCACTTCGAGGCAAGCTAAATGGAATTCTCTAACATGATCACAAGGATCTCCCTTTCCTCTATACTTTTCAAACTTGGGTGTTTCAAACCCTTGCGGAAAAGGTGGCATATGAAGATTCCTATCAAAGGGATAGGGACAAATGTCATTGAGTGAAAATTGATTGGTTTTTACACCACTATGAAGTTGTTGGGCAAGATTCTCAACTTGTTGTTGCAACATTTCTATGTCATTCGGAGGAGGAGGAGGTGGGGGATTACCTTGATGAAAGTTGTATCTGATGTGTTCTCTACCTCTTTCATCCTCATTACAACTATGGCATTCTGATGCTTGTCTTAGTTGTGCAACGTCAAAGTCAAAGGGTAGTTTAGCCCCCTCTTGAGCAAGTCTTAAAAAGTGAGCATCAACATTGCTCCTGAGTATTTCATCAAAAAGTCTATTAAAGATAGGGTTGTGTTGTGCCCTTTCTATTGTCACAGGAGTAGGAGTGCCTGGATTTTCATCATTTACATTTCCTCCAAGGGCTTCTTGGAACTCATTGATATTTTCTTCCTCTTGCTCTTCAATTTCTTGTTGTCTAGATCTTGATCTGGTATGAGCCATTTTGTTTATAAGTTTTTGTTGAAGTTTGATGAAAATGATGATGAGTTGGTGATGGAATGAAAGATTGATGTTTGGTGAAGTGTTTCGCATACGGATCTCTAGCACTAAAGGTAAATGCTACCAAAGTTTCTTTCTTGAATTGCTTGTTGTGTTGGATTGACAAAGTTTGATGTGATAAGGTTTAGAGAGATCTGAGATGTTTTATAGACTCAACTACCTAGTAATGAGAGGATGCACTCATAGACTAGTTTTAACCTGCGTAGAAATGTCTCTTAGGATGAGTTTATCCTAGATGTAGAGACACTCTAAAAAGTGATGTGTTTGTGTTTGATTCAAGCAATTTTGAAAATAGAACTTTAGGACAAAACCTTTGGGTGTTTTGAGAGTTGGAATGGAGTTGATGAGATATGGATATGATAATGGATGAAATGTTTAACTTCAATAAAAGCTTTGTGTCACATATGGGACAAATTCTTCCTCTTCTCTTTTGGGAGTTGGTGGTTATTTCCGAGCTATGTTATCTATGATGCAAATGTCGAGAAAGAAGTTAGGATTGATTTTGCCTCCTTTATTCTTGTGATAACTCAAAGCGCGATATTGCATAAAAGCTCTGCGGTTTAATGACTCTTGATCAAATTCATTTGATTTCCCTTGAAGGTAAAGACGCATGTGGCGTAAGAAGGTTCTATGAGAGACAAATATTTGTCTATTAAGATAGAAGAATTTCCTCCTTTTGATAAGAGCCTTTGAGCTCAATGGTCTTTTCTTCAAGTTGATGTTTTGATGAAGATTCTTCTTTCTTAAGATGTGAAGAATGGTCATATAGTTTGATACTTTTGTTGTTTCTCTTTGTTTTGGATCCTTTGTTTTTGAAAATGTTTTGTGTTGGATGAATACTTGCTTTGGATTTTGGTTTTATGATGTTTCTTTGACAAGAAAACAAAGAAAGCACACAAACACAAGAATGTTGCCTCAAAAGGCACAAGTAGGTGTGAGTCTAGATCAGCCCAATCCTTTGAACTTTTTATGACCCTTTCCTTCAAATGTATTTTAGGTATTTTTCCAAAGCCTGAAGTCGGCTCAATTTTCACTTGGTCTTTGACTAAAATGAAAACACTTCAAACACTCTTTATCCCTAAGGTCAAATGACCAGTTGCGGTAATTTCAGCCCACATCTTGATATTTCTTCGACTTTGGTACTACATACCTTATGAATCCCATTGTGGTAGGTAAGGATGTGATATACTTAGTCTTGCACGAGCATAACAAATAGATGATCCCAATGATGGGGGAGTCACCACTTTTATCGGGCTACAAGTAACCTTTCAAAAAGCTATGTTTCTACTCAAGGAAATATGTATGGTGAGTATCTTGGGAGCAAAACCATCTATGCTCTTGCACTGAATTTATCACAAATATCCTCAATCAATAGAACGGGTGGGCTACTACCTAAAAGTGTTTAGTAATTTTTTATGTCTTTGGACATAAGTTCATTCTGCAGTGACTCACTTAAGAGCCTTGTAACTTGTGGTGGGGCCCATTTGTCCTTTCGGAAAGTTACGCTGTAGGAACAGTTATACCCAAGCTACAACTTTTGCTCTCACCTAATTTCTATAGTGGCTCAAAGGATTTACCGCGCGAGGTTGTTCCCAAGAGTGATGTGTCTCTTGGCAGACTTCTCTTAAAAAGATAAAACTTGAGTGTTACTAACACTTTTCTCTTGCACCTAGGACCACGAAAGCCAAGGGAGAGGATAGTGTGTGTTAGAAGTAGGACCACTCGACCAACTCTTTTGCACAAGTGTGCCAAAACACAAAATACACTTGTTCCTTTTAACTTATCATTGCAATGATTTTCTATCTAATTGGAGATGTTGCTCCAACAACCATGATGTTCTTTTTAACTTCAAAGGCAATATGTTTGAGTAAACTAGAATTTGAAATCCTAGTCAACTTAATGAAAAACACATTTGCGTGAAGTAAAATCGTTTTGCAAAATTGAAACAAGTTGATTGTTCTTTTTACTTGCACAAAAATTGAAGTGTGGATTGTGATTTTTAAGTTTGATGCAAGAAAGAAAATTTGTCTTGTTTTGTTTTAAGCACCAAAAGGAAAATGTATCCCTAACTTGCAATGAAAGCAAATTTGTGTTTTTGTTGAGTTTTAGAGCACCAAAACAAAATGGATCCTAACTTTCAAGAAATGAAATTTGTGTTCTTGTTAAGTTTTAGAGCACTAAATGAAAGTTTTTAAGTAACAAATGGGGTTAGTTTAAAACCTGCACATGAAGCAAAAGGTTAGTAAAATCCGACCATATAGTGGGCTTCCACAAGCCTAATAAAATTTAATGTATCGGTTACATGGCCTTTTTTACAACGTTCTGTTACAATAACGCTACTCTGTGTGAAAACAGAAGTGCTACTTAACACAAACGTGCTAAAATGTGGACAAAAGCACTAAACTAAAAATTTTAATAGCTAAAACAAGTGCGCTAAAACATGGACAAACGTGTTGCTTAAGACTCAAAAGCACTAATATGCAAACAATAGTGCTAAATTTGAGACAATAGCGCTATTGTAAAATACAATGACGCTAGAATATCAAATTGCAATAGTGCTAAAGCGCGAGCAAAAGTGCCAAAGTGCGGTCTGTGTGTCAAGCTAAACAGTCAAAAGTTAGTTTTGAAAACAAAAAAAAAGTTGTTATGTGTTAATTCACGTCAGGTTCACCAAACGATGCTCTACGAAATGGACAAGTGTTAGATTAAAGCCTGTGGTGGTATAACACACAAAAACACAAGAAACCGTTAGTGTTAATCAACCAAAAACTAATCTAAGTAGACATATCAAAAGAGACACTAGAAACATGATACGATATTTAACTATGGAAGTAAATACAACAAGACATCTCCAAATGCCTTTTAACATGCTCTTAGCTCCTTCTCCTTTGTCCCTCTCCTCTCCAAGTTCCAAATTAGTGTAGCTCTCAGCAGCTTTTTGCACTATGGATGCTTATGGAGGTTCAAGATTGTAGATGATTATGAAAAGTATACAAATGCAAGCTTAATAACCAAATAAGGATGAGTTATCTAAATGCTATTTGCTAATTTTAACCAAAAGAGTGAATATGACTAAAATATGCTAAATGCTCTCTAAAATTCTCTATAACTTAGATGCATACAAGTTTTTAGGATCATGACTATGAATGCTAAATGCTTGAGGATTTGAAAATGAGGAATGAGAGCTCTATTTATAGATAAAATGGAGCAATGGATGGTTGAGATTGAGTAATCTCAACAAGGGCCAGGATTGAATGGTATTAAATCCATGTGAGGACTTTCAACCCAATCCCAGGATGACAAGTGTCAATAGGAGATAGGTTGAGAGGAGAGGGAATAAGCATTTTATGCTTGATATGACCTGAGAGTTAACTTGGGAGTTAAGGTCAAGGTTGGGTTGAGTGAATAAATTCTTTATTCAAAGAATAAAGCTTTTATCCAATGGATAAACTCTTGTGCAAAGGTAAAGGGGATAACCATGGTCAAAGCAATAAATGCTTGAGGATACACATGAGTCACATGAGGGTTGAGTTAGGGGTTAACCATAAATGGTCATGTAAGAACCATTAATGGTTTGGAAGACTTTAGAGGTTAAATTGTTGAACACACAAAGCATTAAATACTTTTTAAAGACTTTGAAGTCTTTCAGAAGTGACTCCAAGTTGCTTAGGAATGTGACAATAATTAGGGGATGGATTAGGTTAATTGATCAGGATGAGAAGAATCTAGAAGGGGGTTTAGTAGTGCAAATGGATTTGGTGGGTGAGGGAAAATAGGATTTTAATTAAAATAAAATTAATTTATTTCAATTTGTGGTTGCAAGTTGCATTTGTAAGAAAATGCAAGTGGGGGGGATAATGATTTAAATAAATATTTTATTTAATTTATTTAAAAGAGGAAAGATGATTAAATTGAATAAATAGAATTTATTCATTTAATTGAGTGTGAATTTGGTTTAATGAATTAATTAAAATAAATTGAATAATTTATTTAATTAATAGGAGAATTTTTTGAAGATGAATTAATTAAATATTAATTTAATTAACTGTTGGCTAGTGGGTTTTAAATTAAATAAATAGCAAATATTCATTTAATTAAACTGGACAGATTTATGTGACTACAATTATTAAAAGAAAACAAGAGTTGTTCTATTATTTAAGAATATATATATATATATATATATATAAACCTACATCTAAACTGTTGTATTTATCCTTAAACAAAATGAATAACACATTTTCTGCATTAAAGTTAAAATACATATATTTAATAAACTATGAGAAATCTAGAAATAAAGGAAATGTTTATTTATTCTAAGTATTCTGATCATACCATATTTAAGTCATGAGAACAATTTGGTGTTAAAAACTCATGTATATATATATTAATATATATTAACATATATATAAATATATATATACCTTAAAATATATATTATAGTGCTTACTGTTAAAACTCAGGTATATATACTAAAACATATTTTAATGCTTATATATATATATATATATATATATATATATATGTATGTATATATATGTATATATATATTAATATATATTAACATATATATAAATATATATATACCTTAAAATATATATTATAGTGCTTACTGTTAAAACTCAGGTATATATACTAAAACATATTTTAATGCTTATATATATATATATATATATATATATATATATATATATATATATATATATATATATATATGTATGTATATATATGTATATATATACATATATATACATATATGTATATATGTATGTATATATATGTATATATATATATACATATATACATATATATATATATATACATATATATACATACATATATACATATATGTATATATATGTATATATATGTATATATATACATATATACATATATGTATATATATGTATATATATACATATATATACATATATATATATATATGTGTATATATGTATATATATGTATATATATATTGACCGCAGTCGCACTATGGGTCGCGACTCACAATGGCGGTCTCGTCCACCACTGTGGGTCGCGGCCGCACTATGGGTCGCGACTCACAGTGACGGTCTCAACTGCCACTGTGGGCCGCGACCCACAAGGCGCCCACGGTCACGCTGTGGGCCGTGACCCATAGGCACGGTGGCGGTCGTCCTGTGGGGAGCCCACAGCAACCGCCTCCCCTTCAAATCCTCGCAGGCCTTCAAACCCCCACAACTTCCCTTCAAAACGCCGCCCTTTCCTTTGGCCCTCCGCAAGACCCTTCGGACCTCTGCCATATGCCTTGGCTCAGCTGCACCTGCACACACCCACAAAAAAAATAAAAAATGAAGAACAAGCAGCCCTAACCCAATTTCGGGTTAGGGTTAGCTTGATAGAAAATAAAAGATAAAAAAAAAGAATAGAGGGTTAGTATAAAAGAATAAACAACCCTAGTTAGGGTTCATTAAAATAATAATATAAATGAAATGAGGGGGAATTCTTTTAAAAATTTGAAAAGAATTACCCCCCATTGTTCATAGTCAATATGATAGAAATAATTAACTTTTATTATTGACTAGGAGAAAATTGGTTTTTAATATAGACTTTATTTATGAAAATATGTGTAAGTATACACACGCATATATATATATATATATATATATATATATATATATATATATATATATATATATATATATATATATATATATATATATATATATATATATATATATATATATATATATATATATATATATGGTTGTTTGGGTAAAAAATCCTTTGGGAATTTTATTAATGGAGTTTATCAAAAGTATAATGTAAAATTTTAACCTATAAGGTCAATGTTGGCCAAATATTTAATAGTTCATATTTAAAATATCTAAGGGAAAATAAATTCGACTCTAAAAAGATATGAATTTTACTAGGCAAATATTATTTTGATTTGGTTAACTTAATTAGTCTAATTTAAAAGTGTATTCGTGTTTGCTCAATTAATTATTTTTAATATGAGTTAACGTTATTTTATTTAGCCCTTGAGTATTTAAATACTATTGAGATAATTAATATCTCTTGATTTATTATTGGAGTATTTTAATTAGGGGAAATTAATTAATTTGGTTGAATTAATTAATTAAGTTGTGACGACCCTCTTGGGGAATAATTAGTCTACCTTAAATGTTGATGCCATAATGATGGAGTTGACTAAATCAAATTTAGGAAACCATTCTATTTAATCCTGAGTTAACCTTTAGTTAAGACAACTTATTTATTCCATTTTAAACGTAGAGTATTTAGTATTTTTATGTTGTTTTAAAAAAAAATTGTTGTTTCATTCCTGTCCAAAAGTGTGGGCATGACAGGAGGTCTACATTGTTGATTTGGCACTCTGGTTATATTGGTTTATTGTTGAACCGACATATTGTGGTCCTGACATGGATCATGGCTTATGCACAGTCACCGATATATGTTTCACCGGCAGCTCAGGTATTTGATGATGACTTGTTATCGTCTGGAGATCATTTGGTTATGTCGAAGACATGGATTGGATGTTTACATTTGGTGTTTTGCTTATTGGACTAATCGAGTTCACATATTTGCTTTAACCGGCAGATAGGTCTAGGTTATGGACCGGTACAACATATCATGATCCACATCAGCACGACACGTATTGGAAATGCTTTATTGATTGAATAATGTGTAAATGTATTGAGCCAACACATTGTATCGCATCAAGACTTATTTTGTAATTGTAATATCTTTAGTGAGCCGACCTCATGATAAGGTCTTAGGGTTTTGGATAAATAATTGTAAGATTTTTTTTGAAGATCATTATGAGTGTGTGTGAATATTGAAGATCATTGTATAAGCAGATCCTTGTGTGAATCACGCAAATATTAGAGGTTGAAGGAAAGGTTATGAAGATGTTTGGCACTCATGGTCAGAGCTTAAACTGGTACTGAATCCAGCATTGTAGGTTCTATACTGAAGCATTACATTGTTATTGGATTTAACCATCCAATTGTAGTCAGTGTGACTCCTATTTCGTGATTGAGCAGTGAGCTCTAGGCAGATGGCCTTTCTGCATGTGCAAACCCCATTATTGTATACACTTACTATCTGCAGTAGTATCATCTGATTGTGGGTAAGGTTTCCCACCATGGTTTTCTCCCTTACAAGGTTTCCACATCAAAATCTTTGTGTCATGTGTTGTGAATGTTGTTTTCCTTTTTGTTTCATGCATTAAGTTATATTGGTACTGCTATAATTGTTAATTTGTTTTACTGACATTAAGTTTTTTTTACCGGCACTAAGTTTTAAGTTGGATTAATTAGTTTTGGGTTGTAATTTATTGACAACTGATTCACCCCCCACCCTCTCAGTTGTCCTTTCCAGTTCCTAACAATTGGTATTAGAGCCTAGTTCTCTTTTGTAGAAGCCTAATAGCTTGAGGAGATCCTATGGCAGCAAATATTTTCAGGAAGGACAGTCCTAAACTTGATGGAACTAACTATAGTATATGGAAGATTAGAATGGAAACACATCTTAACTGCATTGGAAGAGATATATGGGAGGCTACAAAGAATGGCTATGTTGGTCCTACTCCGAATAACCCTCATCCACTGACATTGGCTAAAGACTTGGAGAATGGTTGCAAAGCAAGAGAAGCACTTCTAAACGCATTATCAGATTAGCAAATCATGGGATTATCAGACATATCTACTGCAAAAGCTATTTGGGATAATATAGAAACATTGAATGAAGGAGATACCATTGTCAAAATTGCAAAATTGGAATGTTACTTGGTCAGGTATGAAAATTTAAAAATGGAAGAGGAGGAAAGAATTTATGAATTTATGGAAAGAGTTAATGAAATTGTTTTAGGAATACAATGTTATGGAGGATCTTTAAGTGAAGATGAAATTGTTTCTAAAGTTTTAAGAGCTTTTCCACTGGCTTACAAAATGAAAGTGACTCCTATTAATGAGTTGAGAACAATGCCTAATACATTAGTTTCTAGAGATACTTTGGTTGGAAAACTTTCAGCATTTAAAATTGAAGAATTTGGTCCTGTTGCTACAGTCAAAACTGATATAGCTTTCAAAGCATCATCATCATCTAACAAATCTGATTGGAAAGCACTTTATGCAAAAGAACTTAAAGATATCAGGAGAGAAAATGAAGAACTTGAAGAACTTGAAGCACTATTTGCAAGGAAGATGCCTAAAGGTCTAGCAGGAAGTAAGTATGAAGGTAAAGCACCGTTCAAATGTATTAATTGTAATAAAGCTGATCCTATGGCATCTAGGTGTCCTGATAGACATGCAAGACTAAGAGAGGAAGCTAAGAGAACATATAAACCTAACCCTGAATATCAGAGATACAGATTTAAGAAAAATAGAGATAAGTCATGTTACTATGTAGATGAAGGTGTTACAGATGATTCAGATGAAGATCCAGTAGATAGTGGATGGGAATTTGTTGCAATAAAAGAAGATCAACCGACACCTATTGTAAAACTGATAGAGCAGGCATTGGCAGCAAAAATTGAAGAAAAGGATGAATGGATCATTGATAGTGGTTGCTCACATCATATGACTGGTGATAAAAGCAAATTCTTATCATTTCAGGAAACTCATGGAGGTCTAGTAAGATTTGGAGATGACAAAGCAAGTGTTGGTCAATTAGTGGATAAAGGATTTCAATTACAATTCAAGAATGGAAAATGCAAATTCATGAATAGAATTGGATTGGAGATTGCAACCGGTAATCAGACTAAAGGTAATATCTTTCATTTGAATACCAGTGATAAGACATGTTTGATTGCTCACATTGATGAAAGTTGGTTATGGCATAAAAGACTCTATCATGTGAATTTTGATTGCATTGTAAAGATTAGTTCAACCAAGGTAGTAAGGGATTTACCTAAGATTGTGAAACCTCATAATCCGATATGTAAGGAATGTCAAATGGGAAAGCAAGTTAGGACAACATTTAAGAGCATTTATGAGAAATCCAATAATATTCTTGATTTAATTCATACTGATTTATGTGGTCCAGCAAGGACAAGGAGTCTTCGGGGGGTAAGTGCACCAAGTTGTGGTACCAAAAAGGTGCCACTTCTTACTTTTTCATAAAAAATGTGTCATTGGCATGAAAAGGTCGTCCAAACCTACGGGTTGGATGCCCAAGGAAAATCCAACCCAAAGGGTTGGTATTATCCCAAGCAAACCATTTGGCGAGTGCCAAATATGGCGCTCACCAAATATGGCGCTCGCCCTATTTGGCGCATGCCAAATGGACAATTTTGAATTTTCACATTTGGTGCACGCCAAATTTGGCACTCGCCAAATGCAAAATTTGAATTTTCACATTTGGTGCACGCCAAATTTGGCGCTCGCCAAATGTGAAAAGTCAATTTTTTGCATTTGGTGAGCACCAAATTTGGCGTGCACCAAATGTTCTGCATTGTCCAATGTGAATGTTTTGTGACTGTTTAGATTTTTCAATCTTGATACATGTTAAATCCACCCCTGAAGGAGAATATATACATGAAATATAAAATTTAAGTATAGCTCTATAGGACTTATAATGTAGATTCTAGTTTTTAGAGGATCATATAAAATTTTAGACTTCGTCAAGTTTCAATAATCGACATGTCAAATTTCAGTAATCAACATGATCCCATTAGCATTCTTTAGCTATATATCTCACTCTCTTTATCTTCCCCAAACTCTAGACCTATCTCTCTCCCTCTCTTGTCTCTCTCGCTTCTTTATCCTTGACTCTCTCCCTCTCTCTTCTCTATCACTCCCTTATTGTTTCTCTCCCCTCCCACTCCTTTCTCTTGGTCACTACCTATCCCTTTAATGGTGTTATATGACCCTATAGGACACCATATGACCCCTAAGACCACCATATGGTGTCCTGAGGGGTATATGGTGTCGTTAGGAGTCATATGGTGTCATTAGGGGTCATATTATGTCCTAAGGGGTCATATGATGTTCGATGACCCCTTAGGACACCATATGACCCCTAAAAACACCATATGATGTCCTAAAGGGTCATACTATGTCCTTAGGGGTCATATGGTGTTCTATGACCCCTTGAGATACCATATGAACCCTTAGGATATGTCATATGGTGTCTTAAGGGGTCATATGGTATTCTATGACCCTTTAGGACACCATATAACCCCTAATATCACCATATGGTGTCCTAAGGGGTCATATGATTTCCTAAGGGGTCGTATGGTGTTAGAAGCGGTCATATGGTATTCTAGACCCCTTAGGACACCATATGACCCCATACATCATATAATTCCTAATGCCACCATATAGTGTCCTAAGAGGTCATATGGTGTTCTATGACCCCTTGGGACACCATATGACCCCTAATGACAATATATGGTGTCCTAAGGGGTCATATGGTGTTTTATGACCCCTTGGGATGCCATATGAGCCCTCAGGATACCATATGACCCCATATGACACCATATGACCTCTCACGACACCATATTGTGTCCTGAGGGATCATATGGTGTCCTAAGGGGTCATAGAACACCATATGACTCCTTAGGACACTATATGACCCTAATGATGTCAAATGACCCCTTAAGACACCATATAGTGTCGTTAGGGGTCACATGGTGTCCTAAGGGGTCATAGAACAACATATGACCCCTAAAAACACCATATGACCCCTTAGGACACTATATAGTGTTCTTAGAGGTCATATGGTGTTCTGAGGGGTCAGATAGTGTCCTAAGGGGTCACAAAACATCATATAACCCCTTGGGACACAATATGGTGTCAGATATGGTGTCATTAGGGGTCATATGGTGTCACGTGGGGTCATGTGGTGTCCTAAGGGGTCATAGAACACCATATGACCCCTTAGGACATCATATGACCCCTTAGGAAACCATATGACCCCTTTGGACACCATATGGTGTAGTTAGGGGTCATATGGTGTTCTAAGGGGTCATAAAACACCATATGACTCTCTCATATATATTCCTTACTCTCTTATTATCTCTCTCAATTCTCAAGGTCACCTTGAACCCCTAGGACACCATATGACCCCTTAGGTATTGTTAGGGATCATATTGTGTCCTAAGGGGTCATAGGGTGTCCTATGACCCCTTAGGACACCATATGATCCCATAGGACACCATATGGTGTCTTTATGGGTCATATGGTGTCCTGAGGAGTCATATGGTGTCAGATGAAGGATACCATATGGTGTCCTTTATGGGTCGTATGGTGTGCTAAGGGGTCATATGGTGTTGTTATGGGCTATATAGTATTTTAAGGGGTCATATGGTGTCCTATGACCCCCTAAGGGATCGTTAGAGGTCATATTGTGTCCTATGACCCTTTAGGACACCATATGACCCCTTAGGATACAATATGGTCTTGTTATGAGTCGTATGGTGTCTTGAGGGGTCATATGGTGTCCGATGACCCCTTAGGGCACCACATGACCCCTTAGGATACAATATGGTGTTGTTATGGGTCATATGATTTCCCAAGGGGTCATATGGTGTAGGAAACCATATGAGCCCTCATATGGTGTTGTTATGGGTTGTATGGTGTCCTAAAGGGTCATATGGTGTCCTATTACCCCTTAGGACACCATATGGTGTCATTATGGGTATTATGGTGTACTAAGGGGTCATATGGTGTTATATGACCCATTAGGACACTATATGACCCCTTAGGACACCCTATGGTGTCATTATAGGTCGTATAGTGTGCTAAGGGGTCATATGGTGTCATATATCCCCCTAAGGGGTTGTTAGGGGTCATATTGTGTCCTAAGGAGTCATATTGTATCCTATGACCCCTTACAACACAATATGGTGTCCTATGACCCCATAGGACACCATATGACCCCTTAGGTGTCATTAAGGATTATATTGTGTAATAATTGGTCATATGGTATCCTACGACCCCTTAAGACACCATATGGTATTGTTATGGGTTGTTTGGTGTCCTAAGGGGTCATATGGTGTCCTATTATCCCTTAGGACACCATGTGACCCCTTAGGATACCATATAGTGTCGTTATGGGTTATATGGTGTCCTAAGGGGTCATATAGTGTTCTATGACCCCTTAGGACACCATATAACCCCTTACATGTTGTTAGGGTTCATATTGTGTCCTAAGGGGTCATATGGTGCCCTATGACCCCTTAGGACACCATATGATCCCTTAGGTGTCGTTAGGGGTCATATTATGTTCTAAAGGGTCATATGGTGTCCTATGACCCCTTAGGACACCATATGACCCCTTAGCATATCATATAGTGTCAATATGGGTCATATGGTGTCTGCAGGGATCATCTAGTGTCCTGTGACCCCTTAGGACACTATATGGTGTTGTTATGGGTCATATGGGTGTCCTAAGGGGTTATGTGGTGTCCTATGACACCTTAGGACACCATATGGTATCGTTATGGGTTGTATGGTTTCCTAAGAGGTCATATGGTGTCCTATGACCCCTAGGACACCATATGACCCCTTAGATGTCGTTAAGGGTCATATTATGTCCTAAGGGGTCATATGGTGTCATATGACCCCTTAGGATAACATATGACCCCTTAGGTGTCATTAGGGGTCATATTGTATCCTAAGGGGCCGTATGGTGTCCTATGACCATTTAGGACACCATATGACCCCTGAGGACATCATATGGTGTCGTTATGGGTTGTATTGTGTCCTAAGGTGTCATATGGTGTGCCCTTAGGGCACCATATGACTCCTTAGGTATTGTCAGGGATCATATGGTGTCTTATGACACCTTAGGACACCACTTGGTGTTGTTGTGGGTCGTATGTTAAGGAGGAGGGGAAGAGAGATAGAGAGGGACAGAGAGAACTATAGAGGGGACATATAGATAGGAAAAAGACCTAGATTTCAAGAGAGGAGTGAGATAGATAGAGGGGGATAAAGAGAGGTGGGTAACGAGACCTATATTCAAAGGTAGATAGGTGGAGAGGAAGGGAGGGAGAAACCTAGAGAGGGGAGAGAGGGTGGGTTGGAGAGTTAATGAACTAGACAATGAAGAGAGAGAATAAGAGAGATAGAGAGACAATGAGAGAGTGGGGGAAGGATATATAAACGGAGAGGGGAAGAAAGGAAGGGAGAGATCTAGAGAGGGAAGGGAGAGAGAAGAGAAGAGACAGAAGAAAAAAGAGATGAGTAAGAGGGGATGGATGGAGAGGTAGAAATGGAGGGAGCAAGATACCTAGAGAATGAGGAGATGGACCTAGGTTTGTAGAGAGAGAAGAGAGGGAGAGTGTTCATAAATAGATAGGGGCAAGGGAAAGGGGGCGAAAGGTGGAGAGGGGGGGAGATAACTAGAGGGTGGACAATTAGATAAGTGAGAAACCTAGAGGGGGAGAGAGAGGTGGGTAATAATTAGGGAGGGAGAGGTAGTGAGGTGAATAGGGAGGGAAGGAGAGCCCTAGATATGGGGAGAGAGAGGATAGAAGGGATCGGTTGTAAACAAGAGAAACAAGTGGGAGGGGAGAGAAATAATAAGAGAGTGAGAGAGAAGAGAGAGGAAGGGAGTCAAGGATATAAATTAGGGTACAAGGAAGGGATGAAAGGTAGAGAGGGTAGGATATACCTAGAGAGGGGAGAAAGAAGTGAGAGAGACATGAGAGGGGGAGAGATAGGTGTAGAGTTTAGGGAGGATAAAGATAGTGAGATACGGATCTAAATAGTGCTAATAGGAGAATGTTGATTATTGAAATTTGACTAAGTATGAAAGTCAATATGATCCTCTAAAAACAAGAATCTACATTATAAGTCCTATGGAGTTGAAACCACTCTCAAACATCCTACCAATATATACATGAAATATAACTTATACTTAAATATTATATTTCATGTATATATTTGCATCACAAAACCTTCAAATTAGGCAATGCAAGACATTTGGCGCTCACCAAATGAAAAAATTTGACTTTTCTCATTTGGCGCATGCCAAATTTGGCGAGAGCCAAATGGGAAAAGTCATTTTTTTTCATTTGGCGAGCGCCAAATAGGGCAACCACCATATTTGGCGCTCGCCAAATGGTCTGCATTAGGAACTACCAACCCTTTGGGTTGGATTGTACTTGGGCATCCAACCCAAAGGGTTGGACGACCATTTCAGGCCTGAGACATGTTTTTAATAGAGGATTAGAAAATTTTCACATATTTTTGGTCGTTCTCTCCATCAGGTTTGCAAGTGTTTCAATAAAACTGAAAAAAAATACCATAGAGACCTTGATCTCTCTCTTAGCTATCCAAGCATGTAATTCTTTTCACATTTTGATTTTGTTAAGGCTTTCATCTATAATTTTAAGGGGGAGCACGCTCAAATTTTTGTTTTTCAGGATGTGTCCACTTCAAAAATTAGTAAAAAATCATATACTCATTAAAAAATTAGTTGAAAAATCTGGCATAAACTACAAGGTGTTAGCTAATTTCTCACCGAAGCGATTTTAAAAATTCAAAAAAAAATTTAACATTTTAGGGGGGCCACAACAAACGCTATGTTATGTTTTTTGTATAAAAACAGGACCACTTTTTGTGGCCCCCCTTTTTGAAGCCCTTAATCTCCACCATTTTCAAAAAAAATTAGTAGTGTAGAAAGTAGACTCGAAGTACTCTGACTCTTGTTCTTGTTGCATCTTCAATTTTGGAGTAACTATCTTCAATTTGTCGTTGAAGTTCAAACTTTGTTGATTTCAGAAAAAAGTGGCATCTGAAGACCCCCTTTTGGTACCACAACTTGGTGCACATACCCAGGGTGATAGATACTTTATGCTAATAATTGATGATTATTCTAGAATGTGTTGGGTTACTTTTCTCAGGGAGAAATCAAAAGCTTTTGGAAGATTCAAGATATACAAGGCAATGGTAGAAAATGAAACTGACAAGAAAATCAAATGTTTGAGATCTGATCGAGGAGAGTTTACATCTAGGGAATTCAATGCATTCTATGAGGAGAATGGAATCAAAAGACAACTATCATCACCTCGGACACTTCAGCAGAATGGAGTTGTGGAAAGGAAGAACATAACTATAGTGGATGAAGCAAGAACCATGATGATGGAAGCAAATCTACCTCATGTGTACTAGAGAGAAGTAGTGAATACAACGGTTTATACTTTCAACAGAGTTCACATCAAAGGTGAAACCGGTAAGACCCCTTATGAACTATGGTTTGGTCATACTCCTACTCTTAAATACTTTAGAATATTTGGAAGCAAATGCTATATTAGGAGAGATGGGTCTATTGGAAAATTGTATCCTAGAAGTGATGAAGGAATATTTCTTGGTTACTCAACTAGAAGCAAGGCATATAGATATTATAATAAAAGATTGCAAAAAATCATTGAGAGTACTAATGTGAAGATAGATGAACACTTTAGAGGAGAATCAAGATCTGTAGGTTTTGAATCGGCAGTAGAAATGATTATAGATGAACCGACATAGATTGCACCGAAACAAAATGAAGAACCAGTCACACCGGCATCATCAAAGAACTCAACTATGACTGAAGAACAACATGTAAGTATAAATCAGAATAAACCCAGGTATGTAAGATTGAATCATTTAGAAAATCAGATAATTGGAAATAAAAATCAAGGTGTTATGACAAGAGGAAGATTGGCAAATGAAGAGGTATGTTTAATTTCTCAAGTTGAACCAGCATCAATAATTGAAGCATGTCAGGATAAACATTGGATAAAAGCAATGGAAGATGAATTAGAACAGATTGAAAAGAATGATACTTGGACATTAGTTCCCCGGCCTAAAGACAAAAATGTAATTGGAACTAAATAGGTATTTAGAAATAAACTTAATGAGGATGGTGAAGTAATCAGAAACAAAGCAAGATTAGTTTGTAAAGGTTATTCTTAGAAAGAAGGAATTGATTATAATGAAACTTTTGCACCGGTAGCCAGAATTGAAGCAGTTAGACTATTTCTTGCATTTGCAACTCATGAGAACTATAAAGTTTATCAGATAGATGTAAAATGCATTTTTTGAATGGAGATCTTGAAGAAGAAGTTTACATTGAACAGTCTGATGGATTTTCATTAACAAATGTTAAGGATATGGTTTGCAGGTTAAGGAAAGCTTTATATGGATTGAAGCAAGCTCCTAGAGCTTGGTATGCTAGACTGGATAAATATCTTTTAAAGCTTGGATACACAAAAGGTAATGTTGACAGTAATTTGTATTACGAAATCACCAATGATGACATTTTGGTTATTAAAGTATTTGTGGATGATATCATTTTTGGAGAAGATGAGTTATGTAAAGACTTTGCTAACAAGATGCAGGAAGAGTTTGAAATGTCTATGATTGGAGAGATAAAAAAATTTCTAGGTTTGCAGATTTCTCAAATAGATAAATGTATATTCATATGTCAAACAAAATACTTGAAGGAACTTTTGAAGAAATTTGGTATGGAAAACTCCAAATTGGTAAGCACTCCTATGACTACAACAGATAAATTAACATTAAAGGATTATTCAGCTCCTATAAATCCGACAAGGTACAAATCTATGAGTGGAGGATTATTGTATTTGACACAAACCAGACCTGATATAATGAATGCAGTGTGTATTGTATCAAGATTTCAAAGCAATCCTGAAGAAAATCATGAAAGTGCAGTAAAAAGGATTTTCCAGTACCTACAAGGCACAACAAATATTGGTTTATGGTATCCTAAGAATGAAAATTTTGAATTATGTGCATATACACATGCTAATTGGGCAGGAGATGTGGATGATAGAAAGAGTACCACTGGTGGAGCATTCTTTCTTGGCAGAAGGTTAATTTCATGGATTAGCAAGAAGCAGACTTGTAAATCATTATCTACAACAGAAGCAGAATATGTTGCAGCAACAACTGATTGCACTCAATTATTATGGATCAAGAAAATGTTGAATGATATAAAGGTAAAATGCAAAGAACCGGTAATTATTTACTGTGATAACTTAGCAACAATAGATATATCAAAGAATCTAGTATTTCACTCTAAAACAAAGCATGTTTCTATTAAATAAAATTTTCTGAAAGAGAATGTTGAAGCAAATGAAGTGAGATTGGTTTATGTGAATACTAAAGAGAAAATTGCAGATATCTTTACAAAGCCTTTGCCTAAGGAAACATTTGAATATCTCAGAGAGCATCTTGGGGTAATTTCCCCACCGGCACAGACTTGAATGATGAAGATTGGCATCAAACCGACAGGGACTAATAGAAAAATCTTTTTTTGGCTTTGCTGAAGGAGAGCTACTGCTCAGGGGGAGTAGTTAGCTATATGTTATGTTTTGATTTTGATCCTTGACTACTTTGGCATTTGATTTCAAAGGGGGAGAGATATCTATGGAAAAACATTGTACTTGGGGAGAGATGTATTTTGGTTTTTGTTTCTGTTTTTTGTACAGAATTTTGTATTGATCTATTTTGAGAGATTGTTGGTTTTTGGCATTCTGTTTTTGGCACTTAGATGTTTTTCCATCTAGTGTTGCCATCAATGCCAAAGGGGGAGATTGTTGGTATTATGGATGACTTCATCATGTCTTGCATTGGTTTTATCATTGATGTCAACACTTATCTTTCAGGAGGTCTACATTATTGATTTGACACTTTGGTTATATTGGTTTATTGTTGAACCGACACATTGTGGTCTCGACATGGATATTGGCTTATGCATAGTCATCGGTATATGTTTCACCGACAACTCAGGTAGTTGATGATGACTTGTTATCATCTGGAGATCATTTGGTTATGTCGAAGACATGGATTGGATGTTTACATTTGGTGTTTTGCTAATTGGACTAATCGGGTTCATATATTTGCCTTAACCGACAGATAGGTCTAGGTTATGGACCAGTACAAGATATCATGTTCCAGATCAGCACAACACATTTTGGAAATACTTTATTGATTGAATAATGTGTAAATGTATTGAGCCGACACATTGTCTCACATCAAGACTTATTTTATAATTGTAATATCTTTAGTGAGCCGACCTCATGATAAGGTCTTAGGGTTTTGTATAAATAATTGTAATATCTTATTTGAAGATCATTATGAGTGTGTGCAAATATTGAAGATCATTGTATAAGAAGATCCTTGTGTGCATCACACAGATATTAGAGGTTGAAGGAAATGTTATGAAGGTGTTTAACACTCATGGTCAGAGCTTAAACTGGTACTGAATCCAGCATTGTAGCTACTATACTGAAGTAGTACATTGTTATTGGATTTAACCATCCAATTGTAGTCATTGTGACTCCTATTTTGTGATTGAGCAGTGAGCTCTAGGCGGTTGGCCTTTCTGCATGTGTAGACCCCATTATTGCATACACTTACTATCTGCAATAGTATCATTTGATTATGGGCAAGGTTTCCCACTGTGATTTTTCCCCTTACACGGTTTCCACGTCAAAATCTTTGTGTCATTTCTTGTGAATGTTGTTTTCCTTTATGTTTCATGCATTAATTTATATCAGTACTGTTATAACTGTTAATCTGTTTTACCGACATTAAGTTTGTTTTACCGGCACTAAGTTTTAATTTGGATTAATTAGTTTTGGGTTGCAATTTATTGACAACTGACTCACCCCCCCCCCCTCTCAGTTGTCCTTCCTGGTTCCTAACAGCTGCAAAATGTCCTTGAAATGAAACCAGTGGAGATGAGTTAAGAGAGTTTAGCAAATTTGTTGGCAAAGATAGAGAAAGAAATGTCTAGCAGCAAGGAAGAAGAGGCTACCAGAAGCATAACAACCTCTATAATATTGAGGATGATGCCACAGATGAAGGAAGTGCATCAGAAGATGACTACCATGAGAATAAAATAAAAATTAATCTATTTATGGCACTTGATGAACTAGTTGGTGAAGATGAGGAAGAAGAGGATAATGAGGCCGAAGTGGATTTAGAAGGAGAGCTTATAAGTTCTCTTGAGGAACTGAGTAAAACAATAAGAGAACTCAAGAAGGTAAAGCATGTTGCACTAGATGAACAAGGTCTCTTGAAGCAATCCCTGGATGAGTCCAGTCAAGCTATATCTGACTTGAAAATGTGGTTGAAAGAAACCAAGAGGATGTGTGAAGTTATATCCTTTGATCTAATGAAGAAGGAAAAGGAGCTTCAAGATCTGAAAGTAGAAATAGTGAAGCTCAAAAAGGATCTTGAAGAAAGTAAGGAAGAAATAAAAGTGAGGAGCAAATATGAAGGCAACACCAAAGCCAATGTTGAGCAAACAATAGTAATCCAAAGATACCGGTGGCTTAGGCTTTGAAGAAGGTCAAAGTTCAAACAACAAAGACACATTCGATAAAGAAATAAAGTTCACCTCTTCAAATGAAAGTGAAGAAAAGAAGACATTCACTGTAGGCAAGGATAGCGGTAAAAAGACATATGCAGATTGTTGGAAATCGCCACACAAACCGGTATACACAAGTAATGAACTAGAGGCCACACTCATTATACCGACATGTAGATCCAAGGAGAAATGCAAGAGTTGACCATGAAGTATTAACTAGAGTTAACAACATGAAGCAAAGACCTTCGATGAGGCAGTCCTTTGCAGGACCAAGGCAACCTAACCGGTATATTTCTAACTTTCATGGTTACTGTTACCAGTGTAAAAAATTTGGGCATAGAATAGTTGACTGTAGATTAACCAATAAGGCCTCAATGAGTTGTGAAAGTAGAAATCCATTTAATGCACTCTGGGATATGAATGTTGTCTATTATCAGTGCAATGGATATGGTCATAGGAGTTTTGAATGTAGGATGAATAAATTGGTGCCCTACAATAATTTTAAGGATTTATCTTTAAAAGAAAATGTGAAATGCTATAACTATCAAGATTTTGGACACATAACAAGGTTTTGTAAAAACAGGAAGATCAAGCAGAAGAAGACAAATCTTGATCAAGAACCGGTAGTTGAACCTGAGCACAAAATGGCAGCTGACAAGAAGAAGAAAACCAAACGGCATGGGTTGAGAAAGAAAAGAAAAAGGCAAAATCAAGTCTGAAAGTGCAGACTGCCTTACATGCTGAAAGGAAAAATATGTGGGTTGTAGATAGTGGTTGTTCCAACCACATGACCAGTGATAAATTTTTTTTATCAAACTTGAAGACTGGAATGGTGGTTCAGTAAAATTTGGAAACAAATCTTCCATCAAAATAAAGGGAAAAGGTACTCTAAGTATTTGATGGAAAGTTGAAGGCACATGATGTATATTATGTGGAAGGCCTAAAGCTCAATATGTTGAGTGTGAGCCAGATGTGTGACATAGGTTACAAATTCACCTTTGACTCAACTAGTTGCCAGATAAAGAAAGACAGTATCTGTTAGGTTGTGGCAAAAAGAAAGAGAACATATGGTAATGCTTATAAGCTAAAGGAATGTTATGAGTCCCAATGCATGATAGGACAGTTTGATGAAAGTTGGCTATGGCACCGAAGATTAGGCCACATAAACTTTGATAACTTAGTTGCAATGAGAAGAAAGGGGTGTGTTAGGAATATTCCACCCATCATCAAACTGGTAAGCACATTTTGTGATGAATATATGAAAGGAAAACAAGCTAAGGTGAGTTTCAGGACAAAAGAGCACAACACCTCCAGACCACTTGAAATTGTGCATACAAATTTGTGTGGTCCAAGTAGGACAAGAGCACTTGTAGGTGAAAGATATTTTATGCTTTGTATTGATGATTATTCAAGAATGACATGGGTCACCTTCCTGCAAGATAAGTAACAAGTATTTGACAGATTCAAGATCTTTAGGAAGATGGTGGAGAAAGAAAGTGGGTGCAAGGTAAAATGTCTAAGATCAGACTGGGGTGGAGAGTTTACATCAAATGAATTTGAAGATTATTGTGAAAAAAATGGAATTAGAAGGCAATACTCAGCCCCTAGGATACCATAGAAAAATGGTGTCGTAGAAAGAAAGAATGAGACAGTCAAGGAGATGGCCATAACCATGTTAAATGAGGTCAGTCTACCAGATACATATTGGAAGGAAAATGTCCATATTGGTGCATATACCTTGAACCGGGTTCAATTAAGAGAAGACAACAGAATGACACCTTATAAGTTGTGGTATAACCAGAATCCATCAGTCAGATACTTCAAAGTATTTGGAAGTAAATTCTTTATCAAGAGAGATATGGATGGTCTAGGAAGATTTGACTCCAGGAGTGATGAAGGAATATTCCTTGGTTACTCATCTAACAACAAGGCCTACAAATGTTACAAAAAAAGACTAAGAAGAGCCATTAAGAGTGTCTATGTAAGAGTTGATGAGGACATGTATAAAGGAAGTCAACCACAGGTTAACCGGTATGATAATTTTGGTGATGAAGATGAGGAAGCTTAGTCAGATAATGAACCAGAAGAAGCATCCAAGAAGGCTCCCAACCGGTATGTGTAGTTGAATCATCCCGAAGAGAAAATTCTAGGAAATAAGAGTGATGGTGTGCATACTAGAAGAAGACTTGCCTGGAATGATGAACAATTCAACATCTTCCTCATGACTGAATTAGAACCTAAAACATTCAATGAGGCCAGCAAAAGATAAGAATGGATGGATGCCATGGAAGAAGAACTATAATAGATTGAGAAGAACAAGACTTGGGAATTAGTCCCTAGACCGGAAGATAATAATATCATTGTCACTAAATGGGTCTACCAGAATAAGATGAATGAAGAAGGTAAAATTGTTAGGCATAAAGCTAGACTAGTGTGCAAAGGATACTCTCAGGTAGAGAGAATTGACTTTGAAGAAACATTTGCACCGATAGCTAGATTAGAAGTAATTAGAATGTTTCTAGCCTTCTCTGCCTACAAGGGTTATAAAGTATATCAAATGGATGTAAAATATGCCTTCCTGAATGGAAATTTGGAAGAAGTGTACATGGAGCAACCGGAAGGGTTTCAACTACATGATGATGAAACATTTGTGTGATAACTTAATGATGAATAGATAGTACCAAACCGGTACTGAGAGGGGGGGGGTGAATCAGTATAGACAAAAACACAATCCTAAATCAGTTTGTCAGCAGACACTATGCTTTGGTAGACAAACAGTAACAACAGTCTTAAACAGAGTACAACCGACAAAACTCAAAATAACTGAGACAAGCATAAACTGGTTGACACTTATCTTTTCATACAATCTAATACTTCATTTCCATTTCACCCTAGTGCATGAACATGTAATCTATCATCAAAGATATATAAATAGCTAGATCAACATGATTTACCTTTAGACACAAATCACTTAAACCATCACATGAATAACACCACACATGACACACAGATTTTTCACGTGGAAACCCAACTGGGAAAAACCACGGTGGGGATGAATACCCACAAGCTATTTTTTAACTCTTTAGAAGTCTGCTCTATTAAGAGCCTTGTCCGGTTAAAGACTGATACAATAGGTTCTGTTAGGAACCGATCCTGTTAGGGATCACCTAGTTAAGGGATGGCTAGAATACCTGGTTAAGGGTTAAACCCTATTAAAGGTTACCTTGTTAGAGGATTTCAAGAACTCAATGGTTTTGAGTCACCCTGTTAAATGATTTACAGTAAGCTGGTTAAAGCTACCCTGTTAAGGGATTTCCCAACTATTGAAGTGGTTAGAGATCAATAGGTATTACAATGATCTGGTAACAGCACTCAATGCCAATGCAGATCCGCTTTAGCTCCTCTTCACCTTCTACACTTACACTCTGCAGGTATCACTTCTCTCCTCTGGTCTGGCAAGAATCATGTATCTCTTCTCTTGGATACACACACACAACTTTTGCCAACAACCTCAGAAAGAAACACAACATCAACCTTATAGGAAACAGATAGGTCGGTAGCATAAACCCTAAACCCTAAACCTGTTAGGTTAAGCAATTCAAACGGTTCAATCCTGACCATTGAGCACATTGCATTAAATGCAACAGTCTTGAACCAATCTCAAGACATTCTCCATCATTCATTTTCCACCGATTTCATGGCGGCTAATAACCCATCATGCATTATCACCGTTTACAGACTTCGCACATTCCCGAGGTAGATAGGAACAATCTCCTTCATGCAAGATCCTTCACGTGCACAAGGCTGACGTGGCAACACGATCTTTTCTTCGTTACAATGCTAAATCATCACACAAAGTCATCGATTGAGTCACACAAGCTTGAAGTACTTCAACTGGAAACCTTGAAGTTGAGACTACCAACCAGTAGTCATACACAGCTTCCATGTAGCAGTTCCCATAACCACATGCCGGTTCACCTTGAACAAACACACCACTTCACTTTGGCACATATACCGGTTATCACATACACCAGTTCTTGGTAATATAACAGTTCTCTCTTCTTCAGCATATTGACATCAATGACAACATACAATGTCATCATGTCCTTATACCGGTTCACATAATGCCAAAAATCTCCCCCTTTGGCATTGATGGCAATATACAAAGATATCTCTCCACTTCACATCTTCTCCCCCAATTTCTATAGATATCTTCTCCGCTTCACTTCTTCTCCCCCTTTGACAACAATGCCAAAGTGGAGGCACAAGCTTCCCTATTCCATTATGCTGCTCCCCCTGAGGAGTAGCATCCTTTAACACATCAATCCTGAAGAAAAATTTGACTATGCAATACTTGATTGATGTGGAGCATATACCTTTAGTTTACCTCCTGAAGGGGCAACACCCCTAATTCACCTCTTAAGTACATAAATGTATCCTTTGGGAGAGGCTTGGTGAATAGTTCTGCTAACTGCTCCTTACTAGAAACATGTTCCAGTGCAATCTCTTTGTTCTGAACCTTTTCCCTCAAAAAATGATACTTAAGCTCAAAGTGCTTGGTTCTAGAATGCATAACCATATTCTTGGAGATGTTAATTGCACTAGTATTGTCACAAAATATACTTACCGGTTCAGATACAGGAACTGTGAAGCCATTTGATACATGCTTCATCCAAATTGTTTGAGTGCAGTTCATGAAAGTTGCAACATACTCTGCTTCCGCTGTAGACTGAGAGATACAACTCTGCTTCTTACTCATCCATGAGGCTAGTCTACCACTGAGACAGAATGCACCACCGGTTGTGTTCTTCTAGTCGTCCACATTACCTGCCCAATCAGCATCTGTGAATACTTTCAAGTTGAAATCCTTGCTATATGGATACCACAATCCATAATCAATAGTTCCCTTCAGATACCTAAGAATCCACTTGACTGCAACCAAGTGGGATTCTCTTGGACTTTTCTGGAACCTTGCAGTAATGCCAACTGCATGTGCAATATCTGGTCTGCTATGCACTACATAATACAACTTACCAATCATTGATCGGTATTCCTTCTCATCAACCAATGCTGAGTCATCCTCTTTGGATAGTTTACAACCATTCACCATCGATGTACCAACCGGTTTTCTGTCTTCCATGCCAAAGGTCTTCAACATCTCTTTGACATACTTGGACTGAGTGATAAAGATTCCATCTTTCATCTGCTGAATCTGCAGTATGAAGAACTTAATCTCCCCTATGAGTGACATCTCAAACTCTTTCTTCATCTCATCTACAAACTCATGACTCATCTTGTCATCTCCACCAAAGATAATGTCATCAACAAATACCTCACAGATCAGGATCTGATCTCCTTCAGACTTCAAGTAGATATTGCTATCTTCACTTGTTCTCTCAAATCCAATCTTCACAAGATGGGAGTGTAGGAGTTCATACCATGCTCTAGGTGCCTGCTTTAGACCATATAAGTCTTTATGTAGCCTACACACCATGTCACTGTCTTTAGATAGGGAAAACCCATCCAGTTGCTCTATATACACCTCCTCTTCAAGTACACCATTTAGGAATGCAGATTTTACATCCATTTGATATACTTTGAATCCTTTAAAAGCTGCATATGCAAGAAGCATACGAACTCCTTCCAATCTAGCTACAGGAGAAAAGGTTTCTCCATAGTCTTCTCCTTCTTCTTGGGCATATCCTTTACACACCAGTCTGGCTTTGTTTCTAATCACTGTACCATCCTTATTCAGCTTATTTTTGAAAACCCATTTGGTACCAATGACATTTTATGCTCTGGTATGGGTACCAAAGACCATGTACCATTTCTCTCCATCTGGTCAAGTTCCTCTTCCATTTCCTTGAACCAGTCTTCATCTTTATGTGCCTCTTTGAATGATTTAGGCTCAAATTCAGAGATCATACATGAGTTTTCTTTGACCTTTCTTCTTGTAAGGATTCCTGCATCCTTATCTCCTATGATCTACTTAGGATCATGATTCAGCTTGACATACCGAGGAATGGTCTTGATAGATTCCTCTTGCTTTTATTCTTCATCCTCATCTCCATCAGTATCAGCATCTACATCTACCAGTGTAGGAACACTGTTATTGGTACTTGGTTGATTGGCAACCGGTTTCCAGAAGGTCACAACCGGTTCATTTACCACTTTCTCACTGTCAATTTCATCAACTCTTACATTGATGCTTTCCATAATTCTTTGAGTCCTATTATTGAAACACTTGAGAGCTTTTCTCTTGGTGGAATACCCTAGGAATATTCCCTCATCACATTTCGCATCAAATTTGCTCTGGTGTTCGCTCCTCTTGATGTAACATTTTCTACCAAACACTCTCAAGTAGCTAACCACAGGTGTTTTATCGGTCCAATACTCATAAGGAGTTTTATCCTTACCTTTCTTGATGAGTACCTGGTTCATTGTGTAGACTGCAGTGCTCACCTCTTCTCTCCAAAAGGTGTGAGCAACCTTTCCTTGAATCAGCATTGTTCCTGCTGCTTCAACCATAGTTTGATTATTCCTCTCTGCTAGGCCATTCTGCTGTGGAGTCCGAGGGGCAGACAGTTGCCTTTTGATGCCATGTTCTTCACAGTACTTGTTGAATTCACTGAAAGTGAATTCCCCTCCTTGATCAGTTCTCAGGCACTTGATCCTTTTACCGCTTTCCTTCTCCACTAATGCTCTGAAAGCTTTGAATTTTACAAAAGCTTTAGCTTATCTTTCAAGAATGTGACCCACATCATTCTTGAGCAGTCATCAGTGAGAATCATGAAGTACCTCTCACCCTGCACACTCCTAGTTTTCATAGGACCACACAAATCAGTATGCAAAAGATCAAGCAAATTGTCAGCAGTGAAAGGTTTACCTTTAAAGGTTGAGGAAGACATTTTCCCTAGTTGACACTCTCTACACAAGGTATTTTCTGGTTTGCTCAGCACCGGCAACCCTCTAACTGCCTTGATCTTACTGGCCTTCACAATGCTATCAAAGTTTACATGGCAGAGTCTCCTATGCCATATCTAGCTATCAACAAATCTAGCCATAAGACATGTACTTATATTTACATTCAGCTGAAATAGGTTACCTTTGGTCTACATGCCGGTGACCACCAATTCACCATTCTTTCCTTTGATTCTGCACACTCCATTCTTGAATTCCAGAGTGAGACCACTATCATTCAGTTGGGCAACACTCAGAAGGTTGTGTCTTAGACCATCAACCCAATACACATTGTTAGCACTACTCTTTCCATTCAAAGAGATGGACCCTCTGCCTTTGACCATACATGGTGAATCATTACCAAAGTGAACCACACCACCATCATACTCTTCCAAGGATAGAAACTTGCTTCGATCACCAGTCATATGGTGAGAACAATCACTATCAATAATCCACTCATTGGAATTATCAAAGCTGGAGACAAGAGCCTTCTTGTCTGACACATCTTCCTTGACAACAACAAACACAATATCTTCATTTTCTTCATCTTCTGACTCCTCATCTGTGAAACCTTCATCAACTACCACAAAACAGTTTCTCCAGTTTCCTCCTTTGAATTTCTTGAACCTTTCTGGTTTGTCCTTGTTGTCACCATTAGGACAGCTTACAGCAATATGTCCTATCTGGTTACAAGAAAAGCATTTCAAAGGGAGCTTACCTCTGTATTTACCGGTTTCTTTAGGAAGTTTCCTGGCAAGAAGAGCTTCAAATGCCATCAGAATCTCCTCATCATCCATTTCTCTGCTCTGTCTTGGTTCACCACTAGTGCTAGCTTCTTTTCCTTTTCTAGATGGTACAACAGAAGCTTTAAAATTTGATTTAGTCTTTTGAACACAGCCATCAAAACTATTTAGCTCCCTAGACCGGAAGATAAGAATATCATTATCACTAAATGGGTCTACCAGAATAAGATGAATGAAGAAGGTAAAATTGTTAGGCATAAAGCTAGACTAGTGTGCAAAGGATACTCTCAGGTAGAGAGAATTGACTTTGAAGAAACATTTGCACCGATAGCTAGATTAGAAGTAATTAGAATGTTTCTAGCCTTCTCTACCTACAAGGGTTATAAAGTATATCAAATGGATGTAAAATATGCCTTCCTGAATGGAAATTTGGAAGAAGTGTACATGGAGCAACCGAAAGGGTTTCAACTACATGATGATGAAACATCTGTGTGATAACTTAATGATGAACGAATAGTACCAAACTGGTATTGAGAGGGGGGGTGAATCAGTACAGACAAAAACACAATCCTAAACCGGTTTGTCAGTAGACATTGTGCTTTGGCAGACAAATAGTAATACCGGTCTTAAACAGAGTACAATCAGCAAAACCCAGAATAACTGAGACAAGCATAAACTGATTGACACTTATCTTTTCATACAATCTAATACTTCATTTCCATTTCACCCTAGTGCATGAACAGGTAATCTATCATCAAAGATATATAAACAGCTAGATCAACATGATTTACCTTTAGACACAAATCACTTAAACCTTCACATGAATAACACCACACATGACACAGATTTTTCACGTGGAAACCCAACTGGGAAAAACCACGGTGGGGATGAATACCCACAAGCTATTTTTGAACTCTTTAGAAGTCCGCTCTGTTAGGAGCCTTCTCTAGTTAAAGACTAATACAATAGGTTTTGTTAGGAACCGATCCTGTTAGGGATCACCTGGTTAAGGGATGGCTAGAATACCCGGTTAAGGGTTAAACCCTATTAAAGGTTACCTTGTTAGAGGATTTCAAGAACTCAATGGTTTTGAGTCACCCTGTTAAAGGATTTACAGTAATCCGATTAAAGATACCCTGTTAAGGGATTTCCCAACTGTTGAAGTGGTTAGAGATCAACAAGTATTACAATGATCTGGTAATAACACTCAATGCCAATGTAGATCCGCTTTATCTCCTCTTCACCTTCTACACTTATACTTTGTAGGTATCACTTCTCTCCTCTGGTCTGGCAATAATCACGTATTTCTTTTCTTGGATACACACACACAACTTTTTCCAACAACCTCAGAAAGAAACACAACATCGACCTTATAGGAAACAGATAGGTCAGTAGCATAAACCCTAAACCCTAAACTTGTTAGGTTAAGCAATTCAAACGGTTCAATCCTGACCGTTGAGCACATTGCATTAAATGCAACAGTCTTGAACCAATCTCAAGATGTTCTCCATCGTTCATTTTCCACTGATTTCATTGTGGTTGATAACCCATCACGCGTTATCACCGTTTACAAACTTCGCACATTCCCGAGGTAGATAGGAACAATCTCCTTCATGCAAGATCCTTCACGCACACAAGGCTGACGTGGCAACATGATATGTTCTTCGTTACAATGCTAACTCATCACACAAAGTCACCGGTTGAGTCACACAAGCTTGAAGTACTTCAACCGGAAACCCTGAAGTTGAGACTACCAACTGGTAGTCATACAAAGCTTCCATGTACCGGTTCCCATAACCACATGCCGGTTCACCTTGAACAAACACACCACTTCACTTTGGCACATATACCGGTTCACAATGTTATACCAGTTCTCACATATACCGGTTCTTGGTAACATACCGATTCTCTCTTCTTCAGCATATTGACATCAATGACAACATACAATGTCATCATGTCCTCATACCGGTTCACATAATGCCAACACTATGTGTCGGTTGAAGAAGGCCCTGTATGGGTTAAAGCAAGCTCTTAGAGCATCGTGGGCATGTGCACAAAGATGGTGATCAGAAAAGTGGACACCACCCAAAAAGAACTTGGAAAAACAGGCATCGCGTATGCGTTTTTAAAATTTAAAATTCCCGCATACGCGCTTAGGTTTGTTCTTCCTGAGCCTAGAAAAGGTAGCGTGTACGTGCTGCGTTTAGGAAATTGAGCGCATACGTGCTACGCCTAGGAAAATTAGCGCGTACGCACTGCTTATAGGAAAATGTGTGCATACACGCTAATAATCCTAGTAAAACCGCGTACACGGTGCCTGATAAAAAAAGTTTTTTTTAAAAAATTGGGTCCTCATTTACCCGAAAAGCGCATTTTTTACTTTGTTTTTTTCCCATTTTCTAACCTAAACCATGAATGGGGTGCTAAATTTTTCCTCCAGGCTATGGATCAAGGTTAGTTTTTGTTTATTTTTTTCTTTCTTTCTAGTTTATGCAATTTGTTTTACATTTTGAATTTAATTTCATTAATTTTGATTAGGTTTTTTCATTTTTTGTTTCAAAAACTAGATTCTTCTAGCCTAGAACAAGAACAATCAAATGCACCTCCTGAAAACCCACAAGAACAACCAAATGCACCTCCTGAAAACACACAAGAACAACCCCCAATTCCTCCTTTTGACCGCACAGTCGAAACACAGGAAGAATTAATTAATCAGTTAGGGAAAAATACATCCAAAATCAATAGGCTGATTGTAAAATTGAAAACTTCTGAACTTGACCATCATCAATCCCTTGCCACTAGCCTAGAAACATTAGCTAGTGGTTCCATAGCCGTTTCCACAAAAATTACCAAATGGGGAAGCTTTAGGGATAGGTGTCATCAATTCTATGCCAATGGGCTATCATACGATGGAGTTAAAAGCAAAAATATTTTTAAACAACAAATATGTGCCCTTTTTGTTGACCCCAAAACTGGTTAGTCATTACCTCCTAATGCAAAGAGGTTTCCCATACATTGGTGTACCAATGTGCAGATAAAGAATCTTTTTTGGCAGAGGTGGTGGATGGTCTTTGACTATCCACCTTGTAATAATTATGAGGTGCGATTATATTTTTTGAGAAAAATATATTGTGAGTTTGTGCTCAATGTGCACCCAAATTATTTTGACATGAGAGAATTTCATGGTAGAGGTGGTGGCTCTACCCAAGATAAACCTGGAGCCCATAGGCGATTAGCTGCGGAGAGTTTCCGCCCCCTAGCACCCAAACCCAAGGTGCATCAAGCTGTCCCATTAGAGCTGAAAGAGTTGATGGAGCTACAGACTCTTTAGGCAGCCACAACATTTACTGGTGCCATCATCCAGCATGGGACACCATTAGCACACCCTATTGTATTGGATGATGAGCCGTTAGAGGGCGACAAAAAGCCCATCGAGCATATGTGTGTCAGTTGCTCGGGGATAGATGATGTAGCCAATGTAGATGGATACTCATATCATCTATGCACGATTTGCGGTTGTAGATGTCAAGCTCACATGGTTGAGGATGTCGCGCTGACAAATGAGTTGATGAACATGGTGTTTGCCCATGAGCCACAGACACAGGTGTGTTGATTTGAATTCATAACATTTTATTTATCAGTCACTTTAATTTTGTAATTACATAAATGAATTTTCATTTATACATTGATTTTAATTGAGACAAATAATATGCATTTCGGGATGTAGCAGCGGTATCCCATACACCTCCCCCAATTACCACATCTGCAACTTCGACGCCTGAGGTATAAATTTTGTAACATGTTAAAATAGAATAGTACACTTTGAATTCAAAAAAATACAAAATATACTATCTTTAATGCTTGGTCCAATTTCTGGTTTGTAGGTGTTGACAGGAGATGAAATGTCCTAGATTGATGACATCACGCTCTCAGCGATCGATTTTGGCCTACAAGGCTATACGGTATGATATTTTGTACAACTCTTTTTATGTATTGTTTTGATGGAATATGCAAGACATTTCATTTTAGACTTTTAAAATTATGTTTAATTTATTATCTGTACTAATATCTCATGTTAATTTTGTGTTTTTAGGGTACCCCCTCTATGTCTAGGGCTCGTCCTAAGAAAAATAATTCCTTGAAGACACCAAAATGTGTGAAGAAGGTAATTAAACACATTTTTAGTTGTACAATTGTTTGAAAATGTTGAAATCAAGTATTAGTTGGGGTTTGTAGATTTATTAGTGTTTTTTGTCTATTTTACTTGTACAATGGCCATTGAGCTTTGTGGATATGTTGAATGCACCTGATCCGCCCGCGGATCAAGAGAGGGCAGAGGTATGTATCTCTACTTTATTTTCTTGATTTCATGATTATATGCACACGTACATGTGAACTTGTGATATATTATAATCTTATAATTTTTTCATATAGAAAATATCCATACCTATTTTGTCAATGGCGAACCCTCCTCCTTGCACTGGAGAGGCATCTCAGGATCCCGTACACTTTTGTTTGATATGTAAAATTAATTGTTTTCAACCTTCAATACTTATCATTATATTAATTGTATTTAATCTTTGTACATTTTTTGTATAGGTAATAGCATCAGTTTCTACATCGATGGTGAGCCATCCTCAGTCCATTGGAGAAGCATCTGAGGCACGGGTACGTCATTGTTCTCTATATTATAGCTTTTAAGTGTTTTTGATATATTTATGTTAGTACATTGTATTAATTGTACATTTAATCTACAATAGACTCCTTTGCGGTATGGCCATAACTTTGATCAATTTAAGTATGTCTTCAAGAAAACTCCTAAGAGTGACAAGGAGAGGAGAGCGAAGACATTAGCTCCTAGATCAGCCGATGAGGTAATCTACATTTCAATTGCAAAGGAATTAAAGTTAAATGCATAGTTATGATGTTAATTGTGAACTATTTTCTATAAAAGAATTCTAACTTGGCTTGTGAATTGTGGTTTTGTAGCCATCTACAGAGCTGCATACTATGTCGAAGAGGCTTGATTTTGATGATTCACCAGAAGTTTAGGATCATATAGTGTTAGTTTTGGTCATATAATGACCAATACATGTAGATATATTCTATATTTTTATTGTATATCGATTTGGACATGGCATATGCCACATTTTTGTAATACTTGTATTGACTTGGCAGACATGCCTTTTTATATATATATAAATATCGATATTCGATCCAATAAATGTGTAATGAGTTCATTATTTTGTATTCATTGTATTTTGTGGTTGTCCTTTTATAAATTTAAATGAATATTTGCATATGTAATCAACAATATGAATATAAACGACAAAAATATATGATATAAAGCATTGCAATCGTGGAATATGATTTGATAAAATTTCTAAAATGTTGAATTAACCCTACAAAACTCCTTGTATTCAGTTCATTATTGTGTATTCGTTGTATTTGGTGGCTGCCCTTTTATAAATTTAAATGAATATTTGCATATGTAATTAACAATATGAATATAAACAACAAAAATCGACAATATGAATTTAAACAACAATATGTTTGGTGCGAGAGCACCCTCACGCTCGCAATGGTCAAATTTTGTTCCTTGTGTGCATAAACCAACGTCGCAAGTGCGTCCAAGTGGGCAGGTTTACGCTAGGCATGCCCCTGTCATGCATCCCAAAGCACCAGAACGTCGAGAGTCATACCCTATCGGTGCGATCTCTCAAGTGCCCCGAGTCCAAAAAATTGTCAAAATTTGACGGACTGTTTCTTCCAATCCACGACACATACGGTCAATCTGTTTGATCTCATGGGGTCGCGTGAGGCTCCTCTACAATGGCCTATCTTAGTTTTTGACGACTTGGAGCCATTTTCAATTAGTAGCATTTTTTCGGCTGCTCAAAAAATTGTCAGTTGCTTGCAAGGAAAAGTTGCAAGATTGGCTAGAATTGATTATGTTCCTTGTGTGCACAAACAGACATCATGAGCGCATCTGGGTGGGCATGTTTACACTAGGAATGCCTTTGTCATTCATCCCAAAGCACCAGAACTTCGAGAGTCATACCCTACCGGTGAGATCTCTCAAGTGCCCTGAGTCCAAAAAATTGTCAAAATTTGACGGACTGTTTCTTCCAATCCATGACACATACAGTTGATCTGTTTGATCTCGTGGGGTCGCGTGAGGCTTCTCTACAATGGCCTATCTCAGTTTTTGACGACTCAGAGCTATTTTCAATTAGTAGCATTTTTTTGCCTGCTCAAAAAATCGTCAGTTGCTTGCAAGGAAAAGTTGCAAGATTGGCTAGAATTGATTTTGTTCCTCGTGTGCACAAACCGACATTGCGAGCGCATCCAGATGGGCATGTTTACGCTAGGAATGCCCCTATCATACATCCCAAAGCACCAGAACATCGAGAGTCATACCCTACCGGTGAGATCTCTCAAGTGCCCTAAGTCCAAAAAATTGTTAAAATTTGACGAACTGTTTCTTCCAATCCACAACACATACAGTCGATTTGTTTGATCCCGTGGGGTCATGTGAGGCTCCTCTACAATGGGCTATCTCAGTTTTCGACGACTCGAAGCCATTTTCAATTAGTAGCATTTTTTCACCTGCTCAAAAAACCGTCAGTTGCTTGCAAGGAAAAGTTGCAAGATTGGCTAGAATTGATTTTGTTCCTCGTGTGCACGAACCGACATCGCGAGCGCATCTGGGTGGGCATGTTTACACTAGGCATGCCCCTATCGTGCATCCCAAAGCACCAAAACATTGAGAGTTATACCCTACCGGTGAAATCTCTCAAGTGCCCTGAGTCCAAAAAATTATCAAAATTTGACGAATTGTTTCTTCCAATCCACAACACATACAGTTGATCTGTTTGATCCCGTGGGGTCGCGTGAGGCTCCTCTACAATGGCCTATCTCAGTTTTCGATGACTCAGAGCCATTTTCAATTAGCAGCATTTTTTTCGCCTACTCAAAAAATCGTCAGTTGCTTGCAAGGAAAAGTTGCAAGATTGGCTAGAATTAATTTTGTTCCTCGTGTGCACAAATCAACATCGTGAACGTGTCTAGGTGGGAATGTTTGCACTAGGAATGCCCCTATCATGCATCCCAAAGCACCATAACATCGAGAGTCATACCCTATCGATGCAATGTAGAAGTTGCTTGACAACTTTTTTGACAATTTTTTTGACAACAATGACAATTTTTTCTCAAATTGTATCTAGTCTTAATCTATCACCCATATGACCCGATAATGACTCAAATAATTATCCATGATTATACAAGAATCAATAATGCTCATGATTGACCAGGGACACATCACATATACTCAAAACATAGTCACAAAACATTGACACACAAAATAGTCACAAAACATTGTCACATATTATTCAAAAATTTGCCTCTAAATATGGTCAAATCAGCTCTTGGCTATTTGATTATACAAAAAATTGTCTTACAAAAAATCTCATGGGTTTTTACACAAAATTTGGCATTACAATATATGCGATTCAGCTCATCACCATTTTAATATACAAATCATCTCATGGGCTTTTATACAAAATTTGGCATTACAATATATGTGATTCAACTCATCGCCATTTTAATATACAAAATTTGGCATGTACATATGTACAAATCAGCTCACTGCCACTTAAATATATAAAATTATGCCCCTAAACATGTAAAAATCAGCTCATGGGCATTTATATATACAAAAAATGAAAATAGAAGAATTCGTCGACAATTTATACAAAATTCTCAAAATTATTCTACTTTGAACCGTAGAATAAATCAAGTGAGCCTTCATGATCGGCTCTTATCCGTATTGTGTCAAGTATTGCCTCGTGGTCAGATTCATGAACTTTCCATAAAATCTTGTTATGAGGTCTACCACGATACTTCATCCAATGAATATTTGTTGCAACAACAAGGTTAGAGAAATAAAGAATATGTTTGTGTGATTCAAAGTCCTCGAACAACCAAACATCAGAATTATTGATAGGGTATCTCTGAAGCCATGTTCATGTCACGACAACAGACCCTATTGGATACTCAATACCCTGTCCGTCAATGATTGTGGTTGTCAATTTTCTTTTAGGCTCAACACAACGACACAAATAGTAATTTGTTCCTTCTTCATTGTTCTCTTCTGCAACAACTGCATACACATGACCTACATTTTATAAAGTGTTAATTAATACCAAAAATAAAGTATGATGTACAACAAAATGAACCAAAAAGAATACTTGCAAAAAAATTAACTCAAAAAATAACCTGAATCCACTAGGTCGGATACATGGTCAAAATCCACTGATGTCTCCATTTGGCTCAATTGTAGTGCTTTGGGAATTTGATATGAATCAATGGGAACCAACGGTCTACAAGACCATTTGTCAACCCACTCTTTTGATTCATATTCTTCCCACAAACAATACATTCATGAAGAGCAAAAACATACCATCTATCTCATATAAATTACCAGTGAACTTGAATTTGAACTCATAAATGAGTGCATGTCACTCAATCCTGCAACTATACAACAATCTAGATAGTTTTCAATGTTAGATTCAGTAATCAACCAAAAATATGTACGAACCAATGACGTACCTGGATTACCTGGACCCATCGTAGACTTACACCATCGCACAATTGTTTCTGCATCTACCAACTCAGCACCACCTTTGTACTTCAATTCTTCCCTGGCTAGGGCTCTTTTCACACATGCTCCTGCACCATCGTGCTCTCCCTTACCATGTCCAGCCTCAGTGAAATTCCAAAAATGTTGTACACCACTTGTCACATGCATCCTTGTCAGCCAATAAAACATCCTTGCATTCTTGAATTGTGCGATGCAATTATCTAACCATATTAAGTGTCGGTTGTATCGTATGTTCCTTTCCCTTAAACTATCATAGAAAACTTTAAAGCATCCTTGTACAAACTCTGATGAATGAGTATGATCATCACTTATGTAGAAGTGATACTCTCTTACAACCTTTCTATCCTCCTCTGTGCTATCATCTGCATGCATGAATGCTATGTGTACAAAAATAGAAACTTGTGTAGAGTGATAATACATGGATTGCACTTCATTTTGAGGTTGTAGTGTATTATTTTCAGCGAAATCAATGATAGAGACAATGGTGCCAAGAGGAAATGTGTCCTTACACAACTTTAATTGCTCATCTAACCATCGAGCTCTATGTGTATGCATTATGTACTCATAAACTAGTTTCTCTTGAAACATTTTCATAAATTGAGCTACACATATATCATTTTTCACTAGCTCACATCTCTTCAAATCTTTTCCATCTTTAATTGCATATGTGACTGTCTTGTATTTTCCAAAAAAAACTAGTTTCGTACCAATTTCATGTGTGCTCTCCAAATGTATGCATCTTGGTAAACGTTGCAAACCACCACATATAGCACAAGAACCTTCCAAACAAGGCATCTTATAATAAATGCAACCATCATGTCTATTACATCACACACTTGAAATAAATTCTCTTGCCAACTTAGGAGGTGCTTGTATATTACATTCTTGCAAAACATCGTTAGTGTAGAAAGTAGAACAAATATGATGAAAAATATCATAATGCATGAAAAATTGAATATGCATCCTACAACAACACGTGGTGCGTACATGATTAATCTTAATATAAAAAGGTTTTGCCATTTCAAAAAATCTTTGAGAAATTTTTATTTGAAGAAACTTTTGAAGGAATCTTTCATAAAATTTAGTTTGAGTCATATCCAAATAGTGTTTCGCATGTGGCTCGCGATTTTTAGACCCAATTCGCCTTCTAACAACATCTCTTTGGTTAGGCGATACTCTTGTGTTTTCATGCCAAAAATTTTCAATTAATGTTTTTAGTGCATCTACAACAACCTTGTCTTTGCGTGGTAGTCTACCCGAGAATGCGCAGAGAGAATTATTGTTAGGTTCCTCTATTTGTTCTCACTTCTTTAATGCTTTACTTAATGTCGTTCTACTAACATTCAATGACTTACTTGTTTTGCTTATCAAACGATCTTTTTTTATTTTCTTGCTCATTATGGTTGATGTAATGACACATCGAGTAGCATTAGAATCTTTACTACGTGATTTTGAACCAATAAATTGATATGCATCAAATAGATTTCTGACAATAGTTCTTTCACTGTTTTATTCAGATGATCTTAGGCCTATAATTTTCATTCTCTCTAAAATTCAAATTTTTAATCATTTGAACAATTAATTGACATCTTGCGGTTTGATTTAAGTTTTTAAAATAGTTTTGCCATATTATTTTCTCCTACAAGTTCGTTCATTCATTTTATTGGGCATTGACTTCAATATATTCTCATCAATGTCAATTAGATACTTTGGTTTCCTACGAATGATTCTAGGAGGTGTTAACATCGGT